>NC_054740.1:42013179-43213179 GCF_018143015.1 Lytechinus variegatus | reverse complement strand
GCAATTTACCAATCCCAGGGGTATTTACAGGGGTTCGGTGGCCATAAAAGTGTAAGACTACCGCCTTATAACACAACGATTTACAATCAATCACAAAATGGCCATTGACCATTCAAAATCATTGCTCCATATGCCTATACTACTTCAACATGCCAGCTATCAATCAGTCATTGTTGTTGCTTGACATTTGTGATTGAATACTTTTGTGTGTCTTGAAGCCCAGGGGCCAATTGCAAAAAGAGTTGTGTTTATTACACAACTAAAAAAATCAATCGCAAGTCCCTCAAACGTGTGTTTCATTGGTTGAAAATTAAGTTGCATTTAATTTCAACTCTCTCTGCAACTGGCCCCATTCATGAAATCAAGGTACACAACTGTATAAAACTTTTGACATTTTTTTTTTTTAGCTTAAACTAGAGATTTAATCCACACTGATAGAATATCACCCATTTGGTTTTCTGTACCCCAGCCTCTCGCAGCTTACATTTATGAAGTACATTGCTTGTTAAAGGAAAAGGGAATTTCCCTAATTTTTTTGCAGTAAAACATCTGCTGTTACAAAAAAAATGCTTCCTCTCTTCTTGAGGTTTTCATTGATATCACATTTACCACATTGATGAACCACACTATTAAATGTTTCGAGACGAACATGTTAGAAATATCCATCAAGTCATTGGAGGAAGTTAAATTGAATTAGGTCCCTTTATTTTGATTGGCTGTTGAAAATTGTTACCATGGTAGTTGGTATAATAATAACATTTATGCAATGAGCAATTAATCGCAGATATTGTCTGTATCACCAATGTACACAGAGGATCTAGAACCAGTGAGCAATAATGTGAAAAATTTTAGAAGAAAGACTTGAAATCAAATTAAAGGGTTGTAATTTCATAGGTCTTTGAATGTTCTGTCATAGTTTTTTTTAAACCAAACATTGAGAAATCACCAAAAGAAAATAGTGACCAGAAAATACTTGTTTTTTTTTATTTTTATCCTCAAGGTTTGAATTTGAATATAATATTCAGCTTGTTTAAAGCCAATCTGGATTTGTTTTGAATCCATGGAATTCAGAGTCCACATAGGCCCATGCATTGATATATAGCTTTAAAAAGAAATGTCCACTTTACATAGTCATTCCTGTCTTCTTTCACTTATTACTGGGTAATTACTTATTTTTAACTAGAATCATTCCTTGAAGAATATTTATGTATACAATCATGTATTCAAACACTTAATAGCTCTCATTTGATGTTATTCTGTTATTTGTGTTTTCTTGTTGCCAAACTAGAATTTATTTACCTAAACATAAATTTCCATTTATATTTTAAGGGAATACTTAGTAATTAAAGCAAATGAAGATATATCTCACACTCCACATCCTGAGACACTCTTTTTTTTTTAATGGAAGCATCGATATGAGAGACATGTCCTTAATGCTTGTCGTGTGGCATTCCCTCACCAAAGAATGACCCCGTTCTCATTTAGGTTGTTAAACCATTTTAGGAGAAACCAGTTAACATGTACATGTAACGGGGAAGCTCAAGGTGGTCTTGGAAGTGATCTTCGAAAACAAGTTTGAAGAATCACCTTGTGATGTGGTTTTCAAGATTGCTCCAAGTGTAGGTGAGAACACAACCAGTCTTTGGGAAGTGATATTCATGTGGAAGTACAAGTGTGTGTGCATGTTGGGCAAGCTACTCAGTACGCACTCTGTGTAGAAACTAAAGCCTATGTGGCAGTTTCAATTTTTTTTGCGAGACATGTGACTTCACTGAGAGCATTCCCATAGCAACAGTGAAAGGGACTTCATATGAATTTTCTGGAAACTAGTTCAGGATACAGGGACGGGGTTGATAGCGAAGCGATATTCTAACCCTGTTTCCTAAACTGGTTTAACTAATTCAAGAAAGTAGATGTAAACAAGGTCAGAGATAGGGAATAAACTGGCGAAGAAGCTAATGAGGAGTTTTGAGCCCGCGAGGCTTAGAGGATGATGTATCGATGTAGGAGGCTCTTAAGATAATGCTTGCCTGGGAGTGAAGGGGCCTTGTAGGGGTCTATGATTTATGACAATGCTGCTGCTAGAAGGAGAAGATGAAATAAAGATGAATGAATAGGGAGTTAAAAGAGATGAGGACGAGATGCCCTCCATTCATCATTTTCACAGGCTGAAAGGAAGGCACAAAGGTTGAAAGTTGGGAATGATTTGAAAATTTTTGAGTTACCTACTCAATCAGTTTCTAATTTACATATTGTTTACTTTAAAATGTGTGAGCTTTCTATTAACTCTCTGTATCCTCTATATTTTTCACCACTCTAATTTATCTTTCTATCTGTCTATTATGTTGTCTTTATTTTCTGGCTTTCCATCCATATTTCTGTTTCCTTTATTCTCTCTTCCTCCTGATATCTCTTGCTCTATCTTACCTCTCTTTCTCTCTCTCTCTCTCTCTTCTTGCTCCTCCCATTAGTTTTTTTAGTTATATACTGTTTCATTTTAGGCTTTCTAAATTTTGGCTTCTTTTTGTATTTTACCACTGTCTGTTTAATCTCTATTTGTCTTTTATCCACATAACTCTTTCCTTCCAGCTCCTCCACTGTTGTTCATGACTCTCTTCCTCTCTGTCATTCTTCCTGCATTCTCCATCCTTCATGCTAGAAACAAAATATATCTATCATTTTTTTTATTAATTCTTGTGTATATACAATTGTACATGTACATGTGACTTATCATCAGTCTCTAAAACAAATAGGTTCATTGAAAGCCCTTTCCTGAATCAAGCCTTAAAACCATGTTCCCGATCGATGGCATTCTTTTTCATCTTCTTGCTGCTGTGGTTGCTGATCTTTAACTTCTATAAACGGACTATGTTTGATGGTGCCATTACCATTGCTACCAATATCTGAGATGGGCGATGGTTAATGGGCAACATAAACTGGGACCATTACGATCCCAGCTCAATTATCTTTCTCCAGAACCCTATCGACCCTCACGTAATCTTATCCTTCATCCAATGCTGTGAAGTCATACTACATTGTATAGGATACAGATATATCAAGACATTGAATGAAAATTGCCATTTGAATGAATTTGAAAATATTTTTTATTTCACACTTGCAAATTGGTGACTAGACAAATGAAAAATTTATATTTACGGTTGATTTTTTAAATCCTGTGGTTGTGCATGTGTTCAGGGATATAGTTAATTCCCCATGAGTATTAAGCTCCCTTGTATGTGTTATTGTTTTATAATCTAAATTCAAGGTTTATTTTGTTCTTTGGACTCTGATGAATTCTACTATTTGTTTCTCTTTACCAAAGAATATCTATAGAAAGAAGATGCTTGTTGTAGTACCTATCATTTTCCCCGGGAAGGGGGCCCTTTCTTCCAAGTAACATTCTTTTGTTTGAATCAATGACTGTTGTTGTTATCTCACTTTGTTTACTGCTCTGAGCATAATGCTATCCTTCCTATCATCTTTCCTCCATCTTCTCTTCAAATTCTATTTTGCCCCATTCATTAATGTCTGCGAGTAGTCACATTGTCCCTCCATCGTCTTTCCTCAGCTGGCTCAGAGGCGACAAGGACTCTGCTATTAAAATTTGACGATCCTCTGCCTCTGCTTTCGAACGGACGGACGGCCGGCCGCTGGCTAATTGGGCTAATGCCCCCCAAATGGTGGGGTAGTCCCTTTTCTGTGATCGGTGGTTAAAATAAAGTGCAGAATTAAAGCATGGTCGGCAGTGAGAAATAATGGATAGATGAAGGGATAGGGGATGGATTAATGGAAGGATTTGGGTTCGGAGACCCTATTTAACAACTTACAGGGGGGATAGAAATGATTATTTGGTGTAGCTCTTGTTCTGTGAGGGGTGGACAAAGGAAAGTGCAGAAGTAAAGCAACATCGGAAGAAAGGGATGATTGATAGATGGAGAGATATGGGATGGATTGATGGAAGGATTTAGGTTTGGGACACCCACTAATTTTTTTGACTGGCGGGGGGGGGGAGTGATTATTTGGTAAAGAAGTAGCTTTTAATAATGATTAAATATGTAACATATATGCTTAATATGTTTCTAAGCACTGCATACAATTACCAAGGTTTTAGCACTGCTAACCTGAACAAATGCTAGAGCATTCACGAATTTCTTTCTATGGGGTACCCATTTACTACACCTGGGTGGAGAGTGGTAAATGATAATAATAGCTACATTTATATAGCGCTTCATACATTGGTTTCAAAGCGCTTTACATTGTAATTATTATAAATTTAGATAAATGCCTTGCAAAAGGATGCTAGTGCTGTGGTAAGGCTCAAACTCCAGACATTGTGGTTCAAATCTGGAGACTTATCAACTGAGCCACAAAACCGCCACACCTTTTCTGTGAGGGTGGATAAAATAAAGAGCCCGAGCAAAGTATGGTCAGAAGCAAGGGATGATGAATGAATGGAGGGATAAGGGATGGATTAATGGAAGGATATGGGGTTGGAAACGCCATTTTGTTGACTTGCTTGGAACAGTAATAATCTGTTGGTTAAGGAGTTGCTCTTTTGTGAGGGATGGATTAAAGAAAGTGCAGTAAGGCATGGTTGGAGAGAGGGATATGGCATATACATTACATATATTGATGGAAGGATTTCTTGATGGAGACCCTATTTTGTTGACTTATACCCCTTTCATAAACCCAATTATGGGGCTAATAGCAGCATAATTTGGTCGTAAAATCGGAGGAGGACCAGAGTTATCCGCATTATTTTTTTTACTTTATGAACGCATTTCTAAATAATGCGGATAATTGCCATGGTGCGGTCACAAGGTCACCCTTTTCCAACACCACCACATCGGAGGGGGCGTGTCCAGCTGTCATGACGATTATCTGCCTTTTTCAGGACGGGCGCTCGTAAAAATAAGTGCGGTTTATTTTCGGAGTTTGTGAACGCAATTTTTATTGAATTATCCGCATTACTCTTATGCGGCTAATTGGAGGATGGGTTTATGAAAAGGGTATTAGTGGGTAGTAATGATTCTTTGGTGGATCTCCTTTTCTATGAGGGATGGATGAAAGAGAATTCATTTCCCATTTTCATTAAGAGTTGCAATTGTTGTAACGTTGCCATTGTGGCAACTACCATGGTAACAGGGCTTTAATAGCAGCCAATCAAAATCAAGGTTACCATGGTAGTTGCCATAATGACAAAGTTACAACAGTTGCAACTCATAATAAAGTGGGTCCCTGAAGTAAAGCAGGTTGAAAGTGAGGAATGATGGATAGATCGAGGGATAGTGGATGGAATGATAGAAGGATTTTGGGATGGATACCCTATCAAGGGTGTGTTTATGCTTCCATTGCGAGGACAGAATCAGCGATTTCAAACGTCGATTCAAAACGCAGATCGTAAACGTGGTTCTGGGAGTGCTGTTTATGCTTAACTTTTCAGAGCAAATCATGATCTCCAGCTGGCTTCGCATCGTAAAGCGAGGTCAAATTGGGCGCGCCTTTTTTTCCGATTGTTGTTATTACGTGGAGATAAGCATGGAGCAATACGACTGTATTGCCCGTGGATTTTCATCTCACTGGAAGCATGTACCAAATGACGTCATTTAAACACGTTTACGATCGTGGTTCTGTTTATGCTTCCCCAGAAAGCCTGATTCTGGTCAAACGACGTTTACAAACGCACCTTTTTGTGAGTTTACGATCGGCGTTTTGAAACAGCGTTTAAATGAAAGTAAGCATGGACGCAACCGTGTTTTGGACTAACCACGTTTGGAAACGCTGATTCTGGCCTGAAAAGTGGAAGCATAAACACGGCCTTAGACCCCAAAGTTGACTTGGGGGATAGTAATAATCTGTTGAATGTAGAGCTTTTGTATGAGAACCACAAAGGGCACAAAGTAATAAATCACCTGCATAATAGATAAATAAACCCAAGGGTGAGGCTTTGAATCCAGCTCTGCCTACATTATTTTAACATGCTCCTTCCTCATTTCAGAGATATTGTTCTGATTTTTTTACAATATAAATTATATCTTAAACTATGAAAAAAGAAGCACTCACACTCTTACAATTAAAATAATAATTGGAAAAGTGAGTCATATGTAATAATAGATAGATATTACATTTATATATAGCATATTGAATTAAATTTTCAATGAATGCCTTTTGAATTTATTGAATATAATTTCATTATACATGTAATTTCAATGTAATATAAATTTGATTACAAACTTTTACTTAGTTACTTATTGTATGTTGAATCTAAATTCAAAGTTATTTTGCAATTCAGGAAATAACTTAAATTTCTACAAGGAGCCATATATTTTAGACAAGTTTAAAAGGGGGAGGGAGAGCGGTTCCAAAATATTCCACACTGGTTAAAATGCTCAGTCAATACATTTGTAAATCCCACTCTTTTGGAAAAACAATGATCAAACCTCAAACCATGCCTGTGCTTATACACTATATATATTATAATTGTATATAAACTGAGCATTGCATTTTTAATGATTGTTGATCCTAAAGTAGTTCCAGAGACCCCCAATTTAAGACCAAAGCTAAGTTCCAGAGCCCCCTACTTTCATTTTTGGTGCGGCATGTAGGTTTCATCTTGTTAAAATTTGTGCCCCCCCCCCCACCCCCGGGTCATACACACTGATCTAAAAAGTATCGAAGCTGCTGAATATTTCGGAAGCGAACATGTTTTTTGTGGTGCTGTATATTACCCATTTTCTCTGCTTCCATAGTATATATAGCCAACCTCATATATGATTCATGAGTATTAGGATGAAAAGCTCAGACTAGTGATTTATAGGCAAACATCATACATAATTCAGTTCAGTCGGTATTAGCATCTGCTGCCTTTTAGTGCATTTCCACTATTTTGAAATTGATATCCAATACCCATTCATTGCTGTATATGTGTACAGTACCTTTCATTTAAAAAATACTTTGTTCCAAGTTGATATCCAGATTCCAGTATCTCATATATTGAGTTGTGTATAGCGTAGTAACTTTCTTAGCAAAATGAATTGTTTGAAATATTCATTGCATCATCAAATATTTTGATTTGGTACCTAGTATAGTATGGTATAGTAAAGCAGTATAGTATACTTATAGTACAGTATAGTATATATATCCCCATGTATAGCTGCATAGAAGTTTTTAAATTCTTCATAGCAAATTGCATCATTTCAAAAATTTCAATGCATTTTCCAGTATTTCAACATTTTATATTCTGTATATATCCCTAGTTATAGCTGTAAGGTAGCTTTTATAGCAAATTGCATTATTGAAAAATGTATATCATTGCATTTTCTTCTATTTTTAAATAATTTTTTTCAGATTTTCCTCTTGAAACATTATTGTATGCACTGACACCATCACCATGTATACTGTAAAAACTGACACCAGTTGGTGTTATTAGAGGACCACACCCAGACCCTTAGGTGTTAAAATTACACCCTAGAGATTGAACATAACACCAAAGATTGTAAATGTAGCAGAAGATGTTGTAATAACACCTATAGGTGTTAATCTAACACTGTCCATTTAACACCGTTGTAAAATGAATGGTGTGGTCCTCTATGTACACCGGTTGACACCTGTTTTTGCTGTGTAGGTCCCACATATCAATTCAGATGTTTAGAAACCTCCACAAAGTTACTCAAACCCTTTACAGTGACTACAATATGCATCTAGTGTGTCTGAAATACTAGCCGTGTTTTTCAAGACTTTTCTGTCAACATGCTCATGATAAATGATGTGATATTTGCAAGTCAATATCAGCCTTGCATGAAAACCTCTCGATCATATTCCATACATGAGGTCTTCGCACACCCTCAGGCATTTTCACGATGCATGAATGACCATAATTAAACTTGTGGATAAATTATTAACTTCTCAATTTTACTCAAGTAATGATAGCACTGGCGTACAGATTGGGGAAGGGGGGTCATGACCAAGAAAAATGATGATTGAAAATGTAAAAAAAAAATATATAAAATTAAGAAAAGAGAAAGAAAAAGAAAGAAAGTTGAAATATAACATTTTTCCAAATATTATGTCAAAACCTGTCATAGAATTAGAGATTTTCTTATCAAAAAGGCCAATATTTGGTACCTAAAGACTCTTGCTTGTAGCTTTTTAGAAATTACGCCCCTATAAGCCTTGCTGGGCTTGTTCAAAAATTTTTGGCTCATTTTACCAGTGAATGATAAGAGTATTTACTTGATTCTAGTAATTAAATAAAGATATCACAGAACAGTATTTGTGTTGAACTTAATCTTTTGCAACTAGGGGACCTAAAGATGTTAGTCCTCACTGAGGGACATGAAATTGAGGTATATAAATCAAATATATATCAAATGAAGATTAAAGTATGTGAGATATACCTAGAATGTGGGAGAAAGTAACCCCCCCCCCCAAAAAAAAAGAAGACAAATATAAATGTAAGTACAAAATGTTATGATTAATCAGAATTTAAAGAGAAATTCTAGTAGTTGCAGCTAGTAAACACTGATTTCATGAGAAAGTCTGTAAAACCAGGCTTAATTGTCAGTATATCATCGAGGATCTAGATCTTGTACCGTTACATAAACTGAACTTTGTGAAATCTTGAAATCTACGCTGAAAAATGTTCACACTGAAGATCACCAACACAGATAGGCACTGCTGGAATGAAGACCCGATGGAAGTGACCGAATCCGCGCTCATTTTGCTTATTTCTCAGCAATTACACAATTTCTTCCAGAATCCTTTGGCACATATTTTTTATTCATACAAACAGACACTTGGGTGGTCATTATATTAGATTCTGTAAAAATTCATTTTGAGATCATTACCAATACTGGAATTTATCTTTAAATATGAATTGAAAATTTAAGTACAGCTCTTTGTTTAGATCTCACTTGCTCATTGACAAGGTTTTAAATTCAGTATGTCCTGGTTCATTGGTTCTTTTACTCTATTGTGGTTTTCCTTTATATGGATCCTTCACTTTGTTCTGTGAGATTAATCCCATGTGTTCTTAGTATGGGGTAGAATTTTTAGTATGTACATGGCAGAATGGGCAATATCCTGGTTGAAGTCACCAATCCATTCACTGCCATTTATTTCATCAGCGCTGGTGACTTCTTTCCTCTCCCATTGACTTTGTACACAATGAGTGCACACACACCGACACACACCAGGAGAGAGGTAACTAATTTCGCGATAAGGCCTATAGATGTCTGTATACTTTGAATTATGGTAATAAAGCAAATTTAGTGGCAAGAGTTTGTAAGTATGATGCATCATCTGAATATATAATTGCTTTGAAACAAAGGTAACAGCTACATGTATTTATGAATATACAAGTTAGCTAAAACTACATAGACCTGATAAAGTGTGTTACAATATCTCATAGGATTAATATTGCATGTTGCAAGAATGGGATCTACTAAGCGAATACTAATGCACTTGCACAGTGCTCTTGGGACCGCAATGTGCGCCCCTCTTACATGATTTAGCTGCTTCCGAAAGCCATGTATACAACACCTTGGAGGTATGACTCAGCCAAACTAAATTATCTCAATTGCTTACTCTGTCGTGATGCTGCTGAAAGTGGTCCCCGGTGTGATGCCGGTGACACAGCTCCCTGAATCTTTCGTATTTCGTCTCTTGCTTTTTTTTTTCTTTTCTGTTTTCTTTGTTCTTCTTCATTCCAGCAGATCATATTCCTTGAAAAAACTTAACATGGTAGAAGTTCATTTTCTTTGTCTCTCTTCTGCTTTGATTCTTTTATTTTCTTTTTTGTTCATGTATTTATTGCCTTTTTCTCCCCCGCATATTAATTAGCAGAGCGAACTATAGGCACAGTTTTTTCCCAACGGTGATGTCAGCATTGAAACCATAACCTAAGGTTAAGTTTTTGAAATGACATACTCAGAAAGTATTTGGACCTAGTTCATGAAACTTAACATAAAGGTAATCAAGTATTACTGAACATCCTGCCTGAATTTCAGGTCACATGACCAAGGTCAAAGGTCATTTAGTATCAATGAACTCAGACCATGTTGGGGGAATCAACATTGAAATCTTAACTGAAGGTTAAGTTTTTTTCAAATGTCATCATAACTTTGGACCTAGTTTATGAAACTTTATAGACATAAGGATGATCAAGCCATTGAAGGTTAGTGGTCTTTGCCCATGTTGAGAGATAACTGTTGAATCATAACTTTGAAAGTTTATGGATATAGTTTATGACATGTGTGCATAGGGATAATCCAAGTATCACTGATCATCTTGCACAAGTCTATGGTCGCAAGATCAAGGTCAAATGTCATTTAGGGTCAATGAACGTAGTATTTTCGATATTATATGAATGGTGTTGTTTTTATATTAGTTTATAGCTGTTTTCAAAGCCAGCACAGCTGCTATATCAAATCATGTAATGCAGGCAAAACTGCCAGAGGCACTCCACTTGATTTCTCATTGAAATGGTTGTAATGTTTATAAGTTTTATTTCTAATTGTTTTACACAACCTCGATGGAAATCAGTCATGTTAGTGTTTAATGTTCGAATAAAAATCATTCAATATATCAGCAATCTTATCTAGCTCTCTTATAATCCCATGCTCTATAATATAATTTGATAAATATGATGAAATGGACATCATTACTTCAGTTTACAAATTTGTATGTTCATACTTTTGGAATATTTATTTTCATTTATCGTTACAGGCTGATGGGGTGATCAATTCTTCGGTGATTGTCGCCCTCTATGGTGGAACCCCTCAGATGATCCCTAAGCTGGAAGCTATGGTCAAGGTTGTCCAAAATACTCCTATCTGCCTCAAGTTTGCCCTGACGGGTAAGATTAATGTCATTTGTTAAGATAGATATCATTAAAGGCAAGATATTCCTGATGTCTCAAGCCTCTCGGTTACACTCATAAAATCACTGTAAAAAAATCCTATAAAACCACTCTTCCCTCCCTCTCCATTCCTTTTCTCTCCTCTTTCTTTCCCTTTCTTTCCTTTCTCTCTCATTGTCTTTTTCTTTCTGTCACTCATTCAGCCTCTCAATTTCAATGAGTACTTCCATGATATCAAATTACACTCTGTTTTATAGTCATCATTCGAAAAATGTAATCAAATTGTATTTGATTTATTTCTCTTCAGTAATATTTGTAACTCCGTGTAACTCAACTTTGGGCTGCAATGCATGTTTTTTAAGGTATAATTGCCTTTACAACAATAAAAAAAGCATGTGTACGAAAGATCCAGTATTCAAGACAAATTTGATATCGGCCAGTGTATGAGAGCCTTTTTCAACCACGATGGATATACTTAAAGAAACATGGTGGGAAAAAATTGGATGGGATTGGACTTTGGATCATAGATTCATTAAATTTTGATGTTAATGTACTTTGGATTGTGTATCAAAATGTGTGGTTTGAAAGCAGTCATTTATTTTTTCCCAGTATCAAATAAGTCTCATCTGCATAGCAGAGTGAGACAGGCGCCGCTTTTCCGATGGCAACGGTGGCGGCGGTGTCAACACCAAATTTTAACCGAAGGTTTTGAAATGACATCATAACTAATAAAGTTGATGGACCTTGTTATGTTAAATGTTCACATTTGAACAATAAATTGACACATAAATTATCTCGGTGCCTGATATAGATTCTTGAAATATTTCACTCTGCATTGGATGATGTCAACTAAATACTAGATGGCGCTATTGCATGAAACTATACAGTGGAGACGGTTCATAATCTGTTGTTCTTCTATCGCAAGTGAAAGAAAGTGTATATTTTGCAATAGATTGATGAATTTGAAGGGGATTTTTTGTTGTCGATGACAATGCCAAACTTATTTTTGAAGAGGATTCCATCCTGAGTGGCAATTTATATTTAAAGAAAAATAAAAAGTAGTAGAAAGGTGAATGAATAGATCACATTCAGACAACAATATGAATCCTATGATTAAAAAAAATTGAGCCATGTGTCTTTGGGAATTTCAAATTGGTTGTAACTTGTAAAGGAATTGGAAGAAATATTCCATCAGTGTTTTATATGATAACTGCCGTAAGAGAATGGGTATTTATAAAAAAAAAAAAAAAAATCCTGACAAATGGAAAAATAGAATTGTCTGTTTCACTTGTCACAATCTTGGGAGTGTTTCATCAACATTTTTGTCTGACAAGTTGTCAGATCTGACATCTTTCCTTGAATCTGATTAGCTGAGAAGCATCATTACTATGGTAACTGTCGGATAAATTGGAACTTGTCAGATAAAACGTCTGTCAAGTTCTTTCATGAAATGCTCCCTTGCTCAACAGTTTTTCAACTTGATATAATTTTTTAGATCTCAGTTTTCAAATAGCCATAGATTTATTTTTTATATCTGTGTTAAGGCTTGTTTGCTTTCTTCAAACTTTCACCATTTCTTTTTCCTCTTGACTTTTTTCAAAGTTTTTATTCCCATTAAAGGTTGAAGCTTCTGAAAGACTTCATCGTGAAAGGACCTAATGCCAATGTTGTTAAAGACTTGAAGTCCTGAAAAAGCATGATTACTCCTTTGTTATAATCTGCAATTGTCGCAGTTTTGCAAAAAAGTATGACCATTTCTTTGCTGTATTCTGCAATTGTTGTAGTTTGCAAAAGTTTAACTATTTCTTTGTTTTTTAATCTTCTGCAATCTCTGTAGTTTTACAGAAGTATGACTATTTCTTTCTTACTCTTTGACCTTGGTGTGAATCTTCTTGAAGATTTGATCTTGAATGGACCTAATGACAATGTCCTTGAAGACCTGAAGTCATCTGTGGGTGCTGACATCTTCTTTATTCTTCAATTATTATTGCAAAAGGACTATTTTTTATGTCCCTTTTCTGTTCCCTTATGACTATTTTTATGTTATTCTTCAACCTAGGTGCAAGGCTTCTGGAAGATTTGATCAAGAACGGACCTAACGCCAATGCGGTAGAAAACTTAAAATCGTTGGTGGATGCTGACATGGCTCAGGAGATCAGTAAGGCTGAGGATCTAAAGCCACATCCTCACATTGTGGCTGCCAAGAAGCTGGGTTATGCATGCTGTAAGTGAAGCCCTCGTTCTACTATAATCTTCCTTCAAATAATGTTAATGATAGCGTTGCTGGGAGCGTTTTATAAAATTAAGCTGTTCATAAGTTAAGAGTGACTTTAAGAATGACTGGTCAACCTCTCTTACACGCCCAATAATCACCAATTAACATTTAATGGTCAATAATATCATTTACCTCAGGAAAGGATCACCAGTCATTCTTAAAGTCGCTGTTAGTATAATGCAGCTTTATGAAATAGCCCCCGTTTTTTTTTAATTGATAGCAGCTCAAAATAGCTGTATAATGCATCAAAGGTAGCAATCTTCTTCTCTCTGAAAAACAAAGCAATCTCTTAATTTGTGTAGAAAACTGCTATGCAATAGAAAGAGGCCTCTTGTGTCATAACTCTATAATCAAGCTTATTCTGAGCCGTCATTTTTTTTCTTTTACATTTTAAGATACAAGGTTTTGACAGCCCTGTGATAAGTACTTTCTAGGCTTAGATTATTTCATTGGTTTTATATTTGTGAGTTTGTATTAGCAAATGGCCACTGTCAAATAATCTTTCATTTTTTATATATGATGTGAGCAGATCAAACTTTATTAAACTCTATCAACCTGCCACCCTCCCATTCCTTACAGGGATGTGGAATAGGGATAGGTCCATTACCTTTTTTTTGAGGGGCATCCTTTTTCAAGCCACTGTCTCCTCCCAAGCAATGACTGTTATTATATAGGATCATTTTTACATTAATGAATTTGATTGAACAAATGAAAATTATAGAAATGATAACAATAATGATTAATAACAATCCCAAAGTTCTGATGACATCAATTTATTTCATCTTCCATTTCAGCTCTGCCAGGGAGCTTCCTTGGCATGCTGCACTGCCTGCTCAGCGCGACACCAGGAAACTTCACCGAATCCGTTCGTCCAACCCTCCTGGCCGGAGGGGACAACTGCGCCCGTGCCGCGATGCTAGGGGCATGTCTCGGGGCACAGGTGGGGATCGAGGGCCTTCCCGGGGACCTCTTAGCCCAGGTGGAGCGTGGTGAGGAGGTTAGAGCTTTGGCGCAGCAGTTGGTGGACATGCGCCAAGCTTAGTCAGATTGACAGTATGAAAGATTATTCTGGGCGAAGGATGAAGAAGGGGCTGCAGGTTTAACTTTTGATATAACTATGAAAAAATTTGATGTGAATAAAAAGAGAAAAATCCAATAAGCGTAACACTGAAAATTTAATCAAATTCGGATGTAAAATAAGGAAGTTACGAAATTCAAAAATTTCGCATAATTTCATAAGAGAGCTATATGCACATCTGGTTGGTATGCAAATGAGGGGACTGATGACATCAACTCATTATTTCTTTTGCATTTTATTATATGAAATATTTAAACTCTATTTTCCTCTGAAATTAAATTTTCTTCTTTACTGAAAGTGTGGAATTAACATTGTTTATCATTTTGTAGTTCAGTCAAGTTGGTCAATATTGTCATATCTGTAAAATTGAAATATTGTATAATTCAAACAATTGAAAACAAAAGAAATAGTGAGGGACATTATAGACTCTCATTTGCATGTCACTGGTCATTTTCAGATGTGAGTGACACGACAATTGGAGAGGGTTAAGGGCCCATATCTTTAAAATGAGAGGTTATGAATCAGTCATGGCTACTATATTATGTACAATGTACGACTGGCATAAGCCACTACTGGCATAAGCCACTACCAGTTTGATTTGAATTCTACAATTGAGTGACACAACAAATTTTGGACATGGGTTTCTGACCATTATCACTTATGATTGGATTCATTGCCAAGTAGCTGTCCAGGAGTACTGTGAGTACCCATACATGTACGTAAATAGTGTACCCATCTAACACATACAATCAGAATCAATCAAACCTCTATGGAAAATAGTGCCCTCCTATATACCTTGAGTGACACAACAAGTGGAAAAATACAACATTTATCTCAACAATGAAAGTATTTTTGGCATGATGTACAAGAGTGAAATCCCATCAACCAAAAAACAAGCTTAATTACATATCACCTGCCTTCTTCAAAGTTGATAATGTGTCATCCTGATGATTTATTCTTGGTTTATGGTCATATTTGCCCATCAACTCACATTCCCTATACCATATGCCACATTATTGTCACACTCTGACTTCTACCACTCTCCTCTGTGGAGGAGGAGGCATTTGAAGGAGGTGTTATGTGGTCTTGGCATTGACATCAACTCAAACATTTTTTTTTGTGGCCTGATGTCATTTAAAACTTTTACTCTATCTCCCTATCTGTATAATTATGACAGTTCATGGGTTTACAATTCAGTATCCACAACTGATGGAATAGTTTTTCCTTGTAAGAAAGGGGTATTCTCAATAGTCACTCGCATCATGTGGCATTGTCAGATAGCCAATGACGTCATGTATGACTCCTTTTTCTTGAAATATTGGATTACAGTGTCATCCTCCTTTAATAATTTAGGCATTGTCCAAATAGGACTTGGCAGCTTCAATGCCTTTTTTGTACACTGTACCAAACCACAGTTACTTGGCTACGCACTTCAGATGGACTATTAGCAAATCCTTGAAAAACTTGAATAGGGATCAAGTTCAACTCATCAAGCATTGTTTTTCTCCTGAACACTGCTTGTATGTGGACCCTCCAAAGGAACTTTACCGAAATTCAGAGCTATGATTTTCAGCAGGAATCTTGCAATCTGCTTTTCATTGCTAATTATCATATTTGATAATAAACCAAACCACGGGTAATACATGTATATGGAAAGCCACAAGGTGAAAGACGCATAGTCCGTACCTGATTCTTGCAAAAAGCCACATCACAGTCTGTTGGTTTTACCTACAACTTCAATTCATTAGTCTTTCCTTTGCTGAGCCCTTGGATATTACACTGAAATTCAATTCAACATCCCCAACCATCAAATACTCCCCCTCACCTCCATAGCTTTTTCCGTACGAGGTCCAGCTCAGTTCTAACCAGGGAACCAAAGTCACCAAAGTTGCTCAAATGCAATTCGGTATTGGTGGAACTTGTTGGAACCTATACATACATACATGTACTATCATTTTGTTGTATGTGTAATGCAAATCTGCTCTGAACCCACATCGGCCCGCTCATGAATGGTGGCAGAACAAAGAATGATTTTGAACCAGGCATGTAGCTGCTTCAAGCAATATCCAAAATGCTCTTTCAAATCGAAGTACATTCTCACCTGAGATGTTCTTGCAAAAAAGTTGTTCATTTCATGTCCTCGAATACAAGCTTTGTGGCAAAAAAGGTTAATTTTAATCAGTCAGAAGAAAAGAGGTTTTTTTCTGATTTTGAAAGAATGTTTGGTGTTAATGGAGATCTCTTATATCTCATTCACTTTTCTACCATTAGAATATTTATCTTTTTCTGCAAATTATTTCAAAATAAGACCCCTCACTTTGATAGCCTTAAACCTTTCTTAGTTAGTAAGACAAAGAAGTATCATTGCTAAAAAGATAGGTGAACATTCTACTCATTTCCGTAAATGGACTCTTTGGAGACAGAAAATGTTCAAGTCATAGGGTGTATGACTTGAACCATTACCAACTCTTTTGCACTGCAATTATGTTCATCACTATATTTAGTGATGTTTCTCTTAATATTCATAATTTTGTGTTGATAGATTATGTTGTTATATTCTTAATCTCAGTACATCATCAAAATATGAATTAGGACCCGAGTCTTCACACCAATGGAAAGTTGACAGGATTTTTAAACCGGAGGTGAACATGGAGAGGAAAGTAAATAGATGAACTCAACGTCAAATTCAATATTTCCATTGATAGGAGTGAAGTTGGGAAAATGGAAAAAAATGATTAGCCTACATAGGCCTAAATGATGTGTCAGGAACAACATTTTGACTCCATCCCTGAATTTATCTAGTAAAATGCTTTAGAAATTATCCGATGTCCTTCTTTATACACAATATGAGATGGTGAGTGACACGACACAACTTTAACAGTTAATTTGAGCTTACTGATTGAGCAAGTGAGCCTACTGATTTCTAGCAAGTTTTAATTTTCACCCCCATGTTGACTTTAGTTTGAAAATGACCCACTGATTTGTGCATATAACTATTTTGTGAAAAATAAGCAAAATTTTAAATATCATAACTTTCTTATTTTACATCTGATTTTGATGAAATTTTCAGCATCGTGCTTGTTTGATTTTTCTCTATTGATTCAAATGAACATTTTTTCTGGAGTGGTCATGACTTTTCAAAATAGGTGTAATTAATAAATACATCTTTTAAATTTTGCCGGTCTTGTGTACTATTCTGTGGGAGACAGTTTTGTCCAGTGGCCTCATGACTTGAACTTTCGGGCCCTGCCCCCATCCCTGCTCTTTTATTATTAAAAACATAAAACATTCCACATTGACACAAATTCACAGGAGGTATGTAATTTTGGTAGTTTTTTCAGCCTCATCAGTATTTGATGAGGAAGTAGGCCTTGTTTTTACATCATTGATATACATGTAAACTTGGATTGGATTTTATTATCTTATCTAGAGGCTGAATTGTAAATGCACAACTGGATTAATAATGCATGCCTCTGTATGAAGCACATGCTGAATATGAGATAACACAAATTGCACAGAAAGCTATATTTTCTTCACAGATTTCCTTTTTAAAAAAGACAAAATTAATACCCTTTGTCATAATAACAGTAATATGCAGCATATATATTACACTCTATATGATAAAATGCATACTATTACCTGCCTTGAACACCTTGATCAGGTGCTCGAGCATTCAAGGACTTCCTTCCTACTGGGTAGCTATTTATTACACCTGGGTGGAGAGTGGCAATTTTTTGAATCATTGATATTGAAAGCATTACATTTTTGTTTGTCACGCTAACACCTAATATAAGCTATACATGATATTCCAATCTTTTATTTTATTATTGGTAAATGTTATATTTATCCCAATACACACAAAATATGTTTCTAACTTTGATTGTGATAAAACGAAGATTTTAGTACTTCACTTCAATTTCATTATGCATTCAATTAGTGGTGGATTAGACTTAAGTCTTTCAAATTTGATTCATTTCTAGTGATGTGCCTTGAAACCTTGACCTTTTTTCTGTTAAACTACAGATTGATTTACAGTATCAGTGTATATAAAGTCATAGCATACATGTAGTTCAAATAAAATTGTAGTCTTTAAAGTAAAATGGCACATGTGATCTGTGCTTTTTATTTTACATAACTGCTAGAAGTATTATATTTTTTGTGTGTTTTTAGCTTCCAAAACAAGCAATGATTTTCAAGTCCTTCTATTGGTTCAATATTGCATCATTGTTACTGTTAGTAGCAAGCTACTGTAATCTCACTGTATAAGATTACATTACGTGACCATGCCATTGTTAGTGCTACACCCAAACTTGTTTAATAGCCTCTGTAATTAAAAAATCTGTAAATTTATCCAATAAAACATATTTTTATTTTACATTTCTTTGCATTTCAACCCTTTTAGGTACACACATTGATATAATCTAAAAATTAATCAGAATAATGGCATGAAAATTTAGGGGATCTACCAAAGTTTAAGATAGGTTTCTAGTGTTTAATATTCTTTATATGATTTGATTTATTTCACAGAATTGTGGTTTTTTAATGTTTCAGATTTCAAATAGCATATATGCATATAAACCCATACTATACAATTAGAGGCAAGTCCCTCCCGGAATTTAAGTGGTAGCCATATGTATTTATGTTCAGAATATGTATACAATTCTGATATTAATAGGGGTAAACTACCTCTAACTTCCCAATCCCTTCCACCTTGATGATATTATATTAACAGTGTATCCTTGATCAAATGTATTATATATGATTTTATAGGAACTAAATATTTAGTCTTACTTATATTTATGCAACCATTTTCTTTTTCTCATTTAAAAAAATATCAATATTCTTGTGTGCAACAATGTTATGAAAAATGAAAGTATGCAATTAAATGTGCACATGCTAAATAATGTTTAAGAAAGGAATTATGCCATATTTTTATAATTGCAATCTCAATCATGTGTATTTGGGCAAAATATTACCATCAGAATACTCTGGCATAAACATATAAAGAAGTATTAGATTTTCTGATCATGTCATATTTTTGTATACATAAACATTTATTTGCATCCATGTTTCTGGTAAATCTGAACAAACATTGAATCCACCTAAAGCAAGTGCATCTTGTATAGTGCAATTTCGTAAAGCAAAAAGGACAATGGATAAAATCCACCCAGAATTCTGAATTTCATGTATATTGTTTATGTTTGACAGTCATTCTTTTAAAGGAAATAGTTTCACGTCTGTCTCATTTTCTTTCCTGTCAGAGTTTATTAGATATTTTGTCTTCATTCAGAATCTGTGTTTGTTATTTTTATACTTCAAAATTTTTCAATCTAACTTCACTGAACTATACAATAAGCCTCTGTGTGAAATATCCTATTACTATTGATATTGTGCTTTATGAATAATTAGGAATAAATGAGCACACTAATCTATTCAATTTTCTTCTTTACTGTCTGATTCTTTAAATGATTTTTGTGTTCCATACAGGGTTGTGTACATATTTTAACCTGTTAGTGTATATGACGATGATGGTTGGTGATTAATGATGTTTAATGATAATGAAAAAGGAGATGATGAAGATAAAGGATGATATTGATGATGATGACAATGAGTATGATGATGATATTGATGATGATGATGATGATGATGGTGACAATGATAAAGGTGGTGGTGTTGGTAATGACGATGATGACAATATCATTGACGATGGTGATAGGGATGATGATGATGTCATATTGATAATGATGATGCAGAGATGCCAAGTTCAAAGACCAGCTATGCGTGAGATTTTCTGTGAATCTGAGTGAGATCACAGACATTGTGTACAATGTATATGGGGATAGGCTCTGATAGTTGCGTGAGACAGAGATTTGAGGGGATGAACGAGAGTCCAAAATGCTTGAGTCTTACGCATAACTTACGCATAATGCGTGAGACTTCGTAACTCTGGATGATGGTGATGGTAAAGATGACAATGATGATGATTGGTGATTAGGAGGATGGTGATGATGACGATGAAGATATGATAACGATGATGATGATGGGTGGGGATGGGCAGTGGTGATAAAGACAATTTTTATGGATGTCATGCATTTCATACTTTTAGTAATGATCAAGGTGATGATTACACCATCGATAATCAGGAAGATGACCAATTCCCATTTTCTGTCTTTGTCTTTATTTTTTTTTGGGGGGGGCTTAATAGTCAAAATAAATCAATATGGAATATGATCACATCATATTTGTCGCCATCTCGTGATGTACGTAGGACCAGAATTCGATTCGTGATTCGGATCGGCTGCAATTAATTTCGGATATCAATACGGTATACGTATACTGGCGCGGATATTCGTTTGTTCACGAATAAATCCGTGTGAATTCACGTCAGTCTGAACACGAACGATAGATCTCTACTAATTTTGCTCGGAATTTGTAACTAAGGATTAGTGACATTTTGCTCCAACCTCATAATGGAACCGGGAAAAGACCAGGCAAACGGCAGAGGGGCCGCTGTGGACCCAAATGACAAAAATCGTCGTATTTTCAAGATAATCGTCATCGGCGACTCGAACGTGGGGAAGACATGCCTCACCTACCGTTTCTGCGGCGGGGAGTTTCCCGAGAAGACAGAGGCAACGATTGGGGTCGATTTCCGGGAGAAGAATGTCACAATAGAAGGAGAAACTATTAAGGTATAAACCTTCTGCAAATTATCTGATCTATTTGATTATTGTTAGTCTCCGTATGGTTTTAACCCCTTTCTTAATTGCCTGTAAATAAATGTTGGTGGGTGCAGCTGCAGGGTGGAGAGTGAAAAAAGGCATTGTTGCTGTCACGATTGTGTCAGTGTAACAGTAGTCAGTACGTGACAGTGTCAGTGACGTGACGTTCATGTGACAATTGACGTTGACTGAGTCTGAGTGAGTGGCTTACCTGACAATCACTCTCACTAAACCAATGTCAGTGACAGTGAGCCAAAAAAAAAATGATTAATAAAATAAAGAAAAAAATTCTTGTCTTTTTTGTGACAGTTTCTGGAAAATGCCTGCATACCCAAGGTATACTTTTTAGGCCTAGGCCTACACCGGTACTTAACCTTTTTTTTTTTTTTTTACCAAAAAAAATTTGATTTTGTATTATCGAATCTGTTTGAGTGAACTCACTGGACTGGCAAAAACCACACTAAGTCTAAAAATTTGCACAGACACATGAAAAACCTTGGCCTGTCATTTTTAGATTGAAAAATGAAATAGTACCATGTCTCTACCTTGCACAATTCTTGGATTTGACGACCTCTCTGGAAATTCATTTTGCAAAATGTGAGGATTGTATGCAGATGAGGCCTTTAGTGCTTGAAATAAATGATTTTGTTATTACATTTTAACACTGCTTTAAAGGATCTATTTGCAGGTGTAAAGTTTGTAATTGTTCCATGATGTGTCATGTAGAATCAAGCAGATGTACACGCAGACTAACATTTGTTGGGGCACCACGCTTGTCGTGCAAATAATTGCATGTTTTAAAAATTAAAGCACAGAAGTTCTGTGTTGCACCTGAGCACAGAATTAGAATGGGAATTTATCCAAGTTAGTACAACAAACTTGTACAAGATAGACATGAAAACTTAACTGCAGAAACAACTGTATCTTTCCAGTAGATCCAGTCATGAAAAAAAACCACAACAGGTTAATCACACACAAAATACAAGGAAGAATGTAGAAGAGAGGTCTTCATAAGCATGATCTTTTTAAATTTATGACAGTAAAATTTTTGTTTTCATAAACAATTTACTGTACTACGATTTACCAAATATGAGAAATTGTTATTAATGTTGATCTTAAAAATGTCACATACTGTATACCTCTGGGAAAATGGTACTGATAATCTAGGAGGGTAAGCGCAATTCTTCAGCATTCAAGCCCTGCTCCTTTTACAGATTATGAAGGCATGAGACAAATTGTGCATAAAAGTTAGCCAATTTTATTTTGAAGGAAATAGATTATAAGGATACTGGATATGGATGGCTGAATTTCAGCCAGTGATATTATTAAAATTCACCAAGGACTGACAGATCTGATGTTCAAGTACAGATCTAACCTTAGTATCAGGGGAGAATTACATGAAAGAACTTGACAGTTGCCCTATGATGCTAATGATCAAATAGGCAAGATTAATTCCAAATCCACCTGTGGCTGAATCCTCCTTCGTTCAAAATCTCTTAAATTGCCAGACTTTCTTCCTCAAAGAATTAATCACTTTGTATAATTGACTTGAATGAGTATTGTTGCACCATTTGAAAAAACTTTGACAAATTAAGTGAATTTCTGGAGGTTACAAGGATCCGGCAAAGACTGTTCTACCTGGCAGGTTCTCTTTCATAGTAACTGGCACCTGTATGCTTAAATCACTCTTTCAATCAAATTCAAGGACATTTTGCAGATCTGACAACTTGTCAGACAAAAAAATGTTGATGATAATTGCAGGCCTACATGTACGTACATGTACATGTATGATCTTCTGATTTTCTGTAATTAAAATGTCTTGTAATGGCTTTTAACCAAGTACATGTAGGCCTGCACTCTTGTGTTTTGGGTAGTTCAAGCGTTTCATCAGTTTTGTCTGTTGTCAGACACTGCTCTGCATGGCATCTGGTTTAGTTTTAATATACATGTAGTTACATGTATCCACACATACATGTACAGTGATAGTACAATTTTATACATGGGTGAGTGAAATGATGTACATTATTGGAATGGGGGGGGGGGGCAGGAACTGGATGGTGGGGGCACCACCACCCCCTGCATCAAAATTAATGCTAATTTGTTTGAATAATTTATAATTATTCTGAAGATCTAAAACTTCAAAAATTGTCTTTAGCCTTTATAGAAGTGAAATCCTTACTTTATCTCTCATTATTTTCACTCATTTTCATTTTTATTTTTTTACTTTCCTTAGCTTGACTTGTAGTTGTTGGTTTTTAATATCAGACAATATATTTTTTTATGAATGATTCAGGGCATGACATCAGCAGTGATCCGTGATCTGGGATACATGTACACAAAATATAGCAGGCCAGCATATTTTTGCCTGATTGGTCAATCAGATTTTGTTTATAATATGAACTTGGGTTACTTGGTAATCCTTGATAATTTCACTCCTTTTTTAATAGCTACTTGCCAAACCAGCAACCGTGACTATTTTCGTGTATAAATTGGTCATTAATTGTTTATCATTTATCTTGGTGGAGTGAGGTTTTTTTGTTTATTTTCCCAGGTCACCAAAAAGGTGGATATTTTAGTGGCCCAGATGACAGGATGTGTTCATTGTCGGGCACGCAACAAGAATTGTATCGAAACTTCATTGTAAAATGACTGGGATGGAATAACACTTGTCATAAGAGCCTTGCACGTAAACTTTAATGTTGACCTGAAAATGACCTTTGACCTTACCATGTGACCTCCGACTGCAGCATAACATGCAGGTTGCCTAGTACATCTACCATCCAAGTTTTGGTGAAATGTAACTTACAGTTGCGGAGTTAGGTGACATAAGAGTCTTGCATGTAAACTTTAACGTTGACCTCAAAATAACCTTTGACCTAACCATGTGACCTCTGACTGCAGCATAACATGCATGTCCCCCAAGTCTATCTAACATCCAAGTTTGGTTAAAAATTGACTTACGGTTGCGAAGTTAGATGACATACATGTAAAAGAGTCTTGCATGTAAACGTTAACGTTGACCTGAAAATGACCTTTGACCTTACCATGTGACCTCCGACTGCAGCATAACATGCAGGTTTCTTCAAGTCCATCTACCATCCAAGTTTGGTTGAAAAGTGACATACGGTTGCAGAGTTAGGTGACATATTAAAGAGAGTCTTGCATGTACATGTAAACTTTAACGTTGACTTGTAAATGACCTTTGACCTTATCATGTGACCTCCGACTGCAGCATAACATGCAGGTCCCCCAAGTCCATCTACATGTACCGTCCATGATTGGTTGAAAAGCTACTTACGGTTGCGGAGTTACATGTAGGTGTCATAAGAGAGTCTTGCATGTAAACTTTTACGTTGACCTGAAAATGACCTTTGACCTTACCATGTGACTTCCGACTGCAGCATAACATGCCAAGTCCATACATGTACCATCCAAGTTTGGTTAAAAAGCGACTTAAGGTTGTGGAGTTATGTGTCATTATATGTTTGTGACAGACGGACAACATTTGGATCCCTACATGTAAGTCTCGCCTTCACCTCTGGTGGGTGAGACAAAAATGAAAAAAAGAAATAAAGTGGAAGTCCTCTTTTATTTTTGACCCTGGCTGGTTGAGAATTTGATGGAATCAATGAACGTTACTGACTACTGGTAGCTGCCAAAATCCCGAGCAAATTTGTCAGTGAAAAAAACCTACTACATGTACTACTATTTATTTCATGAGACACTCCTTTGATTCTGATCAATCAATGAAATCAACACCCATTTTCTCACCAACCATACATGTAATATCAGAGTGGTTTGGGTTTTTTTATTTGAAATAGAATTTCAATTTATTTATTTATTTCTTTATTTATTCATTTATTTATTTATTTATTTCCAGTTTTATTCTAACAGAGCAGCCCTCTTCAGTTGACAAACTGCAATCACTGAGGGCCCTGCACAATAAAAAATGGCAGACAAGATATGTACCAACATGCTTTATAGTTTATACAGTGCCACTGCAGGCCTATCAAAAAAAGTTTATAGTATTATACACTAAAAAAGCCCTGGGAATTAAAAAATATACAACATGTGGGTATTTATAATCTTGGATTTGGGTCTCATTTATCCAATAAAAGTAAAAGTTTTGACAGCATGTTACTATTGAGTGAGCACTGTCCATTTTTGTATAAAGCTCGCAGAAATCTGTTTGCACAGAAATGCTTGTTTTCACGCTGTGTCAAGGGGAAAGGGCGAAATCAAACTCACCCTGCGAAACATTTCACAGATATATTTCCCTTGCACTTTTTTTAGTCAATTGAAATTATAGGATACATTCAAGCATTTTGTAACAATTTTGCCACCCAAATGAAATTTTAACATTTAAAGCACAATCTTTAACCTTTTTGTGCTAGCTGGATCTGAGGACATAACTGAATCTGAACAAAAGTTTATATCAGACATCTCAAGCATTTTTCCACCACGTACATGTAAGGAAAATAACATCTCGATGGCCTCGGTGTGTGGGGTGGGGCGCAATGCAGTTGTGCACTCTTCGAAGTGTTTTTGGCAAGGAAACAAGTTTTAAAAAGTAAAAGACATCTTTAAATCAATTTTACTAGCTAAATAATTTAGCCTAAATTCAAAGTGTTCTTCATGATTAAGGTCTACTTTTATTTGCATTTTATAACTATCTCAAAGTTCTGCGCAAATCATTTTTCACTAACTTTTCACAAGTACAAATTTAAGTGGTGCTCACTCAAGCGGAAATATATTTCGACAGTTATATCGTCATTTGCTTTAATAAAAGGATCTGTACCAATGTTAAAATGTGGAAAAATCTTCAGGATATTACAAATGCGTAATTTTACAGGATTTTTTCAAAGTGTTAACTTTTTTTGATACGTACTGTATAGTGCATATCGCTGCCAAATGTGTCCCTATGCGTTTAATATGAAGGAGACAGAAAAAGCAACTAAAAATGAGAAATTTTCTTGCAATCGTGTAAATGAACATAATATTATAACTATGTATGAACATAATATTATAAATATGTATATTCGTTTTTTAGCACTTAGAATTTGAGGAGAATTGATAATTAAGGAAGAGGTGACCAATGCTTGATTATTAAATCAAGATTTTTTTTAGATTAATGAGGAACTGATATTAGGGTTTAGGTAGGTAGACATGGATAATGCCTGACATTGACTCCTCAATGCATTAAACTTACTAAATGATTGTTTTTTCAAATTTTTCAAAATAAGGGTATTAGATTTTTATTTGATGACTAAATTGTAATTAATGTCAGCCCATCCTTGCTTGGAAAACCATACATTGTTTGTAGAATTCGCAATGTGAATGATTCTTATTTCAATGCCAAAAATTTTGTATAGGTCTACTGTGTTTATTATTTTGCTTTAACATATCTCTTGATAGGTTTTATTGTTTTTTATTAAAAACAGCTTTACAGTTTAAAAGTTAAACTTCCACTTTACCCTTGAAATGTTATGAATTTATCCTTCAAATTATTGAAAGTCTGGCAATTCCATGAAAAGGGGTAAGACGGTGTATTGAATTATTAAGAGAATACTCAAAACGAAAAACGTACTTGCATGTGATTGCCTGCATTGTTATTAAAGATATAATTATTTTCCTAATAATCTACATACATTTTTGTAATACTGTCCAGTTGTTTTAAAGTAACATATGGTTTATGTCTCAAATGACAGTTTACAGCTTTGCTTCATGCGCATCTTTTGTAGTAATACCAGGCTCCCAATTATTCCACATTATGCAGCATGAAGCGGGGAGCCTCCGTCTTTATCAAGGCTTCTGTCTTTCAAGTTGACTGCAAATGCAAACAAAATCTCAAGATTTACTCTCCCCCACTCAATGTAAATGTCAAATTACCTGGGAGACAATATACTTTTGAATATTGATGGGAATTGTTTAAAGATGTATTAAATAACGGCTGCACAATGTCGGTGTATGGATCTAGCGAGGGTTGATGGTGTTTGAAGCAAGGGATGTGATAATTTCTGTGGGGGATTTAAACGATTTTCCTTCTGCAGCTCCGTTTCCACGTTATTTGGAATTCAAATGGTGCTATATGAAAATAATTTATTAGGGATTGATTGCCTTTGATTTACTTCCATCATTGCCTGAATAGAATTTGATCAATTACAGTAGTAAATTGCTTTCACTTGTTTCTTTCTCATCACTCTTTTATGTATCAATGATAGATTGTGTCAAATGTTCTGAATTTACTCATGAATTTTATTCTACATACACTAATGATTTGATTTGATTTGATTTGATTTTATTTATTCATTTCCACATTCGAATAACAAAAGCATATACAAACTGTGTAATCATTTTTTTCTTAGCATAACATATTAACCAAATGATATAATTGATAACATATACCTATATCTAATAATCTAATTTAAATATATTTATACCTGATAAATTTCTTTTTTTTTTAATTGTTGCAAAAAATAGAAAAAAAATCATATACATACATGTATATCAACATAATACATTTTGAAATGTGGGGGACCTTCATCTAATAAGCTTAAAGCTTGAAATTGATGAAGGCCTCAAAAGGAAAGGGGAAGGAAAATCGGACAAACAGTGCAATAATTGGAATATTACCAAAAAAGTAGATAGGGAAAGAAAAATTAAAATGAAGAATTTATAATCATGTTGATATTAAAGTTAAAGTGCGAGAGTGCAAGTGCGCGGGGGGGGGAGGGGGTTGTAATATCGGTTGGTACGTAACACAGGTGATAAATTATTCCATAAATCTGCACCGAAATGTCTAATTGATTTGTGTGCTATTTAATATTAGTTTTGGATTTGTGAGATGAAATTTGTCAGAGTTTCGTGTTGGATAAGAGTGGATGGTGTTGTTGACTGAACATATTTTGAGCATTGTAGCACAAAAATATCAATTATCTTTCAGGTCTTTAACTAAAAATTTTTACTTTTCATTTTTTTTTTAATTTACCATCATTCATTTTTGACAAAACTTGTGCAGAATGAAAATAAAAGTATGTACAAGTAGCACAGTTTATTAAAAGGGGGTAATAAAATTTGGAGGAAGTAGAAAAAAAAACAAGTACATAAATGTAGATCTTCTTCCAGAGACAAAAAAATCAAGAAATGCCAATTGATTTATTTCACAAACATATTTTGCCCTCGTCATAGCGCTAATTTCTTGTAGAATGCAATGTTTCTTTGGGGCGACAAATGTTTTCTAGAGTCACCCCAACTCTTTTGCGTAAAGAACAGCTCTTCAAATGAAAGAAATAACCCACAGCATAATTTTGCAATGTACATTTAGCAATTTGTCTTCATTTTTATGAAGATTGATTTTTCATTTCCTTTTTGGTGATTCAATTTTTTCATCATTTAACAGGACATATTAGGCAGTTGCAAAATGTCATCAAAATATTTATTTCTCTGCTTGCATACACTTTATATTGTACATATAACATATTGTACAGCCCCATGCAATGATTTTTGTGTCATGGAGAATTTATATCTGCGAACAAACTATTATGCATGTACCTGCATAATTTATTATAGAAACATTTGATACATTAATTACTGCATCACTAATACTCTTACTCAGACAGATTGCATACACACGTATCGCATGGTACTGGCACCTTTTTGTAACCTAATATTTGGGGTATAATGTGAAGAAAGATAACTTTGAAAATGTAAAATTTCCATTGTACTCTCTCAGAGAAAGGTAATTTTCCCTTTCTAAGCTTCCCTGTTAAAATTTGCATTTCATCAATTAACTGGACATTCTCCATCACTGGCAATTTTCAGATAAAGCATTAGAAACTTGTCTCTTTCATAGTTTGTTAATGTACAGTGTAGATGTAGTCATAAGAATATAATTCCATTTAATTTATTTATTTTAACTTGGGCCTATTGGGAAAAGCGCGGTTTACGCAACAATGGTGATGATGATGATGGTGATGATGATTAAGATAACGATGATGATGACGACGACAAAGATTATGATGATGAGTATGATGTTTAAATGGAGGGAAAACTGTACATGTCATGATGTGTAATATTAAACTGTCATTAGTCTAATGGCAAGATGCATGTAGTCTTATTTATCTTTCTTGATCAAGTGGGTACATGTACATGTACATGTATAAAAAAAAAACAGAACTGATTTTTTATCAGATATGTGGAAAGCTGAGCACTCTCATATGATGTCATGTAAATAAGGAAAAATAAAATTCTAATAAGTTTTTTTATTATTTTATTGGATTCTAATGATTTTTTTTCTGGTATTTTTACAACAAACCATTTTTCAGGGTGAACTTTCCCTTTAATGTCATGTAGTATTAATACAGTTTATAGACAGATACTGATTGAAATGCATGTAATGCAGTACTACAGTGCAGACAGTTCAGTACCTGAAATGAGATGTGGCAATATGCTTTTAACTGGGATGGGCAGTGTAAAAGGTACAATGTATTGAAAACTAGATATCGATTTGTCCCTTTATGTGTATTTTTTTAAGGTCTTTGTCAAGCTGAATGAACTAGCCCTGATGACCTTGGGAAATATTGTATTGTCTTTCATAGCAAGGATCAGGGCGGGTACATATGAAATGCAATGTTAAAGCAGGGACTTAATATTGAGACCAGTATTGATGAGAAAGTGGCTTGATATAGCACATGCATGCAATCATAATGGATGTACATGTAGGGTAGCAGTAAACCTGGGGGGATGGGGAATAGGGAGACATATTCCCAACTACCCCCCCCCCCCTCCAATTTTATAATTTTATACAGTGCCTACATGTAGGTAATTCCCCCTCCCCCATGTACCAAAGATCTCACTGCCAATGTGAGGATCTCTATATAGCATATGATCGCAATATTCATGCTCATAACTTTCATTGTTATTTGTCTGATTTTTCTCAAACTTTCGTTGATCTGTTTCTCTGATTTTTCACACAAGCTACTTGTATCTTGTTTCAAAGGTTTCATTCTCATTTCTCCCAACCCCATACTATCCTTTTTATTTGTTGCACACTGCCTAAATATAAACCCCATACTATATGCTTGGCTGGGGTTAACACCTTAACCTCGGACTATCACAAAGCATAATATTGATGATTTTGACACAGCATGATTTACACTCACTTTCGACCTCCGTGATATACATGTACTAATGCTTAGCCCCACTTTTCCTTAGCCCAGTTTCTTTTCACACTGCACAGTACTGCAACTGTGGTGCTAGCACCGCAATTAGCTGGCTTACCCTGCTTTTCATGCAGGGCCAGATAATGTAGTACCGTACTATTTCCTGTGCTAGCCCACTTTGCTATTAAAAACCAGGGGCTGCGGAACAGTTTTCAAAGTGGGGGGGGGGGGGTGACATGCAAAAAAATCACAATCAAATGGTCATTTTAACATTTTTTATACACGGTTTCAGCCCCTGTAAACATAGTGCGAAACTGAAGTGGGCTATTATTCTTAGCCCCACCAATTTTCTGGGCCGAGGGAAAGTGTGGAAAGCATAAAAGCTGATTGCCAAATTTTGCAAAAAATGCAAAAATTAAGGCTTGTTTATTTTCATTCAATTTCATTCATCAAATTTTTGCTTCTTCAAAAAATTAGTGATGTGGTATATATTGCAAAGTGTCTGTCTACACTGAATATACTGCACATATACACACTTTCAATAGAAAAAAAACAATGAAAAGAAAAAGGCTTTTAGAGTTTATTAGAGGTATATATTGCAACTTTTCATTTTGATTATGAGCACCATGATTGGCCATACATGTATGCATTATATCACTGACATGTCTGATGGGCATCATAGGCTTTAATTAAAATAATATCTATTTAGATATTGAATGCAAATGACATTCAATTGATTGAAAAATCCAGGGGCAGAATGAAGGATGGTACATAATACATTAGGGTGCAACACATTGGAATTTGTGCAACAAAGATAAAGCTGTATGCAACCTCGACTGGTAGACCAATGAAATATATTTATGAAAATAAATTCATAGTGTCAAAGACTTTGAAAAGAGTTGAAGGTGGGTAGTTGGGCAAATTTAGCATATAACACATCTCCTGTTTTTAAAGAGTATAACCATTTCTATAAGTACTATTAACCCTACAATTTACTGTTGAAAAGCTGAAAATCCAAGGAATTAAAAAAAAAAAATACCTACATGTACTACAATATGATGGCGATGGCAGTCAAAAGCTACATGTACTAATCATTTTAATAATTAAGAAAATGAAAATTAGAGTTTCAAAATTTCAATGCCATTACCACAATGAGTTTACTTTTAAACCTTATTTCTACATGTATATTGCACAGGTCCTGTGTGAACCCCAAATGTACAGGCACTAGTAAAAAAAAGAACCTAATATTAATCAGGACTAACAGATAAACTCTGTACATGGCAACTACTTTTAACATGAAGATACACAACATAAGTGTTCTTCTTCAACAGCCATAATACTCAAAGCAGACCATACCACAAGCTCACTTTATGGAGTAGTTGGATTACACAAGAGTTTTATCATAGACAGCTATGATATTATTGATTCATAAATCCAGAAGAGAATGTAAAGAAATTATATGTAATCAATATAGAAACAGATGTTTGTGATTCAAACGTGATCGCACAATCAGTCATAACTTTGAAACAACTGCTTTTTGAAACAACACTTTCAAACAACACTCTTCCGACAAAGAGTGACACCTTCCATGGAGTAGAAACTCACACCCTATTGTTTTAATCTCTGGAATGGATAGTGCATGTGGTGTATTAACAGAGGGGTAAGGTAATGGCAGCCCCCACTCAACTCAATCATATATTTTTTGCCTTTATGAAGCGTTTTTATTTTTTTTTCTTTGAAAGGATGATCCTGTTCGACACAGTCACAATGTATATGATAGAGTACAAAGTATGAATTTTGGTTTGATAAAAATTGAGATGAAATTAGTGAAGTGTCCTTTGGCAAGGCATAAATCCAAACTTAGCCACTCTCCACCCAGGTGTGGAATGCATGGGTACCCCTGGTAGGAAGCGAAAGCAAACATGTTTTCCAGGGCTACAGAAAGAGGGAGGGATGCTTGCCCCATATTTATTTTTTAAAAACTTTAGTAGAAAAAAAAACGTAAAATGACCATAGATATGTAATTGTGTTTTTGCATGGTCTCTTCAGTGGCTTTTGTTTGCTTTAATTTTGAACATAATTCGCAGTTGAGACCAAAAAAAAATATTTTTAACTATGATGTATATTCATGCATTCATTGTTTTCTTGAAAATTCAATATGCTTCTCTTTGTTTACAAAGGACATTGTGCAAATTTTCTGTGGAAAAAATATGACAAAGATGGAGTTTCATAGAGTTACGATCAATTGGATCAATTGTAACTCTTTGTAAGATGGGGCCCAGAACTCTTGTTGGAATGCTCCCCAGGGGATTGGAAAAAGTGCCAGCCAGCTACATGTACATGTAGGATCAGTTGTATTAACTGCCAAATGTTCATAAATGCAGAAATATTATCATTTATTGAATTGATAAATTAAATGTGGCTGCTCTATAAACCTACTTTTACTCGCTTCAGCAGGTGGAGCCCTTCATAATCAAAATTGCACTTTTCAAAATGAGAAATGAAATTGGTTTTCTATCCCTCTTTATTCCCTCTCTTCTTTTTCAATTAGGAAAAGGAGAGATGGGATCCCTTTTGAGTTGGTTGTATTTCTGTTTTATCTTGACAAAGAAATAAATGGTGCTCACGCAGGTTGATCATGCCATAATTATTTTGCACAGCAGTAGTACTTGTCCTTTTGGAATCTCACTGATGCCTCTTGAAAGTTAATTACATTTCATGGAAATAATATATTGGATATTTAGCCTCCACTTTGTTCTCATTTAGTGTACTCACTGGAATGAAAGAAAATTGATATGAATTTTATAAGATGAGTGAATTTATTTTCATATTTTTATAAATACTGTACAATAAACAGGCTCATTTCAGTGTATTGACAGATTGCATTGTAGACTGCCTTGCTGAATGTACTGCTTGCACAACAAATATCTATTTAAAAAAAAAATAGAATGATTGTCAAGTGAGTAAAATATTGCAAAATATGTAAATGGAAATTAAACATTTGTTTCCAAGGGATCAAAATAACACACATAATTAGGTGGGTTGGTTGGTTCGTTTGTTAGTTAAATGTCACTATTCCTATTCACTCCTGTTTTATCAATTGTGTAATGCTCTAAAACAGATGATGTGTAGGATATGAAATGAAAATGTGTTTTACTGGGATAAAATTTGCGATACAACAAGAAAATTTGTTTTCTCATTTGCCTGTCAAAATAAACACTGCTCATTTTTTCAAGCGTGGATGGGATGCTTAGACGAGTTTCAGGATGTGATCTTTGTCTATATATTAAAAGGGTAGGAAATATCTTTTGGGCAATTTCATCATTTTGGATGGATATTTCTCTTATTGAATGGCTATGCTGGTGTATATAGATATTTGATTTCCAAACTCTTTACGTGTTCAAAAGGCCATCCTAGTACTAAAAAATTAATAAGTAAAACGATACCAGGTATTAAGCAGTACCAAGTAAGGGAAATGGAAACCCCGAAATATTCCACTCGTTAGGGCCAATATTCCACTCATCTATCTGTGATTCATGGAATATTTTCCCAAACTCTTGGAATATTTCTGGTATTCCATTCTGAGCCATCCATATCATGATTGTGTCTCAGTGAAAATATTGATTTTCCAAAGTATGCTTGAATATTGTTTGTTTGTGACAGATCTTGGAAGCAATATAAGCAAATATAATTATTGTGTCTCAGTCAAAATATTGATTTTCTAAATATGCTTGAATATTGTTTGTGACAGATCTTAGGGCTACTCTAGAAGTAGTGGTCGCCCCAAAGCATGCATTTGGGGGAATTTAAGGGCGATTTAGGCTGTAATTGGGGCAAAATCACCCGTTGCCCTCATATTTCCTATGCTAATACAGATTTCTGATACTCAACCTCTTAAGTGTTCAAAAAGCCATCTTTATAAAAGTAAAAACAACATGGAGAGAAGGTCCTAGACCTTGAAAATATTCATAAAGAATCCTCTGCTGAAAAAAGGTTTCAACAACCACTACACTTTTGCAAGAATTGGAATAGATCTACATTTACTTTACCAAAGCTTTAATGATTTGTGATTTTTAAGGTATTCCCATCTAACTCATTAGAATGCTACTTTTTCTCCAGAATGAATTTAGTCCATAATGCATAAAGAAGAAAAAAAAGTGTATTCCCTCTGGAATACAAGGCTACACGGCATATAATCCCGAAACACTTTAAACTTTCATACATTAGTAGAATTTTTATTTTATAAACCTGATCAACACAGTCTTGTTTATTCAGTTTATTTTAATTTGGTCTAATGCCAATTCGTCCATTACCAACTTGTGTACAATCATTTGGTCTACCATCAGTTTTTCCACTATACATATGGTCTAACTGCCACTCCATCTACTCACCATTTTGTCCAAAAACCAGTTGGTTCAAATGCCATTTAGTCCATAAACCATTTGGTCTACTTGGGCAAAATGAATGAAAATAAAATGGATTAGACCAACTGGCTGTGAGACGAAATGGTCATTGTTTAACTGGTAATTAGACCAAGTGATGATTGGTCCAATATAATGGACCAAAAGGCAAGTGTTAGACTATTAGACAAGTGGACGAATTGGCAATTTACTCATTTATCCTATTCTTTGTGAGTTACTGCACACTAATGGTGCTAGTCAGATTCCATTTACTTCATCTCTCCCATGACAGTGATGCGTTCCCATGGCGATGAGATGATATCTAAAGAATATGCAGTGTGGCTGAGTGATGATAAGGGGTCCGGTTTCCCCTCTCCAATGTCTCCTTGCATATAGGGTTGCCCTACAGGAGAGGTCACAGGCCTCTATAGTCTATACCACCCACCCCCCCCCCTTATACACAGGGAGTTAACAGGGCGATTTGGCCCCCAAAATGCTCAAAATTGCCCTAGAAAATCCCCATTCACTGAAATGTTATAGCTTATCCAATGTTGCATATTTAGGCAGAAGTTTGTGAAAAGTAACCCCCCCCCCAGTTTTTTTTGTTGGGTGATGGGGGCGGCGGCTCCTAATGCTAGTCACATGGAACAACAGACAAATTATTTGGCAAATGGCTCAGGAAAAATGTGTATAAACTGCTGAGATATATAAAGCGAAATAAACTTGCAATTCAATCAAATGCTAGGTAATTTTTCAAGCAATATTAATACTCTGTCCCGCTTAGATGCTTTTGTGTTATCTTCAGCGTTTTAAGCTAAGATTTCATGATTTCACAAAGTTCAGTTTACATTCATATGCCAAATCTACTAAATACTTTCCCATGAACCATTTGCTACATGTACATTCTTTTTACTTTAAGCTTGTATTTGCTCTGATAAAGTCCTTGTGTTAGTGGCGATGTGAACTGCACCAGTGGAGATGGTATGTTCTAATTGGGGAGATGCTCTCGGGTAAATCAATCTAGATTACTTTAAGGTCCTACTCATCTTTCTCTTCTTGCATACTTAATGAGTCCAGCTGTACTGGAGGTTATATGTACCCAGCTACTCTTGGGTAAGCCTATATCTTTCACGTCCAGCAAGTAATTGGAAGTGGTGCTGAGAATCCATTTGCATTGTCACGTATACGGATTGTAAAGGCTTTGCTACCTTCCTTCAGAGGTACATGTGTCTAATACTAACAGTGAAAATGCTGTTTAAAATACAATGCTGGCTACCTTACAGTAGTTGTTTAAATGGTTTAAACAAGTATTTAAAATATTCAACTACAAAGTTTATTTTTAATACCTAATACCCCTTTCACAAACCCATCCTCCAATTATCCGCCTAAGAGTAATGCAGATAATTCAATAAAAATTGCATTCACAAACTCCGAAAATAATCTGCACTATTTTTTACGAGCGCCCGACCTGAAAAAGGCGGATAATTGTCATGACAACTGCACACACCCCCTCCGATGGGGTCCCGTTGGGAAAGGGTGACCTTGTGATTGTGACCGCACCATGGCAATTATCCGCATTACTTTGGAAATGCGTTCATAAAGTCAAAATCTAGTCCCGATGCCGCTATTATGCGGATAATTGCAGCATTGAAATAATGCAGATAACTCTGGTCCCGCTCCGATTTTACAACCAAATTATGCAGATATTATGAAAGGGGTATTATTCTCAATAATTTGTGAAAGGTTCATATAGCACAACAGCATTTTATGAAATTTTAAACAGTTCTATGTGAACCTTACAGTAGTTATTTAAATGGTTTAAACATGTGTTTAAAATCTTAAACAACAAAGTTCTATTTTAAGATTTGATTCTCAATAAATTGTAAAGCATGGTTGTTCAAACTTTGAAGAATTGAATTGAATAGAATTGAAAAACTACTTTAATGTTAATGTAGTAAACAGTATTGTATGAAATCATAAACATTGTTTTTACTACTGTGTGTAGACATTTGCAATTTTAGTATGAATTAAATTGAAATACATCCCGTACATGGATTATCTATCCATTGGATGATAATTTTCCCATCACTATGAACTCAATACAGTTGTTATTCCTAGAATCACTATACATTCATTGATTGCAATTAACTTGTAAGTTGTATGACTGAGGTGAAGCAAATGTTGTTTATGCCAACCTCCAGTGATAGGGTGGCGACCTTCGGTCACATATGGCAGGGGCTGAGTTCGGCTAGCTATAGGGGAAGGCGGGGTAAGTTGAGCATACATGTAGGGGCTCATTGAGCCACCATCCCTAGGCTAATAATGAATGAGTCAGACATTGCTGTGGTGTCATGTATTGATGACCTATTACATAACCCTTAACCCCACCACATTGTTTTCAACTTTGAAACAAAAAGTACTTTTTTAGAGGGAAAAATACAAATTTCAGCCAAAAAAGTAAAAAAAAAGTGTATGAAATTGATCAGTGCTTTTTACCCACACACTTCTTTAAATATAATAAAGAAATAAGATAAATATCGTTAGTCCAGGTATGGATTCTCATTCTTGTCATAGTGTTTTTCATGATGGATGTATACATGTAAAGAATGTGTGGATGTGAAATTATCGCATTAAGTTTGGGCTGGGATAAATTGAGCCAGCCAACATGGGGCTAGTTGAGCCATGGTAATTCTTATGGTAATGTATAATCATTAAAAAAAACCCTTAGAAACCCATATATGCAGGCAGAAAGGAGCTATTAACTCACATGACAGTTATTTTACTTTTTATAGAGGATGTTAGAATTTATAGAGAATTAACAAGTGAAAAGACTGAATAATTTACATGCTGGTTCTTCCCACATACATTTGGTACATAGTTTTCGTGGCTCAACTTACCCCAGAAGATGGCACAACTAAAACTTACCCCACAGATGGGGCAAGTTGAGCCATTTGACATCGTTTTTTTCAAAGGTCACAATGACTTTCATTGTGGGGGTAGAAAGTTATTTATAGGTGAAAAATATTTCCCCAAAATCAAATTTAAGTTATTTCTACAATATTATTAGTCATATCAATTCTATATGCAATATGCAAACAGTGTCACAACTTACCCCGCCTTTCCCTATACTGATTTCACAAAAAGGTACATTTTAGTTATTTCACAAAAAAGTACATTTTAGTTGATAACTTCATGATTTTCATTTCAAAATTAATCCTTAAGGGAACAAGTTGTTCAATGCCTGCAACTTTAGGATAATTATGCAAAATACACCTCTCAGTTTTCTGCATTTATTGATGCCAATCATGGCTGGTTTTCCTTCATTGGGAAAGCAACTGACCAAGTTCAAAATCATTTTGAGCTATCTTTTCCCAATTGATTTTTGATTGATTTCTTATTTCAGTCACCACCTCATTTGGATTTGTGTTGTGAAATTCTTGTTTCGGGTTGACTACTATTAAATTCAGTGATCCATCATCATTAGCACATGGCTGTTACATTCATAAATGATAAATTATGTAGTTCATAGTCCTATCGGCAGTGTTTTGATGGATGAATGAACCATATCCAGGTTTCTGTATAAAATAAATTGTTCATCATCAGCTTTTCAAGAAGAATTAAATGCATATGCATTAGTATCTATTGTGTTCTTTGAATGTATATGCAGCCACCAAATCTAGTCATTACCAACTGTGGCAAGTATATGTCATATCTAATGCTGACCCATTTTATTAACAGCATAGTATATACATGTAGTATAGGCACTATCACCCAATCACTAAAAATTTTCTGATTGGGAAATCCACTTTAATTTAAAAAAAAAACAAGTACTTGTACTTTAATATGTCTTCCAGTGTGAAAGCAAGTATCAAGAACTCTTGTGGGGATTTATGATTTTTTTGTGTGTGAACGTGAATTTCTAGAACTTTAATGTGAGACAACAGAATAATATGTACCAGGATTTTTAAAAAAATCTAATTTTCAGAGGCTACTTTTCACAGTAAACTACCTGATTCTGGATCATTGCATAAGCGTGAATTTGTAAATTACTTGGGGATTTACCAGGGCTGTTTTGATCATTTTAGTGGCGAACTCACCCTCAGCCCCTATTTAATTTTTCTGTTACTGGCTCAACTTACGATACAGTAATTGTATCTTAACCAGTTAGTGTGAATTTGAAAAAAATGATCACATGTTTTGATTATGGAATAAGTTTTGAAAATTTTCAGATATTTTCATGTTTGTGCAGATGTGAATATGCCTTGGTCAAGAAGTTTGCATTTGTACAGTCGGTGTAGAGATGAAATGTCTTTGGACGAAAAACGTTAATCAGTCATAAAGGTAATGATGGATGCACTGCAACTGTGTTTAGATCAGCTCCCTTTTAGCATAGGAAATACAAGGCAGAGGGGAGATTGATTGCTTCTCCATGTCCCAATATTAAAGGCTTTTTAAAAATTTCAATCAGGGAAGTTGATGAATTTTCTAGGCTACCCTTCAAGCAACATTTAACTGTGCTTTTTGTATTTTATCTTCTGACAACATGATTTGTAATACGTTTATACAGTGTACCCCAACCCTCACATACAATCTTGTGTAGACAGTTTAAAAGTATTTTTCAGTGCTCCGTTATGCATTTTGTGGATGACATTGCTCAATTTCTTGTGTAATTCTTTTCCTTATTTCAATGATAATGGACAATTTTTCTTCTTTTTTACAAGGATTTTTTGTAAAGAGATTTTAAAATGATGTTTATTTTCTACTTGTTTTGTGAGTACTTGTCAAACAACAGAAATAATGACAAATTAATGTTCATGTTATACTTTAATACTGATGGGCAATTCTAAGAAGATCGTTAAGGTTGCTCTTAAAAATGAATTAGTCAAAAATTGATTAATGACTGCTGAGCTGCTCCCAAAATTAAGATGAGTAGATGCATTATGGATAGGTCCACAAGGGAGATTATCCTCATTTTTAAAGGTTGCAATATGCAAACTTGAATAACCGCAGAGATTTTCTTCACCAAGAGGGAATCTTTGTAAAGGGCAGGAAGGTTATAAACTTCCTTGAAGGTTTTCCCCCATTTTCCTTTCAGCTCCTCCGGTTGTATCCATTAGTGGATAAAAAAGTGTCCTGAATAATTTATTTGATGATTTGTTTCCAAGTGTATTTAAGCTGGCCATTTGCAATACATCCTAATTGTATTGGCCAGTTGCTGGGTTTATATTTAAAGGGATGGTCCGGGCTGAAAATATTCATATCTTAATACATAGAGTAGAATTCACTGAGCAAAATGCCGAAAATATCCTCGAAATCGGATAACAAGTAATAAAGTTATTGTAGTTTAAAGTTTAGCAATATTTTGTGAAAACAGTAGTCATGAATATTCATTAGGTCGGCTTATGATGTCACATCCCCACTTTCCTTTTTCTTATGTTATTACATAAAATCATAATTTTTTCATTATTACATACTTGTGTGAATTATATGTTTCCTTTAATATAATGAAGTATTAAGTTGCAGCAATAAATATCTAATGCACAGTGCACTAAATCAGTTGTCAATCCAATTTTTTTAGTTCTTGGAGGACAAAATTTGAATAAACCTGATTTCATATACATGTAATAAAATACAAAAGAACAAGTGGGGATGTGACATCATCAGCCCACCTAATGAATATTCATGATGACTGTTTTCACAAAATATTGCTAAACTTAAAAATTCAATAACTTTGTTATTTGTTATCCGATTTTGATGAAATTCTCATGCTCAAAAGGATCCATAATTATGTGAATTGAACATGTATGAATGTGTTTTGTTGGTTGAGATTATGATAAGCTACGGTATAGCATAATTTTATACATTGATATGGAGAATTACATGTACATCCCCCAGATTAATAGGTAGAAACTAGAAGAGTAAAATGGGCTGTCATGCATGTAGTATTTGAATGGGATTGATGAAGGATGAGAAATGCTTCTTGTGAGATGTTCTCTACGTCACCTGCCACTGTTTCCATAGTAACGAGATAGGAATAGCCCTTCAATTGGCTAAATGGGAAGTCCAGTCAATTTGCATTTTATGACTGAAGTGAAAGATGACATTTAACATAAAGGTTGGCATTTTTTTATCACATTTTCCCCAAGCCAATAGTCAATAGTGGCTGTTATTATTATCCTAATGAGCTCATTACTTGGGAAAGGCATAAAAGTGATAAAACTCTGTGTGTGTCATCTTTTATAAGGAGTAGAAAATCATAAAATCACTGAAGTACACCGTTTTGCTAGTTTTTCCTGTTGCCAAATGATGATAGTGATGATGATGGTGATGATGATGATGATGATGATGATGATGATGATGATGATGATGATGATGATGATGATGATGATGATGATGATGATGATGATGATGATGATGATGGTGATGATGATGATGATGATGATGATGATGATGATGATGATGATGATGATGATGGTGGTGGTGGTGGTGGTGGTGGTGGTGGTGGTGGTGGTGGTGGTGGTGGTAATGATACTGATGGTCATGATGATGATGATGATGATGGTGATGTTGGTGATGATGATAGTAATGATGACGATTATGGTGTTCATTATGAGAGTGAGTGACATTTTTTTTCTGGGGGCATTTAAACACTTTAAAGAAAGGTTTTAACTTTAGCCTTGTTTTGTCTGTGCAAGAAATATGTTGTATAATTCATCACCAAACAGGTTTAAACATCTGAATGCCAAATGAGTTGGTTAATTGAATACATGTACATTGTAGCTACTGTTGGCATGTTTGTACCAAATTTACATATAGCTCCTCATAAATGAATTATTTGACCTTGATTTATTGAACCAACGTCTGTGTCACTGATTTTGAATGTGAGCTTTAAAGTGAGTTCATATCTTAGTTGGATAGCCAGACAGCCAGTGAAGAAGCTTTAGAGAAAATTTATTAGGAAGCTTCTTAGGACTGTTTCATGAAGCATCTTGTCAGTGATTTTTACTGACAGATGTGCCCTTAGCAAATCAGAAGCAAGGATTTCAGTAGCTTATAACAGTTGTAAGTCTCTGACTATTGATTTCATGGAATGCTCCATAGTTTTTTTTACTCAACTTTAATGTGATGCTGAATCTTGTATGTACATGTATTAAGAGCGGTCTATATCGCATTGTGTTTAATACCATACTTGTCATCAACATGAAGATTCTATCTAGCAGTGCCATGAGTGCATGTTTCTGTGCATGAACTGTTTAAGGTAACAAAAATAGACATTCTTTTTTAGTATCCTTAAAATAAAAAAAAATTCCTGCAGCAGAGTCTCAAGAACACCTGTAATCTTACCAGATTGAGTAATCTTACATTATATCATATAAAATTACAGGATATTGGTATTTGTTGTATGGAACCTTACAAATTTCCTTGAATAAAACACCCTTTTCCCCCTTTTTAACAGACCTGTTCTGTTAAATTGCAGAAAAATTCCTGTTTTATGAATTTACAGAATGATTCTGTTATTGCTTTCTGCAAAGTCTTGTTTTTTTCTGTTAAATCAGGGGTTTTTTTAACAGTGTAGATATTGGGGGTTTTAAATCAAATTTGAATGCCTCTCCATTTTAATATTTGAAGCTTGTTTTGATAAAAGATGAAAGAAACTGGTCACATAAAACTTTTAAAGCAAACTTGGATCAAGCAATGAAGGAGTTGTCCAATATACAAGGGTATCAAAGGAAACTTTTTTCCTGAGTGTCATGTCCGAGGGGTACAAAAAAGGGCCATTTTTAACTGAAAAAGATGGAATTTTATTACATTTATCCTGTTGATTATGTCTCCCAGAGAGGATGTAAAGCTGTCAGTCCACTAGTTGTGTGAACACTTACATGTGCATGTACCTGTCTTCCAACCTATCAGATGTTTTTAATAAAGCAAGCAATGCAGCTGTCAATTTTAAAAATGATATATCGTTCTGTTTTTTTTTTCAAGTACATGAAAGAAGTTCCTTTATAGTAAGAATTGCATGCTTCTACCAAGTGTGGCAGAGAGGAACTGCTATCGCTCCAATTTGCAATTTTCTTTTTGTGGCAGGGATTATGTTTGAGAGTTCACATTACATGTAGGTGGCGTCAGTCACCGGCATCCTCATAATCATCAGTGACATTCTTGATTCTGTGCAAAGTCAACCACCTCCCCTCCCCCTTCCCGTACCTCCCGGACGAAATGGGAGTGTAATAGCCTTGGGAGTATGACATCTTCCAATTCCCTCGGTTGCCATGGTGACCCACTTCCTATGTCTGGCCTGGTGGGGTCATGTGACTCGAGGTCTCGTCAGCATTCACCAAGTCATGACGGGGCTCTGTGGCGTTTGTTGACAGCTATGCGCAAAGGGAGAATCAGTGTAATGGGTAGGAACGGGCTTTGCGCAGCTTGGTTAACCATGCCCAAACCGTACTGTACATACAAATCCATCTCGGTTTAAAGGTAATCAGTGTTTCCAACTGTTATCAGAAGAGATACATGTATCTGTGTTTTGCTGTGAACCCATGCACAGTGCAAGTATTTATTCAATCTTTGTGTCAGCTTTAAATGTATGGTACTTATATAGGCAAAAGTCAATTTTTTTTATCTGCACATTATTGCACAAGAGGCTTTAAAGACTACATGTATACAAGTGTTTGTGCATGTACTTTGTTATTGGGGCTTCATTTATTGCACTTTTTCCAAATTAATTGTGTGTAGCAATTAATTATATTTTTTCAAAATTCTCTAATTAATTTGAATCATATACATGTACATGTACATGTACATGTACATGTATGTTGTACGAAACAAACAAAAATATATATATCACAGAAATAAAGATTATTAAACAATCGAGGCACATTTTGTTTCTTAATTAAACATGTATGCATACAGAATGCGTGTACATGTATTAAAAGCAGCAGGAAAATCATCAGAGTATTTAGATATTACATTGTGCTCATTAATTTCCTTATGCATGCATATCCTTCCATAATCACAAGTCAGAAACGACTTTTCTCAGATGTGTATCTTGTCATTTACTGAATCGTTGCATGGATGCAGTTTCCTAATAAATCACTCAAATCGGTTTGTTATTGAAGTACAATGAATGCACGTTGGCCAATTTACATTTGATTTGATCCATGTCATAAATTACGTTGTAACAAATTGCCTTGGCTGCGCTCTGAAATGGGACAGATCGGCTTGACTCTCGACCATCCCCCCTGTCTGTGACATTTACAATCACATTCCCTCTTTAGGGTGTTGATCCAGATGTTGCTTGCGGACATATTCAGGCAAATTTTCCTACATTAATTCACTCCGGCCTGTCATAGCGTTGGCTAATGAAATAGATGTGGAGCGGTGGCTTCTTGATAAGTGACATAATAATGTTGCCCTTTGTGAATACATGTAAGTGAAAACTGTTGCTTGTGCAAGGAAGTGGGAAGGAGAGCATGCCTGTTTTTAGATAATTACAAATGTTAACTTGCAGCTGATTGTATGATCCACTTACATGTTTACTTGTTTTTATCCTTCACTGATTGTAATGTACACCATTTTCTAGTATTTCTATTTTATTGTACTATTTTTTGCCATTTTCTGGTTTTGTAATTCATTTTAGTTTTCAAGGGCCTTTGGGGACATTTCAGGGGCAGATTTCTCAGAGCCCCCATTTAATTCTTTCCATGGTTCAAGAACTTTTAAAATGATTGTCCAAAATTCATGTTTTTAGTACAGTACATGTACATGTGCATGCATGGAAACAAAATGAAACAAAAAACTGTTATTCTTGCCAACCTGAAGCTTGTTGAGTTTCAAAGACATACATGTAGCAACATGAACAAGTGCTGATTGGATTATATTTTACATGTAATTGTTAAAAGCTAATGACATCGATAGGCTTGATATAATATTAGTAAAAGTTTAATGAAATAATTATTGATGAGAAATATTGATAAATGAGAATAGTAAACCAGTCTTTTGAACCTTCAATTTTCTTTAAAGTATAATTTTGAGAGAATATTAGATGGTATATTTATATGCAGGTAGGATTTGTAGTCTCGATTTTAGCTATCCATGATGATTAAAATGATGATCCCTTTTCTATAGTACACATACATCTAGTTACCCTTATTTTAATCTATTGCTGTGATCTACATGTACATGTACATAATTTTCAGGAGATATGACTAGTGGCACGTACATGTTTATAGGACAATTCCGTGTGTAGAAATATATGTAGCGAGGAGAATAATGAAAATGCTAACAACAGCTACCAGTGATGACATTTGACAGTACATGTATGAACTTCATTTCCTATTTTATTAAATTAGTGTGCTTTCTCTCCACTATTCATTCAATCACATTTTACATGCAATACCCAGGTACATGAACAGTATCTGTAATTAAATTGCATCATGGAATATTTATATTATCGTATATTGGATAGCTCAGAATGTAACACCAGAGATATTCCATGAGTAGGGGCCAACATTCCATGAATCGCAGATAAGTGGAATATATACTGAGTTGAAAATTTCTGGTAAATTCCATGAAATAAAGTCAAGTATTATTATCTATCCCACCCCCCCCCCCCAAAAAAAAAAGTGATTGAGAAATTCATAACACAATTATGGTCTCACAAGATCAATTTGATCAAAGAAATGGGACTTATAGTTCATAATGATGACAAAGAATCATTGCGCTCGATGTCGCGCATCGCATTGCATTCATTGTTGTAAGCATTATATTTTATGCATGCCATAGGTTATTCGTTGGATTTAGGTTCTTTGTTCAATACAATTGAACAGGCAATTGATGCAGACCAAAATACATGTACATGCAATACATCCATCGCACAAACACTCCATTGTTTTTATTGACATGTACGCTGTAATACTTCATATTCTGAATTTCAGAAATCTTGCCTTGTACCTGTGTGATCTTGACCTGATTAAAAGGTGTCACATTTGTGAGAACTGCACACTTCTAGCTTCTTGTTGGTATTTTTAAGTTAATTGTTTAAGGCTCGAACTACTGTAAAGAGGTTACACAATAAGCAAGAGAAAATAGAAGGAGATGATTGTGTTTTGGGTCATCTTTTCAAACCTGAAATTAACTTAGTGATGAAAATATATAATTCAAAAGAAAGGACCAGTATACTGACAGTGTAAAATTTATTATTTCTAATTGGTTAGAAAGATGCTTATACTTATAGTGACCTATGGTCTGTCAGTTAAAATTCAATAGCATTATTTTGTAACACAGGAATATATATGGATACCACAGGGGCTCTGCTCATTTTCACAGCTGAAAGTGAAAAGATCAAAAGAGCCCTGGAAAAAATGAAACAAGTGCCCTGGAACGTCCCCATTCACTGCAATATCTATCCAACGTTACAGCTTTTGGGAGTAGATTATGAAAAGTAGCCCCACCCCTCCCTTTTTATTAATGTCTGTTTTATTACGCATTTGGATGAATTTTACTGTATTTTCAGTGTGGAGCTCAGAAGTTGAATACTCTCATTGCTGACAGACATATTTGTAATTTGTCCTGCTGAACAAGCATGATTGAGACAATAAAAATGTAATGATTAGGACTGTACCTCAGCGGCAATAAATTGACTATTCTAGGGCACCATAAATGTATATTTGATGGAAGTGGATACCATTAATTCTTGGTCTATATCTAATCCATTGAAATAGATTTTTAGCTGGTAGGTTGGGAATAGCTCACTTGTTGTCTAGTTACTAATTTCAGAGCGTGATTGTGACATTTTGCAACATTCATCATTCACTATGTGCATCAGTGAATAAATATCTCCTTGTCTGATTGCTATAAATATTTGCAATCAACATTCAATTCACCTTTTTTTCTTGGCTGTTTCTCTAAACTCTTTGTTTATTAACTGATATGCATGAACATTGTTTCAGAAACATTCAGGTACATGTACATGTAGTTTGTATTGAATTAGGTATATAATTTTGTCATATGCATAATGCATATTGGGGGATTTGATTTTGATTTTAGCAATCCTGTACGTGAGTTTGGAAAATATACTGTGAAGCTGAAATTACATTGGTAGAACTTCACAGTCATGAAATGGAATATATTTATCTGGTCTGATACTTGCTGGAGTCTGGACATAACATTAAATGTTACAAATTTAATAGAAAGTGTTGTCATGCAGGTCTAAAGGATAGGATTGTGTTAGCCAGGGAAAAACATCCAATGGTGGAATTTTCCAACAAAATTAAACGCTCTTCTACATGTATGTTTACATGTTTACGTTTACATGTATTGTAGTGAAGAATAACTATTGTGCAAATGGCATTTGACAAATAGTTTGATGACCTTTCAGTATTGCAGCGTAGGCCTAGACGATCCTTGTTTTTCTGATGTCATCAAAGGAAGCTCGGCCCAATATGAAAGTCAATGTGAAGGTCATGCCTGATCTAGGTTTGCTGGTTCCGTCATTTGTTCTCTTGCTGTGGGCTTTTGTTTTTCATGCATGGTTGCCTTAATAGAGAAACTCAATATGATTGAAAAAGCCAAATAAAATGAATTTACTGTTTTAGTTATTTCATTATTTTCTTTTTCCTTTATCTTGGTTGCTCTTTGAATGATCTTGTTCATAAGATTTTTCCCTTAACAAATATAGATTGAACAAGAAAGATACATGTACAATGTATCAATAGTGTTAGTACATGTCATGCATGCCAAACTAGACTTTGAAAATGTTACTTATTGTTTCATGAAAAGAGATGTTGATTTCTTCATGTATTTTTATTATACATGTAATTCAAGATTAATATCCTGTATGTATGATGCTTTTAAAGAGCATCTTAAATGAGGAAAAGAAGATCTGGGGCCTAACACAAAACTTAGCAATTATCGTAGAACTTTTTTTTTTACAGTTGATTCCAAATTAGTGTGCTATTTCTGATATGGCAAATTATCTGATCTAAACAATCTTGAGATTATTTGTGATAGAGACACAATTAGCAATTATCGCGCTAGTTTGTAGGATCAATATCGAGATTGCATTGACTATCCCGTTAATTTGCAGGTACAGACGCACTCTGGATTATTTTTTCACGGCGTCAGACCATAATGCATCGATGCCTCGCTCGAGCAGGAATCGCTCTTCTTGCGATTTTGGAGGCTGGGGTATCTTGATTCTCGAGATTAATCGCGAAGAGGGCCGATCAGGCTAAAATCGAGATTGAGTAAGCTCAGGCTGGTGCCGCACCGCCACGAGGAATACCATTCCCAGAAGCTAATGAGGCAAAAGATATTTTATATAGCCAATGATCTATGTATCATTGGCAATGGCCTGTTCATGATATATTCTTTAGCTGGTGAGGTGGAAAATCATCCAATGCTAAATTTGCAAAGACTGCTTTTGAAAGATGTTTTTTGTTGTCATTGACAATAGGTATACATGTATATGCACTTTATGTATCTTTACACAGACAGTACAGTGACAATATTTGTTTATCCACCAAATGATTTCTTGTTTTATAATTTAAATTTTGTGATGTATGCCTGTTAGTGTTCTAGTCAATGATGCACTTTGATGCAGGCTATGATCGACTGAGCAAAAGGAAAACCTTATCCTTTAATAGTTCAGCTGCTTTTTTCATATCAGAAGATGTGTAATTTTTACCATTTTGTACTCCAATAATTTGCTGTCAGTCAGTTCCAATATTCGACCATTCATGTTAAGTGTAACATACTGATGGTGCCGCTCAATATTGTTTGAACAGGTGTCATCTCTATTCCTCTCCATTGCCTCACTTTCTCTCTTGTGACATGTCATTTGATAACATAAGTGAAGACAGGTCCATGGCAATGTTCACATGGCTCTTTAATGACATTGTAGTCATGTTGGTGAGTTATCCAGCTGTGACAATGTTCATATGGCACTTTAAGTCATGTTGTTGAGTTATGCAGAGCTATATACAATGTACATGTATATGTTCATATGACATTTTATTTACCACTATGCATGTCATTTGGCATACTCTGCCTGACGTCTTGTTTACTTCAATAACAGGTACACCAGGCTGAAAATATATTGATATATGAAATGAAATTAATTCAACAAGCAAAATTCATCAACCAAGATTCTGAAAACCTCGTCAAAATCTGCTAAAAAATAATGAATTTATTTAATTTTATAAAGTTTAGTTACATGTACATCAGGTGAAAACAGTTATCCATGTTGTTGTGAATGTTCAATAGATCAGCTACTGATGTCCTGTCCCCGCTTTCCCTTTCTTATTTTGTTACACGAAAATTATTTTAGATTATCATAGGTACATTTATATGTATGTGTGAAACGGGTTGAGTTATAATCAGAATATATGCTTTTGTGTAAACCTAGCCACAGACTGTAGTTATAAACCCTAGATATTTGAGGAGATGAGCTACTGTGGTTTAGCTTGGTGACAGGTTTGTGGTTTCAAGTTTCATATTATGCAAAGGTTAAAGCCAAAGTTAGCACACATTTTGGTCAGGAAACTGTTTTCGCAGTGAAATTTGGTAATCTGTACTTGTACTTCTAGGTGATCACATTTTTTTGGGGTGTACAGTATTTCAATTATTTTGCAGATACCTGTACATGTACAAATAACAGGCATGCAAACATATTTTTTTTAGTTTACAATTCTTGATTTTATATTTTCATTTTTACACTGAGGTTTTACAAGAAATGGAATCATTTCTTGCTTTATTAGCACAAGCCTGGTGATTTGGATTTTATGAATTAAAACATTGAAATAGCAGAATCAAGAAAAGAGTAAGAATTTCTACTCTGTTAATTCTGTAGATTGAAAGTCAATCTAAAATATTCAGGGACCAATCCTAAATAGGATCGAAAATTTCAATCGAATACGATTGAATTCTAAATCAATTAGATTGAAAGCTTCAATCCAACTTTGGATTGGTTCCTGAATGCAATCTGTTTAAATCTAAGGAATTCAGAGAGTATATCTGTGGAAATAATGTCCAATAAAAAGCCTCACAGACCCACTGAGACAAAGGATTTGTTCAATGTTGATTTTCAAATTTAAACAGCAACATGAATCATGATTGAAAATTCCAAAATACTGAACACAAACACTATAAGCGGTGCACCGTTTAGTGTTGAAAATGCATTCTTGCACCTTTTCTCCTCTTAGGGTGCAAAATTACACCCTAAAATTTGCTACCAGTCTTTCATTTAGGGTGCAAAAGTGTATATAGGATCAAGTCAAATGGAAAGTAGACCAAGTGGCAATTTATCCTCCCTACCATACAGGATGCATTTGATTAATGATTGGTGTCATGCTCCTGCATTCCACACAGGTCATGTGATGCTATCAGCAGTAGACGACACATGTATATATCTACTCGACTTGTAGCTACAGTATGTCATGTAGCAGAGTTATTTTTGGATCTAATGATTGCAACAAAAATATCTTTAACATTCATTTACTTTCATTCCGCAATTTATCTTTTCTAAATGGTAGTCTTTTTATTATTCTACAGTTTAATTGAACTGATATCAGAGTTATAAATAAAATATTGCAAGAAATATTTTAGATTGATATGATTAACAAAAACTATGTCACTTTGGGGGAAAATACCTACATGTATATGGAAAGCCAATAAGATCAATATTTTAGATTACACAAAAAAGTTGGAAAAGTATTCATGCTTGAGTGAGCACTACCCACTTTAAACAAAGGGTATGGAAATTAGGCTGGGCAGGAATCATGGAAGTCAGAATAGGGATGAGATAGGACTTGGGTGGGGAAGTACGGGTAGTATGATGGGATAAGGGTCAACATAATACACCCCTCTCTCTCTCTCTATCCCCCCCTTGAGAGACTAGCCTTTGCTAGGGTGACCAGGAAATTAGCCTTTCAGTTTTTATCTCGCCCACCAGAGGAAAAGGCGAGACTTAGGGATCCAAATGTCGTCCGTCTGTCACAAACCTGTAATGACACATAACTCCACAACCGAAAGTCGTTTTTCAACCAAACTTGAAGAGTAGATGAACTTGGGGGACCTGCATGTTATGCTGCAGTCTGAGGTCACATGGTAAGGTCAAAGGTCATTTTGAGGTCAACGTTAAAGTTTACATGCAAGACTCTCTTATGACACCTAACTTCGCAACCGTAAGTCACTTTTCAACCAAACTTTGGTGGTAGATGTACTTAGGCGACCTGCATGTTATGCTGCAGTTGGAGGTTACATGGTAAGGTCAAAGATCATTTTCAGGTCAACATTAAAGTTTACGTACAAGGCTCTTATGACAAATGTTATTCCATCCCAGTCATTTCACAATGAAGTTTTGATACAATTCTGTTGCGTGCCCTCGCAAATCACGATATTTCTGGTTATTTTCATAAGTGGGCGAGACATAAAATCGCTTTTGCCTTTTGTTTGGTAGCCATTTCAAAAGTGTATAGTTTTTTTGAGACATTGTTTTTTCAATGATTAAATTTTTACTTGTCTATCTTTTTTATCTCCCTCTGCAGTTACAATTATGGGACACAGCGGGCCAGGAGAGATTCCGCAAGAGCATGGTCCAGCACTACTATCGAAATGTTCATGCTGTCATCTTTGTTTATGATGTCACGAAAATGAGTACATTTGAGAGCTTGCCAACATGGATAGATGAATGCGACAGACACTCGCTATCTCCGGAAACGCCCCGTGTCCTCGTCGGAAACAAATGCGACATGTCGGACAGGAAGGTGGTCACGTCGGGCATCGCCCAGAAGTTCTCAGACGCCAACAACATGCCATTCTTCGAAACGTCTGCAAAGTTGGAGGAAGAGGGGGACAAGATCACTAACATTTTTATGACCTTGGCCCATAAACTGAGAGACCATAAGCCTTTGATGCCTCCAAAGTTTGATTCCCCGGATTCAAGAGGCAAATCGATCAAGCTTCGACCAAATAAAGATGAGATCGACGGAGACGAAGACCTTCCGCCGGAAAGCTCTTGTGCTTGCTAGTGACGCAGCAGCGACTCCTCGACGAACGCGTCACAATTCTCGACAACTTCAAAGATCCTAAAGTGCAGTAATTATGACTGTTTTTTCAGAAGCAGTTCTTGTAAATAGTTGGAGATATATTATTAATTGTATATATGAGAGCTAGAAGATGAATTATAATAAATTATGTATGTTGTTCTGTTCTGAATCTCTGTCATTCAAATGTTGCACTATATTTGCAAAGAATGTTAAAAGGAAAAGAGGGTGTTATTTTTTTTAAGATTGTGAACTATCTCAGCTTTAAATGAAATATTTAGTATCAATCAGTCTTTAGAGGTATTTATTTATAGGCAGGGTTGTATATGGTCTTTTAAATTATTATCTTTTCATTACTTTTGGTATTGCCATTTATTTTATAGGAGTGTATATGATATAATTTTATAGCTTACATTTTTTGCAAAATTATCATTTGTAATGTAAACAGTATTATCAGTAAAATTGAAAATTTAGCTGGATAAAATTCATACTCTTTATAAAAAAAATATATTCATCTACATCACAACACAACTGCCATAAAACACTTGACAATATCCTACACTATCACTTTGATATACATGTACTTCACAACATTTGTTTTGGGGTGTGTTCAATGTCGGTTTCCAAATCCAATGGCAACATGAATCATGATTGAAAACGTGATTACAAAAGATGGATATAATGAGAAACAAAGGGTGCGTTCAATGTCCTCCATTCCCGGTTGTTAAAGTAGATTTCTTTCAAATCATGATTCGGGGGAAACTTTAAACTTACGGTGTAAAAAAAGATGTGTTTGTAAACGCGATCAGCTCAGAGTTTACGACCTTCAGCGTCGCGATTGCGATGTTGAACAAGATTAGGTCTTTGAATTTGAATCATCTCTAAATTTGCTCTGGCAGTGGAAGCCTACACAAGCAAGTGCCAGCATTGACCTTTCTGGTGATGGGTCAAACTGCGCACTAAATGCTGCACTTACAAAAGTGGGAAATTTAAAGACAATCGATAGATAATTTTGACACTAAACAGAGCACCACTGATCGTGTTTGTGTTCTGTGTTTTGTAATTGACTTGTTTTTTTTTTCAATCATGATTCATGTTGCTGTTTGAATTTGAAAATTAATATTAAACAGACCATTAGTCTGATATTCATTCGCTGTTCTGTTTCTTTCACCCAAATAGTTTTTTGTGATCAGTTGAATAGTTTCAATGTAGCATAATGGCAGCCTTTTCTTCTGTATTGAGACCTTGAAAGTAAACATGAGCCTTTGAATAGTCCTCATATAGTCCTTTACATGTAATTCACGCTCTCCAACCTTCTCGAAATTAAATGTACATGTACATTGAACTACTTTGCCCATTAGATAATGATATAACTCACATTAGGAAGCATCAATTCAATTCATTTACTTCCTCTAAACAGAAGTAATGTAAGATGATTATCTCTAATAACTGTAGAAATACTTTATATACATGTACATAACATTTTAACAATCATTGTCACTAATTCTGCTTTGTATGATATTTAATAATGTTCAGTTTACAAATGCAAAATAATGTTATGACTTGAATGAGTCATGAAAATTTACATTGCATGAGGCAATGGCCAATCATGATGATTGTTACTTGCACATTTTACTGAAAAGATTGACCGACAACCAATCAGAAATGTTCTTTCACATGTACCCTGGAGAGGAAGCCTATAAAGATGATCTGAGCAATCTGGAAACGGGATGTGGTCAAAATCATGACAATGCAAGAGCAAGACGTTGCCAAAATGGGGAAATTTTTACTTTCATATGCCAAATTAATGTGCATGCTGTGCATACATACATGTACAAATATGAAAGTAGTCAATTGAAGACTGTAATATAGCTATTGGAATATTAAATGAAAAATACCAGTTGAGTATAAGTAGGTACGGCAACATGACGGTACAAAAGTCAAGGATATATATTAAAAGTTACATTGTCGAATGCAAAGAAGCTTGATGACTTGGAGTTTTAAGTGCTGGGGTGATGCAGTAAATTTTTACATGTAAATTAAATTTCCTTGTTTCGGACTAAATTTGAAATTATTAAGGACTCTTGTTATTTAAATGCAGTCTGCATCCCCTTTCTTAATTGGTACAAATCAATTCCCCCCACCCCTGCCTCTCCCTATCTGTCTGTCTGTGTGTGTCTCTCTCTCTTTCTCTATCTAACTCCAACTTGACAAAATTGTTCAAAAAAAAATCTTTTAAAGTTCATGTAGGCAATTTTGGTGCCATGATACCCAGGCAATTATATCGTTTATTCATCCCAAGTCCATGGTTATAGTGCCCCTGCCCATGAACTGTGGTCATTTATAAAATCTGTGTTGTGATGGATCCTATTTCACGGTCCGTTTGGATTGAATAGACAAATAGAAATTGACCAAGTGGAATGTAAATGGCGGACAGGTTTGGTAGGTTGTTGGTTAACTTTGTGAAAGAAGACTTCCATCCTTAATTTTGTGGGATTTTCCTGAATAGATTCTTGTGATCTCTGATTCTGTTTTTGGATGATCAGCTATGAATTTTTTTTTAAATAGAGCAGTAAAGTGTATTAAGTAAACAGACTAAGATGATAATTTTGTTCCTTTTTTGCCCTCCAACTTTCAGTACATAATACAAAGTGAATGAATAATTTGAATATTGAGAAGATGGTAAAGAATAGCATATAGAGATCTGTTACCTGGCTGCAATACAAGTAGTATAATGACGATAGTGGTAATATTCTTATCCACTCTGCAAAGTTTTCAACTTGATATCATCATGAGTGATATTTGACTGTTTTATTTACTGAATATTTTAGTTCGTATTAATGTGGGGCTTCAATAGTCTCAATTAAGTATGTTTTATACCTTTGAAATTCATATTTCATAATAATGCAATATAATGAGCTTAACAGTCACCATCATGGCATTGCAGTCTTGGGGGGGGGGTCGTGGACTCATTATATTATCATTAAAGCTAAGGAATCCTGTGGAATAATGTGTCTAGTACATTGGCCTTGGATCTTCTCTCTGTCAGAAACTACATGTATGCTTTATCATACTGTCAAATGATGAATCTGTCTGAAGTGTTGCAAGAAAATATTTGCAATCAATGGCAAATGTCAGATGCAAATTTTCTAGTGATTGATAAATTTTAACTAAAGCGGACCAATTTGACAATCAACTGCAAATTTGCAATGAAATACATGACTTTCAATTGATTGTTTAAACCTAAAATTGACAGTAGTAAATATCAGCCCCATATCTATCGCTATAAGGATTTATGTTGCAGGCACTGGAATTTCATACACTTTTCATAAACCCAATTATGCGGCTAATAGCAGCATAATTTGGTCGTAAAATCGGAGGAGGACCAGAGTTATCCGCATTATTTTTATGCTCCTATTATCCGCATAATAGCAGCATGGGGACCAGATTTTGACTTTATGAACACATTTCCAAATAATGCGGATAATTGCCATGGTGCGGTCACAACTCACAAGGTCACCCTTTTCCAACACCACGGCATCGGAGGGGGCGTGTCCAGTTGTCATGACGATTATCCGCCTTTTTCAGGACGGGCCTCGTAAAAAATAGTGCGGATTATTTTCGGAGTTTGTGAACGCAATTTTTATTGAATTATCCGCATTACTCCTAGGCGACTAATTGGAGGATGGGTTTATGAATAGGGTATCATTTTGTTAGCCGACACTGCACTGATGGTAAAGCTCTCCTCATGAAATTATATCTCAAAAACTTCATACAATTTGATATCACATCTTGTTAACTCATTAAAATACCCAGCAACCCAGGCATTTAGTTAAAGTAAGGGGTGTAATATAAACTGCTCAGTAGCTAGAGGGACGTGAGTTCGATTCCCAGCCATTGCATGTTTTCCTTCTGCAGGAAATTTTCCCACATTACCACTTGAATGCACTGAGCGCTGAGAGGCAGCTCGTGTTAAGCCAGGGTAAGGATAATAACAATGCGCCTCGGAATTCAATTCAGTATTTATTTCCAAATTCGTTAAAAAAGAACAAAATGAGAACAAAATTCTCATGTTATTTCTAGATAGATGGCGCTGTATAAATGCCTATTATTATCACTAATATCTTCATAATCAACATTCACCTGTAGCATATTTCTGAAGGTATATGGCAGGAAATTTACTGGCCCATATTTTGAAGTCTAGTCATCTCTTTCTAAAATTATCGGAAGCCTAAAATATTTTTTTTTTATATTTTAGATTCCTTATATGAGCGGTGCTCACATGCTTTCATTATTTTTTTTTAGGCCTACCAACTACTCCTTTTATGGAAATTTTCAATATACATTATATCAAATAGGGAAAGAAAAAAAATCTTTTTTGTCCAGATATTATGTAAAGCCATTTCTTTGTTAAGAATCAATCCAATTTTGTATGTTTACAGGTTGGTAGGCCTGCATATAGCATTTCCATTTATTTGAATGCAGAATAAAAGAGTATTGTCGATTAAATTTCATTCTTTATTCCAAGACATTTATCAATGGTTTGAGTGTCAATTGAGCTGATGGTTTGAACTTGTACCTTACAAGATTTCTGCCATGATTGGCTAGCCAAAGCTAAACCAACTACAACGTTAGACCAGAGTTCAAAGTTAACCAGATTTCAGAATACAGGCCACTGTGTTTTGAGTTCAGTGCCCCTTTAAAGAGATATGATATGAGCAAGAGGGGGGGGGGGCAGAAAGAACCTCTCATGAAGGCATGTGATATGTGCTACTTGAAAGATGACTTGAAACCAAGTAAGTTTCTAAACTCGATACTTCCTACTTGGCTTAACGAGCTGCCCACCGAGGGTTTTAAAACCCTCTCCTGTATTATATTCTCAAAATTGTGCTCAAACAATATATTCTCTGCACTTTAATATTAAGCTTAAAGTGATTGATCATGTCGTCGGCGGTCATGCAAACCGTTGTGTCAAACATGCGACGATGCAATCCCATTTCAGAGAAAAATCAACTTCAAAGTTTACTATAATTTTCACACTTTGTTCCCCAGCCTAACAACATATGCATTGCAAGAAGAATACATGGTTGGAATGACAAAGACAATTGCTTGACATTGGTATCCTTATTTAACACAAACCAAGAAGCAGAGAAAATATTGCAAAAGAACTACATGCTTGTAATTTTGGTTTGAATGGTTTCGATTTCCCCTCTACAAAAGCGCCATAGGGGGTACAACAACCCGGACTGCGATTTCAGTGCGTGCGGTCAGTCAAAACGTCATATCGCTTTTCATGTGCAAAGTCACTGCGGGTTCGATGGGCACATATGACGGTTTGCGCATTCTGTTTAAAAATTTGTATGTCATTGCCATGAAAATTCCCTCATATCTCAGAAACTGAAATAAATTGTTGCATAGAAATTTAGTTATGAAAAGAATAGGACTTGTACTTTCATTTTCTGCAATAATATCAAAATATCAAGTTTTTGACCAAAATTGACTACCCCGGTATTATGACAGTTCAAATGAACACCCACGAAGTGACTGATTTCTGTAATTGATTGTGTATGATCAATCTTAAAGATCAGTTCCACAATCAATCATTGAGCTTTACATTAGAAGGACTGGTGTATTATTAAAAAGTACACCCATGTGAAATTTTGGGGAGTCCATATTCGAAGTAAAATCCATTTCTTGAATATTTATTTCATTAAAATGATACTCGAATAAAAGATTTTTCTTTCATCTATAGATTAACAACTCTGGGTTATGGTCTACAACTCATATATGTCTACCTTATCATCTATGGTGTATATCTGTAAAGTAAATACTCATAAAACAATATACAATGGGTATATATTGGGCATCTAAAACTTTTCTTTGGTTTTGTATTCTCAAAGCTTTGTTTATTTAGATTATATCTTCAAGTACGTTTTTAACCCTGCAGTAACCCAATGATTTCAATCGATAGTCTAGGTTTTAAGACCATGTTTCATATGATTTATTTCTGAGAGTCCATTCTATTGATAGTCTTCAAGACATATATATTCAGACTTTGTTGTTGCACAATGATACAGATTGAGTGATAAGTTTACAAGTAGATTCATAAAATATACTGCATCTTCATTAATATTTGTTTGGGCAAAAATTCACATTGAAATCTAAAACATGTTGTGTTTATGCAATGATTTTCATTAAGAACCTTTCATATTTTGGGTTGTAAATTTAATAAGTGGAACAAATGTTTGTAAGATTGCTTAGTTATAATAATATTTTGACAGGAATAATTTCTAACAGGTGCAATCTACAACTATCCTCATTTATATTTAATTTATATCATTGATTGTTAAAAATCATGAAAAGCGTGATAGATTATTCAACAATGCTATTTCTAAATACAATTAGACTATTAACAGTAATTGATATGTTCATGTATGAATGGAAACCGATTATTTTCATAGTCTATTATATTAAATGAAAATAAGGGAATCTAAAGCTTATGATCTTGCAGCATAGTTGATTTTATCAAATTAACAAAGTTGAAGTATGTGGTTTAGTACCACAGTGTGAATAAGCTTAACACTTTGGAATGGGGTGATTCACACTTAAGATTTTATAGTGCGTTTCCTTTAATAGCGTTCTCATTTGGGTAAAACCAATTATTGAATCGCTGAGTTTAAATTATGATTCTCAGGAATTCAGACAGAAATAAACATGTATCTATGAAAAAAGATGTTTCCTATTTCTAATCAGGAGATTTAAGTCTTGCAATGAATCTGATAAATTTGAAATTTTTTTTTCAATTTATTTTTCCATACTTTTTTAAAGATAAAATTTTGTTTTCATTTTATTTATTTATTTGCTGTTTATTTATGAATTTATGTATAATTATTCTGTATTACTCATTCATATTTAATCTTTATTTCTTATTTTATTTATTTTTTTTAAAATTTGATTTAAAAGTGGGGATTTTTTTATGTACATCACAAAAAGAATTTGAGCCCCATTTAGTTCCCCATTGGTACCATTGTAGACACAACCATGTTGATTTATTTCCAGAGCCACAATAGTCTTGTAGGAGTTAACGCCTTCTTGCGTAGAAACATTAAATCAAATACCTACATGTTATTTATGTTATCATCTTTAATAATCTATGAAAATATCAAGTGTGTCAAATGCTGATACTATACAGACATTGTGCAAATATTGACACACTCAATCTCCACACACTGCAGACAAACCAATATACATGTTTATTAGTCAAACAAAGCAATGCAATGAGATCATATCGGGATTTGGCAGACAGATGGCGTAACTCACTTTTTGTCCATTTGGTCATTTTGATAGAAAAATTATTGTTAATATCTATGAATTTTGGAAATCATTAAGTCTTTTTCTATTTAGCTTCCTATTTTCTTTAAAAGTAAAATAATGCTTGACCACATCTAAATAGGTTTGCTTATTAGAAAGAGCTTCACTTTTCCCAAAATCATTTTATTTTTAAGTTAGTGTCTGTCAGCCCTAAAAATAATTCATAGCCATGAAATAGGAGAGCTTTTCATCAAGATTCTTTTGTCCGAAAAGTTATGTGATATGACAATTTTTCTTCATTTTTATTGGTTAATGACCACCGCACACCTATGATCCATGATCCGATTTTAGCACAAATCGCATTTTGCGCATTTTCTGAAAATGTGAATTAAAAGTATCTTTATTTGAGGTTCAGATTAATTGATGGAATTCTAGTATAACAATTTTGGATGATTGCAAACCTTTATTTTGGAGTCAAGGCCAAATTCAAATTAAAGCAAATTGTACGATTGCTATGACGTCATTACGAAATTCGCTTTTATTCTGATAAGGATGAAAGCATAGTCACAGATTTGGAAATAGGTACATGTATTTGTATGATAATATGGAATATTATTACATTATTGCTTATTACACAGTAAGATATTTCATGTCTCAATATTAGCACCTAATTCTACTATGCTTTATTCCAAAATAGGGTCATAACTGTTAGATAAAACCAGGACATGTCTGGTCAAACATCCGGCAAATTCTTTCATATATCGCTCCCTTGATGTATTTATATCTCATTCTCTCATTGTTGATCCGTGAAAAAAACTGTCATAAATCATCATGAGCCTGTTTCATAATGGACTTTACACAACGGTTGTAACCTTTTCCATTATCATAAATACCATGTTAACAGGGCTAGCAGCCAATCAGAATCAAGGTTTCCATGGTAGAAGCCATGATGGCAAAGTTACCATAGGTGTAGCCCTTTATGAAACGTATTTATTGCTCTTTTTCATATCCCATGTTCATATCTCTTCTTCCTCTGCTTTCTAATTTCAACAAAAGAAATGTGTGGTATTTCTTTTAATAGTAATAATAATAATGATAATTTTTTAAAGTCGAAAGCCTTTGTCAGAGAACAGGAAAAGCAAGCACACTGTACTAGAAGTACCGGTATTCCCCTAGTTTCAGCTTGAGCTGCAACTCCCAGTGCTCGATGCATTCAAGGAATTAAGTTACCCTGCCGAGTACCAGAATTCACCTTGTAAAATGATAGACCTACATGTTCAGTGATGTTCAAGATATGGAAAGCATTTCATGAAACCAATAGACTATGATTTTCGTTGACTTTTGTTATAAGCTACTGAAATCCTGGCATCTCATTGGCTGAGTCAGTAACATACTAATTGCCTCATGAAACGCTCACATTTTGTTGTCATCAACCATAAGAACGTTGAGAAGTATTGCAAAGGATTATGGGATTAATCAGTGTGATGAGTTTGGATAAAAGATGAACCCTCTTCAGATCAGGTAGACGGGGATTGCTATTGTATGAAATAGTACAATGATCCTTTCTAAAGAGGCTGGATTTTTAGTTAATAACTATATGCCGACATACACAGGGAAAGCCGTTTTCTCATGTTACCATATTCAATTTCTTGATATCAAGAATTGACTTCTCTTAAAAAAAAAAAAATTTCTTGTTATAGGAAATTTATTTTCTTGATATTTTTTTATGTTAACTAATGGCAATCGTTGATATCAAGTATGGAATGCTTAATCAAAAGAAAAAAAGGATTAGATTGGAAATTGGCTTATTATGTGAACATCGGCATATACTGACTGAAACGTCCCTAAAGGTTAGTGATTGATCTTATAAAATGCGTGATTTTCAGGATTAATTGTACATTGTAGTCAATGCAATCAATTGAAACAAATGCCCTATGATGATTGCTAAGCTTTGTGTTATGGGCCCCAGGGCGCTGTTGTAGTAAGAGTTACAATTGATCTGATCAATCACAACTATGGAATGCCAGCATTAAAAAGCATGTTTATTCAAAATATTTTCTAGATATGGTACATGTAATTTATACATTCATTGTTTTCTTGAAAATTCAGTGTGCTTCTCTTTGTTCACATTGGACATTGTGCAAATTTTCTGAAGAAAAATTATGACATTGATGGATTTCCATGTAGTTGACATAACTCTTTGTTAGACAGGGCCCAGGTGTTTCCTGCCCATGAAAAGATCAAGACAATTTAATATAAATGCTCAATTTAACAGAGAAAAATATTTAGCAATCTGTTGAATTATTTACTGTTTTTTGGTTGCCGTTCTTACTATGATTGGTGCGTTTCCAGTGATGTGGGAGGAATAGTCATAATCAGGAAGAATTATTTGAATAATGCTATCATTCTTAGCTGGCTGTATTTTTGTACTTCATGAAATTATAAATTGTTTGTAACTTAATGATTTTCCTAAAGGGCCATTCTTGGTCACGTGTGTGACCGAAATTATGAAAAATCTTGACTTAATATATATCTTTTAAAACTTATTACGATGATTTTGAAAGTCTAATTTCATTTTGACATTCATAGGAATTTCAAAACTTTCAAAATCATGTTTTTGTAAAGTCACACATGTGACTCACTTTTGACCTCTGTACTTGAACCTGCATACTGGAGAAAGCAAAAAATGTTTCCAAATGATAGGTCACTAAACATGTTAATGTTATATAACCTAAGAATGAGTAAATCTATTAAATTTTTAGATTAATGACGAATTAATCAAGATTTGTCATAATTTTGGCCACACATGTGACCAAGATTGCCCCAAAATTTGTGTAAAGTAGCTATTTGTATCACAGTACTTAAGGAGTATGGTTATCATTAACAATGTTGAATTTGTCAATAAATGTATTAATAAATGGTTTAAATGACTGAAAAGGGCAATATATACATACAGCATGTTGTAAGTAAAGAACTACAGGACTGACAGCTTATGGTTCCTTTCCTAAGCGAATGTGGGGGGGTGATGATGATGCAATACCAAGAATAGTACTCATTAAATTGGATTTGAACCTTAATCACCCAGTTATGAGACCACTTCACAACCACTGAGCCCTGTGCCTCAGCACATCTGACCAATATAACGTCAGTGGGCTCGTACCGCAAAGTTTGAATAAATAGGGCAACTCAGAAACACTATTTTCTTAGTAATGATATAAATAGCAACCTTCTTTTTGTCCGGAAAGAGTGCTCTGTTATTAGGAGACTGTTTCAGACAATAGTAGGTTGTCACCATTGCCATAACTCTAAAACATGGGCTTATATCCCGGAGGGGCCACTTCCATTGACAAGTGGATACCTTGCGCGACCATGGCACCCTAAACACGTATTTTCCATATTCTGAAAATATGTTGTGATCAAAGAGTTGAAACATGATATTGTTGTCCATTTTTAGCCACAATGGTGTAAGTGGTAAGAGGTTATATAGTCTGGTCTGTTAGCGTCAAAAATGCCCTACTTGTGGACACGGTGGACAAAAGCATGATTTTTTCTCCAGACCTTTGTTTATGTATAAGAATTAAGAATGGGGTATGCTCCAAAAAATCTGGCTGCAGGAACAGTGAAAAAATGGGTGAAAATGTCAGAATTTATGAGTTCAGATTTGTCTGATATATAGACTAGCGCTAGTGCAAAACTCAATAGCAGTGTATTATTTTGCATTGGATTAGTTCTTGAATTCAGACCCATTTTGAACAGATCTTCTGCTTGTCCTCTCATCTTACTGCACCAAATATCTGAATGAAGATGCTAACCAAGCCGAAGGGTGACGGTGGAGGGGGTTGAATGTTGGTGTGTGTGTACATATTTTGGTCTTGGGGTAAAGGTGTGCAAGACACATTTTTTACATGTGTTGGAAATTGTGTTGCCATGGTAACAGTGTATTATTGCAAAAATAAGGTAAAAATCTTGCAGTTAGAACCACTTCCTCTGTTTTTAACCGATTCTCATGAAATTTGGCACACACATTGGTCTTGAGGTGAAGATGTCTAAGACACACTTTGTGTGTCTTTCAGAAATCTTGTTGCCATGGTAACAACATATTATCTGGTGAAAATTGGGAAAAAATCTTACAATTCAAACTGTTTCATCAGTTATCAATCAATTCTAATGAAATTTGGCACACACATTGGTATTGAAGTAAAGATGTACAAGGCACTTTTTGTGTGTGTTTCCAAAATTGTGTTGCCATGGGAACAACATATTATATGGCAAAATTTAGGTAAAAACCTTGCAATTTGAACTACTTCATCAGTTTTTTTTTTTGTTTTGAACCAATTCTCATGAAATAATTATGGCTCACACATTGGCCTTGAGGTAAAGATGTGCAAGAACCTTTTGCCAGAGAGTGCATTGCCTTGGTAACCACATTTAGCCTGAAATATGGGGAAAACTCATTGTGGATCAGTCTACTTCTCAGTTTTCAGCCTGTGCTCATAAAAGTTGACACAAATATTCATTTTGGGTAAAGATTCATATTCAGTATTAAAAGGGAATCAAGCCTTGGTCATAATGTTGTGTGCATGGAAAAGGAGAAAAATAAGAATGGTGAAAGTTTTAAAGAAATCGGACAAGCAAAATATAGTTATGGCTGCTTTAAAATTAAGATCCCTAAGGCTACTAGTATGTAGAATTCAAATTGGCAACTGGGTAAGTAAATTATGACAAGGGGTGGGGCCGCAAGGACAACTTTCCCATAAGACTAGTAGTTTTCAGGATTTTTGGTTTTCTCCTAAATCCCTATTCCATTGGGGCCGTAATATAAACCCGGTAGTATGTTTTATGTCCTCATGAAAGAAAGATATAATTTGAAGTAAAACTTTTGAAATTTTTTTTTAGCTAATTAATTATTCCAGTACATGGAAGAGTGGTCCTTGCCTTCTTAAATCACTGTGACATCACATATGCGGTCAATTTGAAGTCTTCATGGGTGTAGTGATTACCAATGTTTATAACTTTAATATGTTCACAACTTTGTTATGGTTTGTCCGATATTGTTCAAACTTTGACCTATAAACTTGTCTGATTTTTCATTTTCCTCTAAAAACAAGTGTTTATTTGGGTTTGATTCCCCTTTATAACGTCATATAATAGCGCAGGGTATTAATCACCTTCAATAATATTTATAGGCTTTTTTGGGGGGGGGGGGCGGAGAAGGTCCTTAAAAACTGACAACATAAAATATAGAAGGTTAAAGGCCATGACCATGAGGAACTTAAACACTCTTAAAAAACACCCCTTACATTTTTATTTGGGGGGGCTTTAGAAAATTGCCACATAAAGATTAAAATGAAATTATAACGACTAGGAACTAACCCCCCCCCCCCCCAAAAAAAAGGGGGAAATCCTTTACACTTCAGCATATTAATTTAAAGCCTCAACCATTCTGCTTTGAAAAAAAAATGTTTCCGGTGTCCAATTAATCAATGTTTTATTTGAAGCATGAAGCAGGGGCTGTCACAGAAATATACTGAAAAAAAAATAAATGAAAGAAAATATAAGGCTAAAATCTATTGTGCACATAGGTATATTTTTGATATGGTATGTTACTGAGTCATGGATTTGCAAGTGAATTTCTAAAACAAGTGCAGATATTTTTGTATATATTTATATTTCTATAATAATTAGTTGCATGATTAAAGGTACACTTTAAAATATGTCAGAAAAAATACACTTAAGAGACAGGAAACAGAAGGAGATAGCATGGTGAAGCTCAAAATCAAGAGTGATGTGAAAGTTAAAAAGAAAGAGTAGGAACGAAATATGAATATGAATAAAAGACTGAGTAGGAGAATATAAATAAACAATGGTTAATTGGGTACTGTAAACAATTTTTTTATCAAATCAGAATGCATTAAGCTTCAAATGAATGGTCTGAAGTGCAAAGGACTCTTCTTACCTTTGAAGGGGGGGGGGGGCATTTTCTGCTAAAAAGTATTATCAGCCCCCTATTTTTTCGGGGGGGGGGGGTAAGTTCCTAGTCATAAACCTTTAACTGTAATTTTAATGAGGTCATTTTCTAAAGACCCACCCCCCCCCCCAAAAAAAGAGAGTAATATCTAGCTTTAAAAATGCATTGACCCCTGAGGGACAAAGGTGTAGACTGGTTTGAGCATGGGAAGTAGAACTAAAAGTGGTATGGGGAGGATTGCACATCTTGGGGAGGTGGAACTAAGGTTTGGAAAATCAGCTGTTGAAAGTAGAAGGGGTACACATTTTGTTTTGCTTGCCAGTGTTGGAACTCCTCTGCTTCAGCAGGTTTCATATTCACCCAGTGTACCTCCAGCCTATATGCCCTTAAGGGGATGCGTTTTTTAAGAGTGTTTATCATTTTTATGTTTCTAATGGCCACTGCCTTTAACCTTCTTTGATGTCAGATTTAAAGGACTAATCCTGCCCCTTCCCCTCAAACCCAGAAATATTAATGAAGGTGATTAATACCCCCACATTTTAATGCAGAGAAGACATTTAGAATTTAATATGAATCTTTACCCTAAGATGAATATTTCTTCCAATTTTTATGAGCACTGACTAAAAACAGGGGAAGAAGTTTGATCCACAAGTTTTCCTACATTTCTGGCTATCATATGTGGCTACCCTGGTAATGCACTCTCTGACAAATGCAAAAAAAAAGGTTCTTGCACATCTTTACCCCAAGGCCAATGTGTGAGCCAAATTTCACGAGAATTGGTTCAAAACTGATGAAGTAGTTCAAATTGCAAGTTTTTTACCTAAATTTTGCCATATGATATTTTGTTACCATGACAACACAGTTTCTGAAACACACACAAAAAGTGCCTAGTACATCTTTACTTCAATACCAATGTGTGTGCCAAATTTCATTAGAATTGATTGAAAACTGATGAAGCAGTTTGAATTGTAAGATTTTTTCCCAATTTTCACCAGATAATATGTTGTTACCATGGCAACAAGATTTCTGAAAGACAAAGTGTGTCTTAGACATCTTCACCTCAAGACCAATGTGTGTGCCAAATTTCATGAGAATCGGTTAAAAACAAAGGAAGTGGTTCTAACTGCAAGATTTTTACCTTATTTTTGCAATAATACACTGTTACCATGGCAACACAATTTTCAACACATGCAAAAAATGTGTCTTGCACACCTTTACCCCAAGACCAAAATATGTACACACACACCAACATTCAACCCCCTCCACCGTCACCCTTCGGCTTGGTTAGCATCTTCATTCAGATATTTGGTGCATTGAGATGCGAGGACAAACAGAAGATCTGTTCAAAAAGGGTCTGAATTCAAGAACTAATCCAATGCAAAATAATGCACTGCTACTGAGTTTTGCACTAGCACTAGTCTATATATCAGACAAATCTGAACTCATAAATTCTGACATTTTCACCCATTTTTCCACTGTTCCTGCAGCCAGATTTTTTGGAGCATACCCCATTCTTAATTCTCATACATAAACAAAGGTCTAGAGAAAAAATCACGCTTTTGTCCACCGTGTCCACATAATTCCGCTAATTGACCAGACTAATAAGCTCTATTCTGTCCTGATTCATCAAATATCATAGCAATGGCAAGTTAGAAGCTCCTGTTACAAGCCACTGAAATGGTTCAATTTGATTGACAGAGCTCATTTGCCATGGAATTCTATCATATGTTTTATGAAACAGACCCCTAGCTCCATGGAGACTTCAAATTGTATGTATATGCATTGTCCATTTTCTGGAAGAAGGTCATTTACAGTGTCATGACTATATTATATCATTATCAATATGAACAGTTTGTATTGTCATTTAGAGTTATAACAAGTACAATCAAATTTTGCCCTCCTCAAATGGAGGTTAGTATATCAAATCTTTACTATTCAGATTTATTACTGCCATCTTCTATTAACCGATATGTCAACAGTCCCTACAATGCTTCATTAATTGATGTTCTATGCTTGATGATGGGTCCCGGGGGGGGCCACTAACATTGCCGAGTGGATACCATGCGCGACCAAAAAAACACGTAAAAAGGATGTCTTTTTCACGATAGGGCACGTTACGTACGTAACGTGATAAGGGTGTCAAAAACACAAAAATAATGAAAAAAGGGTATCTATTTCGCTAGGAAAATTACGTGCTTAGGGTCGAATATGCGGGGATGATAAAACAAAATTAAAATGTTTTATCAAATGATGTCCTTTTTGCTCCAAAACTGTTTAGAGTCCGATTTGCGCGAGGTGTAGAAGGTGGGGTCGTACTAAACCAAATAAGGTAAAGCCGCGACGACCGAAGGACCCGTAACAATAAAACATTCCTGTACTTGTTTAGGGGTTCATTTCAGGGAATATTTGCCAAGAGTATCGTTTTGTTTCCCATACTTGGTAAGGGTAGGGTTTCACACGCCAATACTTGTTAAGGGGTGCATTTTCAGAAAATGGAAATTACGTGTTTAGGGTGCTTTTCGAGACCCCTTGGTCGCGCATGGTATCCACTCGTGAATGGAAGTGGCCCCCCTGGGTGATGGGTACTTGCATTGAAAATTGCTTAGCTATATACATGCTTTCACCAAGAGATGGCGCTATTGAATGTAAATCCTTAGCAGTCATAGCCGGGCCCGTGATCAATTTGGCAAAACAAATTTTCAGAGAATTTCTGTTTCGAGCAATAAAATACGGATTTTCGATTATACATGTATGCAAAATATTTTAATGAACAACAAGCACCTTTTTTTTTCTTCTACAACTCATGATTTTTAATGTAATTGATCATCTACCCCTTGATAAATGTTTGCAACCTATTTTATTGATAGCAGATTCTCAAATACTTGATTTTGGGGTACTAGAAAATATTGATTAAGTGGCACTGTTACAATATCAACATGATCATCAGTTAACTGTTTTAAACACATTCGAGATATCCAGTGTTACTGTAGTGTACTAGTATTATTATATGGGAAGGGTATAATCAATTATTAACACAATATGAGTTACTTTAAATGCTCATTATAGGCAGTATTGTCCATAGCTCTGCAAAGATTTGAATTTTTACTAATATTTTTCAGGAATAGTTCATATATATTGCATAAATGGCATTGTTAAAAAAAAGAAGCATCCTCTTGGTAATATTCTTTTGTTATATATGTTTATATTTCTATATATATAACATGAAGTCATATCATATTTGTTAATGATTGCTGTTATTTACCCCATCTTATTTATGAGTTCGCTTGACATCCTTTATGTTTATTTATTCAAAGATATGTTGCAAGTGATTTTTATCTCCTTTTTTGGCATCACTGTTGAATCAACTCCGTGTACATGTATTTGTCATCACAAAAATTGTCCCCAGACTTTTGATACATGAACACAAATGTCAGAAAAGATCAAAGTACATGTATATTATGTTTGGAAACAAACTTCAAGTAAATACACCAGAGTAATACAAAAAGGTACGTCAGAACAGAAGTGATAAATTGTCTGTGGTTAAGGGACACTTCCAATTACGAAGATAATCTCTGAAGTCCTTTAGTCATATTTTTTTTTATTTGTATGAAATTATGGGCATTTGCTGAACAATAAACAAAACTAGCTTTACTTTCTGTCACTTTTGAGAAGTCTTTTTCCAAATACAAATTTCCAATACAAATACCTGTGCTCATATGTGTGTTTTTATGTTGCTATTTTCATGTCACATATGATCTGGTTTCAATCTAGACTCTACAGCATTCACTTTACATAAAACTTGTTGTTTATTTATATATTTGCATCATCTGGCATATTTAGATTTTCAATTATTAGATATAATTTGGTTTCATGCCATTTTATAATAACAACATCTTTTCTTTTATAGTCTGGTTATATATTGGACTGGGGGAACTTGATTATATTCAGTTTAATTCTATCTCTTAATTTTGTTTGGTGAATATTGAATGAGAGGTCTTTTCTGTTGCTTATTCAGATGATATTTTTTAGTTTTATAGTATGATTTGTCCAATGATAGGGTAACTTCTTAATTTATAGTGGGACAGTTTTATGGCAGGTTTTAAGATGATGAGATTGTTTGTATGGTTGTAGTAGTGTAAAGAAAAAAGTGGTTTTATTTTATGTTTCTTACCATGTGATGGTTATTACCATGTGATGGTTATTTGAGATATTTATGCTGGCTTCAATGAGAACATGAAAATTAAACACTCTACTTTTATTTCTTTTGTACCATGTCTCATCTTATTTTTATATTCTTAGGAAGCATCTATAATTTACTTTACAACAGATTATAATATTGATAATACTTGTGTTAAAATCAGCAAAAAAATGAATGTCATCAAAAGATGATGACGTTGATGGTGGTTGTGGTTAGGATGATATCGGTGATAATGATGATGATTAAACTGATGATGATGGTGATGATGAGGAGGAGGATGAAGATGATGTTGATATTGATAAAGGTGGAGATGATAGATGATTGATGGTGATGATGATGATGATGGTGGTGATGGTGATGATAAGGAGGAAGATGAAGATGGTGATAGTGGTTGTGGTGATGATGGTATTGGTGATGATAATGATGGTGATGGAACTGATGATGATGGTGATTGATGAGGAGGATGAAGATGATGTTGATATTGATCATGGTGGAGATGATGACTAATGACAATGATATGATGATGATGGCATGGGCCGCTGAAACTTAGGGGGCTGGGTGGGCTTCAGCCCCCCCCCACACACACACACACCACGTTTTTTCAATAACCATGTACTGACTGTGTTAAATAATCTACACTCAGCAAAAAAGTTCTTGGACACTTATAAAAGTAAAAATATTCCATATAGATGTTTGATTAAAGGCAAATTATTGTATGTCAACATGACCAGACAATATTCCTCTTCCAGTATGACATGACATTTTCATGTGAACAGTCATGCATGGATGGTTAAATGCTTTAAGCAATAGCAATGTCAGTAAAAGAAAAATTGCAAGAAATGGACCATTCAAATGCTACTGATCATGGCCATCCTGTAGGCATACATTCAACAATTTCAACAGGTTGTTACCATTTGAATTGAATACTTAGGGATGCATCATGAGATGCATAATGAGATGGATCATTTGGACAATCACTTTCAAGATGAAGCTTTCCAACCAAGAGCATGCAAGAGCAATAGAAATGTTGCAGTCTGGGCAGTCATTTAGACAAGTGGCTCAATATTTCCAAGTTTCACCAACAACAATTTAAAATGTGAGCCAGCATTATTTGGCTACTGATGAAGTTAGAGTACGCAATGTCGATGTGCTGCACTCATTCAGAGCCAGGGTGAACAAACGAGATATTGAATTTTCTTTGGCTTATGCCAAGATACTGAAATTTGACATTTTTTAAAAATTCCAGTGGAATAGTGATTCATCCGAGGTGGATAACTTTTCCTTCTCTTTTAGAGTGGTATATGACTTTAAGTTTGCTTTTATCGTTTAATGGATATTCATGCCACATAAACTTTCACAAATGAAACTAATGACTGATCGTTTTCTTGCAATTTTCTTTAACTGACATTGCTATTGTTTAATGCCTGTAACCAGCCATGCAATGACTGATCCATTTCTTGCTTTTCTTTACTGGCATTGCTATTTTTTAAAGAATTTAACCAACCATGCATGACTGTTCACATGAAAATGTCATGTCATACTGGAAGAGGAATATTGTCTGGTCATGTTGACATAGAATGATTTGCCTTTAATCAAATATTTATATATTTTTAAAATAATATTATTCAAGTTCATTAAAATACATTGAGCCTACAAAAAAACATCAAAAATTCATAAGGAAACAAGGAAACAAAGACACATGGGTGATAGCAAGATGCAATAAGATTTTTTTTTGAGGGGTAATATTGTATAAGGATAATTACAGTTCATGTATAAAAAAAATATGGAATATTTTAACTTCTATAAGTGTCCAAGACCTTTTTTTGCCGAGTGTATATCAAAATACTTCTCAATCCCAATCTTTCCCTTCCACTCTCCAATGTTCTTAAATCCTCTTCTTCATCCGTGTGTTCTCTTCCACTCCCCGGCAGCGAATTTTTAAACCGTAGGATGGCCACTGAAGAAAAATGAATTATTCATGAGTGGTTCGCTTCTTGCGATTAATTAGTCTTTGATTCAAGGGTATAGGAGACCCTTATAAACTTCTCTTCTTAAAATAATTAAAGCAATTGGTTATTATTCTAAATCACCCCTGTTGATTATAAAAATTACCTATTTGTTTTGTTTTTAAAGTAAATTAGTGTTTGTTGACGGAGGAATACTCGGATCTAAAAGCTTCAGGTTAGAAATATGTCTGTATTTATAGACTAAATGTACAACGTGACGACATTGGTGTTGCTCAAATCTCTCCGGTCTCTCTCTCTTCCTCTCTCTGAGTCTCTCTTATCTTTTCATGCTTTGTTCATATAATTTCGTTTGCATCTGCATTTTATACCAATACTGAAAACGTATATTTTGAGGGGAAAAGTTTATTTTCTTAAATTGTTCTGTGTCCAGATAATTTTCATTCTCTAATGTAGGACACTGCCTAAACAGAATGACATTTCTCTCTCAAAGTACACGTTTACTTCTTCAAACTTTCTTTCACAATATAATTACATGTTACATTATGGTTTAAATATTGATTATGTATCTATCATCTGTCATGTATCACTGAACACATACATGACATCACACCCGACCCTTCGCTCCCTCGCCCTTCACCCCCCCCCCCCCTCTTTCTCTTACTCCATCAGACTTTCTTTCACATTGATCATAATTATATATAACATTACAGTTAATATTGCGGTTTATTAAACATGTTAAATTGTAACTTTATACTGTATACATCCCTTCACACAACTGACAAAATGGAACATAACAATAGAAAGCACTGTGTTGTGTTTACTGGCCTATCATGAAAGCATACTTTCTGTTCTCTCTCCTCTAAAAAAATATATGAACACAGAAAATCACGGATATGTTCAGCAGCTGTTAACATTTATCCATCACTGTTAAAGGGCAAGTCCACCCCAACAAAAATGTATTTGATTAAAAAGAGACAAATCAAAGAAGCATAACACTAAAAAATTCATCAAAATTGGACTTAAATATGAAATTTATGACATGCTAAAGTTCCGCTTAATTTAACAAAACAGTTATATAAGCACATCCTAGTCGGTATGCAAATGAGGGGACCAATTATATCACCCACTCACTGGTTTTTTGTTTGTTTGTTTTTGCATTTTATTGTATTTATTCAGCTTTTTGAACACATTGATATGAGGTTATAGGGTTGGTTGAAAAACATGATTGTACTGTATACCAACTGCTATTAAATATTGCTGGTTGTGAAAAGAAATTGATTAACTTAATTGGTATAAAATACAAATAACGGTATACCGAGTTAAAACAATTTCTTCATCAACCAGATTAATGTGATGCGATTAAATGAAACATAAACTTTCCCTGTCCCACAAAGTTGAAATTATAAAAAAGATATAGTAGTGCAGTTATTGTTTCAAGCAATATATAAACATATACGTGCATGTATCTATACGCTTTAAAACGGCGCCAGCCCAGAACTACATGTAGGTCTTAAGTATCATTCCAAAATAGTATTGTCAATTAAAACAGTAAACAAATACATTTTCTTCTAACAGTAACAGGATTATCACTATAGGCACACCGTCACTTTAATTCTAATCTTTGTTAAATGTATTTAATTCTTGTCAAATATTATGTCTGTTTTTTTTTGTAGTATATCACTGATATGAATTACCATTTCAAGATTGAAATAACCTCTTTGTCAGAAAGACAAACCCAAATAAGTGAACTACCCTGCGGAGATTCAAACAATATAAGAAAGGCATCCAATTCAAATTATTGTTGATTGACTATTAAAATTTGATATGAATATTCTGTAGAGCGATCTACTGTACACTCGTGCACCCTGACCTGAGCCTTGTGTACCACTGGGATCTAGATCTAACTTTACATACGGCAGCCCTCACCAATTCTAGCTTCCAACATTAACCCATTGCATGTACCATGCGGGGTTCGATTTATATTAACCAATCGCCTACATAAAACGTCATGATATCATATAAGTTAGTAGTCAACTGGTTAAACCTTGAACAATAAAAACTTCAATGGCATCAAAACTTCCCACAAATCAGGCGCGAGTTCAGCTGTGTGATCTCGATTTATCCATATAGTCTTTGCTTTCTAGTCCTTAAAATATTAATTCTTATTTTGTGCGGCGAGATATTTCGTAGTAGATCTAGATTTAATCTTGGATTAATAACTACAATATTATTTTTTATCAAGATGGGGGAAAGTATATAATTCAAGACGAAAGAACTGTCATAACATAAGCAGCATTTAAATGCTCACAATAAACACGGCCTCTATTACAGACTAGGGTATTGAGGGAGGCAGATTGCGAAGCGAATCGCTCATGAATAATTCATGATCTTCAGTGGCCATCCTACGATTTAAAAATTCGCTCCCCGGCAACAGGCCCAAGCGTTCCTTAATGCGGTTGCTAGTTTCAGTTTTACTATACCCGGATGCGCGTTTCCGTTTTACACCCTGGCGAAGGCATTTTCCGGAAAAGTAGCCAAAAAGCGACTAGTGAAGAGTCTACACACGTCGCTGGTTGCATGCAGCGTGCGACACAGGCGAGTCCACCACCGCATGCAATTTGCACAGTTACTGATCAGAGTTCCTCGGCACTTCGGCAGTCAGGAGTGAAATCCGAACATGTTTTTGCAGTCGCGTTGTTTATGATAGTTTTTTTTTCTAAAAATAAATTATTAACTAAATGAATAGAATGACGGACAAAATCAAAATAAACAGATACTTATAATGGAAAGTCAAATTGAAGTTTGGTGGATTGATACACTTAGAAGCTGCCGAAAGATAGATATAGAAGACTGATAAATAGATATAGACAGATAGATAGAGAGAGAGGTGGATAGATAGATAGAAAGAGAGAGAAAGAGGGGGAGATGGATGGATAGATAGATAAATAGAGAGAGCCAGGGGGAGAGAGAGAGAGGTCGATATGGAGAGGGGAGAGAGAGAAAGAGAGAGAGAAGGATAGATAGAGAGGAAGAGAGAGAGGGAGAGATGTTATATGGACGGACAAAGAGAAGAGAGAAAAAAAGACAGACAGATGCTAGAGAGGGAGAGAGATAGAGAATTTGAGAGACAGATAGATAGATGTTAGATAAAGAGGGAGAGAGACAAAGAATATTAACAAATTAACAGATAGATAAGTTAAAAAAATAGATAGATAAATAGATAGAGAGAATAAGAGAAAGACAGACAGATGGATAGATATATGGATAGATATATAGATAGAGAGAGAGAGATATTAAATAGATAATTAAAGAATGAGAGAGACAGAGAAGATTATTAACAAATTAACAGATAGATAGATACTCTAGTTAAAAATAGATAAATAGATAGAGAGAAATAGAGAAACATATTAATTAGTTGTGTACAAAAAACGCTCCTTTTATAAGGCATAGAAATGGGACGTTTAACGCACAGTCACTAATACGCGCCGCTGTCTTCGCATCGTGCAGGCAGTCTACGTGTATAGTGGCGGGCTGCTACATTGCGGTGCAGGGGTGTTCAACTTACATATCGTGAGCGCACTCAGCTGCGTGTTTTCACTTCTTCTCCTTTCTCTCCTTTTCTTGTCATTTTTCCTCGCATTACTTGTTTTCATAAATTTCCCTCTCACTTTCCTTGTTTTCTCACTCCCTTCAGTTTTGTAACTCTTCTTGATCACTTGCATTCATTGGCACACCCCCGGTCAAAAATGGTACGGTTCTATCCAACATACACTCAAGTCGTCGCTGTACGAATAGTGAAATTCTTCACGCGCTGCGTTGCCTAGCTATGCGTGTTTACTGTGTACACACAATGCCATCGGCTGAACCGGCCGCCAAACTATAGTGACCAAAATTGCAAAAGCTTTTGCAAATGTGAAAAGTGACAGAGGTTTTTTTTATCCAATCAAAATCATTCTTAGGTATTCGCAATCTACAGCATTTTCTGCAAAATGTCTTTTTTTGATAGGGTCTATTGTGACGTATATATTTTTTTACAACAATGTGAAGTCGCACCAAACGTTTCGTTTCCCGCACTTGCCCATTGGCTCATGTACAAATGGATTTCCAAAATCATCAAGAAAGGTTCCAAAAACCTCAAAAGTGACAGAACTTAATTTGACTAAAATTGACTGAAAATCATATCATGTTCAAGGTGAGAATCTGCTCTATTCTATTCTGTTTTGATAGATCACCTTGTTGACGCGTTTGGGAGATATCTTAGCAAATCCCTCAAAAACTGCGTATTTTCTATTATTCTCCATAGGGAAATAATTTAACACGCTACGCACTGCAAAAAAGGAGCGCAAACAAATTGATATGGACAGACAGATGGATAGATAGATGGATAGAGAGAGAGATAGAGAATTTGAGAGATAGATAGATGTCAGATAGATCAAGAATGAGAGAGAAGAGCGACAAATTAACAGATAGATACTGTAGTTACATAGGTAGGTAGAGAGAGAGAAATAGAGAAAGACAGACAGGTGGATGGATAGATAGAGAGAGATAGAGAATTTGAGATAGATAGATGTTAGATAAAGAATGAGAGAGACAGAGAAGATTATTAGATATATAGATACTGCAGTTACATAGATAGATAGAGATAGAATTTGAGAGATAGATATATAGACAGATAGAGAGAAAGACAGACATCAGCAAATCGGCAAGGCAAATGATCAAGGCAAACATTCGTATTGAACCTGGAAAGTATAAGCTCATCAGTTGCATTTGCAAGTACGGTATATTCTGCGGATAACTTCGGCGCGGACTTTGGATCGCGCGCCCAGCTGATAATGTAAACAAACGTAGACGTAGACTCTTCACTAGTCGCTTTTTGGCTACTTTTCCGGAAAATGCCTTCGCCAGGGTGTAAAACGGAAACGCGCTACCCGGATATCTGTCGTCTGTTTCTTATCCGCTAATTTTAACTCATTCTCTAACGTATGTTCGCAAACTTCGCATGCGAAAAAAATTATGGCGATCGGGAAAAAGATCGAATGAAGATAGATATTGATGTCATCTTGAACCTTCCTACCTAGCAACAAAGTCTGATGTCTGTTTGATTGTATTGAACATAGGTGAGTCGTTCTTTTGTTGATAATAATCGTGAATTATGTCACCTCGCTGTCATTGTTGATGCACGCGCAGGACGTTATTACGGTCAATATCGTCTCGTGAAATCCTTGTGCACGTGATTGTATGCGACTCTTCACAATTTCATGTGAAATTTGTTGGGATTGCACATGAGCGATATCCCCCCAGGTATCGTACATGGGTGGTGCCATGTGATTAGCGAAAGGGAGTTGAGGAATTGTGGACCCAGGATTTGGGCAGGAATTCGGAGGGACATGTTTGCCGGCAAAATGAATTGGACTGAAAAGTTAATGGCTGTAGCAGGGTGACTAGATTCAACAAAATGAAATACGGGACAATCAACAAAAGTATGCTGCATGACGACACAACGGCAAATTGTCCATAGACTGTGTACAACGGATAGATCGTCTCCGCACAGCGATTCGAAGACTGCTGATTGGTCAATCGCGCAGATCACGTCATGATCACGTGGTCCGAAAAATAATTCCTTCGGACTGCGTGCGGAAGTATCGATAGCGATAACGATATCCGGTCACGATGTGTACGCGGTAAATGGTCTTGGTTCGTGATCGGATCGCTCCGGTATCGATCAAAAATTATCGAAACTCTGCAATTTCATGCATATTCACGCGACGCTCCGGAATCCAATTGACTTTGTGCACGTTGCGATAGACTCTACAAATTCCAACGAACATGATGACATATAGACGCTAATTTGTAAGATTTTGACGGAAAAGCAAAAAGTAATCGAAATTCTCTTACCTGTGCGGTATCGGTGAGAAAATAGATCCTCCAAGAATACCTTTCATAATTCATACAAAATACGCGAAAGTGAAATTCTAGGTCGATTTTGGTACGAGGTGATAGAGAATTGCACACTTGTTTTGGTGGAATTCTTTGTGGGGAAACAAAAGGCTTGCACTGCGCATGCTTACATTTTCATTCATAAATTGGTTCTCGGCAGTGGCTGGATGACGTCATGTAATAAGCAAAAATGTACATGACCGCTACGTTCACGCTACGGTATCCATTGTACACAATTTGTCACTGTGCATGAGCGGATCGACCGAGCCAGGTCTTTAAAAAAATCAACCAAAAAAAATCAACAAAAAAGGCTAGGCCTACACTAGACAGCTGGCATCCCTCTGTTTCGAGGAGTTTTTTAACATTTTTTTTATTTTTATTTCTCGTACACAGACGGCTTGCTATCGTGCAGCCACCATTATTTTTTTTAGGGGACTTGCAATGCAAAATCCCCCTGTCTGGGCTCTTCAATTTTTGTCTTTAATGAAATTTTTTTTTTGAAAAATAACACAACCAAAATGCAAATTAATATTCCCTCTTGGCATTAATTGCCAAAAAACGGAGAAAAATCAAGTTAAACAGTGACTTACCTCGGCTGTCGCGCAAATTCACTTCCCCGTTTTATCCGATCTTAAGTACATAAACATATGGCCATTGAGTCCCCTGTACAGATGGCGCTAGAACTTCGGTCTCTATTTGATGAGTGAAGCCAACGGGGTTCAGCTGAACAACCAACATAACAGAGACCGAAGCTTTTGGTCTAGGCCTACACTTATTAAAGGGTAAGTTCACCCTGACAAAAAGTTTATTGTAAAAATAGCAGAAAAAATAATAAAAAATATTGCCGAAGGTTTGAGAAAAATCCATCAAATAATTAAAAAGTTATTAGAATTTCAATTATTTGATTTGTGACGTCATATGCGAGCAGCATTCCTACATAGCGAATGGTAAAAATTCACTGAAATGTCATTTTCTCAGAAAATTGAAAATGGTTTTCACTGTTCCTTTTGTATATCAATATACAAATCATTTCACACCCGATCATGAATAGAAAACAAAATTAAGACATCAGGAACCTTAAAAAATTTGAAATTCATGCATTTTATATTACATAACACATGGGGCAGCTGCTCGTTTATGACGTCACAAATCCAAAACTTTGAACTCTAATAATAACTTTTTTACTCTTCAACGGATTTTCCTCAAAACTTCACCAATATTTTTTACTATTTTTTCTGCTATTTTTACGACAAAGTTTTCTTCAGGGTGAACTTCCCCTTTAATAGGAGTGGGCTATACATAGGTCAAAAATACTTTTTTTTGTTATTTCAATATGGGAACAGTTTTTTTTTATTCCTTGTAATGTATCTCAACATGAAATGACAATATTTTTTTGTCTTGGGTCCGAGAAAAAAGTGTGCCGGGCCAAAATCCAAAATGGCTGCCAAAACCACCCAAAATCACAGTTTTGGCCACAACTTCTTTATTTGGTGGTCTTTTTCTTTGGTTTTGGTGTCTATTCATATGCATTTGGGGGCAGGCAATTTGTTTTTCCTATAATTAGTACTTATAAACCATTATTTGTAGAGTTAAAAGGTAATTATACCTAAATTTTCAAATTTTTATAGCCTTTTTCAGCCAAAAAGTAGATTTTATCGTCTTGGGGTTCTTCAATATTAGATGGTACGAGGTCAACAATAGCAAGCAGCGTCATAGAGCTATATCGCTTTTATTCCTCTACTATGGGTTTTATGGATATTTGTGAAATATATCTTAAATAAAAAAAAAGTTAATTATCCATAGGGGCTATACAGTATACAATGTACTGTACATACTGCACTGCATAAATGCATTGGCCACCATGACAAGGCATGTATAAACTATAGTGTTATACAGTAGCGCCCAAAATAAACTTGACAGATATCGCACGTGAAACGCCCTAATCGATGTGGGTCTGACTATCGCAATATTAACGTGCGTGAACGTTAGGCTAGTCTGTGGCAGACATCGCCGTGTTCTGGCCGGTGATTCGGCGCACGGCCACGGCCGCGAACTACTTTCTCGAGCTGCGATAATTTATCGCGATATGATTAGGACTCCAAATCAGCGAGCCTTTTTCTATACCATTCGCAAAGATTGTGGGCATAGATTGTTTCTTTCAATTACATTTTCGATAACTGATTGGCTTGGAAAACAACTCACATGTAGAGATCAGCAGAATCGCTCTGCTTTAGAATACGAATCTAGTCCTAGAATCTACTCGGCCGCGCATTACATGCCCGTCCAGACTACTAGCAAACGATCTTGGTTACTAGCCTCAGTTCTCCGCCGTACGCGCGTGCGAAATGAAATGGGTTGATAGACGCTGACTACGAGTTTGTTTGCCAGTGCAGCTGTCCCAAGCAAAGCACTTGTTAACATTGTAATGATGAAAAGATTACTCACAATCGTCCCTCAGACCATGGACTTATTACATGCTCAGACCCAACCAATAATTATCCCTTTTATTCTTTCTTCCTTCTCCAGCTCTAGCTAGGGTCCGAGTATACGTCTTTGAAAATCCCCTTCATCTGCCTGATGCTGACTCTTTGTTGGCTGAACCAAATCTCAAGGGCCGTATTTAGTGTCACATAGCTTTTTGCATCATCATTATTACTACTACTATTATGATTATCATACCCATCGATGTTATTATTAATTTTACCACTATAGCGGGGTTTTTTTTAAGCCTGAGTCATATCGATTATTTTGAAAACCGGTGTTCGACAGCTCTAATTCGATCGAACATCGATGCATCGAATATTGAAGGCGGGGAAAATTTAGTCTTGTTTTTGCGTCGATGCGCTTTTTGCATATGCACTCTACGCACTGTCGGTCTGCGCTGGCGTTGACCGGGTGAGCGTTGCACAAGCAGATGACAGAGCAAAGTTCGTTTCTATTTTCCATGATCACAAAACACAAAAAATGCCGGGGACCAAATCAGAATTCTTCCCAAAATATCTTCAACAATGATATTTGCAGATGACAACATATAAGTTTAAAATGAAACAATAATAAAGACATGAATCACGCAGAGTCGATCCGAATGATTTTCGGTCAACTAGCATTCGCAGTCCATTCACCAGCCCCGTCCGCAGCTCCGTACACTCACTCTCCCGAAACGACAGGCGTGCTTGACGTCAGCGCCAGCAAAAAAGTGCAATCAACGGAGAGCGCTGTAACTTGCCTGAGATTGTGTAGTTGGATCCAAAATGAGCTCCAAATAAATTTATGGGAATAAATACGTAATTTTCTCTGGATGGTCATTTGAATTGCTATTCAATGCTGATATAACGATTGTGAGGAAAGATTGTGGAATATGAGTTATGACGATGTTCGAGAATTAATCCTGATAATGACAATCCAGATTTTTAGACGCAATTGAGCATGCGATCAAAATAAATACGAATGGTTCGAATCGAGCCCTAAATTCATCTAAATTATTACGATTTAACAAGATTTTATGGTCATACTAAGAATATTGACGATGTCAGCAAAGTATGTTATGTTCATATGGAAGAATTAATACTGGGATTATTTCTATGATTCCATTTCTGGACGTCTCCTCCAAGCTCCGAGAAAATAAGCACAATGCGCATGCGTGTTCGATGACGTATGACATATTTTCCCATTCATGAAATCAGAGCCCAAAGTTGGGCACAAACTAGCTTCAAATTGATGGGGAAAAAAATCAAACGCAATTTTCTCTGTTTTGTCATGTAAAATGTTATTATATGGTGATATTACGAACTTGAACAGAGTTTTTGCATGTAGACAATGTTCGAGAATCAATCCTGACGTGATGATTATTTTTTTTAGACAAGTGCACTAGCTCGACTCAAGAAGTCAAGTCGATCGTCATGAGATCACTGATCTCTCCCCTACCTGGATGGGAACAATAACGCTGATTGGCCTATTCCGTGTTGAAGCACCGGAAGTTGGTACCTCCGCAAGCCGAGTTCCCCCCAAAAAGCCAAAATCGGAGTAGAGTCTGGTACACGGCAATAGTGTCAATTCTTAATTATACTTACCAAATCAACTCTTATAACAGCACTTTTCAATGTGAATTTATACCTGATACAAAGTTTAAGATGTCGTCCTGTGCCACGTATAATTGCACTTATTGTGACGACCGTGGAAACAGAGAAAATGGGATTACTTTTCACAGATAAGACAAGCTGGTGAACTGCATAGTTGTAGACTTTATGTAGTCCCATGTGCTCAAATACATGTGTGGTAATTCTAAATTACCAGAGCAAGTTTCCAAAACTTTAAAACTCCGGGGGGGGGGGGGGGTTATCGATTGTTGTGATTTCTCTGGAAGCGTGATGAATTCAAACCATGATTCAAATATTCAGTTTATTAATATTCACAAATGTCACCAAGTTTTATGAGTTTATCAATCATGTTTGGACAGAAGAATATCACGACTGAGACACGAAAATACTGACCGTGTATAGCATGTATTGTGAAACTTAAGTTAAGACTGAAAATCTGCCGTTTCGGAGGAGTTAAACAAAAATATTTTTTGCAAAGCATAGATCCTGACCGAAATAGACTGATTTTTGGGACAAGGACTGGATCTACAAGGTATTCTGAAAATTATTTATCTTTTATTTGTGAAAGGACAATAAAATTTACAAGCTATAGGTACATGTACGGTATAGGACTAGGACTTTAGGGGGCTTATGTAACTTGTGGCATGTGAATTTGTGATATTTCTCTGTCAACAATAGATCAAATTATTTTTTCCAAGAACTCTTTTTTTTAAGTACGTAAAAAAGACATTAAGCTACAGAGACGGATTTACAGACTTCAGAAATTTCACAGAACTTATTTTGAGATGCCGAATGTCTTCAAAGAAAAAATGTCTCGGTGGAGCAAAAAAAAAGGGGGGAATTATCAACCAGAAATTTAGGGGGTGACGCAATGAAAATAATCTGACAAGCAAAAAAAAGGTTATCAACCCAAAATTTAGGAACTCGGGATGCAAAACAAAAGAAATAATCTGACAAGTATCAAAAAAGGGTTATCAACCAGAATTTCAGGGCGGACCACAACGATTTTAGGGGGGTCCACCTGAATTTAGGGGGGATGCAGGAAAAAAATTGACAAGCAAAAAGAACAAAAAAAAAGTTGTCAACATAAATTTTTGGGGGTCTGTCCCCCACCTAAAATTTAGGGGACCAGGACCCCCCCCCCCCCCGCTTCCGCTGCCTACAGTGTATATGAACAAACTGGGTAGAGGATAATTGAAGAGGGTCGATCGATGTGACAGAAGGAAAGAGAGAGAGAGAAGGTCAAGTCCACCTCAGAAAAAATGTTGATTTGAATCAATAGAGAAAAATCAGACAAGCACAATGCTGAAAATTTCATTAAAATCGGATGTAAAATAAACAGTTATGACATTTCGAAGTTTCGCTTATTTAAAAAAAAAATAGTGATATGAACGAGCCAAATGAGAGAGTCAATGATTTTACTCACTATTTCTTTTGTGTTTTATAGTTTGAATTATACAATATTTCAATTTTTACGAATTTGACGTACGTTTTGGACCTCCTTGCCGGAAGCACAAAATGTTAAAATAATGGAATACCAACCGAGATGTGCATATAACTGTTTTGTGAAATGAAGCGAAACTTTAAAATGCCATTACTTTCATATTACATCCGATTTTGATGAAATTTTCAGGGTTATGCTTGTTGAATTTTTTTCTTTTTATTCAAATCAAGATTTCGTTGGGTGGACTTGTTCTTTAAAGGGCCAGTCCACCTCATGAAATGATTATTTGAATAGAGAGAAAAACACACAATAATGCTCAAAATTTAATCAAAATCAGAAATAAAATATGAAAGTTATATTTTTAAAGTTTCACTTAAGCGATGAATTTTTCGGTGTTACACTTGTTTGATTTTTTTTTGGGGGGGTGGGGTAGACTTAAATTAAAGGGGGGGGGGGTTCAAGCCCAGTGTTATAAGCCTTCATAACCTAGAAAGTCCTCGCCATATCGATCCTAAGATGGTTATTTGGAAAACCTCCAAAATACCCCTAGACAAGTCAAGGATTTCATCCATTCTTCCGTAGGTGAGAAAAACACCAACCCCTTCAAAATTATGTTTCCGAATTGTATACTGGGAAAGTACCATGGTTTCAAGAAAATTGCGAATTCTGGCACCTTAAATATATGAAGTTTTGTATAAAAAGCAATGAGTGTTTCAGTGTGCAGACAGCTAGCATATCGCTCACAATGCACATGCTAATGGGGCGATCGCGTTCCTTTTGGGGGAACTGGTATGGCGGACAATAGAACTCGCGGGCTTCAAACAAAGGACCCTCACCGCATATCCAGTTAGGGGAGAGATCAGTGCATGAGATGCCCGCCATTGAAAATTGAAACGAAATACAAACGTTTCACATCAAGCTCTAAATTCATATTAATGATTATCATATGCAAATTATTGTTAAATATTACGATTAAATAATGTTCTATGGTCATGATATTAATATTGTTCATGAAAGCAAGATTTATTTTACGTTGATCGCGTCAATTTCCGGCCATTTTCTGGTTTGATTAAAGAACAGTACTGCGCATGCGTATATGCACGATCGATGGCCATGACTTCCATTCATGAATTCATCGTGCATAAATTATCTCGGCACGAGCAGACGAGTAAGACTCGAACTATGATCGAAATAAACTTCAAATTAATGGTGAATAGCATCATAATTACTCAATCGGTTTCATTTTGGGGGCAATAGAAATCAAGTAAGTGGTAGTAAAGTTGGACATTGCTGATATTTTGATGATTGATTGTGTAAACCAAACGAATCGGCCGGCCGACGTTTTTTTTTTTTTTTTTTCGATGCACCGATTTTGCAAAATCTGCACCGGTGTTCGATGACATCGATCGAACACCGATTTTAAAATCGATTCGACTCAGGCTTAGTTTTTTTCGAATGAGACCCGAGCCCTATAATTACAATTATTATTATTTGCAGTTATCAGTACGATGCAACTGATTGTACCTCTCTATTAAAGAGGTATAACTTGAGCTTTACATTTGAAACAATTAAGAGAATAATTCGTCGAATTGGGAAGTCTTTAAATCAGTTTTCTGAGTAACATGTGATGACAGTGCTGGTTTTTATGATCGTGATGATCATTATCGATAAGAAAGGTAATGACGGTGATTGTGATCCTAATGATGTGGCAATGACAAGAATGGTGATGATGATAATTATGTTGAGATAATGATGATGGGATGGTAACAATGATCTTAATAATTGATCATTAGAATTATGAAATAACATAGGCGGCGGAAGCAGAGGACGGGGGCATGCCCCCCTAAATTTTATTGTTGATAACTTTTTTTTGCTTGTCAATTTTGTTTCCTGCGTCCACTCTAAATTCACGTGGACCCCCCCTCCCTTGAGATGTTTAATGTTTTTGTTCCCCCTAAAATTTAGGTTGATGACCTTTTTTGTGTGTCAAAAAATTTAGGACCTCCCCTAAATGTTTTTGCTCCCGCCGCCAATGTGAAATAATCCCGAGAATAGCAAACAGTGATCATGGGCGGCGGATCAGAGGATATTTTGCGGTGGACAATTATTGATGCACCCTATGAAAATAGGATATATCCCCTGCTTCGGCCCCTCGGTGATGATTAATTAATGTTTTATGATGTTGACAGTGATGATAATGAAGGTGCCGAGAATGATTATGATCATAATAATCCTGAAAGTTTGATGATTATATGTCAATGATGATTATTGCGATGGTGATGACATGGCAGTGGGGAGGGGGCATGTATGCAGTTGTTTTTTGTTGAGATTCCATTTAAAAATTAAAGGTAGGTCCTATACTGAACAGATTCACCACGTGTTTCTCACCAAGGCGAACTTCTACTTCAAGCTATCAGTAATTACAGAGCTGCAACTCTTCAATTGGTTCGAGATTCCACCCATGAACCTCAAACAGTGAACGAATGAACAATAACCAGGTAACATAATAATAGCAAACGATGTCAATGGACAAATTTTTCTCCTTTGGTCTATTTATCTATTTATTTATGGTTGCCATTACGTGGGCAAAAATTTGATTACATGGTGACTTCTTAAGAGTTAATTGCCTAAGTTTGGAATTTTTAAGGGGAAGGAAACGCACTGCATGGATTTCCCCCAAGAAATATGATTTTAAAACTTGTATTAGGTTTTTGGTAAGCTACATTTGTCAAAATTTTAAAGAAAAATTGAATTTTAGGATTGAAAGAAGGTTAAAAAGAGGATCTGTTTTCACATTCACAATTAGGCAACTGGTTGATCTATATACTTTTTCCACTTGTCCTTCCGAGCTAGCACACCTTTAACATGATGCCGACATGATGATAAAGATAAGACCTACTCTTATTTACCTAATCATGCTAATAGATATCGATTGACCTAAAGGCTATATATTTTCATAAACCACATCCGGTATAACGTATGCATCCACATTTGCGAAGAATTTGATTTTCAATTTTGTACTCGACCCCCCCCCCCCATAAACAGAAAATTCTGCAATTTCCCCAAAATTAACCCTGGCCAGGCAGTATTAGAAAGTAATGAATAGATCAAATGCCAGTAAAAGAATAACAATAAAATAACCAGAGAACCAAATAAACGAAAATCCCTACTCCACAACCTGAGCCTCGAAAAAGAGAGGCTCTGCCAAAGACCAGGCAAATGCAGGACTTGTTCTTGTACTTTGTAGTTGTACCATGCCCATGGAGCCAACAGTCAAAAGACGGTGGATACAGTCAACAGGATCAACGCGTGTGCAGCCGTCCGGACTTGGAAGTTGTGATAAAACAATTCCACGGCACGCACAAAATTTACAATTTGAAGCCAGCCCGGGATAAGGAGAAATATACCAAATCGCGAACAAATGACCTTTCTCCGTCGACAAGACAACAGTTAGATCTAATTTCATTAGATAGAGCTCGGTGTTGGCTTCAAATTGTAAATTTTGTGCGTGCCGTTTAATTTTCGTTTCACGAGTCTTAATATGGTATCTGCAAATTGCAAAAAGCAAAAATCAGTGCAGTCGAGGCATAAATAGAAAAAATTACGAGGTAATTAATTATGAGCAATAAAGTCATATTTTAGCGTTCAGAAAATTTTGAATACATTCAGACCACCGGGGGGGGGGGGGTACTCACGAAATAAGGCATATGTGCCGCTGGAATGGGTCGCTTTTTTTTTAGAAATCCCTAAACATGGGGTTTGATTTTACATTTTATGCTGAAAAATCCCTAAACATGGCCCTAATTTTTAGATACTGGAATTAAACGTGGGTCCATATTCTCCATTTTTTTTTTTGGGGGGGGGGTCAAATTTTAATAAATCCCTAATAATGGGTGCCTTTTAGCCAAAATGACCCATAATGGTTATTGGTTTTGAACCTTCAGCCGCACACCCCTGTCCAAATCTAAGTACCCCCCCCCCCCCCGATGTAGAGGCAGAGGAAACGTTGAAACGAATAGAAAGGAAGAGAGTAGTTGGAGCCGAAATTGGGCACAACGAATGGTGAAAATAAAGTAAAATGAAATATAATAAAAGCCATTTTGTCAGGATTAAACCATGTTCTATATACGCAACCTTAGAATAATAATAAATATGGAATATACCAATATACGTTGTTATTACCCAACTGTTGGACCAGCTAGATTTGCACCACGGGGGGGAGCTTTAACCAATTTGTCTATGCTATATAGTTTTTTCAAGTTATGTTTTATTAATAAATTATCACATACCAATCCTTAACATGATAGTGTTCAAAATAAATTAAAGATTAATGATAAATCATAATTATGATAGATTGAAGTGATCAGGATAATGACGTGAGAAAAAAAGGAGAGGAGGAAGAGGACATGCATATTTTTCATTTACAAAAAAATCATACTATTACTGTAGTCACTTGCATCGCATGTAGGCCTATATTTTTACTATAATGTGATATATATTTTTTTTAATTTTGAATAGTTGAACTTGAACTTGCTTTTGATACAGTGACCTGAATGTTTTCATAATTTGTTATTTGGCAAACCTCTCCTTCCGCCGCCCCCCCCCCCCCCCCCGTTCTATTTATGTTTCTTCCATTTGTTTTTTGAATAGACAGATCCTTACCTTACTCTTTCTCCCCTCCATCTCCGAATTCTCTGAGTAATCACTTCCTTTCCGCTGAAATGATAGGGAAGGAGTGCAGCTCCTTTGTCTCCTTACATGGGGAGTTTCCCCATGACAAGGCAAAATGTATTCCCATCAGGATGGGAGACCATCCTGATGTGCACGTTTAATGAAGTGCATACTTTCAAAGTAATGACATTTCAGAAACTTTTCAATATTTGCTGAGATTTGATATAAACGAGACGACACCCAAAACTTTTTTTCTAAAATCTTGTACCATTATTTGAGAACTCACATGGTGTCATCAATAAATCATGTTATCGACCTGGTACTCTTCATCAATACAGCAAATAAGATGTTCGATTAATTGATACACGTTTGTAAAAAGTAAAACACACACATTATTTATTTCATTGATTTATCTTTTTTGTCTTGAAGATAAAATAGGCGTAATTTCTTTAGACCATTCAGGCGTCCAGGGTTAATTCACATTCAAACCGCTACACAAGAGATCTTAGCATAACTTCTTGAAAAGGATTCTTCCTATTGTTGGATGCTTTGTGATTTTCACACCTTCGTCCATTGTTCTCAAAACGTGCTAGACGGCGTAATTGACGAATATTGATCCCAGTCAGGTTCAACGGGTCGAAGTAGCTAGCTATATAGGGTCATTATTAAACTTCAACAATACACCAACACTTCTATAACACAGTACATGATAGACGTGCAGGCATATTATGGCCCGATTATGGCCCACTCTAGACCCTTGCATGAAATCACCCGAAATCACTCAAATATGAGTTACAAGTATGCAGTGACTATATTTCTTAGTTTTTAAGGATCAAGGTATATAAAATTTACTTCAACTCCTTAATTAGCACCTCAAAACAATTTTGAAACATGTCCTGATCATTCGTTCATTAATCTGAGATGTTTGTGACTTCTCTTTTATTGTATATCCTTTTCGCAGTTGACGGAATATGAATGCTTCTATATTTCCTATAGAGTTTATAACGAAAGGTGTATAAAATATATTTTAACTCCTCAACACCTCTCGGCGAAAAGAAAGTAAAATAAAAGAGAAGTCACAAACATCTTAGATTAAGGAACGAATGATCAGGACATGTTTCAAATTTGATTTGAGGTGCAAGGAGTTAAAATATATTTTATATACCTTTCTTTATGAGCTTTTTATTGGTGTGTTGCAAGAAACTTGCGATCAATTGCAAGTCTATTCTTGGTCCCTAAATCAATCACTATTATGTCTTGTAATTAATTGCAAATTAGTAATTGATTGTTAATCTGTGCCTTGAAACACGAAGTTAATACCACGGTCACATTTGATCTACGGCGGCCGTACGGCGAGTCGAAAACAGCCGTTTTATTCATTTTTATTCAAGCCACCTTTGTCATGTATGTATAGCTAGTACCAAAAAAAAAATGTTAAAACGGCTGTTTTCAACTCGCCGTCGTAGAGTAAATGTGACCAAGGTATTAATCTGGTTTGCTCAGCTAACGTTGTAAAAATCAGTTGTGAAATTGTAACAGAATATTTGCAATTGAATCGCAAATATTTTCTTGCAACACCCACTAAGAAATATATATATGAAACATTATTCCGACAACGGCAAAAGGATATAAAATAGAAGTCATAAACATCTCAGATTAATGAACGAATGATCAGGACATGTTTCAAAATTGTTTTGAGATGCTAAAGAGTTAAAATAATACCTTTCGATATGAACTCTCAAAGAAAGATAAATGAAGCACTATTCCGAGAACGGCAAATAGGAAACAAAATAAAAGAGAATTCACGATTTTAATCACGAACATCTCAAATTAATGAAGGAATGACCAGGATATGTTTCAAAATTGCTTTGAGATGCTAAGGAGTTAACATATATTTTATATACTTTTTGTTATGAACTCTCTAAGAAATATAAAAGAAACATTCCGACAACGGCAAAAGGAAATGAAATAGAAGTCACAAACATCTCAGATTTAATTAACGAATGATCAGGACATGTTTCAAAATTGTTTTGAGATGCTAAGGAGTTAAGATACTTGATTTACCTTTTGTTACTCTCTATAGAAATAGAAAACATTATTCTGACAACGGCGAAAAGGATATGAAAAGAGAAGTCACCGTGATGTTCCCCCTCCTTTTGTGTTTAAATATCACGCAATGAGCTAATAATGCCAGAGCACAATTATAAACAAATCCTGTTGGTGTTACCATGATATGACCTGGAAATTTTGCTCTTCGAAATTTCAGAGCATCTATGTCATCCGCGGGTAGGATTACTTCTCCCTTACTGCATAGCATACTTGTCTTCTACTCTGTTTTTAATGCTGCTGAATCTTTTTTCTATCAAATCTGATTATACCAAAGTAGGCATTTGTTATTTTTTTTTATAATGCAATTTAACATCCACGCTTCGAGCGGGAAGAAAAATTATTTAAAATTTGCGCGCTCTGCAAGACTGCAAGTGTTATACACTTCGCGTGCAATCATCGCCCCCCCCCAAATAAATCCCGGCTACGATAGTACTACATGTACACCATCAAATGGATCTTGAAGACTTGACAGAAACAGGGGCCGCGGATGCAGCTTCCGCCAATAAGGGGGGGGGGGGTATTTTCATCCATTTCCCTGAACTGCAGGTAAAAGCTGATTTTTTTGTGGTTCCTTTGAACAGTTCAAGATGTAGCCGTGATAGTTACTTTAATTGCTTTATTCTTACATGTTACAAGTTCATGGTTGATACTATGCCGCCATGTCGAACGTCTGCTTCAAAATTATTAACTTATGCAAATTTCAAAATTCCTTTGCCCGAAAGCCTGGGGTCCTTTGCCCCATCTTCCCCTAACCTTACCTTTTTTGTGTGTAAGAATAAAGCTTAGTAACTGTCAGAGAGCTCAAAGAAATTAACTAACAAATTATATCACACAAATAAGAGTGAGCTAAAATATTGGGGGAAATAACATGTCGTTTGCCCTGGAAATTAAACATTGTAATGAGCAATGTTTGTGCCGAAGATGATTGTGTATCACGGTTTGTATCTCAGCAAAAAAAAATATAGCGCAAAGCGTTAGCTGAAGTTATATATACTGGTCTGCTTACAGTGTGACTCATGAAGATGACATAGTTCAGCTCGAGCTGAAAATGATAGATCTGATCTGATACATTGAAATCTTTTCCAATAAGTTATACGAGCGCAAAGCGGGAGCTGATTTTTTTTTCATCCTGATCTGGGGACAAATTAAAGGACTATCTTTATGCATCTCGCTATTTAATTGTGTCATTCTCTTGTGGTTTCTCAAGTCGTATTACTTTCTGTGTATTTATTATCTTTTTATGCGTGTCTCCCCCTCGCTTTGCCAATCTCTCTTACAACATCACATAACATCACAACACAGAGGTACAACACCCGCGTATTATCTTGTATCCACTAGCACTGGCGGATCCCGGGGAGGGGGCACAGACAACCCTTGCCCCCCCCCCCACTTTCGAGAAGCACAATTAAAATTTGTAATGTAAGAATGCCGTGAAAACAAAAATGCCTCTTTTGAAAGTGAACATTTCATTTTTTTTATTTATTTCTGCTTCAGCTTGTCAAAATTTTTCTTAGACGAAATGTCATAATTTTGGGTTGAAAACCTTTTTTATCATGTTATTTTTATTTATTTTTGCTCTTGGACAAAATGTCTTTTAGGTTGAAAACAAACTACACGCATTTAAAGAAAGTGAAACACGATAAGACAAATGAGAATTCTTAAAAAGTGACACTAGTTAAAACGAGTATATTAATGAATCATGGGGAAAACAACTGAACTCCAAATCAGAACGGATCGAGCATTCTCATGATGGCACGAGACGACGAGTGTTCTGGCATCTCCGAGGTCTGGTCAAACCAAGTCACCTCCTCCGAGACTTCTTCAGTTTGTTGACTTGTCAACTAGCGCACCGTTAATCAACCCAAATCGACACCCTTGGATTTCCTGGATTTCGATCTCCAAGAGGGTGGTAAATTTCAAAATATTTACACGAGGTTTTAGTAAAACATCGGCGCGCCGATTCATCTTATTATGACAATCTTCATGATTATTGCGCTATTATCGCGTTCGTTATCGCAATAATAATGCGACGTAAGTCTACGAGGTACTTTTTTGTTTGTTTTTGTTTGATATCCTTCCGCGCTGGCAATATACAATATACAATATACTGCATATATCAGCCTGATCATGTATTCTCTCTATGAGAAAATCCATTTTGAAATGTGTTGCAAAGTACAATGTACACACATGATTTGAATATGCTACATATAAAGCAACAAATAGCTATATTTGGAATAATTTCAAGGTCAAATGATATGGTTTTGAGTTCAAATATTTTATGTAGCTTAAAGTAGACCAAAAGTGGAACATGATTTGCAATTATCAGCATGAACTCACAATCTAAGATGGAATAACACACAATTAAAAGTGGAAAAAAACACTTGATTATTAATGAAAATTGTATGATTTATTGATTTTTATGATTTTCAGCTGTATTTTCAAGGTCATTGTCATGAGAGAATAGGTACTTAATCTGTAGATCCTCCAAGAACCCATTACAGACTACTTATACTGCAAATATCAGCCTGATCAGGTATTCTCTCTATGAGAAAATCCATTTTGAAATGTGTTGCAAAGTACAATGTACACGTGCGATTTGAATATGCTACTTATGAAGCAACAAATAGCTATGTTTGGAATAATTTCAAGGTCAAATGATATGGTTTTGAGTTCAAATATTTTATGTTGCTCAAAGTAGACCAAAAGTTGAACATGTCTTTCAAGTTTTAGCTTAAGCTCACCCTTTGTATTGAAATGACACCCATTTGAAAGTCAATGTAAACACCATTTGAATGCCATTTGATTCTGGAAAATTAGCCAATTTACTGTTTTTATTGATTTTTAGGTGTGTTTTCAAGGTCATTACCAACAATAAAAACTATTTTTGAAGATATATCCTTTGAATACTAATTACAGACTATCATCACAGAAGAGATCAATGTCTTTGGGCTCTTCATCTTTGAGTTATCACAATTTGAAAAGTGTTGAAAAGCATGTATGTGTCATTAACATCAATTTTAGGGTATTTACGACCATTTTGGAATGCGCAAATCAGCCCCTAATCATTCCGGTAGCAAAATTTCTCAAGTAACACTTGAAAATATGGGTAAATGTCTGTCAAATCACAGAAATTGGTCCCCCTCCTCGATGGGACGGGAGGTGATCCGTGACCTTGAACTTGGCATCTTTTGAAAAAAAATCCAACTTTGAGGGCGCCCTACAGGAAAACGACACATACTCTTGGGTCAATTTTTTGTAATTCTGTTGAGTATCTGAAAGTCCATAAATGTGCATAATATTTGGTTCTAAGCTAATTTAGTTTTGGATTTATGAGCCTCCAAACATGCTTCTGAAATCATTGACACGGATGCTTAACGCCATTTTCGGTGACCTCGTGTGCGAAATCCGGTTGACAGGTCCGCGCTACAGTATACTCTGCATGTTTGGACCAAAAAGTTCTTCCAATTTACTAAAAATGAAGACTGTAATCAATCAAACTTTGCTGCAGTAGTCAATCAAAAATAGGCAATTTTATTTAAAATAATTTTGTTGTGTGCGCATTGGTTGCTATGGGAGGCCGTATCTTAGCAACCATTTGACCTTTGGGCAAAATATTTTAGGTTTTTCCGTCAGACACTTGGGGCAACATTTGGTGCGAGTTTAAAGAAAATCGAAGAGGGTCGGGTGACAAGCATTGGTTGATTTGACATGGATTGACCCAACACTGAAAATTTCATCAAAATCGGATGTAAAATAAGAAAGTTATAGCATTTTAAAGTTTCGCTTTAATATTTTCAACAAAAAATATGAACGAGCCAGTTATATCCAAATGAGAGAGTTGATGACATCACTCACTATTTCTTTTGTATTTTATTATATGAAATATTAAATATTTCTATTTTCTCGTCATTGTCATGTGAAATGAAGTTTCATTCCTCCCTGCATAGGTGGAATTCCATTATTTAAACATTTTGTGCTTCAGGCAAGGAGGTCCTAATCGTCAAATTCGTAAAAATTGAAATATTGTATAATTCAAACAATAAAAAACAAAAACAATAGTGAGTGAGTGACATCATCAACTCTCTCATTTGGATGTAACTGGCTCGTTCGTATAACTATTTTGTTGAAAATAAGCGAAACTTTGAAACGTCATAACTTTCTTAACATCCGATTTTGATGAAATTTTCAGCATTGTGCTTGTCTGATTTTTCTCTATTGATTCAAATCAAAAATTTTCTGAGGTGGACTTGACCTTTAATGCTAACTTACATGGAATCCTTGGTTTTGATTGGCTTTTGATCAACGTTACCCTGATTATATAGTTACCTGACCCCATAAACATAGGCCAGTTAGACACCACAACCAGGTAAAAAAAAGCCTCCAAATGAAGAAGATATAGCTACATGTAGATATGTGATGTACGTATATTAGATATGTGATATTTTATGTGCAATTTACGTTGCTGGTTTCATCATGTACATCAGCTGACAAGCAATCAAATTCACAATTCACAATCTAATTTTAAACCTTAAGAGCTTCTTTCTATGACTTAACAGCTTATTTCTATGACACTATAGTTTATATACAGGCCTTGTCATATGTCATGGTAGTCAATGCATGGAAATATGCAGTGTAGTGTGTACAGTAACAGTACATTGTATACGGTATTGCCCCTATGGATAATAACATTTTTATTTAATAAGATATATTTCACAAATATCCGTAAAACCCATAGTAGAGGAATAAAAGCAATATAGCTCTATGAAGCTGCTTGCTATTGTTGACCTCGTACCATCTAATATCCAAGAACTCCGGGACAATAAAACCTACATTTGGCTGAAAAAAGGCTATAAAAATTTGAAAATTTAGGTATAATTACCTTTTAACTCTACAAATAATGGTTTAAAAGTGCTAATTATAGGAAAAACAAATTGCCTGCCCCCTAAAACATATGAATAGACACCAAAACCACAGAAAAAGACCACCAAATAAAGAAGTTGTGGCCAAAACTGTGATTTTGAGGGGTTTTGGCGGCCATTTTGGATTTTGGCCCGGCACACTTTTTTCTCGGACCCGAGACAAAAAATATTGTCATTTCATGTTGAGATAAGGTAAAAGGAACACAAAAAACTGTTCCCACAGTAAAACCAAAAATCACCCATTTATAGCCCACTCCTATTATTAACGTTAGAGTTGTGAACAAATATACATATACAGAATTGGAAGGGAGGATGAACGAAAGAATGAAGTAAAGAATGGAAAGACGAAAGAAAAGAGATGAATTGAGAAGTAAGAAAGAAAAAAATGGGGAAAATGAAGCCTTGAAGGGGAAAGGTGTTACGGAATAAAATGATGAAAGAAAGAATAGAGTCTAGACTAATGAAAAAAAATGAAGGAAGGGAAGATTAATAAATGTGTGAAAGAAAAAATAAGGGGGAGAAGGCTGGCATCATGCACAGGCATCACTCCCATCCCATTTCAAGTTCGCACCGATCACAACAAGACTCAAAAGGAAAGCTGAAACAACTTCATATAACCTTAGTTATGAAAACTCAATAACTTGTTCCTCCGATTACATCACCAAATCAGTAATCTGAGAATCCATAATACATTTATAAAAAATTTCCGCCAATTTTTTTATTATTTTGTTGGAAAAACTGCTTATCATGTGAGATTGTTTGCACCATTTAGAATCTGCTCCGATCCTATAGTTAATAGCATGCCACACACGGAAAGGAGGTCAGTTCGTTTCCAATGTATTGGGTTAGCAAGAAAACGGGCAAAAAAATCACAGCAGAACTTGCAAAAGTTTACTTTATTGATTTTATTGTTGTCTCTGCTTCATCATCTGTTGGTTATTTGATGAAAATTTGTCACTTTCAAATGTTTATTTTGTTCAAAATTCTAAAATACGGGACAATCCCTAGAAATACAAGACATCTGGTCACCCTGTATCGACTGCACAGAAACCCTGTTAGCGTAACATTTCACTAACACTGTGTAACAAAGGGCCCCTGTTACAACCGGTAATCTTGCCGCGATGGCTATAATGCATTATTTACATCTGATTTATATTCATTTATATTCATGAATTTATATTCATGTCTCCAGGAATATGCAATGAGGGTCTGTTGTATCATACAAAATTAGGTTTATTTAAATTTTGTCCACACAGAACATTGCTTCAAAGATCATCATTTTGTTACTCGGGCGACATACGTACAATACATTTGTAACAATTAAGAGTTCATTTCAAATTTTTAATAAAATCAGAAAAAAAGGGGAAACAGCTAGAGGATATGGCGTTATCGTTCCATTTATTGCATATTCATGGCCACATGCTGCTCAGTAATATCAGTTGCAAAATACAGTGTTTAATTTTTAATATTCAAGAATTTGTTATTTTTCATCGGATTTTGATGAATTTTCAGCAATTTGCTCATCTAGTTTTACTTAATTTATTCATATATTGTTGGGCCCAGAATACCCCTTTAATTTGGTCGAGGTATATCATAAATTACTTGGTATAAGAAAGGGAGACAAGTTTTAAAGAGAAAAATTATTCACAAACATCATCACTATTGGTGCCCTTGGCACTGTTAGTGATTTGTATTAACATTAGCACCACTCAATAGCAGGTGTGCTTATAAATGTATCTTATGCATGCAAGTCCCCTGCCATTGCGGGTCCCTGTAGTTATAGGGAGGGAGTTGAAGTCATTTTCGTCCGATATTTGAAACCGTCCAATGTTTTGGGACTTTACTCTTTTTTTTATTGATATGAGTTTGACTAATAGTTAGACTTGACCTGCCCCAAATTTGAAGTGTTAATTGCTTTTTCCAATATTTTTTGTAAAAATATCTTTTCGCAAAATGAAATTTGCATCAATGTTTTTTTAATATATTTGTCTGTTTTTATTTGCAATGTTTATTTTTAACTTCTTTCTTAATAATTTTTAACTATGTGTATCACTCTGTTTTGCGGCCACAATTTGACAGCCCCCGCCTTCGTCAGACCTTCACGTTTATAATTTCGTGGAGCTCAATAAATCGCTCTCCTTATTTTTTTTGAGGAGCTCAATTGAGCTCCTCAGAATTGCTCTCCGTGAGGAGCTCAAATCAATTCATTACAATACATGTATGATAAATTGTAGATTTCTATTAACATGTAGACTTCCATGGTGTTGCCATGAAAATCTACATATGGGACTACATGGGACTGCAATATTTACCGAGTTTAAATTAAAATCAGAGTCGGGAAAGAGATTAATATTCTTCATTTTTGTGATAGTTTTTAACAAAATCAAAGTAATTTCAAGGAATTATGGATAAAAGAAGGCCATTTCATGGATTTAAAGATGTAAAATGTGAAATTTTAGCAATTTTTTTTCAATTTTTTTTTTTTTGGCTCTCCTTATTTTTTTTAGGAGCGCGGTAGGAGCGCCGGTGGATCGCGCTCCTCAAAAATGAAGGTCTGCTTCGATTGACATCATTCATACTCATGTCGTGCATTCAAAAGTCAATGCATGCGATCGCTGCTGAATTGCACCGCACAGCATACGATATGCAATCTGGAAGTTGCAGCTGCCATTCGCTCCTGTATTATGCTCAGACCCCATGTTGAAGAAGACCTGCTGAACTAGCATGCCATCAACTTGATTTCTGTGCAAATTTCATGCGGTAGACTTTTTCTGTTTTTTCTTTTGTGATTGGTCATTTTGAAGTATGTTCCTACATTTACGAGAAAGTTCTCAAAATTGGAACAAAACCACAGATTTTTCATTCATACATACAATCACTTGGGTGGTTATTTAATTGGATTCTGTTCAAACTCATTTAGAGATTGTTACCACAACTTGCATTTATCTTTAAAGGTCAAGTCCACCTCAGAAAAATGTTGATTTGAATCAATAGAGAAAAATCAGACAAGCAAAATGCTGAAGATTTCATCAAAATCGGATGTAAAATAAGAAAGTTATGACATTTCAAAGTTTCACTTATTTTTAACAAAATAGTTATATGAACGAGCCAGTTACATCCAAATGAGAGAGTTCATGATGTCACTCACTATTTCTTTTGTTTATTATTGTTTTAATTATACAATATTTCAACTTTTATGAATTTGACGATTAGGACCTCCTTGCCTGAAGCACAAAATGTTTAAATAATGGAATTCCACCTGTGCAGGGAGGAATGAAACTTCATTTCACATGACAATGACGAGAAAATCAAAATATTTCATATTTCAAACAATAAAAAACAAAAGAAATAGTGAGTGAATGACATCATCGACTCTCTCATTTGGATGTAGCTGGCTCGTTCATATAACTGTTTTTGTGAAACGAAGCGAAATTTTGAAATGTCATAACTTTCTTATTTCACATCCGATTTTGATGAAACTTTCAGTGTTATGCTTGTTGAATTTTTCTATTTTTATTCAAATCAAGTTTTTGTTGGGGTAAACTTGTCCTTTAAAGAATGAAATAAGCAAAAACCATGATTTTAAACAAATCATTCATAACCACCCTTATGAATTTGGGCCCAACAACATACAGATCAAAGTAAAAAATCCTAGAGCGTCTTTGTGCTCGAGGAGATTGGGATTGTACATTGTAGCAAAACTCTGGTCTGGGCCAAAATTGGCTTAAATTTGAGGAAAGGGCATTATGGCTGGGTGCGTATGTGTAAGTCAATTGATGTCGATGAATTAATGTCTTGTTATTTTGTAAGAAGATTTCTGTACCCTGCACCCACTTACATGTATTATTCAAATGGATTTCAAGATATCCTTAGAACTTTCTCAAGATGATTAATCCACATCCTTTAAACCTTTGAGGAAGGAAGAGGCCATAGTTAAACTTAGCAAAATTTACAAAAACCTCTGATTCTGTCTTGACTTTTTTTTATTCCTACCCCTACTTAGAATAACATATTACTAGGAACCAGCTGCTCATTGTGAGGGTTTCAAGAAAGCCCTTTTTATGAAGATGATATCCAAGGCCTCTAAACATTCGAGCGAAAAATCCTTTTGTTACACTTTTGCCTACGGTACCTTTTATTTATTTATTTATTTTTTTAGTTCCTAGTCCAACATTAGATAAGATTCTACTTGGTATCACAGCATCTACCCACCCAGAGGGGGTCAAGAAAGCGTTCTTAACAAAGATGATATCCACAGCTTCAAAACCTTTGTCAAATGGGCAGTTCCATGGTTACGGAATGACATTCAGAAACAATTTTTTGCATTCAAACAAAGATATCACCCATATTTGAATAGAAATTTGCAAAGAAATGGTACTTGACAGTAGTTGCTGAAACCCACTTTTCAAAATAATAATTTGTTATTTTGATCCACTGAATTAAGGATATATGAATATTCATAAACATAGTTACGGAGTGACGCAAAATGGACATGCATAATTGAGGAGAAAGATATTGCTCAAACTTCATGAATTTTTTATTGCTATCATAAATTTGGTTATTGATTGGATTCTATGTTATTCTAGCTTTAATATGCTGCATTACATTAAAAAATTGGTGTATTATTTCATTAATTACGACTTAAAACGTTAACCCATACCCGGTTATGGAGTGACATCAGAAATATCCACTCACAGGCAAAGTAAAATGAACTTATATTGTAAATATGATGTAAAATGACGGCCTTCAGATTATCCAAAAGAAAATTTTACAAAACAAGCAAAAATTTTCTGTTAAATTGAATTTAAAGGAGAATGAAACCTTTGGAACAAGATAGCTTTTGTGAAAACAGAAAAATCAAAGAAACAGGTCAACGAAAGTTTGAGAAAAATAGGACAAATAATGAGAAAAAATATGAGCATTTGAATATTGCAATCACTAATGTTATAGAGACCCTCAAATTGGCAATGTGACAAAGATGTGTGATGTCACTTATGAACAACTCTCCCCATTACTTTAGATTATATTTCACTTAAATTGCCTCTTTTAGCATATCTATCAGTAGATCGTGTCTTCTTTCTCTAGGAGGGCATGTAATACAGACTTTTAAAGAATACATCATGGATAAAGAGTTTGTATCCCCTTAAGAAAAAGCAAAAAGAGACATTGTGAGGGTATTTTATAGTCCATCAAAGGGAAGGTTGTTCACATGTGACATCACACATCATTTTCGCATTGCCAATAGGGAGAATCTCAATAGCATTAGTGATTGCAATATTCAAATACTCATAACTTTCTCATTATTTGTCCGATTTTTCTCAAACTTTCTTTGTTCTTATTCTTTGATTTTTCTGTTTCAACACAAGCCTACTTGTTTCAAAGGTTTCATAAGTATAAAAAGATTTATGTAGTCCCATGTATAGAATTTCTTGTATGGTTTGGATTCTCCTATAAGGAGATGCGTAAGAAAAAACAATAGATGCTAATTATGTTTCCCTTTTGTATTGATGAAATTCCATATGAGTTTTGATAGAAAAATTTGAATAGAGCCAATATAAATTTTTGGAAAATGTCCACTTTTGCTTAGAATTGCCCAAATGATCTTTCTTTTCTGTGTCATTAAGATATGGTTAATAGTTCATTTGCTATTGTTGAACTTTTTTTCATTCCTAGGCCAACCATGGATAAGATTCTGCTCGGTATCGCAGCATCTACCCACCCAGAGGGGGTCAAGAAAGCCCTCTTCACAAAGATGGTATCCACGGCCTCAAAGCCTTTGAACAAGGAAGAGGTGACAACAATCCTTCAGCTTTCCTCGTCTTGGGTCATCGGTGAAGAGGAGTTCCTACAGGACATGGGCCAACAGGTACGGCAATTAGCCAGAGAAAATTGATCCTAGTATCGCATTCTGATTTTCCATGTTGAACTGCATATTCTTCATCTTTTAAGAATGGCATTTATGTACCAGTGGTTATTTAGTTATTATTACACACAAGCGGCCTGTTGTATAAAACTTTCGCCATGAAAAAACTTTGGCAAACATAATAATGCTATTGACAATAACACATTGGAAAAAAAAAGAGTTTTCTTCTATGCAATAGGATGAAGATTATGCAACATTTATGCAGTATTGATGCAAATGTTTGTTTTTTTCTTTAAATAAGCAGCAAGCAATGTGATTACATGGCTTTTGGGATAAAATACACATTCAAAAAATTGTTTCCTACCAGGCACCCATTTGTTTTACCTAGGTGGAGGGTGGGAAATGAAGGTATCATCTTTCTTTTTTAGATGTTTTGTACGTTCCAACAGGAATTGCTTTGTTGAATTGAATAAACTGGTAAGAAGGTACTGGAGCTAAATGTGTAAAGCTAGAGAATGGACATCTTTCACAAAGCTTGTAATAGCTTCACTATAGTTGATGCATTCAAATTGGTAGGAGAAAGAAGGCAAAGAGAAGACAAGCAAGTGAATAAATGTGTAAGAGAGAGAGGGAAAAATTCATATATACACTGTACATTCATGATACTATCACAGGTACAATAGATCTATTACATGTAGGTACCAAATATTTCAAGCCTGGGCAAATCAAATCCAATCAGTTTATGAAAACATCCAAATCACCTTTCATTTGTTATTGTGTTTTGTTATTTTCTTAATTTTCCACCTGAACAGATATTTCAGGCCTGGGCAAAATACAACCCAGCAACATATGAAGATTTCTTCTGTCATCAGTTCCTTATATCATCATTTGGTGAATCAATAAACAGCCCCCTCATGTTGATCCAGTTCATAAGTGACTGTTTGAAGACCATCCAACTCAAGCACGAAACGGCCACCAAGATCATTAGGACAGGCGTAGTCAGTCTCTGCCGGAGGTTCCCTGACATGGCCATCCAGGGTGAGATCTGTCGGCTCCTGCGAGCCAACCAAGACTGCATTCCGGAGAACGATTTTGCTATCACCCTTTGCCAGACCCTGATAACCAACACCAGCATCCTGGAGATTCCCATCGGTGATGTGGAGCTTAAGACCTGCATGGCCGCTGTTGGGAGCGTCGGACATCTCCTGCGGCTAATCTGGTCCACCAAGCCAACCACTATCATCCCGTCCCTCCAGCACGTCTTCAACACCATCTCCACCTTCTCTGCCGAGGAGTCGCAGAACCCGTCATTGGCCTTGGGTGCTCTGGTTCAGCACATCCACATGAAGGTGGTTGAGGCAGTCACGAAGAGCGCGGTCTCTGATATCTCCATAACGGACGAAAGAATGACTGTAGCCCTGCAGAGGATGATAGACTGGCTCTCCTGGCCGAGCGTTGTCAACATTGATCAATGGATAATCACATTCCTGACCAATCTAGCCTCTGTTAACAAGTTTACCATCCTCATCAAAGTCACAATGCTGACTGTCGAAACGGTGAGTAGGGAGGCTCGGGATTTTCTTCAAGGATTTCAAGAAATTTAAGATAAAAAATTCTCTCATACTTCAATGCAACAAAATAACTTTTAAGCTTATTTTTTATTGTAAGTTCAACATGATATGGCTCAAAAACATTATGATCCTTTCTTTAAAGGTTAAGTCTACCCCAGAAGAAAGTTGATTTGAATTAGTAGAGAAAAGTCAATCAAGTGTTATGCTGACAATTTCATTAAAAATTGTATGTAAAATAAGAAAGTTATTACATTTTAAAGTTTTGCTTATTTTTTACAAAACAGTTTAATCTAAGACTCGCTTGCTAGTTTGATCTTTCACTTATTCAAACTGTTTGTTGGGGTAGACTTGACCTTTACAGAAAGAATCTGTTGTAACTGTGGCATAGTGGCAACTACCATGGCAACATGGCTCAGCAGCCAATTAATATCAAGGTTACCATGGTAGTTGCAATAATGGCAAAGTTACAACAGTTGTAACTCTTTAATGAAATTGGTTCCAGGTTTGCTAAGACCGATTTCTGAGGCTTACTGCTTTCATTTAGCTATTTTCCTTGTGTTTTGTTTTTGTCTAATTCTAGATGGTGTCACGGCTGTTTTTCCCCATTGTCCGAGATTGTGCCTTCAATGTGTTTTCTCATATGCTCCTCAGCTTTCAACACTCTCCGGATGCCTTTCATAAGGTAAACATATCCTCAAATAGAAGACTAATTGGCAATTTGAACCTTGGTGTTGGTGATTGTGTTTTAATACCATTAATCAGGCTGCAACATAACGAAAAAAAAACCTGGTATTTTCTAATTAGGAATCCGTATTATATAAACACAAAAATTGTAGCCTGTTTCCACCTACAAAGCCACCAATAGTCCAAGACTGATCCATGATACTATGATCGTGACTGATCCATGATACTATGATCGTTGCAAGGATAACAAAGCATTATGGTTATTTTTCCAATTGCGGTAGTTATGTCATACACCAATTCATTTTCATAAAATATCTTTATTCTCTTTATTTCAGATCCTAGGCCAGATACCAGAGCTGATGCAGAGACTGTATGCTGAGGATACGCCATCCAGTCAAAGCTTCAGGTCAAAGGTCGCTGATCTTGTGTATTGCCTGATGTATCACCACGTAGGATACCCAGAGCTCTATGATCCCCTCCTGGAAGCCCTCAAGGTCAGTTGCTGAATGATATGAAAAGAGAATTTTTGAATTTCATAAGACATCAATTTTGATATGCATTATTATATTCTGAGAGATTGGATAACCACATGAATTCAACATGTTTCTATTTCAAAGTTAATTTGAACATCGCATTTGTAATGCATTTCAAAGCTCATTTAAACATGCCCTATAAACTAGGCGGAGGCTGCAGCTTTTGTCTGTGCTCTTACAAGTCTGATGCTGTTACATGGAATGTCAGCAACATGTTTGATGCTGAGACTTTGAACAGTGGCTAAAAAGCAGCCACCACCTGAACACTCCTGTCTTGGTTTATTTGTTATTCTTTTTATTGACGAACGTCCAGTGGCAGTTTTCTTACAGAAACGTAGAAAAATATATGACAGCATAACTGTAGAGACATACATCCTCGGCCGTCATTCAAACCATCGCTTCACACATATGACAGTGCAATCCTATTTCAGAGACAATAGACTTCAAAGTTTTATATTAATTCCACACTTTGTTTCCCAGCCTTACAACATATTCATTGCTAGAAAAATACATGTTTGGAAAGACCCAGACAATAGCTTGACATTGATATCTTCATTTTTAAACAAACCCAAGAATCAGAAAATATATTGCAAAAGAGCTACATGTTTCCTTTAATTTTGGTTTGAACACTTCAGATTTTTCCTGTTCAAAAAAAGCCTTGGGGGATACAACAACCCTGACCTCGATTTCAATGCACGCGATCAAGCAAAATGTATTGCTCTTTCATGTGCAAAGTCGGTGCAGTGCAGATACAATGGTTTGGCATATTAAGTGCACGCAGCTGTTGTTTGCTCTGCTACAGTTCATGCATCCGATGGGATATGCACATTTTATCAACAATTCGTATGGCATCTCCGTGAAAATCCCCTCGTATCTTTGAAAATACAATAAATTGCTGCCAAGAAATTTAATTATGTATACAGTGCGTATCAAAAAAAGTTTACACTTTGAAAAAGCCCTGGGAATTAAAAAGTATACAACATCTGGGTAATTCTTTCACATATAATCTTGGGTTTGGTCTCGTCTATCCAATGAAAGTAAAAGTTTTGACAGGATGTTACACTTGAGTGAACACTGTCCATTTTTGCAAACCTTGCAGAAATCTGTTTGCGCAGAAATGCTCGTTTTCACGCTGTATCAAGGGGAAAGGGCGAAATCAAACTTACCCTGTAAAACATTTCTCATACATTTCCTTTGCACTTTTAGTCAATTGAAATGAAATGGATACGTTCAATCATTTCGTAACAATTTTGCCACCCAAATTGGAATTTCGACACTTATTAAGCACAAACTTTACCCTATACATGTATGTGCCAGCTGGATCTGAGGACATAACCTAATAAATGAATCTGAACAAAAGTTTTATCAGACATCTCTAGCATTTTCACTAATTTTGTATCATTTAAAGTGGGTTTACATATCATTTTTCATGTAATGATAATTATTTCTCCACACTTTTTCCAAGCTTGACCATGATTATCAAATTGAAAATCAAGCCTATGCCATTTCATGTAAGTCACAGCTCAGTGTGAAGCAAATATCGTCGCAATGGCCTCGGTGTGTGGGGTGCAATGCACTCTTCGAAGTGTTTTTGGCAAGGAAACAAGTTTAAAAATGTAAAAAATATCTTCAAATCAATTTCACAAGCTAAATTCCACCTGTTCTTCATGATTACGGTCTACTTTTATTCGCATAACTATTTCAAAGTTCTGCGCAAATCATTTTTCACTGACTTTTCAAAAGTAAGTGGTGCTCACTCAAGCAGAAATATTTTTCGACAGTTATATCGTCATTTGCTTAAATGGATCTGTACCAACGTTGAAATGTGGAAAAATCTTCAGGATATTACAAATGTATAATTTTACAGGATTTTTTCTAAGTGTAAACTTTTTTTGATACGCACTGTAGAATGAAATTAGGACTTGTACTTTCATTTTCTGCAAAAATCTTGAAATTGATTTTTTTTTATAACGAAAATTGGCTAGTATGACGGTTCAGATGAAGTCCAATGACAAACTGTGGTTCATCTTCGGCGAAGATTATAGGCTAATTTAAGCACTGCAGTTGTAAATTTATGTATCTTGCAAAGCCTCAGTGTAGGTATACCTTGTTTTTCTGTTCAGGGTTTCCCCCGCCCCAGTGAAACGAGTATGATGGCCAGGCTGAAGCAGAGTGCCTGGACATCACAGAAAGGTGGCCTTGGAACAGAATTCTCTTCAAGGTTCGAGCCCCGCTCTGATACGGGTAAAACAGGCTTGGTCAACCTGGGAAACACCTGCTACATGAACAGTGTCATACAAGCTTTATACATGTCATCAAAGTAAGTCCTAGGGCCTGTGTCACAAAGCTTAGCAATGATTGTCTACGATTGATTCCATTGACTACAATGTACAAGCAATCGTGAAAATCAAGTTTACGATTAATCGCTAACCTTCGTGTTATGGAACCCTGTTCAGTAAGGTACCTTGTAAATAGTCGGAGCCCTGTCTTACAGGCGGGAGTTCTGCAAGCGAGATTTCATTACCATTTCTCACACTCCATCATAGCATAAAAATAGGAATGCAGGAAAGCCGCTATGAAGACCAGGTAATGCCTTCAAAGCGTCATTCCTGTCAGTAGCGGCACAGACTTTTGAAAAGATATGTTTACATGAGGAGGATGCTGGTGGTGATGATGGTGATGGTTATTTTTATGATTGTGATAATGAATTGATGGTGGTGGTGGTGATGATATGATGATCATGATGATGCATATCATTTGTGCAAATAAGAAATGTTTACATTTGTCACTACACAGTTATTGTAACAATTTCCTAATGTATCATTTCATTACATTTGGAATGCTTCATTTACTTTATGCATGAAGTCATAACATTCATTCTTTGCGCCCTTTCCACATGTAGGTTCTGCAGTGACATAATCACCTACCCACTCTTCAGCAGACAGAGTATCATGTATAATCTACAACTTTGCTTTGCATTCTTGGCTCATACTCAGGTAGGTAATTTAAGAGTTCATATTCTCAGATAGTCTGATACCACATGGGCTAAACTATACTTGGCATAATACCCACTTGTTCTCATTCTCATTTAGTCTAATGCCATACCCGATCGGTATAATTTTATATTTATTGACTTAGTATTTTTTACATTGTCTAATGAAACTTTGGTCCATAAACTGCATACCTAATACCATTATAATAATTGGCGTTCGATCAAGTAGAAGCTATATATATCTGTAGCCTAATTTGATATTAGACAAATGGTAAATGGACTAGACGGAAATTAGAAGAAATGGTTAGTAGATGAAATGATTGTTAGGCAAAGTATAATATGACCATGTTGGATGAGACCAAATGGAAAGTAGAACAATCAGCAATTTACAATTTGATGGGTTTTAGCTTTGTGGCTTCACTTTGAAAATTAGGATTTCCCTACGGGAAATGCCGTGTTTTCCCATTTTTTAGCAATGTCATCCTTATTTCCAGTTTCATTGGTTGGGAGGTGTGGGATTTTTTGAATAACTTATTGGTGTTGTAATTCCCCTTACTTAAAGGCTTCCTATGATTTCAACACAGGTTTAAGACCATGGCAGTCAAAATGTGGACCAATGATTGATACATAGCTAGCACTTGAGCTGAGAACTTGTATGCCCCACAGGGCTTGTAGGTTGGGCTTGTTTTTTTTAATCCATTGCATTCTGTGTACTTTCAGAGGGCAGCATACGCTCCGAGGGAGTTCCTGAGAGCGTCAAGACCCCCTTGGTTTGCTCCTGGCTCTCAGCAGGACTGTTCAGAGTTCCTCAAGTACCTGTTGGACCGACTGGATGAGGAGGAGAAGGGATGGAGAAAGATGATGAAGAACGCGGCAGCATCCATCACATCGTCGCTTTCATCCCCATCCTCGTCCACAGCCTCTTCACCGAGACCTGAAGCACATGATCAGGTAGCTATTGGTTGAATTCTAGAAACGTAATTTATGTGCTGTGGGGTCAAGTTGGAATTCAAGGAATTAAATATTCTCTGAGAATATTAATGATAATAATAATAACTGGATTTTTGTAACGCTTTTTGCCTGAGGATACAAAGCGCTTGCTATTATTACCCTGGCTTTAGCTCGAGCTACCATCACCGGTGCATTGAGCTACCATCACTAGACAAGCACAGTTCCTGTGTTTGAATAAAACATACATTGCCAAATACAACATCTGACAAGTCATTTCATGAAAGCTTCCCAGAATTACAGTTGTATTACTTAGAATCTGAACCTATACTGAATTTAGGCTCTTTTACTGAATTCTTCATTTGTTCATATTCTTAACCCATAGGAATGTATTGACAGAAGTGATGTGCAAATGGAAACAGATACTGTCGATTCCTCGTCCAGCTCACCCTCATCTAGTGCAGGCCCACTAGCTTCTCTTTCTCTATCAGGTTCCATGATGCCATGTCATCCAACTGATAGTGCATGTCTTTCAGTAGATACTGCCTCCTGCAGCAGTAGTGGCAGCATGGCCAAGGACTCTAGTAAATCCTACAATCAGACAAGATCATGGTCGTCACCAAAGATGAAAAAAGATGATATATTACCATCAAAGGAGAGCATTGTAGAGAAACACTTTGGTGGACAGTCAGCAACGCACATCCGGTGCTTGAATTGTGGAACAGTGTCGAGTCGGAAGGAAACATTTTTTGATTTGCCACTTGGGTTTCCTGGAACAGAAGGAAGGGAAAATTTACTTGGAGGACGTTGTGATACCCCAGCTGAAGAAAGGCAGTCAGAGAAGTCGGATTATCCTGCCATGGAATTAGCTCAGGATAGTCGGAGTGTTGTAGGTGCAAGTGCCATAGCCGCTGCTGTTGGACCCGATCTTCATAGCGGTAGCAGATCAACAAGTGAAGTGCAGAGTGTGGCAGGTTCCAGTTCTGAAGCCAACACCACAAAGACTTCGCTTGAAGACCTTCTGAGACATTACTTCAGTCCAGAGCTCTTGGTAAAAGATAACAGGTATCATTGTGACAAGTGCCAGAGCTTGCAGGATGCTGAGAAGTCTCTGGAAATTATCAATGCACCAGAGATTCTGATCATCACACTCCTGCGCTTCTCCTACGATGTCAAACTGCAGAGACGATGTAAGATCATGGAGGATGTTCGCTATCCCAGAATTCTCCATCTGGATGTGAATCCTTGCGATGGTGACTGCAGTGTGGACGGGAACCATGGTGGACCATGCACAAAGAGGACTCGACAGAATAGTATGGGTACTGCCCACTGTTCCACAGAGAGAGACTCTGACAGGACTGTTCAGTATGTCCTCAGTACAGTGATAGTTCACTCAGGGATGTCATCTGAAAGCGGACACTACTATTGTTATGCATGTGACGATGTTGATGATATCCAGAGACAGCTTCTGAGGCAGAAAAAGAGCGAAAGGAACCCTGTTGATGGTACCCATCCGAAAACCAATGAAATGACCGATGAAGATCATCTGCCCAAGAAATGGTATCTGTTTAATGACAGTCGTGTTACTTCTTCCAGGTTTGACTCCTTTGGCAAGGTTACACAGCGTTTCCCACGAGACACAGCTTATGTTCTGTTTTATAGGAAGTGTGATGATGAATATGGGAGTGGTGACTCTATTGATTCGGTAATGCAGAAAGCTGTGCCATCATCGTCGTCATCTTCATACATGCCTTCCGTCTTGAAAGAGAAACATTTGCGGAAAGATCTCCAAGATGCAATCCAAAAAGACAATCTTCATTATATTCAGGTAAGAGTAATGTGCATGTAGTTTATTCTGATGATAGAGGGAATGCAATATCAAAGTTAGCCCTGGCGGAACTTCACAAGCACTTTTCGAGTTGCCTGTTGCAATACAGTACCTAGTACGAATTAACAATGAAATAAATTATCTCTCAAAAAGGATATTTTTTTTACAAAAAAATGGTAAAAACATTATGCAAGTATGAACTGGGTTTCCAAGAAATCTCTAATACATTGTCTTTCTTTGGATTATTTAATGAATGAGGTAAAGAGATAAAACCTAGCATTTTATAGAACTGTCTGTATTAAGCACTGACTTAACTTGTTTGAGATACCACCCCTTGTATTTAGTCATTATTGTATTTTCAAGTCAATCAATAAAATTGGTAAAAGAATTATCCAATGTTTAAAGGGAAATATTTTTTTTTTATATTAACCCGTCTAATTTCTTTTCAGAAATCACATTATAGGAATTTGGATCTGTGCTTCATTCATGTGTAAAATCTTTCTGTCAGTTTGCTTCGTGTCTTTGTTATTTTTCGCAGGAAAGAGAGATTGAGGCCCGTGAAGCTGCTTTAAGAAAACAGCGGCCAGCCTCTACAGCGAAGCCGTTCTACTCCAGGAACTTTGACGATAAGAACGACCCCCCTGGCGGGTGTGGTCTCGGCGGGGGAGGGGGTGGAGGAGGGCCAAGCCTCTCCTCCAATAGGCTCGTCTTCTAAGGCTCGTTCAGATACGATGACGTAAAACTGCAGCATTTGGTCACACAACCCTAACCAACCATTTCAAATTTTTAATTGCAATCCAACCTTAGAGGATGTTGCAAGATATTATTTTCAATCAATTGCCAATTTCTGTTGCAATTTTACAATCTGTTATCTGTAGCAAATATAAGTTTTAAACTCCTTGTTGCAAGAAGCAGACTGGCTATTGATTACAAGATGTAAGGTTGATTTGGGGAACCCAAACAAGATAAATTGTGCAATTAATCATGATTTTCTTGCAATGCACCATGGAGTATACATGTTATTCAGTTTTAGACTTTTGGTTATGCCTTAATTCTGGTTTCAGAATTGGTACACAGTAAAATTCAAATTGAAAACAAAATTAAGGAAAAGCGGAATATGCATTCACTCTTCAAATTAAATAAAGATTCACCTATTCCCCCTCTTGAAAAATGAGTGCTGTATTGAATACAATGCTATCATTAATATGTAAAAGTTTTTGTTGCAGTTTAGCACATCATATCTGACCAAGTCTTAAGGTAACAGAGTAAGTGAATATTGCATTGCATTGAAGCAGGTATTGTTATTTCAGATATGTACTTATTACTGGTCTATACGGGTTAATCCATAAAGGCCTATATTTTTGCTATTTATACTGCTATTTATTCAGAAATATTTAAACGAAACTGTACAAATGCATTTACTTGGAAGAGAGATAGATGTGGCAATTTTGATCTTCTGAAAGAATGAAAACTGTTTCATGTGCGAATTAGAAAAAGCTCTGGTTAGAATAATAAATAGTTACCTTTTGTTAACTTTCGTTAACTCTTGCTAGAACAAAGAATTTTTCACTGTCAATGTAATGAATCTATTATTCATCATTTACATCTAGAGAAGCTTGGGAAAGAATGGGAAGATTGCAAGATCCCTGTACGACTACCCCACAGCCTCTATTCCCTGTTCCTTAGGCTCCTTAAAAGCAATCATACGATGCATTAAGACCATGTATACACATTATGTCTCCCAAATATTACAATGAAATCATGAATAATGGTATCGTACAACACATACTTCACCAAAGCATTAAGTCTTATTTCAAGGTCGGCTATAAACAATATCCCTATGAAACCTCGGTGATGGAATGTGTAGAGCCTTATTTATGTTCAATTTTAGTTCATTTTATTTATTTAAGAGCAAAAACATCACATAATAATCAAAATAGACATACATACAATGTAATTGAGTACATAAACACACATCAATTAGATTATGGCATAGACTAATTGGTTTAAGGACCCCTTTAAAAGCAAAGCTTGTGAGTGGGGCCCTGGAATTCTTATGATTATTAACATAGAATATATTGGATGTACTAATCTACAAAATACCAAAAGAGAGAAAACTCAAGAACTAAAATATTTGCACGAGGTTCAACATCTTGACTGTTGTATTTTTTTCTTTTCCTCAAGATCAGTCTTTGTCAGATCATCTATAAAGTAGAAGCCTTCTTTCTTTAGGGCAACTCATGCCTCCTTCATAACCTGAATTTTGTCTTCATGAGAACAAGTTTTTACCACTATATGTCTGGGTTTTCCTCCTTTTCTCCCAACACGTCGAGCACTTTCTACCTTAATTTTTTAGTCTGAACTTTGATGAAAGAATTTCTTCCACAGTCTTGATACAATCCTCATCTTTGCCATCCTCTACTTCATCCAATCCAACAACATGAAAGTTGTCTTTCTTCGCTATACGTTCAGCCAAGTTCGCCTCAACATCTTGGCTAGCAGCCCTCTTTTGTAGCACTTGGTTTGGCTTCTCTAGCCTCTTGAGGCACTTCTCCAGGTCCAAGTTTTTCCTTTCTAATTCAGTTATCCTGTGACTCTCAAATTCCAAGTTCTTCTGGACCTCAATATGCCATTCAGCATCGACTTGACATCCTTTTCAATTATTTTCTTGAAATTTTCCATTGCAGCTTTAAGATGGACTGTCAGCTGAGGTAATGCCAAGTGGAGTGGTGGAGCATGGTTAGCTGGGCCAGTAGAGACGGCAGCATCACCTTCGAGCTCATCGTTCAAGATGTTAAATCTTCCACTGGTCTCAATCATGGATTTATTAACAGATTTATCTCCTTTATAAGACATGTTGATGAACATGCTTAGTTCCATGTTAACAAGGGTAGTAAGAACTATACACGAAGAATGAAATAAACGATGGAGAGATGGTATTATTGGTGATAGTGAAGTAGGATTTAGGGAGAGATCTTTAAACACTCTTAAATTAGCTGTTCAATCGTATTTGGCCATTGCATAAGTCTTCTTCATCACAGATCTGACATTGGTTTGTTCAATGTTTCTTCCTAATGGAAAAACTGATATTCATGTTCCTGAAGAGGAGCCATCAAGAAGTTGATGAGCGTTCCCGTCTTTGCACCCACCACACTTGAGAATCCGGCATTGCCGAAGAATCCAATCCGGTCAGTAAGGACTGCCTTCGACCTTGTGTCTGGATTATGTTCTGTTCCATTCACTGATGAAATTGTGCCCGTCATACAGTTTCTCACAGATGCTGCTGCAATGTTGTTACCTTGAAAAGTGAGGCACAGCTGTCCCATTTTATCAAGAAGATCTTGGTAGCACACCAAGTGTAGGATGAAGTTGATTGACTTTATGAGTCCCATAGACTCTCATCTTTGCAGCATCTGCAGTGCTGGCATCCTTTCTCTGATTTTAGCAATATTAATTGTTCAATGGTTAAAATAATTCAAGGTATTTCTTTCTTTGCTCTTCAAGCAAATCTGTGGTACCCAGTAAAAACCCTGTATTACATCTTGTATGTAAGACAAAATCATCTAGTTCCCTGAGAAGTTAAGTAACACAAAGGCAGTATTTTCATCCAAGTTTTCTTGACACTGTTGCATGTAGATTACCTTGAGCTTTAGCACTTTAGTGATGGGAGGTATGTTTGTCCATCTAGTCAACAAGTGAGGTGACAGATTCCTCCAACATAGACTGATCAGACATCAGGTCCATTCTGTCAGTGTGTACCCACTGCTTTGTAGGAGATTTCATTGTCGTAATAATATTCCCCACTCGGCATCCTTGATACATGTAGATGTCTGCTGAAAGCCTCTCTCCTGAGCAATGCACACATCTATGTAACCTTCTTATTGTTTTTCATGTCACACACCATTACTCCTACGTGAAATTTGTAGTCAGATGCATTTTACTCGTGTGAGGTCATATGAGTTTCGCACTCTGATGGTAGATGCATGCATAAACTGCATGGCTTCCACTAGCTGCCACAGAAATGCACCACTTAGGTTGCAATTTGAAGAATATAGTCTTGTCCATGCTCAGAATTGTGACTTCATTTAAGGGTAGCTGTGCTCTTGGTTCACTACCTTAACAAAAACACCATCAATTAAAATAACTGTAATGGGAATTTGCTTCCACTGTGTGTGCAGTATGGTAAGCTCTTGCTTACATTAAAGGGTACAGGGCCCTGTTGCATAAATGTTATCATTGCGGTAATGGATATTATATAGTGGCGTTCAGTTATGTGATAAAAACAAAGCTCCAGATAAAAAGGAAATTTTGGAAATCTAAATATTTCGTTTTAAGATTAGATTTTCTTTTCACCAAAAAGGGGTTTCTTTCACACTAACCCCCACCAAATAGGTCACTGTCCCAGTGACTATATTATAATATCAAATATCAATTTATAGGAATACATGAATTTTCATTCATGTACATAAAAAAAGTATTCTTAAACATAAAATACATAAAGATCATAAAATACATGAAGATCGTAAGAATACATAACACACAGTGCAGTCTTGGGTCTCGTCTCCGGGTAGTGTGAGTCTATGAATCTTCTTTTTAGTGTATAGCCATGTTTCGTCTTGACGTAGTACGACGTCGCTATGGTAACCTTAGTTACTATCTGAATATGTCCACCCTGGCACTCGGGAAGTTTAATGGAAATGCATTTAGTATCATTTACAAGTTCAACAACTCTACTTTCCAGTTTCTCTTCTTCTATCTTGCTTTCTGCACTCTCCTCAATCTTCCTGATCTCCTCCCTAAGTCTCTTCTCCTCTTCTAGTCTATTCTTCTCTAACTCACTTTCTTCCTCCAATCTTTCCTCTTCCAGTCTTCTCTTTGCCAACTCCTGCTTCGCTGCCTCTTCATGGTTCCTCCTCTCTAACTTCCTCCTTTCTTCCTCTAATCTTCTCTCCTCCTCTTCTATCTTCTGTTTCTCTTCTAGCCACATTCCTTCTTCGTCCAATCGCTTCTCCTCTTCTTCCCTCTCCCTGCTTTCTAATTTTCTTTGTTCCTCTATAATCTCTTCATCTATCTCGTCCTCTGCCGTACTCCTACCATCTCTCTTCCAGACTCTTTCTTGACTGTCCTCCTTCCTCCTTACTTCCTCCATTTCCTCTTGTCTGACCAGGATCAATGTCTCCACACACCTGGTCATACTGTCCACAAAGTTGTTGATGCTCTCCTGGGGCAGTTCATCCCACTCTTCGGTCAATGCTCTGTTGTACTGTGGGCCCTCAAGAAGTTCATATCTGTCCACTATATCACAAACAATTACCTTGCACTTTCTATATGCCAAATTCTGAACTCACTGATCTTGAACAGATATTATAAAGTGTGAAGGAAAAAAAAGCGGACAAAAAAGACATAGGTAATCATCGTATATTCAACTATCTCTTTAAAGAGAAGCAATTGCTTGATTATGGATATTATATAGTGGCGTTCAGTTGCGTGATGTAAACAACGAAAGTTCCAGATAAAAACAAAATTTTGGAAATCTAAATATTTTGTTTCAAGATTAGATTTTCTTTTCATGAAAAAGGGGTTTCCTTCACGCTACCCCCCAGCAAATAAATCACTGTCCCAGTGACTATATTATAATAGCATTAAATATCAATATATAGGAATACATGAATATTCATTCATGTACATATAAGTATTCTTAAACATAAAATACATGAAGATCATAAAAATACATAACTCACAGTTCAAATTACTTCGCAGTCTTGGGTCTCGTCTCCGAGTAGTGTGAGTCTATGAATCCTCTTTTTAGTGTATAGCCATGTTTGGTCTTGACGTAGTATGACGTCGCTATGGTAACCTTAGTTACTATCTGAATCTGTCCACCCTGGCACTCGGGAAGTTTAATGGAAATGCATTTAGTATCATTTACAAGTTCAACAACTCTACTTTCCAGTTTCTCCTCTTCTATCTTGCTTTCTGCACTCTCCTCAATCTTCCTGATCTCCTCCCTAAGTCTCTCCTCCTCTTCTAGTCTATTCTTCAACTCACTTTCTTCCTCCAATCTCTCCTCTTCCAGTCTTCTCTTCACCAACTCCTGCTTCGCTGCCTCTTAATGTTTCCTCCTCTATAACTTCCTCCTTTCTTCCTCTAATCTTCTCTCCTCTTCTATCTTCTGTTTCTCTTCTAGCCACTTTCCATCTTTGTCCTTCTCCTCTTCTAGTCTATTCTTCAACCCACTTTCTTCCTCCAATCTCTCCTATTCTAGTCTTCTCTTTGCCAACTCCTGCTTCGCTGCCTCTTAATGTTTCATCCTCTCTAACTTCCTCCTTTCTTCCTCTAATCTTCTCTCCTCTTCTAGTCTGTTTCTCTTCTAGCCACTTTCCATCTTCGTCCCACTCTACTTTCCAGTTTCTCCTCTTCTATCTTGCTTTCTGCACTCTCCTCAATCTTCCTGATCTCCTCCCTAAGTCTCTCCTCCTCTTCTAGTCTATTCTTCAACTCACTTTTTTCCTCCAATCTCTCTTCCAGTCTTCTCTTCACCAACTCCTGCTTCGCTGCCTCTTAATGTTTCCTCCTCTCTAACTTCCTCCTTTCTTCCTCTAATCTCTCCTCCTCTTCTATCTTCTATTTCTCTTCTAGCCACTTTCCATCTTCGTCCAATCGCTTCTCCTCTTCTTCCCTCTCCCTGCTTTCCTCTAATTTTCTTCGTTCCTCTATAATCTCTTCATCTATCTCGTCCTCCGTACTTCTATAATCTCTTCATCTATCTCGTCCTCCATACTCCTACCATCTCTCTTCCAGACTCTCTCTTGACTGTCCTCCTTTCTTCCTCCATTTCCTCTTGTCTGACCAGGATCAATGCGTCCACACACCTGGTCATACTGTCCACAAAGTTGTTGATGCTCTTCTGTGGCAGTGCATCCCACTCTTCGGTCAGTGCCTGGGCTAACTGCAGTAACTAATTTCCTCATAGCATAGGGGACGACACAAGCCTTGCAAATCCTGGGAGTGGCACCCTTATCTACATTGATTTTTTCTGTGATGCCTTTCAGTGTGCCCAGCTCATCTTTGAAGACCGCTTTGTGGTCATTGATCACGCTCTGTAGATCCAAGTGCTGAACAAAATTGACCTGCATGATCTGATTCCAATTTAACTTAACAACATACAGCCAATCCCTTCCCCTCAGACTTGGGCCATCTGGCTTCACAACAAGGAGTGGTATGCACTTTCCTTCCATCAGTAGTAACTTCAACATCAAAGCTTCCAACTACATCGATTTCCTGTTGTGTGTTGGTGCGAAGTTTTATTTTCCTTGACTTCAGCTGTTGACCTAGCCAAAACTTGTTGAATATTGTCTCAGAGATCAATGAAATCAATGCTCCAGTGTCGATCTCGATCTCCTTTTCCTTGTTATCCAAGAACAGTGAAGCCGTAATTGGTGGCATACTGGTCTTCCCAGTTAGTCGATGAAGTTCATATGTTTCCTCTGGTTCCAATTTATCAACTTCATCTACAGCTTTACAGAGGCTACAGGCTTTATTCCTTTCTTTTTGCTCAGGTACACAGCTGCTAAGTGCCCTTTTTTCTGGCAGTTGCTGTCTTTGAATTTACACTTCTCAGGTGCATGATTGGTTTTACCACACCCGGAGCAAGGCTTGGCATTCTCTGTACCGTTTCTCGGCTTGCCAGGGGCAATCTTGTTGACGATCTCCTTTGATTGTGGTGCTTGGAGATCTTGAAAAAATTTTCTCTGCCATCTCAATGCTTGATGCGATGTCCACAGCTTTCTTTAGATCCAGTCCCCGCTCTGCCAGAAGCCTTCTTTGTATGTGGCCGTCGTTCACACCGCACACCAGCCAATCACAGAGCATAGTATCCAGACTCGAACCATAATTGTAGAACTCTGCTAATGACCGAAGAGATGCCATGTAGTTAGCTATGCCTTCATTTTCCTGCCTGAATCTACTATTGAACTTGCATCGCTGCACAATTTCACTGGGGATAGGATTATAGTGTTCCTTCAACTTCTCCACTAGTTCCTTGTACGTTTTGTCCATCAGTTTGTCTGGAGGGATGAGATATCTCAAAAGTCTTTGTGCAGGTGATGATTCAATTTCTGCAAATCTTCATGAAAATCTTGCCTCTTGTTTACACCTTTGTGTCCCTTTATCAACCTTAAAATTATCTTGGAATTTTGAGCAGAATTACATCTACTGACTCATGCCATGCTTGTTGACACCTTTGTCTGCTTGAGTCTGAGTCCCTTTATCAACCTTAAAATTCTCTTGGAATTTTGAGCAGAATTACATACTGACTCGTGCCATGCTTGCTTTGGATACTATGCCGTGAAATTGTCAAAATTCTTCCTTGAAAACATGGCTATGATGCTCATTCTCTCTATCTAGTTCAACATTTGTGTCTTGTTTTCCCATATTATTTACTCTATTCCAAATGAGTTGGTTTGCAAGTCATGGTGAAAGAAGACACTTGACCTGTGCAAGTAGCCTGAGACTGCAGGGCATACTTGGTTTTTCCTTCAAGCTTGAAATACAGAAGAAAGTATTTATAAAGCCTGATAATGTGGGCACCATCTCCAAACCTTGTAGCATCTTCAAAGTTCATCCACAAGAGACATCTACTAAGAGCTGCAGAGCTGTAATTGAAGATGAAATACAGTGCTACCTCTTGTACATTGTTGGCTGGGCTCATTGCATGGTGTTGCTCAGTATGTTTGCAGAGACTACTTTGTTGAATGTATTCTTTTTTTACAGTGTGTGCAAACATATTTTGATGCTCTGTTGTACTGTGGGCCCTCAAGAAGTTCATATCTGTCCACTATATCACAAACAATTACCTTGCACTTTCTATATGACAAATACATTCTGAACTCACTGATCTTGAACAAATATTTATCATACAGTTTGAAGGAAAAAAAAATGGACACACAAGACATAGTTTATCATCGTACATTCAACCATCTCTTAATAAGAGAAGCAATTGCTCGATTATGGAACATTGTAATATGCCGAACCACCCACTTAGAATTTGGGCAAAGGTATCAAATATATTCCAAAACATTTTCTTCAAGAAAATTATCTAGAAAACTGAAGAATACAGATTGGTCAATAGTGAGGACAGGTTTCTTGAGAAGTTTAGTGTTTCTACTCACATTAGTAATCCTAAACCTGTAACCAAACCACAAATTTATAAAATAATGTAAAACCAAATTGATTATACTTGCACCTTTCTATTTTTGTCAACACCATTCGACCAGATGGCATTTGTTTTTCCGCTAACTCCTACTTCAAACTTCTTAGCTTTGGCCCTTGCACCAGATATTTTGTATCAACCTGTATGATACCATGGACCTATGAGGAGATGGACATTCATCAGTTAGATAACAAATTCATTATAACCGGTCAGGCAACTGTTATTGTCATCTGAATAACATTCTTTTCATACTAGGCTGCTTTGGGCCTATGAGCGAGGGAAGGGCCTGAAAGCAGTTCATAATTGGACATTAATATTTCACAGATTGTATGTGCTGTTGATAACAAATGACTGAAATCATGGAGAATCAATGTACAGTTCTTGATTACCATCAGTAATTGGGGAGAACATATGCATATAATAGGCAATTCTGTGATTTATTGTTTACCATTTAAAATTGAATTCATTGGTTTAATTTTTACAAAGTATAAAACCATGCATTGATCTTAAATGCTGTAGACTGCTCTTCAAACTCCTGAACTTCCTCTCTGAGGATGTCATTATTCAGGTCTGGAGAAGATAGTTATAGAACCGATGAACCCCTCCTAACAACTGTGTCTTTTATCTAACCATTGTTACATATACTGCACATTGCAGCTTTCAGAGTCAATGTTGGAAGGTTGGTCAATGGCATTGGATCAGGATGTTGGCGTCAACTATGGGGATATTGGAGGGTAATTAATTAGGTGGGCACTGTGTATGGCAAACCTCAATAATTTGTCACCTCCATACATGTATATATACTTTGGAATACATTACTACACTTCTCTTAATTTTCTATATACATGTAAGTCCAATGGAATGCAAGTCCTGATTTGTGTGACTGAACATGTTTCCCATGCCGTTCCACTAGCCACCACTTTGGTCTGCTCGCTGGTAGTACCTAGGCATGGTGTATGGTGTACGTTTGTATTCATAAATATAGGTAGTTGTGACCACGACCAACGGCTACCCCGAAAGCTCCCTTCCACATTAACTTCGCAAAAATACCCTATTGTATCATTACATGCTCATCAACATCTAGCCACAGATCCATTTGGATTAGACGCAATGCCATTTCAGGGGCCATAATGCTTTTGCACAATAGTCAGCCTCTCAAAACTATTGTTTCTAATCCGACTGGATCTTTGACTGTCAATAACCTCCCTCAAATGAGCTAACAATTCTTTATCTATAAAATGCTAAGAGATTTTTATACGATAGAAAAGAAAACTTCATTAATCATGTTTAAAACACTGTAAAGTTTAATAGAATAAGGCTCTACACGTGGACAATTCAAAAGCTTCCACTTTTATGATAAGGGTGAAAAATAACCTGTGACTAAAAAAAAAATCCTTTCAATTAACATGCTTTAAAAAAAGTCATGTAGTTAAAATCTAGGGCTCTACACATGAACAATGCACGATGGAATCATTGTAGGGTCTCCACTTTCATAAGAGTGAAAAATATGTCCTTGACTCTAGATAACTCCATTAAATTGAACACACACAATAGGCTCTACATATGGACAGTTCACAAAATGGAATCATTATACATGTAGGGCTTCCACTAAAGAAAACACTATTTTTCAGTTCTCAAAGACCATTTTCATACTTGATATAAAGTATTCCAAGTAAAGGGTATTGGGGTATATAAAAACACCTTTCTTATTTATCAGAGGGGCCATTCTAAATGAATTATCTTGTTTTTAGATCCTAAGTGATATTGCTGTTTTATTCCTACATGTATGCTTCATTTCCAGAAGGGACTGTTCAAAATATCTCTATTCTAAAGGGGTGATCACAAATTGTGGGGCTTGATGGTGATTCACAGCGTTTATTGCCCCCAAATTTGGATGCAATCAAAAGTCCTTGTGTAACATAGTTTGTCTGGTTTGTTTTCAATGGGTATCATCGAGGTGCATATTCCTAAGTTAGGCAAGCTCAATTCTTAAGAAACTGCAATAGGCTGAAAGCAAATTGGCCAAACTCTACCAAAATTGTGTCCAACTTCAGGGCAAACCTCCGAAAATCGTCATCTTAACTGGTGATGTCTGGTCGCCCTTAAACAATCCCCTTCCCTCAACCATGCGCAATGATTGCTTTTAAGTTTGACCCTACATATTTTTGCTTGAATAAGATAAAGGTTTAGGTTGTAGTTGATTAATTTGAAGATCTTGCCAACCTATGGAATTTCCCTACCCAGAGTTGTTGTAACCCTGTATTAACCTGCAGTGGTATTATTCTCTTCTTTAATTCAATTTTTGTCATACTTGTCTTATTTGTTAGAATTTTAAGTTCAAGTTGGTTAAAATAGACCATTTGCTAGTTACCGGTACCGGTAGTTACTTCATAGGCAATTTTGTTTGAATGACCTTTCATTTCTTTCATTGTGATAGGCAAATTTAAAGGCAAGATATTATGTAAGTAAGCCTAACATAGCAGGTTGAAGAAATTGAATAGACCAGGTGACTAGAATTGCACTCCAATGAACAATCTATGAAGGTATTTGTTGCATTTATACTGAGAATGCATAAGCATTTTGTTATAACAATGTACTTGACAAACTGTGAAATACCAGACACTAGTTAAGAATGACTTAAAGAATGATTGGTGATCCTTTCTTGCGGTAAATGATATTCACCATTAAATATTCATCAGTGATTATGTAGCACCTCAGAAATGTTCACCAGTCGTTCTCAAAGTCGCTCTTAACTAACGAACAGCTTTATGAAACGCCCACCTGAAACGTTTTTCATAGTGTTCTTACAGTACATGATGAGACATGTATGGGATCACATATGCTGAGTGTGCAGGGTACAATTTAAGTCTCAAAAAGTGGTAATTGTTAAGGAAAAATTCATGAAATCATGATTTCATTATGATGTCACGACTGGTGATATTGAATGTCATACATGTATGCCTGCATTCTAAAGTCCAGTTTAACTTAGGCCTTGATTTTGACATTTTCAGCTTCTGATAAATTTAGCACAGGCTTTGAACTGGTGGGTGTTTTATAAAGCTGTTCGTGAGTTTGAATGGTGATCTGTTTCTTAGGAATTTCATCAACACCAATGGAAATCTGGTGTGTATCATTTACCACAAGAAAGGATCACCAGTCGTTCATAAAGTCGCTCCCAACTTACAAAAAATATTATGATACACCCACCTGGGCCCCGTCTTACAAAGAGTTAAGATTGATCCAATCAATCTCAAATTTATAGAAATCCACCAATGTCATAATTTTTTCTCAAGGAAATTAGTTCATTGTCTTTGAAAACAAATAGAAGCATACTCAGTTGTCAAGAAAACAGTTAATATATGAACTATGATCATTCATAAAAAATATTTTCAAGAAACGTTAAGTTGTTGACGGGCTGGCTTTACTCTATGTAAGATGCGCCCCTGGTCTTCAGAATACGGGCCGTTGTGTTTGATATAAGAAAATTTATATCTTAGTGTGTGAGGAGATATAGGGGAAGTGCAATTTAGTTGAATGGCAAATGCAACATTGTATATATCATCACTTAAAGTGATGCTACTGAACAAATCTTGTTAAGAATAATACATTATCTGATATTCTTTAATAGTTTGTATTCCATTTTGTTTCTTAATGTTATTTCCAAAGGAAAAAAAATCTGTTTAATCTCAAGTTTTTGTATTTTCATTTTTCATTTTTTATACTTATATCAAATTTCAATACCTTAATGTTATGGGGAAAACTCATACCCTTTTCATAAACCTATCCAATTAGCCGCCTAAGATGCCCCCTCCGATGCGGTTGTGTTGGAAAAGGGTGACCTTGTGACCGCACCATGGCAATTATCCGCATTATTTGGAAATGCGTTCATAAACTCAAAATCTTGTCCCGATGCTGCTATTATGCGGATAATAGCAGCATCAAAATAATGCGGATAACTCTGGTCCTCCAATTTTACAACCAAATTATGCTGCTATTAGCCGCATAATTGGGTTTATGAAAGGGTTATCAAATAGATTTATAGAGAAATATTCCTGTTATGAGGTATGAAGTGTTGTGGATAAGTAAAGCAAAAGGTCCTGGGTTCAAATGTCAATGCAGAACTTATTTCCTTTGGCAAGTCATTTACGTAAATCTGCCACTATTCATCCAGTTTTCCCGATAACACTCCAGCATGTTGGGCATTAGTTTTCTTGTGGCTTGACACTTAGCTAAGACCTGGGTGATGCTAAATCGCCATGCAGGAAAAATATAATTCAGGGTCACTTCACCCCCGAAACGTTGAAGAGCCCTAGACAGTTCAGAAAGATCCCCAGAAAATCCCCATTCATTGTGATGTTTAAAGCTTATTCAATGTTTCAGATTTAGGCAGTTGGTTTTGAAATGTAGCACCCAAAAATTTCTTCTTTTTTTTCTAAAAGCCCCTTACAACACGGACACAAGCACAATCCAAGTGGCCGCATTCATTATTACTTTCCTCATTTCAAAATCTTCATATTCTGGGCCGTGCCCAAAAACACAGATCAGCGCGTGATCATCAGGCCCCGGTGGGGTCACTCAGCCGCAGAGGGGGACAAGTATGACCGTTACCACAAATGCAAGTGACCCCCTATTGCAGTCAATTTCAAGGACATTTTGTGAAATTTACCCCCTTATTTTCACGCGAAACAAGGACAAAATTGCGGTAAAATGGTACCTTGAAACACCCCTAATTATAAGATTGTAAGGACACTTTTGCCCATTTCGCAAATTAACCCCTATTTACCGTATTTCAAGGACAGGGCATTTAACACCCTTTCCTTATTAGAGGAAATTGCAACACAGACGTCGGAGTGCTCAGTCCTTAAAGATGACCAAGAGCCAAGTCATACTGATACAATAATCCAAAAGAACTTTGAAAAATAAGAAAAGTAGAATTCTTTGTAAAAATAAATGTAGAGTTCATATAAAGATATAGAGCATGATGCGCGTGCCCTCTGCGGCTGGTGACTCGGCGACGGATTTTACTTCCCATAATCGTTCTCCCCTTTTTCCTGACCCCTATTTCCATCAGATCGAGGACGGTGAGCACCCCTATTTTCACTACTTCGAGGAGTGTTCTGTCCGCGGACGTTCCGTGAAATTGACCCCTTTTCCCGCGATTTTGGTAACGGTCATGCGGTCCCCAAGTCATATTGAGTGACCCCAACGGGCATCAGGCTGACTTGTTATGTTTGGTTTCATTGATCATGATATGCAATCAAGCATTCAAATCAATTGTACAATTTAATGCTTAGCCTTGTGTTACTGGCCCCAGATATAACAAGATTCCTGGGCCCCATCTTACAAAGAGTTACGATCAATCATAACCGTGGAAATCCAACAGTAAATCCATCAGTCTCATAATTTTTTCTTAGAAACATTTGTACAATGTCCTTTGTATGCAAAGAGAAGCACATTCAATTTTTAAGAAAACATTGAATGCATGAATATAGGCCTACATCATAGCTAAAAAATATTTTGAACAAACATGCATAATAGATGTTGACGCTGCTGGCCATCTAGTTGCGATTGATGGGATCAATCGTAACTGTTTGTAAGACGGGGCTCAGATTGTCCGAAATTAGAGTTCGAACCAATTTACCAAACGTTTTATTAGCTTGCCTGAGATAGAGAACACATTTTTTATTGCTGCTAATTTTCCAAACTTATGGTAATTTTTACTTTATTTGATGCAATTAAGTGTTTTTCTTTTTTTTCTTTTTTTGCTGCAATTAAGACTTTTCTTACTATGTTTACTTCTTCACTGAATTACTCTGAATTTGCTGATTATTGCCATATTTTTATATACATGTATAAACATCTTTTAAAATGTCATTCAATTTTATGATTGTATGAATGTTGATTCAAACGTATTATCAATGTATTGATTCAGGAATTCTATTAAAATTATAATTGAAATTTACTTCCAATTCTAATGCTCTTCATTGTTTCTTATATCCTCAAAATGAGGTGCTTTATGTTTAGGTGAAGAAGGGTGCCCTCCATTGTTTTTATCCATTTGGTCTATGAACTGATGGTCTAATTCTCAGATCAACGACCTGTGCGAACACAATCATGGCTAAACCCTCTTGGTCTAATTACCGTTTGGTCCAACCATCACTTGGCTATAATACTCACCAGGGGGGCGTTTCACAAAGATACAAGTATGACTCAAGTCACACTTAAATGCTGAAGCGTACATGATATGCAATGCACAATCTTTTTTATGGATACGCAGTAGTGCGCGACCTCATGACACGATCTGACCAATGCGGTCAAGCCTTTCATACCGTACGCAACTTGGTGTTTAAGTTCGACTCATACCCAAGTCTTTGTGAAACACCCCCCATGGACTAATGTCCAGAGTGTCCAATCTCCACTTCATCTACATTATTTTACAATTTGCCAAATGAAAATTTAGCCTAAGTGATGTTATGTTAGACCAAGTGGATACCAGACAAAATGGGTGTAGCCTGATTAGTAGATGAACTGGTTTGTGGACAAAACAGGATTAGACCATGTGGGAGGAGACCAAGTGGCAAATTTCCCCTTCACACAGAAATCTGTGAGGATTGCTTTTCTCTTTGGTCACTCTTATTTATTTTTTTTGGGGGGAGCATGCATGTACATGAAGGACCTGAATAAAAAAATCCTATAGCTATGGGGACTTTGATTTGGCCACATCACATATGATTACAAATTTTAAAAAGTAATGTTTCTTTGATATTTTCACTCATTTGCTTCTATCTTCTTTTTTTTGGGGGGGGGATTTCTCTTTGTTTCCCTATTTTGGTATTAGTGAAGAAATGGAAGAGATAGGAAGATACACACGATAAGCCAAAGTGACAAATGACAAAGCTGAACATCATATATCATATATGGCATTAGATTTAATCAATTATGCCAAATTGTACTAAATCGTAAACATTTTACAACATATCATATGTGCTTTGTCACAGAATCACGGAATTACATCTGACCAGACTGGTTGAAAATAAAGATATGCATAAAAATTATAGTTTGCAGTTTCACACTAACTTTGGCGTTACAGAGCCTACGATAACTAGTTTTATCATAAGAGAAAAATCAGATTTTCAAAGAATAATCGTACAAAATACTAAGTAAAATTCAAACTTTTGCTCACAACAAAGCAAAATCTGAAAAACACAAAGAAAATCCAATAGGGACAGAGGACAATTAAAGCTTCCGAGTGTCTACAACTAGATTATCGATCGCTACGTCACTAGGTCATATCGGGTCACTTTGGCATTGCTGAAGAAGGCAGCCGAAAATTTTGAGGCAATTCTTTGGATTTTTTTGTGTTGTGAGAAAATGTTAAAATTTTACTTATTTTCAACCACCACAGATGAACTTCCATGATCATACAAAATACCTGTTTAAAGTGATCAATTAAAGGTAGGATATCCATAAAAACACCTGTAATTCCTTATATGACATGCACTATCTTTAGAACCCAGACTGGCAACGCATGATTAGATTTCAATTTTTTGGTTGTCTAGCCAGAAGTACATTGTGGTATGCTTTATGCGATGGGGCCCCACAATATTTTTCATCTTCCAATGTGGGAGAATTTCGCAACATCAATCGTATTAGTTATGATTCCTAGTATTAAAATAAAGGAAAATGAAAAGTATGGGCCTCATCACATAACACCTAATTTTGGCTAATAATACAATCAATCAACATTCAATAATCATAGAAGTTAGATTTGATTGCAAGTGAATCATATGTTGACATTCTCTTTGTAAGTAATATTAAAAGTTAATTTGTTCATAAAGAACAGAATATGCAATAATGATTCAAAATCAAATAAAAATTCCTATTTTTTTCCAAAAGTAGAAAAAAATCATACAAATCCTATCAAATCAGCAAGGACTCTTATCAGATGACAGAAAGAGTCCTTACCTTTCCCACATATAGGCCCATATTCAGTTGTACCATGGTACAAAACTTTTGGCGGATTTTGTGTACGTAATTATGCATATTTCAGCGTGTGCAATATTATGTCAAGTCAAATTCTAAATGAGCACCTTTGTCAAATGGCACTAAATTAATGTTAGAACAGAGCATAATAATATGGGAAATCTGCATTTTCAACAGGATTAATACCATAGTAAAATTGACATCTCTTTGAGAACAAAATAAATTTGGGGGTGCAAAATGGCCAGGTCTAGTTGATATTTTTTGTTTGTTATCAATTTCAAGCAAGATCCCTGAATGACATTAAGTGTTTGTTTCGTGAAGTCAGTCAGACGTGTGAAAAAAACAATGCAAGTCCATGTAACACATACATTCAGGAAAAGCTTTTTATTCTGTACCATCGAGTCGGTGAATTGGATCATGAACCAGGGGGAAAATTACATGGAGACGCATGGGGCGATTTTGCCCCAGAAATGTCTTAAAGGGCCCTGGAATATTCCCATTTATTGCAATGTTAGCGCTTATCCCATGATGCAGACCAAGGCAGTAACCAAAAAAAAAAAAAAAATTGGGATTTTTTGTGTGTAACAAACATTCATTTCCTGCATTTCTGCTCCGATCCAATGCCTTCTTTTACTGTCTTTGATTTCTCAATGTTCATTTTCAATTTCCAAGAGAATTTCTGCTTTGATTACGATTCACAAGCTTATCAACTCCCTCTATAGGTGGAATAGGAGAAGGGACTTAAAAGCAGAGGAACATGGTAGTGCTGGTTAACGTCTTCTATCTCGAACACGATCTGTAAATAGAACAAGAGAAACAAATAAAAAAAATCAAAAGATATTCAAAAATGAACTACTAACAGTTATAAATAATGTTCTTGAATAATAATAGCACTTGATACATCAGAATGACATCTCTGAGATATAAATCATTCCACAAAAGATGCTTATTCTAGAAGGGGTTTACTTCACTTAATGGTTACCCTTAAAGACAGAGCACCCATTCTGTATATTAGGGCTGACTCCTCCCAAGTCATTTTTTTAACCGCTGACCACGAATGGTATTCTGTCGCAGATTGCTGAAATAAAGAAATATATAAGAAATCAAATGTCATCAAAGACTATGAATATCAATCACTTTTAGCATGTATTTCCTTTCCTTGATCTAATGTACACCAGGGTAATTCCATAAAATGATCAACCTTTTTGTACATCCGACCCCCATTCTCTCAAGTTTTACTTCAGTTCATAAACTGACCAAGTCATGGTCCTTTGAGAACATTACAGACTGTCAAAAGAACCAGAAATTAGAGACAGCAAATTTCATGAAGGTCCCACATACATGGGTTCGGATGTACATCTTTATGGAATTGCCCATATCAAAAATTTCATACGTTTTTCAAAACCTCTGATCAACCAAGTAGAGCTATGGAAATAATAGTACTGACTACTGAGCAGCATTTCTCAGTTTTCTTGCTTGAATTATTAAATTGGCTATTAACATTATAATACTGGTGCATTATCATTGTGCAGCCATGTTGTTTATTTGCGACTCTTAAGGGGTGTTGCAAGAAAATATTACAAATTTCTGATGCAAATTTACAACTGATATATCAACTGTGTCTATAGAAAAAAAATTCAATTCAATTCAATTGAAATGAACATTTATTTTTCTTCAATTTCATTACATTTTTCGTAAACATAAATTCACACAAAAATCAGTTTGTTATGAAGAATGTAAACATGTACATGTTAAGTTTAAAGAAGGCGGCGTATACCCTAAGAGCTGAGGCTTGATTTTTACTGCGAGATACAAAGAAGCGGACCAGCAATCAAGTGCAAACTTGCAATTAATTATGAGACTTATACTTAGTCTTATGACCCAAGATTCACTAGCAATTGTCTGCAACTCTCTTGCAATGCCCCATAAGTAACTCTGCTGCAGAACTGCCTCAGAGTAAGAAAAGGTTACAAAGAGAGAGAGAACACAATAGCTGCGCTATGCATTTAAACAGAGATGTATATTTTCACAAACATCTCACCTCTACAAAGGGATAGAATCCCTTGATGTCATTTGCAGTGAAATATGAGCCTGTGTCGAAGTAGAGCTTATATACTCCTGGGAGGAATTGGTCAGCGGTTAGGAGACCTGGACATCTACCATCAGAATTGGTTTGCCTATTAAAAGTTTAAAAAAAAGATTTCTCAAGTATTAATAATAATACAGATTTATATTGTGTATAAACTATTCATTGAAGTACCGGTATATATTATACTGCACTATTTAAGACTCCTAAACTGATTGTTATTAAAATGTTTTGAATTGTAATCATTATTATTATATTCAATATAATAACAACAACAAAAATTTTAAAAATAATATTAATGATGTTGATGATTATGACAATAATATTAAATTTTACTTGTATTGTGCCAAATCCACTTTATACTAGTAGAGTGCTCAAGGTACATAATGTACTTTTCAAGACTTTTCAAGGAAAATAACGAAGAATGGAACAATGTTTCAGAAGTTACATGTATATGTTTTTAATGTCTTCAGGATGCTGTTCCATAACTTAAGGGATAAGTAGGCAAATGATCTTTCCCCCAAGGCTTTGGAAACTTAATAATTATAATCTGTTTTCACATAGCGCCCATCAAATCAGAATACAGGGCTTGAATTAATCCAAGGTCACAGCCAAGGATGCCCTTTTGACTGGCTTCAACGCCCCTCTCGTTGGCTTGGAGATTTTTAGTGCCCTTTAAAAAAAACAAGTGGAATGCCTCTGGCCGTCTCACCTGCATCACACGATTCAACATACCAGCAGTGCAGACTTTGAAAACTACTACAACTCGCACAAGATGTTCAGTGATACTTGGTTACTCTTATTTCCACGTTTACAGAGATAGGATGGTAATTCAACAAATACAACCAATGTGGCCAAAGTTCAATGACCTCACATGACCTTTGACCTTGATCATGTGACCTGAAACTTGCACAGGATATTCAGTGATACTTGATTACTCTTGTGTCCAAGTTTCAAAAGTCAGATCAATAAACTGGCAAAGTTATGATGGTAATTCAACAGATACCCCCATTATTGCCAAAGTTCATTGACCTTTGACCTTGGTCATATGACCTAAAATGCGCAAAGGATGTTCAGTGATACTTGATTACTCTTATGTCCAAGTTTTATGAACTAGACTAACATACTTTTAAAGTTATGATGGTAATTCAACAAATACCCCCAATTCGGCCAAAGTTCATTGACCTTAAATGACCTTTGACTTTGATCATGTGACCTCAACCTTGCACAGGATGTTCAGTGATACTTTATTACTATTATGTCCAAGTTTCATGAATCAGATACAAAAACTTTTAAAGTTTTTATTGTAATTCAACAGAAACCCCCAAATCGGCTAAAGTTCATTGACCCTAAATTACCTTTGACCTTGGTCATGTGAAGTGAAAAAAAATACGCAGCTTTAAATGCGCGTAATCCTTTTATACAAGCAAAGGATATGACAAAAGTTATGACAGGGGGGTAGCAGTCATAAATTTTGTCATATCTTTTAGTACCAAATATCCCGATACCCTGCCGACTGAATGTCAAGCAAATAATTATATTATTTAGATTAGATTGTGGTATTAGTTTTACTCATCATCCATAATTTTCAAAATTATTTTTTCATGCTACAATTAGTTAGTTTTTCTACTTCTCCTCTAAAATCCTTCACAGCTTCCTGTCTCTCTTTGTAATTAAGCGCATCAATATTCGCGTAGTTGCGCGATGCCAGCAACTGCATTGGGGATACGCCCTACCTGTAACAGGGCCTTCCTATTGGCTAGAAGGGCTCCCACTGGGAACTAACGATGATTTTGATTGGATTGCTTCCGAAAAGATGGGCGGGAACTTTGGGAGATATGACAGGGAAAAGACAATGTTCAGAATACCGATTTGTGACAATCATAGCGGTGTCACATCTCGGAGAGATATGACAAAAGTTTTGACAGTGTTCCAGAATACCACCCCAGGGTTTTCGGATTCCCATACCTACCAACATTTGGAAACCCAAAATCTGGACAACCACCGGCCGGGGGTCCAGGGGGCCCCCTTGGATTTTAGCAACTTTAAAGGCCAAGGGAACACAATTTTCATACTTGAAATGAATGCATTGAAGGTTGCAAAATCTTTTAAAATACACTGTGGTGTACCGGTAATCAAAGTGGGCTTGCACTTTTATCATTTGTAATTTATTTGTATTCATAATTTGTAATTTATTTGTAATACAACAGCAAGTCTCTTAATTTTGATGTTACCCAACATTTTGCACTATTCGCACTATATACTTAAAATTAACTTAAATATTATTCTGTGGAACTTGAAGCACCTTCCTTCTGATGGAGTGTGTTGTACGTGGCTGTCTGCATTCTTGAGCACACTTACACTGTAAGAAGCGGCGTAGCATGTAATGTCTCTGTTTTACACGATAAACCGGGCAACGAATGCGTTATCGAACGCAGTCCAAGTAGGTACAATAAAACAAAATGGTGACTTGACGACAAACACACAATAACACATGTTCCGTGCGCGACGGCCAAGTCACTTTTCGTTACTCGTAGTTCGGTTCAGCAAACCATAATACCTGTTTTACCTATTACGCACTGCTGAATGCTAAACTGCAGAGTGCATACTGTACACGCGCTGTGTGAATCGCAGTACATAGCATAGCATGAATAAAATACGCCAGTAATATGGTGATGCCCTCTTTCGGTTAAGATTACAATTTTTCTTTCTCACATGAAATTTCAAAAGTCGGGGCGTCCCAATTTTTGGCCATTTTGAAAGTTGTACATCGGGACGATCCAGATAAAATCGGGACAGTTGGCAAGTCTGGATTCCAGTGACCTGGGTTCTATTCCCACTTGGTGCTCTAGTGCTATTTGGTAAGGCATTAATCCTCATTACCAGGTCCCTCGGAGGGGACCTAAGCCATCGGTCCTCTGGTTGGTTGCTTGCTTACAGGCATTCATGCTTTATTAGCAATCAAAATAACCATTTCCAACATTGCTGCTTGTAAGAATTGCCCTCTACAAAGTAATACTTCAACTCACCCTTCTGCAATTTTCTTCCATTGTCCAGCCATAATGTAGTAGGCTTCAATCCTGAGATTAGCAGCGGGCGAACCCCTGGCAGTGTCCAGGACATGGGTGGTTAGAGGGCTGTTTGCCTTTCCTCCTGCAGTCTACAAATAATGATATTAATACAGTGATAATAACAATAGCGACAGTAATATCAAAAGTGAGACTAGTAGTAATTGAAAATTTGAAATATTAATAGAAATTTAGAACCAATAATAGTAGGATTCAATCCTGAGATTAGCAGTGTCCAAGACATGTATGGCTAGAGGGCTGTTTGCCTTTCCTCTTGCAGTCTACAAAAAAAAATAATTATAATGGTGATGATGATAATGATAGAAATAATAACAAATATAACAAAACAACAATAATAATTATGATAATTATTAATAACAATAATAGAAGTGGTAATGTAATAACAATAATGACAATAATTTCATTTCAAGATCGATTCACAGCATAGCATTAGAGTTGAACAAATGTAATTAACAAGCTAAAGCACAAAGCATTAGCAATACTCTCTTTAATATAATCAACTGATAAATAATGCAATACTCATTTAGCATTCCAAAAATGTATACAGGTAAATAAGCAGGAAAATAATAAACAAATCATTCATTTCATGGCAATCAGGGGCTCATGCACTCTAGTCAAAGTCAACAAAAATTTTAATATTAATGATTAAAAATTATCCAATAAAGCTCTAATGCACATGTACAAAAACACCAAAACACTATTAATGCAAAATCATGAAATTGCACTAAGGCCTGATTATCCCGATACATAGGAAAACCATTGAAAAAAAAATTCAACAAAGAATCAGTAAAAGGTAATCTGACTAAGCCTTAGGTGAGCATGATCACAGAAATAAAAATAATGGGAAGGCTTTTTAGTTTCGCCGAATGCCGTTATTCTACCAAAATCTACCTTAAGGCCTGGTCACACTGCCTGAGCATTGTTGGAGCGGTAGGGAGAGGCGGTCGAATTTCGCTCACAAAATTAGGGAAAAAAAAAAAAAAAAAAAACAATCGAAATCGAAAATGGTTAAAGGTAGCGAGTGGTGAGGATTTTTTCTCTCCGCTCCAACAACGATCGGGCAGTGATACCAGGCCTTTACAGAAAAGGTGAGTACACATACATTTAAAAAGTCATTCCACGTCATTAAACTATTGTATATTGGTGCAGTTAAATGCAGAAAACACAGGCACATTTCTGTTTTGTGTAGTTATCATTATTATCAATAAATTTATAGCCAACCTACCTGAAATCACACTTGTTCATTGCAGATAAACACTAAAGGCAGGGTGGGGCTCAATTACAATCATAATTACATGTATGTAATTGAAGAAATGTTCAAGTACAATTACTTTTCAATTGAATTACTTTCAATTATAATTACCTATTACTTTTGTCAATTACAATTACAATTACTTTCTATAAAATTCATGAATGAAACCAACTTGTATACTGTACGCATTGGCAGCGGAGCAAAGGATTATCTTTTGTGTTTGGGGGATGGCTATTGTTGCGTCCCCCCCAAACAAAAAAGATAATCCTCTGCTCTGCCGCCAATGACTGTAAGTAACATGGAACTATTTCAATATAATTCTATATTATAAAGAAATTGACAAGATGGTTTGTTACGGATTCTGCTTATTACACTCTTTGATGCTGAAGCAGTTGACATGACAAAGGTCATGAAATTAAAACATAAATTATTAAATTGATGGAAAAGTAATTGAATGTAATTAAAAGTAATTGATTACAATTACTTTCCCTTTCAAAATTTCAAATAAAATTATGGCAGTGAGTCCAAACTTCGCGCTTGTCCATACTTCGTGGACGGTTATTATCTTAAAAACTAGCCAATATCCTTAAAATCTTACATCATCAACGTGAAAAGCGACTTAAAATTACCCCTTGGACTATTGGTGTAAATTTCTTTAGGATGAGTTCAGTATTCATAAAAATATTGACAAAATATCGGCAAATTTGTCACCATTAGCGCCTGTTTTGAAGAAATCTGATATTCTCAACAAGCATGACGATATCACCATTTTTCAAGCAGAAATCATCAAAAATGTGGTACTTACTGATTCAATAGCATTTTGCCATCAATCTGATATAAATATGTCACTTTTTGAGCTTGAGCTTTTGTTTAAATCTCCACAAAAACTTTAGTCTACGAAGTTAGGTCACGCTTTTTCAGAATGGTTTTCCAGCACAGCGCACATTCCCCGATCGGAATAGAATTTTGAGATCGCGATACCGGCGAAACCCCTTGGCCTAGGCCTACTTTACATTTTTTCGTCCATCATTTTGCAGTTTAGATACTTGCCATCAATGTGGTAACTATTTCTTGAATTTTAAAGCCTCTAAAATAAATCCATGCAATACTGCCCTCAATTTATTGCTATTAATAACACAACAGTGTTGAATCATTATTGCAATAAATTAAGGGGAGTATTGCACAAATTTACTTTACAGGCGTTAAAGAAAATTACAATGTTTCAACCTACCCCATGATCCAACTAACCCCGGTCTCCCCTACAATTTCATGATATATCACATCATTTTAAAAACAAATATTTTGTTTATTTGAACGGACGAATGAAATGTTTGCAGATGATTTAATTAAAATATGTTTCACATGGCGCATCATAAAAGATAGGGGACACGAAAGACGGTCCTTGCAAAGACCCTTTCGTGCAATCGGCCATTGGCGGCAGGGCAAAAAAAAATTAAGGGGGGGTCTCCCTGAAATTTTGTGATGGAAACATTTTAAAAAATTTGACAAGCAAAAAAAAAAAAGTGGGGACAAGAGACATTTAAAGGGGGGGTTCACTAGAATTTAGGGAGATGGAGGAAACAAAATTGACAAGCAAAAAAAAGAAAAAGAAAAAAGGTTATCAACTAAAAATTTAGGGGGGAACCCTTTAGGGCAAGACTTCCATATGTCCCCTCCACTAAAATTGAAAAAAAAAAATATGGAGGTTTATCAAGAATTATCTAACATATATCTAAGAGATTTAAGAAGGAAAGGTCGGATACATACCAATGGCTTTATTCCGTCAAAAATTTGAGTGTGTGTAATTCCCAATGGCATCGGTTTATTTAGTCAGAAAAATAAATACCCAATACTCTTGGAGAGTAGACTATATCGGTTGATAATTTTTATGAAACCCATGGCTTTCAACAATTGCTGCTAGCTCAGTGAGTAAGGAGACAGACTGGAGATGCTTCGTTCTGCAGCAAGGGGTTCGAATCCAAGTTCCCACCGGAACTTAGAAAAAAAGAGAAAGACAGAAGGGGTTTTGGGGAACTATTTTTTTTAATTAATAGTGGAGGGGACATACATGACATATATATGGAAGTCTTTCCCAATTTAGGGGGACCATCCCCCACCCACCTCAAATTTTGGGGGGATCTGTCCCCCATCCCCCCGCTTCCGCCGCCTATGCAATCGGCCCCAGATTTCTCCTTCCTTTTATTTCTGTGATCATGAATCCTGATCAATCATATTTACACTCAGGCCTGCGTGAATTTCAGTATGTGGGACATGTACAAAAAGAGCATCACCAATTTACACATCTATATTTAGTCCATCTGAGTAACTTTTCTCCAAGAAAAACTATCAACCTTAAAAATACTCACCTCTACATTCTCAAGGGCAATATTCCCTCCCTCTGCAGGAACAGATAGATGAGAATTAAGGGCATCTACACGTTGGCAGCTTCCCATGTTTAGATTCTGTATTACTGTGGCTAGTCTTTGCATCAGACACTGAGTGTGTTTTCCTTCATTAATTAATTTTTGACATGCATGCAGTTTTCTTTGTGCATCCTCCGAGGATCTGAGTAAATACCACACTAAAACTACTTTATTAGATTTTAAAAATAAAACAGCATAAATGAGTGATTTTCCTTGTCAACACAAAGTAGGCCTATTATATAAACTTAGCATTTTCATACCTTTTTAACAGATGTTTTCCTCTTTCCTATTTGTCTTTGTTCTTTCAATGCTAAAGTCATATTTGGCCAAAGTTCTCTATTTTGGCAAACCTGGCACTGCTTCACCTTGAAAAAAAATATTCAACAAGAATCAACTTTTGTAACAATTAATGAACTGGCCTAATGCCAAAACAAAGTCTCATACTAGCTATTATCATTATTACTATCAATCATGTTATGTTATCATTATCATAATAAAAATTGTAATTGTAATAATAATAATATCAATAACAATAATAACAATCATTATTATTATTATTATCATTATCATTATTATTGTTATTATTATTATGATAATAATAATAATAATGATAATAATAAAAATAATGATGATGATGATAATAATGATAAATAACAATAAAAATAATGATGATAACAACTAGACCTACTACCATGACTGCTGCTAAAACTACTTTTATCTTTTATTACTATTATTATTGTCGTCACTGTCGTCATCGTCATCATCATCATCATTATTGCCAAATCAACTTTTTCTTTTAAATTCTCAAAATAGCTTTTAATGTTTGAAATGCATTTCATTCTCCCATCTATCACCATCATGGAAATACAATTGGAAATTATGATTCCATTTTAACAATTCTCAACATTTTCATGTTCTTTTGTTTCCATCTAAAACACTCTAAGAGCTTAAGAATATATAATAAATGACAAACAATTAATTTAAGGTTCATGACACGGATTCATCGGATTTCAAAGCCAGGGCTCCAAGAACAGACATGATTTGTATCTCTCTCTCAAAGAAAATAAAAATGTTATTTCACAACAATTATCCTTTTATCTCACCTTGACTTTAAGATAAGACATCAGCCCTCTCCAATAATATCTCTGAGATATTTTCTTGAAGGTCACATTCAGGCCCCCATGACCGCCAGAAGGAGAATCATGAAATTCTCTGAACAACTGCTCTCTTTCCGAAGTTTGGACTACTTTTAATCTTGTCATGCCTTTTCTAAAGTACAGTTTTTCATCTACATAAAAAAATAAAAATTTATCAGAAATGCATCAAGAACTTGATGAGTAATTTTCGTTCACTTTCATACTGTACATCTAGTTGGAATATAACTCCTCTTATTGTTGAAATCTTTCAGTTCACAGAAAAAAAACAGTGAATTTTATCAGTTCAAATTCATTATTGAAATGGGCCTTATAAAGTTTAGGTAAATACTGAAATATGTAATATCTGCTATACCTAGACGTATGATATCTAATGAGGAAGAATCCAACTCAGTCAAGCGTATATTTTCATGAATTGTTTCGGTAAATATTTTATACTGTAATTGAAACAAATAACAAGGTACTTGTTATTTTTTATTTATCAGGAATTCCCGAGGTCGATATAATAGATTACATAACATTGAATTTTAATTGAACCAAAGGAAAAAATTGTTGTTTTTTGTAAATTTCATACTTTATTAACCATTAGTAGAAATTACCTGATGAAAAGGGGTAACCCCATCCCCCACCCCCCTCACAGAATTCATTATTTTTTCAACTGACTTACCACATAATTCATATTTCTTTATTCTTTTCCTGAATGCATTCTGTGCTAGTCGATGGGCAGGTTCCTTACCCGTGATTCGTTCAGGAAACTGTTTGGTGGTGAGAAAACACACAATTTCTCCATACCCTTGCTCATCCATCTCAAACAACAATACACTTAATCTACAACAATGTCACCTGAATTTCACAAAACAGCTTAAAATATTCCTCTTCGCATCTTATAGATAAGCTGAATTAGCTATAACTCTCATTTTTTTATAATAATGTTTAGTGAAGAATCAACAAATTTGTTGCCCTCCTCTTTCTTTCAGTTTCACAGGATGGGCCAAGTCTGCTTAGGGTCTTCGCCTCTTCGGCGACCCAATATCATAAGAATGGGACCAGGTCTTTGGCAAGTCTGCTGGGCAAACTTTCTCTCAAAATGACTTGTGTACTGTAGGCCCTCTTCTTCTTCTTTATCACATAATTATGCTAGTCTTATTTGAGACCCACTTGTTGATCAATGTTTCAATCATTGTCTATATGCCTGTGCCTACAGACTAGTCTTCAGCAGAATCCTGTAGCCGTTTCTAATCAGTCATGGATGACGAAGATCAAAACTCAAAAGTCAATCTAAGTATCCTTCCTTTTTTGCATAATCAATGAAGAGCCACAACTTGTTTAGTTTCTGCTACCTTGAAGAAGTACTCTCCAAAAAAGCGCACACGCTGTCCTGATCTTATTCCTGATAGGTGCAGTTCAAAATCAATGGATTTGATGTGCGCTTTCAAATTATATTGATCCAACAGGTACCCCTAGTAAGCAACCCTGTAAAAAAAAGGGGGAAATCAAAACCTGAATGGATGAACAGAGGAAAGAAAAAAAGTAGGAAGGAAGGAAGGAATGCGATCAGAATAAAGGATCTGATGTAAAGAAAACAGATGCAAAGTAAATAGAATCTATTTTTCCCCAATTCTACGTTGCATCTATAAAAGTAGAATTTTTTTTCTTTACAATCTTAACTTGTCCTATCCTTCCTCTCTCCCTCCCTTTTTTTCTTTCTTTCTTTCCTTCCTTCCTTCCTCTAGCTTTCTTTAACTTTCTTTCATTCTTTCTAAATAAATAAATAAATGAATACTTAACGTACACTACAGCTGACTCATCATTAGTCAAACTTCAGAGTCAAAACTTGAAAATGATATCAATACTTTTCACCTAGATGATAACTACTAGAAAAAGTAATTTAACTAGGCCTACAATTTATTTGTTATCTCACCTAGTACTACTATATTAACCTCGCAATACGTGTGAGTGAATCTCACCATGAATCTCTCCCGCAGCAAAAGTGCTGGTAATATTACACGATAATACACGCGAGGGACTGTATGTGGAGTCTGCTCATAAGATTGCCGGGAATTATCATTGATATAGACATTCACCCTGAACACAAAATAATGTCATCTAATAATTATGAAAACGAATCCGAGTTACCTTTCACTTAAACTAATGCGCAACAACAAAAAACGATATTCAAGCCGTGAACGTGATTTAATTCTGAAAATCATGCAGTGTATGTTGTTCCCAGCCCCAAGTTAGTCTAATCTCAAAGATTATCTTATTATACTAATATCTTTATGAGGATTATCTATAAACAGTTTACCTGCATAATAATGGCATGGCCGGAAATTAAACAAAAAGTCTGTGGATGATGGGGTGGCATGAAAAGTTAATGACTGAAAATTCCTAATGCAATAAAGAGATGAATCAAATGAGTGAATAAATAAATAAATAAACAAATAAGTACTTTATAATAAGTACTTTAAACTGTTTAAGTACTTTATAATAAGTACTTTAAACTGTTTAAGTACTTTATAATAAGTACTTATTATAAAGTACTTTATTGATTTGCAAATCAATAAAGTACTGATGAACCACACGTTATCTGTGTAACTTTTTATTTTATTTCATGCTCTGCCTCATCACAGACATCGAGCACTCTTAATTACAAGGATATCATTCTCCAAGTATATATATATATATATATATATATATAAGAAATAAACAAATAGATAATAAAAGAATTAAAAACTTGGCATTCTAACACGGCACTTTCATTTTATTGACCTTACCCCTGGATCCGCCAGTAGAGCCAGTAACTCTTAACGGAAAAGAAAGTTCATAACGACCTAGATGAAACAATTCATCCCTTAGTGTTGGTCAAAGTATAACCAAGAACAGAATCATATTGCATGGAAAAATCTTGAATTAATTTACGGAAATTTCTGAGGATGACGTTTTTAGAATCAACAAAAAGCAGCCATAATATTATAGATATTTACAGCAACTCAATATTGCTGCACCTCTTCTGTCAAAAAAATTAACAAAATTTTGAACTACTCAATAATGAATGGTTTTGTAGTGGAAATAGGCACACGTTACCCGGGACACTTTACCCCTATACCCCCTATATTATAAAGGCAAGGGGATAGGGATAATTATAGGCCAATTTCCGATGTATCCCATCTTAACAATAATGATAACAATAATAACAACAACATCAATAATAAAAATTATTATTATATACTTTTCATTTCTGTATATTATATTTTTGTGATTTGCTTTACATTGTAACTTTTGTTAAATTTTAGAAAGAAAAAGAATCAATCAATAATAATAAGCAGACGCGTACGCAGGATTTTTGAAAGGGGGGTTTTCGAGCTGATTTTTTTTTTTAAATCTCCCGCCCAGTCTCTAAAAAGTGATGAGCGGGGGGGGGGGGGGGGGTAGGTGATGATTTTTTTTTCCTTTTTTTTCAGCGCTGCAAATAAGACAATAACATTTAAGTGGGGATGGGTATGTAACAGTGCGGTCATGACCCGCGAGCGAGCAGAAATGTTCTCGTTTTTGCGTTGAAAACATAACCTTTTTGTCAATAGTTTGTTGGTATCATAGTCGATGCTACATGTCCTTCGGATCGTAGCACTCATGATATGGCCAACCGCGTAGCCAGGATTTCATTTTGGAGGGGGCGGTAAATGCACGCGAAGCGTGCCAACACTTACAGAGCGCTCCCTAGGGGGTGGGTGCAGGGAGGGGGAGTTTCCCACTCCCGCGCGAAGCGCGAAGCTTTTAGTGTTTCATAAATCAAAATGAAGAGGAGCCGTTTCTCTTGTCTCTAGTACCTCCAATTCGGTTGACTATATTGCGATTTTGAACCTTGTTTTTCAAAAGTGATTGTAAACGCACAAAAGAGGTATACAATGGAGGAAATTAAAATGATAATAACTCCGCGCGAAGCGCGGAAGCTAAAGTGATTTATCAATTTTTCTTGCCATAAAAAGGGTCCCGAGAAAAGGGTATTCTCAAAGATGTATTGAAACTTTCTTTGGAAAGATCAGATTTGATTACAAACAATTTAGCATCAGTGCATATTTTTAACTCGCAAAACAGAGGAGAAGATTGGTAGAGGAAGATATTCCTCCCCGCGATGAGCACTGAAACTCTGAAATTTCAAAGGGCGGACGTTTCATCAAATGCAGATATCTCTAATACCCAATCGTCTCTAATTCAATTGATTTTCTAAGATTATTGAACTTCATTACAAGGAAAATAGTGCGCATAAAGTTGAAACTTCTGTGATTTATTGAAATTATCTATCTATATAATAAAGGATGATTAATTTTTTTGACTTATCCTGAAGCGCTTCATTTTGAATATAAAGAAACTTAAGTGTCATTCAAAATTTCAAACTGAGGGCGCAAAACAGGACAGGAGATGAATGTATACAGGGAAATGACATGAAGTTTAATACAATTTGATGAAAAAAATATTGTACTTTTTTATTTAATACGACACGAATTCCATACCTTCCTCTTTTTAAATTAGGAACCTGTTTGCCCCCAAATTATGGTTGTTTATAGTAATGAGCTGAAAAGCGGGAGAAGCTGACTTTATGGAGGTGACGGCAGAAACTGATATAAAGATTTTACCCGCTCGGAGCCGACCAGACCAGAAGTTGCGCGATCAATTGAAAAAAAAGATAACTTCATACATTTACTTCGGCCTAACCTTACTCAAATTCATGCCCTAATGTATACAATTTTAACTTTAACTGGCAAGAATCACATAGCTGAGGTGGAAAAACAGGATTAGAGAAAAGGTGGGGGAACAATGGAGAACTTCAATATTGTCATTTAACCGCGCGCAGCGCGGAAGCAAAATTCATATATGAATTTAAAGCAAGAAGAGTGAAGGAGTTTCTCTTTTGAGAAAAAAATAAAGAATAAATAGAAAAAACACAAAGCTACCTTTCTTCCCTTTCCTTCCTTCCCTTTTCCTTTTCTCCTCTCCTTTTCTCCCTTCTTTTTTTTTCTTTTTGGGGACGTTTTTTTGGGGGGCGACCGCCCCCCTGGCTACGCGCCTGGATATGGCCTTGATCAGAACACTAGAAACTTAAGAAATTTCATAAATGATTACGAGCGAGCGGAGTGAGCGAGCCGAAATTTTCGCGTTTTCCCGTCAAAACATACATTTCTTGTCAATAGTTTGTTAGTAAATCAAGTATTAGTCGATGCTACATGTCCTTCTATTCGTAACACTCATAATACGGCCTTGAACAGGAGACTAGATACTTATGGAATTTCATAAATTATTACGAGCGAGCGGAGCGAGCTAACCGACATTTTAGCGTTTTCCGTCATTTTGGTTTTCATATTGGTAAAACATATTTTGTAAGAAAACGTATGTCTTTGTCTTGGTTCACTTGTATTCATAAGTATACATCATGATAAGCATGTATGGCCTTGTTAATGGCGATACCGTGATCATGTCGGCGACATGCGGAAATAAAAGATATAATAAAATGGAGCGAGCGAAGCGAGCGGAATTTTTTTCTGTGTTTTTCGTCGGAAACATGAGATTCTGTTCATTATTGCTGTCATATACATTATTGGGTAGGGGAACTGTCCGTAACCAGACCAAGGAGTTATCAGGCTCTTGCCCGATAACTCCTTGACCAGGCCGACCTCTGGGGAGACAAGCAAAAAAAAAAAAAAAGAAACGAAAAGGGGGGGTTTGAACCCCCGAACCCCCCCTTGCGTACGCGCCTGATAATAAGCATATGTCACTACATAAAACAATAATAACTCAAAGTGCGAGGAAATAAGTAATCGGGTCTGGAGAAAAAAATTTGGTGTATATAACTGAAACCAGAAGGTTTTAGCACAACAGGATTAAATATCTCGTTAAACAGACAATAGAAGCACCAGGAACAATGAAGACATAGGCCCTGAGCAAATTATATGTAATATAACATAAGTCACTGGCATAAATCCGTGTTGATGGGTGGGGGGGATGCCTGAAATATTTTGGCATTTTTTTGCAATCATGTATTTAGATATGCAAGGAATTGTCATTGATATGTCCACAGTGGTGTACCGTGGGTCACGGCATTCGGGGCACCAGCAAAATTTTTGAATCACTGAGTGAGCGCGCAAAGGGCGCTCATATGACAGTTATACTGACCTAATTGAGAATTTTTTAAGGACAATGTCATTAAACGGATATGTATCTCACTGATCAAATAATGCTAGCGCGAAGCGCGAGCTGATTTTTTTTCATATTCACACCTAAAAAGGGACATTATAATCAAATTTGTGTAATCACGATAGGTACCTGTCTTGCTAAATAAAGCGAGCGCGAAGCGCGAGCTGAAATTTTCGCATATTTTGACCCCAAACAGCGAGATTTTAAGGAATATATTTTAGGAATCCATTAATAGTAAGCATATCTCACCATAGTCATCTAATGCGAGTGCCAAGCGCTTGCTGATTTTATTAGAATTACATCTGAACACATGAAACACTTTTTGTAGTCATTGCAATCATGAGTATCATACGCATCTCACTAATCAAATATTGCGAGCGCGAAGCGCGAGCTGAAAATTTAGACAATTTTGACCTGAAGTGGGGCATTCTAAGGTTTCTTTGTAGGAAGTAACTAGGACCATTCGTGTTTCATTAGTCAAATGATGCGAGCGCGAAGCGCGAGCTGAAAATTTTTGATATTCAGATCAGAAGAAGGGACATTTTAAGGACTGATTTTAGGAATTCATGAAGAGCAGACATATCTCACCAATCCACTAATGCGAACGTAGTCACGGACAGGAAATGTTTCATATATATGAAATGAAGACCTTAACATGGGGCAATCACTTTTTGAGTCATGTAAAAGAAGCATATGTCACTACATAAAACAATGATAACTCAAGTGCTAGGAAATATATTTGGTTTATATTGACTTGAAAACGGGATGTTTTAGTACTTCAGGATTATATATCTCGTTAAACAGACAATGCGAGTACCAGGAACAATGAAGACGTAGGCCCTGGGCAAATAATGTTTCATAAAGTTATGATAAAAATGTTTCTTATGTAATGTAGCATAACATAATTATAATATAACATTATAATGAATAATATTTTCTTCTTTCCCACTACGTTTCTCTTCCTTTGTCCCTCTTTTATCCTTTCCCCTTTTTGGGGGGTCAGCCGATGGAGAGGGGGGGGGTATGTGCCCCCCGTAGTTACGCCACTCTATGTCCATATGGCAAATACCCTCCAAAAATATTATTATTTGTTAAGCGGTATTTTAGGAAGAATGTTTACCAATAAAGCAACTATCTCTTGTGATTTTTTTTTTTCATTTTTTTCGTAAAAAGTGGGGGATGTTTGTACAGGCCATCCCCCCCTCCTCGAAAAGTGGGGGGATATATCCCCCCAATCCCCCGGGATTTACGCCAGCGATAAGTACAATAAAATGACAATAATTTCTTCTTTCCCACTACGTTTCTCTTCCTTTCTCCCTCTTTTTTTCCTTTTCTCCGTTTTTTTTTTTTTTTTTTTTTTTTTTTTTTTTTGGGGGGGGGGCAGGCACGTGCCCCCCATGCCTCCCGTAGTTACGCCACTGGTAACGCCCCTAGCTGTAAGACTATGTAATGAAATAGAAATATTCTGAGATATACATGGGTTCAACCCCTGTTTATAACTCTGAGTCACTAAATGTTGTCCTATATACCAAAACCCAACACTGAGCTGTAGGCCTATATATTAAAGATCTTTTCGATATTCAGGCCCATCTCTCCAAAATGAATGACAAAATCTCCCCACCTTCAAAAGAAATTACAAATGCATATTTTTCTTATATGCATATTTAATCCATTCTATGTTGGACAGGGGTACAGTCCTTAATAGTCCCTAATTTAACCCTGCACAATCTACCTTTAATCCAAATATATTATACTTTACTTTATTTCGAGATCTCTATCGTTAATCATAACTGAAAATTATTTTTTGTACGTCTACATGTGTTTCAACTGGACATCGTTGGTCGTTGAAAAACAGCATTGCTGAATCGATTGTTCTTTTTTATCCTGTATAAATATGTTGAATATAAGAAAAATCAATACATGGGAAATCCGTGATAGCTAGTAGGACCTTCTACCCAACACATATCTACGGACTACGGGGGGGGGGGGGCTTGGGAAACCTTTCATGCATAGGTCTATTCTGCGACGATATTGAACGATGCAGTATTCCATTCATCGCCAACGGGGGCGCGGCGGAACGTATTTTATTTTTTGGGGGTGGGGGCAATAAAGGGCACTTATGTCGAGACAAACAGTTTACATACACCCATGGAATTCAGCGAAATTTGTTCGCTTGCCAAACATCGTTAAATTAACTATATTTTTTCAGAAATCTAAATACAATCATGACGAATTTGGTATCAAATGAAAGAGCTAATGATTGGGATGCCATTGGGATTAAAATATATTTCAGGTGGAATTTTCTTTGAAAAGAAAAGCAATATTTGTCCAAATGTTTTCTATTGTTTGCTATTATAATTTATTTTCAAACATCGCTTCAGAGAAATATATAAATGTCAAATTCATTATTTATATTACAATTTCTACCGTAATGTCATAAAAAATGTAAATAAGATGTTTCGTGGTGGGAAAAAAGAAGTAACTAGCAAAAAATATGAAATGCCTTTGTCCAGTTTTTTTTATTTATCTATAATAGGAAGATATTGGCAGTGGCGTAGACAGGTCCTTAGACCTGGGGGGATGATCCCTAGCTGCAATATATATATATATATATATATATATATATATATATATATATATATATATATGCATATCTATATGTATATATATATTTGAGATCAGTAGTATGGAGAGGGCCGTAGCAAGGTCAATACCCGTCTTCATCAAGCTTTATATAAATATATATATATATATATATATATATATATATATATATATATATATATATATATATATATATATATATATATATATAATTAATATATAAATATAAAGAATGAAGGAGATAACGTACTCGATAAAAACAAAATATCATGGGCCAAAGCAGACGAGTTAAAGATAACAAAATAACACGATCTGCCTCATGGATTATCTCGTGTGTCTTTTAAAGGGGAATGAAAGCTTTGGAACAAATAGGCTTGTGTAGAAACAGAAAAATCAAAGAATAAGAATAAAGAAAGTTTGAGAAAAATCGGACAAATAGTGAGAAAGTTATGAGCATTTAAATATTGCAATCACTAATGCTATGGAGATCCTCCTTTTGGCAATGCGACAAGGATGTGTGATGTCACTGATGAACAACTTTTCTTTTGGTGGACTATAAAATAAGCCTCAAAATGTCTCTTTTTGCTTTTTATTATGATGATACAAACTCTGTATCCATGATGTATTTAAAAAAAATATGTATTACATGCCCTCATGTAGAAAGAACACATGATCTATGGATAGATGTGATAAAAGAGGCAATTCAAGTGAAATATATACTAAAGTAATGGGGAGAGTTGTTCATCAGTGACATCACACATTGTTGTTGCATTGCCAATGGGAGGATCTCCATAGCATTAGTGATTGCAATATTTAAATGCTCATAACTTTCTCATTTATTGTCCGATTTTTCTCAAACTTTTGTTGATCTGTTTCTTTGATTTTTCTGTTTTCACACAAGCTATATTGTTCCAATGGTTTCATTCTCCTTTAAGCATTCACTTAGCTTTCAGCAATAAACAGGGCATCCAGTAATAACGAAACTTCCTTGCATATTTTTCATGGCAGTAATCTTTTGTTTGATCAATGACAAGGAGTAAAGATGATCATAAGAGAAATGTCATTTGTCGGATGTCTAGTTATCATCTTGGTCATGACAGTCCTGCTAAACATGATCTAGAATAACTAGTATTCCTTATTTTACTAGTATACTCTTTTAAAAGTAGCGATATTGTTAATGATCAAACGAATGAATCAACAACTAAAGGAATAAACAAATAAACAGCCAAATAACTAAAAAAAAATATCAATTACAATTATAGTAATAGGGGTAAAATAAAAAAAGCTCAACGTTATATTTCTTATCCACGTGCAGATATGCGGACACTAAAATGATAAGCACACTCTGTTTAAAATTACCATGATTACAAAGGCTTGATTGAATTAAGTATGGAAATGAAATAAACCTCACCGGGTTGTCGGAAGTAAACTGTATAGATAGTAACTTGTTATAATTTCGATTCATTTCTTATTATGTACCTTGTTATGATGATTATGATAAAAACATAGGTAAGGAAATGTAACAGTTTATAACCTTCAAACCTAGAAGACTGCGCACGTACAGAAATCACTGGTATAAGTAATTCCAAAATACATTGCGCCAAAAATATTGAGTGAAAAAACCTCGGATATCACTGAGGCCATCCAAAATTTGCACTTTCATTCCAAAATCATTCATTTACTAATTCGCTCCTTAGAGACTGAAAATTTTCACCTTTCCTTTGCAAAGTAGGGGTTGAGGACATGGCCAGCAGGGAAAAGGGTCAGTGTATGTGTATAGGTAATTTCTTATTAATTCATTTGAACAGTGTTAATGTGTTAGGAAAGCAATTGCTCTGAAAGGGAGTAATAAAGCGACACTTTCTTAAATCTGTAATGAAATATTTTGAACTTATCTCCTTTGCAAATACATAATTATTATAAGGAAATGTACTTGGTGAAACTCTGAATAACGATCCTTAAATGTATATGACGACGCAAGACAGCTGTTATTACTTAAAACTTGCAAGTTGTTAATGCATATATGATGATTGACTCTGAATAAAAGTCCAATTTTGATCATGTTTGTCATTGCTGTACGTTATGATTATTACTGCAATTATTATTGATTGATTTTAACTAGCATTCATTGCTTTATTACTGTATAGTTTTGCTTCTTCCCCCACAGAAACCTGGGGGGATGATTGTACACACCATCCCCCCCACCTAAAATTCTGGGGGGATGCATCCCCCCATCCCCCCGCTTTCTACGCCCCTGGATATTGGGGAAAATGACACCTAAATATTTGTCAGCTCCTGATGACTAAACAGTGTGATGAGGGGCATAACGTACTTATTCATTTGATATCAAATTCGTCATGATAACACAAATAAATGTTATGATGTTTCGCAAGTGTCAACTTTTCTTTGAATTTCCTGGGTGTATACCTCTGGCCTCGACTGTACATGTTAAAATTGGGATTTTGCTGCAAACGGATATTTTCACCATGAGATCATTTACGTGGAATAGGTGTTTTGTCGTAATCAAGTTGACCGATCGGACGGAAAGCCTTTCTGAAGTGATATTTCTGATTGATCAGATATATATTTGAAAGTCTTAAAAGACTTTCATGTTTTTTCGCGAAAGAGTGTAGCGACTGAGCGGTCTTGAAAAAAAAATCTGAAGTTGTTTAAACTTTGGTCAATAATAAAAAGTGAAAGTTTTAATATACTGACCAGAAAAAAAAAACATTTTGAAAAAAGACACTTTTTATTTTGTGAAAGGGCATTTTGGGGGCATTTTTTCCACCGAGGAATTGGGAGGTGGAAGTGCCCCCTGTCCTTTTCCTTTTCCATTGCCCCTGATCTTGTTCGTCAAGTACTCTATAAAAGCGTTTACTAGCTCGTGGGCCCATTTGCAATAGCTATAAAAAAAAAACAATCTGTAGATGCAGTATAAGCGGTACTTTAAGGGCTAGTATAGCAAGTCAATGATCCCCTGCGATACCTTGCAATTTTTTTTTTCAAACCCCCTACTTTATCTATAACAATGGGCCTACCAAATGCCGCTTGGTTGAAGTTTTATACCTCTAAATTTGTTTGTTTTTGTCAAAAGCGCTTTCAAATTTCTAGTGACTCTTTCATATAGGATACGATTTTTTTTCACAACCATTTTGAAAGTATTGATAAGCATGATAAGTATGCAAATTATCAAACGTATTTTTGTCTAAGATTGTATACACGAGTTTAAACTGTTTAAACAAAATGTATATACTGTAAGTTCATCTATTAATCAGCTGTATAAAAAACAGCGTGTTTTACTATGTAAATCAGCTCTCGTTTCGCTCTCAGAAACTTATTTTTTGAATCCCCCTAATGATGACAAAAACCCTGTTCATGGTAATATTCGGTTTCAGGTAGGGCCTGTTACAACCGATAATGTCGCTCTCATATGATTTACCTAATTCTTAATGTTGTTGCAAAAATTAAATTATAGTGGGATCCTGCATCTTCTCCAGATCAAGCTTCGCTCTCGCATTATTATATATCCTGAGGCCTATATACCTTTACATCGGATCTACGGGATAAAGTGTGCATGCAGTTGTTAATCTGCAGCCAAGTTTATCCTTTTCATGATTACGGATAAAAGATCAGACCCGATCAGACTCGGATCAGACAGCAAACGTACCGGGAAACGTGCACTGTTTGTAATATTGAATGAAAAGAGGGGTTGGGCTCCTGACAAACCCCTTTTCTTCCTTCAGTTGTTTATAAACCCTTTCTCCTCATTTCATAATCTCTTTCTTATCGTTCCTTATGTCTTTTTCATTCTGTATATAAATTCATTTATATACTCACTCTTTCCTTCTTTTGCTATAATACTCTCTGTATTTCCTTTTCTTTCCATTATGTAGATTTAGATGTGTAGTCTTATTCAAAGTATGTATACATCGTATCCTTATTGGGGACCTTGTCTTGACAAGCCTAGTTTTTAAGGTCTCCTCTTTTTTTCAAAATGTGAAATTTTGTGTAACTTTTTCTCCGTAATCCTACTCTCTTAATTCCAAAGACTTATTTTTAAGTCCAAAAGACTTATATTTTAAGTCCAAGAGAGACTGGTTAAAATGACAAAACCCTTGGATTTAAAAACAAAACTATCCTTAGACTTAAAAGTTTAAGTCTGTAGAAGTTTTAAATTTTAAGTCGTTTGGACTTGAAATTTAAATCTTTCTGGATTCATTTTTAAGTACCATCAGGATTTACTGCAGTTTAAGTCTTTCTACAGGTTTAAATATGAATGGTAAATCGCAACATAAAAACAAATCATGTAAGGGTTGTTTTCAAGTCCTTCTTAGAATTAAAAATATTGAACTTCAAATGAAACACGATACAAGTACTTCAAATTCATAAACATTTATTTTTCCATGAAATAGTCAATTATAAGATAATGTAGAATTTCAATTCCACAATAAACCAACATATGCAAATTCAAACCAGTTCATTACCTTTTTACAATATCAATCTGTTATATACTGCCTTACCACGACAAAAGTACTGACCATAAAATAGTTTACGAGTTATAAAGCAAAAACTATATTTTGTACGATTCATTTTATTTTTTTGCGAATTCATAGCTCAAATTGGTATATAAACAGATAAACCGATGATGCATAATAAAAAACTACAAAGTATTTTGGTATGTGGAAGTTTATGCCAAGTAAAATGGTAAAATTGGTCAAAAATTATGGTCAACACTTCCTTTTGCTGTGGTAATTCAGTAATTGCCCTATCTTTTGATGTGTGTACAAAATGCAAGTAAGCAACAACAGCAATCCAATCAGTGAATGTACATCATTTGGATTTATATCATTTACTAATCTCTAATAATCAGGCCTACTAATTCAGGATTTCTTGCCATTTACTCATAAAACATTTTACAGTAAAAGGGTGTTCAATGAGTTTGTGGCAGAAGTGTGCAGATCCTCTCATTCATTTATAGTTAGTGCCATTTCTCGTCTTTTTTTAGGTACAGCTAATTTAAAAAATATATAGTTAGTCATCGGTTTTTAACCCTTTTTACCATGAGATTTGGGACAAAATTCCAAAATCTGGCACTGTGCGGTCATCCGTTGCCCTGGTCTCAAGGGCTTAACACCAACAGAAATCAACAAGAACATGGAGACCATATTTGGAGATACTGCCCCTTCCTACAGAATGGTTAAGAAGTGGCCTGAATTCAAACATGGCAAGGAGAGCTTGGAATACGACCCCCGTCCAGGAAGGCCAGTCAGAGTCGCTGCACTGGGCACAATTTACAACGTTCTCAGAAACCGCTAACTGGCCATGTTAAATTACCTGTAGCTAAAAAACAAAAAATCGAAAGAATCTAAAACTTTTGGTGTATTCATGGATTGAGTAGATCTGCACACTTGCCAAATTACAATTTTGCAGTTCATCAGCTTCTATCTTAACCTTATATAACATGGGCTTTTTTGAAACTGCATAGCCCAGGGTGGGGTGGGGGGCATATTTGCCCCCCCCCCCCCCCGATCTTGGCCATCGATCGCAACGTAAATAGGCATACACGTTTTCCACAACGTAATCTCAAAAATTGTATAATTACATAATTATTCAATTTTTTTTCAATTCTGCTAATTTATGCATGAAATTAGAATTCAGCTGTACATCTGTACATACAGGTCCAAAACTGCTAAATTATGTCTAAACACTCTTTTCAGCATTCTCATCAAATGTACATCCCAAAAATGGTGGTATCAATTTTTTTTTGTTCCTATGTATTTTATTGTGTTTTAAATTTCTTATTTCTTTTTTCGACATGAAATTATTGATTCATTTATGAATTTTGGCTAGAAACAGAATTTGCATTGGATTTGTACATGAAATCATGTTTTTGAGCAATTTTGGGTCCGACGTGCTTATAAAATGTTGCGCAATTTCGGTTATCAAACGTCAGGCGTGAACTTTTCATATTCCGGATATAATGCAAAAATATGTTGAGGGGCTAAAAAGATGCAATGAAAACAGCAGTGTGGACTGTATAGAGGCACATTATAATGTTACATCCAAAATCAAAATGAGATAAAGTTTACCTAACCTAATCCATGTTAAAATTTGTCCCTGACACTGGCGGAAATGTTAACTTGGATCAACTGCATATTTGTACGGATTACAACAAATTTTGAGGGAGTGTTCATGAATACTTTGGTAGGGCTGGGTTGAATTTTTTTACATGTAAAAACTTTTTTGACCCTCCTATACTGAACCAAAATTTCATCAAAATTGTGTGAAATATACCATACAGTTATTTCAATGACTTGTCAAATAAACTGCATTTCATTTTACCCCTTCGAGGGGTAATTAAAAAAAAAAATGTTTCTCCCCCTTCTTTAAGATAAAATCAATTGGCAATTCAACTGGAAACTCTACTAGTGTTTGATAAAAATGGCTGCTAGCTACTGAAAAGTCGCATGTAGTGCAATTTTAATTGGACTAATCAATTAGTAATTGGAAGAATTATCATATAAAACAACTTTAATGATTGATATACCAAGATGATTTCCATCTTTCTGTATTCAAAAACTGTAAATCCAACAAGTGTAAACCAGCTAAAATTTCCAGTAAACATGGCAGACCTCGTTATCAGTCTTATGGTTAGGGAATGTGGCCTTAAAGGACAAGTCCACCCCAACAAAAACTTGATTTGAATAAAAAGAGAAAAATTCAACAGGCGTAACACTGAAAATTTCATCAAAATCAGATGTAAAATATGAAAGTTATGACATTTTAAAGTTTCGCTTCATTTCACAAAACAGATATATGCACATCTCGGGCGAATGAGGGAACTGATGACATCACTCACTCACTATTTCTTTTGTATTTTATTTTATGAAATATTTTTATTTTCTCGTCATTGTCATGAGAAATGAAGTTTCATTCCTCCCTAAACACATGGAATTCCATTATTTTAACATTTTGTGTTTCAGGCAAGGAGGTCCCAATCATCAAATTCGTAAAAATTGAAATATTGTATAATTCAAACAATAAAAAACAAAAGAAATAGTGAGTGACATCATCGACTCTCTCATTTGAATGTAACTGGCTCGTTCAAGTAACTGTTTTGTTAAAAAATAAGCGAAACTTTGAAATGTCATAACTTTGTTATTTTACATCCGATTTTGATGAAATTTTCAGCATTGTTCTTGTCTGATTTTTCTCTATTGATTCAAATGAACATTTTTCTGAGGTGGACTTGACCTTTAAAGGGATGGTCCGGGCTGAAAGTATGTAAACGTAATATATAGAGTAGAATTCACTGAGCAAAATGCCGAAAATTTTATCAAAATCGGATATCAAATAACAAAGTTATTGAATTTTAAACTTCAGCAATATTTTGTCAAAACAATCGTCATGAATATTCATTAGGTGGGCTGATGATATCACATCTCCACTTGTTCTTTTGTATTTTATTATATAAAATCAGGTTTATTCTAATTTTTTCAACCAAGAACTAGAAAAAGTGGATAACTGATTCTGTGCATTAGATATTTATTGCTGCAACTTCATTATAAGGGAGATTCACACAAGTATGAAATAATGAAAGAAATATGATTTTATTTAATAACATGAGAAAACGGAAAGTGGAGATGTGACATCATCAACCTACCTAATGAATAACCATGACAACTGTTTTCACAAAATATTGCTGAAATTTAAACTTCAATAACTTTATTATTTGTTATCCGATTTTGATGAAATCTTCGGCATTTTTCTCAATGAATTCTACTCTATGTATTCAGATACATGTATAAATATTTTTAACCCGGACCATCCCTTTAAAACAACAAAATGGGCTTCTAATAGCCTGTCAAATAATTCAACAAAGCCATCACCTCCTACTCTACTTTGATTATCACTAAACAGGCAGGAAATGTGAGGCTTTTCTTCATCTGTGCGCAAGGTAATCCTACTCACACGTACATCATAGACACTGATGCGCATGTAAGACAGAAGCTGCGTAAGACAGAAGCTGCGTCTGCTGCAGTTGTACTGTGTTCAGTACTTTCCTATATCAATTCACGTTGTGAATTGGCCTGCCTATTTAGTGATGATCAAATTATAACATTTTGGTCTAACACGAAGAGGGTTCAGTTTGTACGGATTACTAGTACTGATCAGACATAATAACTGATGCAAGTGAGCGCACTGCAGGTCTCACCTTGGATGGGTGAACACCCCATATATGTAGGCTGCTAAATATTCATTAAATGGTGCCAAAACTTGGGCAAAGTGGACATCGAAACAGTAATGGGCTTTGAAGAGCCTGTCAAATGTATCAACAAAGGTATCACCTGCCACAAGGACATTTTGGTCCAACACCAAGTAGTGTCGCTTGCTCTTCTTCAAAAGGAAAGGTTGGCTGAACATTTTCTCCATTTCCAGCTGTCATCCTCAAATCAGTTCCTTCCTGAAATATTACAAATTTAAAGAAATCAGTAAAAACCATATCCATCATCTATTTCAGCAAAGGAATATATCAGGCCTTGTCATTTGCAGCAAGCTTTTTATCACTCGCCTTAATTTGGTCTAATAACAGGATAATATTCAGAGCTGCCAGTCATTACTGTTCAAAAACCTGAAATGCAAAAAACCCCAACCCTGTACGGTGAATCCTATTGAAGACTGGCATCTCTGAATATTGACATCATTCGCCTAGAGCTCCCCACACAATTTCTTTACATATTCTGATCTGAAAACTTGATATTCTGAGCATTTTTGCTACCAATGATTAAGATGGGTATCTAAAAAAAAAAATAGATGCGAGTGCGAAGCTCGTGCTGAAAATTTTGATATTTCGATCTGAAAAAAATTGAGTTTAATGGACGTTTTTAATAAACAAGATATATATCCAACAAAAAGACTTTTGCCAAATGAAGCGGGAGTTCTTTTGAGGTCTAGAACTGAAAAAGACTGTTACAATCGAAAGCTCAGCTAAAGCCACTTAAAAGGGTGCATTCAGAATTCGAGTGATTTTGTTGGTCTACATCACACAACGTTGGTCTCTTACGGATGCACACAGCTTGCCTAAGAGTTTAGGTCAAGTGATGAAATCGCTGAAACTCTGAATACATATAAGATATCCAACTCACAAGACCCGCCAATTAAGCCTTGCAAGCTGTTCATTGTTACCTGACAAAGGCACAATTCACTCCAGTGAAAAAAAAAGTAAGTCTACTGCATTTGCACTACAACAAGATTTAATTAAAATTAAAACATGAAAACAACCTCCTAATTATTCAATTTCAAAAAAGTACACTAATGAAAATGCAAATCTGGCTGGAATGCAAGTAAGTGACACAACATTCCTAAGTTGGATGCATATTTCATGATGTTTGATCACATCAGTGTTCCAATTTTGGCAGTTTTAATAACATAAAAAATGGCAGCTTACTGTCAGAAGCTTCATCTTTCATGACCTGTTGTATTGTAGCATAATCCTCCTTGGCAGTGGTGATGATCTCCCTGAAGGTAGTCCCCCATTTTTTCAGAAAATTCCCAGACTCCTTAGGAAACATAAGTGCAAATTCAACATTGATCTGGAATAAAATAAAACACAAACTAATTAATACCACCGTTTCATGATTATCTGTGGATTCGCGCAAAACTCCTCTGTGAGAATCCAAATGGATTTACGCAGGGTGCCGCAAACTTATATCCCTGCCTGGCCAAGGTAGAGATTGGGACAATGTGGCATGCTTGCACAACACAGGAGTGTGTTTGAATTGGAGACATGTTTTTTAGGCACAGTCTCTGAAAAATGGAGAAGCCATGCCAAAGTCTGACAATGGGAAGACCATGCATGTTTCAGCTAATGGTTAAAGTTTGGATCCTTAGAAATCATGAAGTACCTTTCCAGCAATCGACTGCTGTATTCCTTCACAAGGAATTGCCTAAGTAAAATCCTCCACTCCTTTCACAACTTTTTTGTGATGTGATAGTGCAGTGCATCAAGTTAGCAACTCACACACTACCACGTGATTGGCTGCAAGAGTGCACAGCAAAAAAAAGTGAGAGGTTCAATTTTGCATAATAACTTTTAATGAATGCAGTGGCTCTGCCTACTCTGCAAACATTTTGGTACGTTGTAGATTTTTTTAAAAGGTGAAATAATGATAAAGAAATTGTAGATGTCCACATTATATGATACAGATTTCTAAAGCACTACATGTACATCAGGGGGTATAAACTGTATAATAAACTAATTGGCACATTCTACAGAACCATCTATGTTTCTTACCAAGTTGGATTAATCCTTGTATCATGGATACAGGTCTATGAGCTCGGTAATAGAGAGTTCCCCTTTGACCTGTGCCTGCCGATACTCATAAGTTCGCTGAAAGTATTTTCTTATTGTTGGTAAGTTTTCTTTGGTTGGGCTGGCATACTTCATTCATTCAACCTACAAAGTCAAAATACGGTAGATATGAACCAATATAACTATAGGCGGGGAGAGAAGCACTTATAATCTTCAGAATCACAAGGTAGTAAAGCATAATAAAAACTTAATTCTTACAGTTTGATGGATAGCATGGGGTTTTTAAGTTAGAAGGGGAATCAGATTTACCATACAAATTGTATTGATTGGTATTAAACATGAGTTGATTGATTTCCAAGTAACTAGGGTCAGCATATGCTTGGTTAAAATACTAGGTTTTCTGCAGCTGCATCTTTAGTAACTGAGTTACGAGATTTGGCTCTTAAAAAGAAAATCCTGCAAAATGAATTTCCATTGGGCCAGGGTGAATATTCTTCGAGAAAATTGATGTTCCTAAATTGCTTTTGTGATTAGATCAAAATCTTCCACAATCCTATTTCATTAGGTTTCAAAATCTTTAATAGCGAAGTGCAAAATTATCAAGTGATAAAGCAGCTTTTTGGAAGAATATTCACCCCGCTACTGACCCTGTTGTTAATAAGGGCTTACCATTTTCTTTGCATCAGTGTCTTCCAATAGTGCATCATCTATACCTGCTTCATCTTCTTTTTCATCGCTGGTCTTCTTCGGTTTCCTCATTTTCTTCTCCTGTTGCTGTGACATTCTGGAGTTCTTAAGACAAGTTTGGAGGAACCCTTCTCCATCACAATAGAGCACTTCCTGTATTTAGATTTAAAATGAATGTCATTAATTTGTTTAACTACTTTTTTTCCTTTACAAATTACAGATAAAAAAAACTCCCTTCCTCTCTTTACTAAAAAGGCATTAATGAATAACATTTACCATGTTTACGTTTGGGATTGTGTGCCTCATATAGTATTCTAATAAATGATTATTTTAAGTTGTTATTTGATTATAGTAAGGTAAAAAAAAGAAAACAGCATGGCATATTTGTTTTAATCTAACCAATGTGTCATGCTGCTCCACAACACACGCAAATCACTTCAATACACACTAGTCTAGAGACATGTCACTCACAAGTCCCGTAATCCACATAAAGGCCATATTTTGATCATTTTGGTTTCATAATTTATGCAAAATAGGCACCCTATTTCCAATGTTTCCAAAGCTTATACTGCTAAGAAACATGGTTGCAAAAAATGCGCAAAAAATAAAGAAATCTGCAGTTTGTGACAAGATTTTCATTTATCGCAAGCTCCGAGGGTGATGGTATTGGCGAAAAACAAATAAAAAACCCAAACCCTCCGGTTCTGCCGAAGTTAAATGCAAGTCCCCGCTGGCCTGCATTCGACCGCAAGGGGAGTACTGATGGGCGCCGGAACCTCTGCGATGGACAACCATGTATATGGTGCAGCGCATTTAAATATTGCAGAAAAACTTAAGCGGTTGAATTTCGGGTAGTTTACTCTACATGTCAGAAATAGATCTAACTTTATGTACTATCTACAGAAAATCTCATCAAAATGCGAACAAGAATGATGTGATTTTTTACCAGAAAAGGCGATGATGTAAATTTGACGCAAAAAAGGACAGTGCCCTTGTCTGCCCACTCATTCACTTTACAATTTACATGCAGTTTGGGATTTTTTGCATGAAAGTGGCATTTTCAAGGCATGCGAGTGAAAAATAAAGTAGTCCTCTTTTCTCATTTTTTCAGTGACATACGTATCGCAAAAATTGATTTAAAGATGATGGTGTCCGTTGCATCTTTATGATGTTACTGTTAGAATTGCGAAGTTACATGTATATGCGCAGACAAGGGGCTTCAGACCATACATGAAGATCTAACGTTAGATCTAGAATCTAGACTAGACTAATCCACTGACTGAAGTGATACCAAAACACTAACAAGTGAGTTCAGCTGATTTCACTACACTAGAGTGACTAGATCTAGTAGATAGGTCTAGTACACACACAGAAAAAAAATCATACCAATTCCAACAATAACATATTGACCAAGTGCGCATAAAATGAGTGTAATTCCAAGGTCTAGGAGACTGCACGCATGCATGTGTAGCCCCGGGCCGGCTGGGACGCTGCCACGAACGCCAACTACAGTCAAGCGTTCGGGCTGCCGTAGTAGTAGCTCATCATGTAGGAATAGGGGGTGGGTGTCGGGACAGAATAAAATTAAAAAATGAAACTGCCTTCTTGAGTTTGATTTAACAAAAACTACTGTAGTGTAGTCTTTTGTAGATCTAGACTCTATGCGCTGTTTTCAATAACTGTTCTTGGACCTATTTCATAGCTACCAAGTCTCACGCATTATGTGTGAGACTCAAGCATTTTGTACTCTTGTTCATCCCCTCAAATCTCTGTCTCACGCAACTAACACAGCCTATCCCCATAATAGGCCTATATACATTGTACACAATGTCTGTGATCTCATTCAGATTCACAAAAAATCTCACGCATAGCCAAAGCCCATAGGGCCTAGCTGGTCTTTGAACTTGGCATCTCTGCTTAATATTTGTTCTAACAATTATAAAAGGCATTGCCTGTTACTTTTAAATGACTATTAAAAATTGACTGCCCAGATAAACAACCCGTCCGGACACATGCACAACAAATTAATATACGGTACATCATGTCTAGTCTAAAGTAGTCTAACCCAGGGAGCTCCTGCCCGCGAAGCGGGACGGAGCCGCTTCGCGGGCCGGAGCTTCCTGGCCTGGGTTAGGTACCGGTAGAGTCTAACGCTAAGCGGCTAAGTTTAACATCACGTTGTCAATGACAATGGTGACACCAAAAACATCTGATTCTAAGAAGTTTTCTACGACGAATCACAATAAAATAAATATCAACATATTCATCATTATACATATATAACTTCGAGCATACCTTTTAATTTTGCAATAATGTCCTCCGGAACGCTTTTGGTCAAATATTCTTCCATCGCAGCCCGGGATCGCAGCCATTATGAGAGAGAAATTATGGCGGCGTTGGAAGTTTTGCTCTGGTCACGTGATTCCAATTCATTGCAATATGATTGGTTAAAGTTTTAAGTCTTTCCAAAAGAATTAAAACATCGATTGTTTTCGCGGAACGTCCGAGAAATTTTAAATCAAGGCATCACTAAAATAAGTCCTTACGACTTAAATAATTACAAGTCTCACATAAGGTTTAAATTTTAAGTCTCGGGAATTAAGAGAGTACTCTGTATAATGTAAATGATATTTGATTTGATCTATTTCTGCATTCACATCAGTATCAGAATTACAAAATGCATATATACAATATATACAAAGGTAATACATAATTATAACAAAATGAAAATAGTCGCATAGTGTAAATATTGTAAATAAATATCAACAAGATATGTTATATATTTTTCCAAAACAAGATTATGAATTACGAAGATGAAGGCCTCGTAAAAGATATGATTAATGTAACGGCCGCAATCTATGTTTATACGCTGACAATCTATTTTTTTAATCTTGATATTTATTTTATCATCATTTGTTTTGTAACTACCGTGTATTAATGTTTTTGTGAAATGAAGAATGAATGAACTATGAACTATGAGTATTACACAAGCTCTGCTCAACTTCCAAGGGCATGAAGGCTAACCGGTACTACCGGGTACTACCATTCATATTGTTCTTTTGATATACATTTTAAAGATTACTGTAGATCTATGCTATCATTTTTTTCTGTTATGTTTGCAAGTCAAATAGATCTAAAAAAAAACGAACTTGAACTGGAATGTCTGCATTAAAAAAAACAAAAAAAAACTTGATTTTACAGATGATCTCGTCATTCACAATCTCTATGATGTCTCATCACCTCTTCAACAATTTCTGTACAGCGCCCTCTAAGCAGAATTACAGAATCGATTGCAAAGAAAAAAAGACTGAGATGAGAGAATTAGAAGAGCTGGCAAGCGACTTTTTGCAGAATGACTTGAGAGGAGCTAAGAGCGTCTTTTTATCACAGATTTTACAACTAAAGGCCAAATGTGGATGTGACTTTTCGAGCCTGGTAACTAGAGAGTATGTCTGCAAATAAAGTGAGTATCAAGGAATTATAAATTGTAGGCCTAGTGGCATCTCGTCTGTTTCGTTTTTTGCAGTTGCAATGCATGTACGGTACCGTATCATGCGTACCGGGTATTGACAATTGACTTGACTCTTGACTTGTCAGTTTACGCAGCCCATAAGCATAACCCAGGTCCCAGGCAGGAGCTCACCGCGTATTTACCCATACTCACGGGACAAGGAATCGGCATTCTCATACTTTATGTCCCAACAAACTTACCATTGAAAACGATGACCTTTCTCCGTCAACCCAAATGAAAGAAAGTAGGCGGCCTAAGTAGTTCCGGCGCAATCATGGCAATGTTTACGTTTTATTTTAGCTAGCTTCAACTTAAACTTTAAAGGTGAACTTCACTGTGGAGTGTTAGATGCGCGGAACGCGCATTAAGACAGTTGGTAGACCAAAAGCTTCAGTCTCTGTATTTTGGTTGTTCTGCTACGTTGGCTCCACTCACCATACTATGAATGGCAGTAGAGGCGCACGGCCAATATTGGAGACTGTCTCCAATGTGGGAGATTATCTCCAATATCAGAGACTTTTGTAAAGAATTTGGGTATCCAATTTCAGAGACAGTCTCCAGTTTGGGAGACCAATTTCCTTTGTTTACATTTGCTGCAAAAGGATTACCTTGGCGGCAAATAAAAATGTGATAAGCAGATTCCTCATAAAAAATTACCCCTTTTCACCGTCTACTTTAAAAATTCACCGTCTACTTTTGTTTTGATAAGGATTTTTGTTGTCAATCACACACAAAACAAATGGGCTTCTGACCTCAGTGAGACAAAATTTTGGGTGGAAAAAAATCATGCTTTTGTTGGTGTTGTTTCTTTTGTCCTTTTGCAAAGCAAGTCTCCAATGTGGGAGATTGTCTCCCCTATTGGAGAGAGTCTCCCATATTGGCCGTGCGCCTCTACTGAATGGGGATTACAGTAAAATGTCAGAAATTGTTGAATAAATCCCCAGAAACGACGGTTATTCCTGTCTAGACAGTTGGCTGACCTCACGTACATGACGTACGTGCAAAGCGCCAACTTAATGTGTTCCGCCATCTTGCTTGTTGGTTGCCGATATTAAATGCGCATTTTCAGATTTTTTTACGGTCAGTCATTATCCATGACTGAAACATTGACCAATCAAAAACTAAGATTCTATAAGAAATATGAATATTCATATACGAAAGTATAAACATAGATAATTCAGTTTTATGTGAAATTTAAACACAATTCTTCAAAATTGGGTTAGTTTTATGTCTCTTAAATGACCCTTAAAACCAAATTTTTTTTTCGAAAAAATAAGGGTTTTCCCAAGTTGCCATGGTAACATGGTCTGAATTAAAAAAGCTTAGCAAACACTTCATTTCAGTGATCGAGGGTGTATTTGTTTACGGTATACGTCTACATAAGTTATAACATTTTTTCCAGACCATGGATGAACTTTCAAAAAGATTTTTTAGGCAAGTTTTTATGATTTCCGGCAATTTTCTGACACAGGCATTTTGAAGACGTAAGTTTTACAGAATTAGAAGAAGACATCATGGATTTTCCTATTTATCACGACGGATATGCAACTTACTTGTAAATAAATCAAACAGAGTCTATGATTGATTTTCGATAATGCAAAAAGAGACATTCAAGTCTCTGATTGAGAGCCGCAGATTGAACATTCGCACAGCGCAATGGTAACGTTTTCGCCAAATTCGTCGGGGTGAAAACTCCAAGCGAGCCGTACCACTCACCAGTCGCGAACGCTGCGCTGTATGTTTGATGATATATCTGGTGCCATTTCGTGCTTATATCTCATTAAAATTATTTGTCATAACATTGGAAATATTATCGTGTAATGGCCCAAAGGATCGACTGTAATAAAATACACTTTGAAATATTGTCAGAGAGTGATTAGTTAGGTGATGTTTATGGTCAGAATTTAGTCATGGCTTCGTGTGAACTTACGCGAATGCGGTCACTTGCTCACGGGGCGAGTCGGCCAGGCCCTTTGGTGGAAGGTCGTTACGTGCATTGAAGCAAGAGCAGAGTTGGGGAGTTAGGTAAAAATACTTTGAAATAAGTAATCTGCAACTATTTTTTGTCTTATCCCTTTAGATTAATTAGATAAGAAATTAAAATTCTAAAAGTTTAAATCCAATTTTAGACAGTGGCATAACAAAGTCAAAGAGTGGTGCTTTATAATTATGGGGGGGGTCTTGCATGCCCCAATTCACGAACAAGAAAAAAAAGAGGAAAAGGAAAGAGAATCTTGCGAAATTGTTCAATTGGATTTTTGTAACAAAAACATCAAAATTATGCTCATGTTGCTTGCTTGCAACTAAGTACTTTTCAAAATTTTGCCTGATACGCCATATCGTATATAACCCTCAATTTTTTCGCTCGTTACGCCACTGATATAACAGCTAGTTTATGCCAACATTATTTGGTTGCGGGATCAAAGCATCAGCTATAGTTAAACATATACTTTATGCCTGTTCAACTTCAAATACAGGATTAGGCCTGTATTTATAAGATGTTTTTAAGATCTATGGGTGCCTTTATTATTTTCATTTTCAATTAAAACAATTATTAATTATGTATTAATTTAGTAATAACCTCCGTGATACATTTTATTGTGTTAAATCATGCCATTTCTGTTGTATTAAGCCCTTGTAAAAGCATGCTCAGTAGCAGATCCCTCCCCCATATATAAACACAATAAAAATGTATATAAAACGAATTGACCCACCCCCCCCCCCCCCCCGCTCCCCTATCGAGGACAAAATGAAAATATAATGTTCAAAATAATTGACCGCCCCCCTTTGACGTGGCAGCTGTTGGTGGCATGATGTCTTCTTTGACTTTTTTTTTGCGTGTAAAAATAATACTGAAGAAATAGGGGCACTCTAAGTGTCCCCCATGAAAATCGATCTGGATCTGCAAGTGCATGGGGCTGCCCCCTCTCCAACGCCATAGCTACACCATATCTTTATGTTCTAGCTCTCATATTTTTCAGCTCCCTGATTTTTTGGAAGAAAAAAAAACAAGGCGAAAGAAAAGAGTGAAATAAATCCAATACGATTAATCACAATTTGAGTTGTTTGAAAGAATTATACTTATAATAAACTAAATTAAATTCTTCAACCATGATGAAGAATAAGAGCAATCTTGATAAATTCTGTTTTTTTTTCAAAATCAGAACCAATTAACCTTTTTCTGATTTTTCTGTCACTTTGAGAAAAAAAATTAAGGTGTTCATCGACGCCCAGTACTGCATGATGAAACTGTATTCCCACTGGGTCACTCCCCCCCCTCTCTCCCCCCATAAAGCGCCATGCTCATTTCTCTTATCTCACCTTGACCTTAATTAATTAATCTTAACGATTTGGTGGTACTTTCAAACGTGACTGGTCGCCATCATAGCTTCATCCCCAACAAACACTGAACAAACAATCACAACAATATTCTGTTGTGCGACCCAACATCATTCCTTTCAATACGCATAAGACCATACGTGGGCATGCAGAAACAACGTGGGTTCTCAAAAACTGACCCGTGTTTGGACTGAAATTGTGATTAAAATGAAAATGTTATAAATATCACAAAAATATGGGTGTAATAACGGATATTTGATTAACGGAAAAACATCCATCGCTAATTCATAAGAATTCTGGAAAAGATTTGAACGAGGTTTTATCAATGGTAATCAAGAGGAATTAGTGTATAGATGAATGGCGCTCAACGTTAGCCGGTGAGGGCGCGGGCCAAATCTGGCCAGAATCTGGCAATATGGTGTCGTCCATTAAGCTGACGTTAGCCAGCGGCGACTGCACGTACATGACCTGGGAATCCAGAATCAACTCTCTTATACTCTTTTTATGTCCCAACAAAGAAATTGCACTGTGCGCGCCTATGGTGCGCGTTATGTCTACTATAGTGTGAATGGGGATTGGGGATATAAAGTATGAGTATATTATTATTAAGAGAGATGGAGTTTGGTTGTCAGGTTTAGCCAACAAGATTAATAAATGAATGCGCATAGTGTGAATGATAGGCCAGGGTGGGGGACATAAAGTATGAGTAAAGAGAGTAGAAGGAATTTGCTATCAAGGTGAATGAATCATTTTGAGATCTCATGAATATACATGGCTAGCTGTCAAGCTAAACTCGTATTAGGAAGACGGTAAGTGCGGCTTGAATTGAAAAACAAGGGGAAAATGGGGTTTATAATATACACGTGCTGATTACAGCAAATTAATTTAGCAAAAAGTGGGGGACATAAAGTATGAGTATAAATAAGAGAGATGAAATTTCATTTTCAAGGCTTAGCCAGCAAGATTAAATGTGTGAAATGCGCATTGTGTGAATGAGGGTGGGGGACATAAAGTATGAGTATATTAAGAGAGATGAAGTTTTGTTTACAAGGTTTAGTCAACAAGATTAAATGCGCGGAATAAACATAGTGTGAATGCGGGTAGGGGACAAAAAGTATGAGTATATTAAGAGAGATGAAGTTTTGTTTTCAACGTTTTAGCCAGCAAGATTACATGCGCTGATAGTGTGAATGGGGGTGGGGGACATAAACTATGAGTATATTAACAGAGATTAAGTTTTGTTTTCAAGGTTTAGCCAACAAGATTAAATGCGCGGAATAAACATAGTGTGATTGGGGGTGGGGGACATAAAGTATGAGTATATCAACAGAGATGAAGTTTTGTTTTCAAGGTTTAGCCAACAAGATTAAATGCGCGGGAATAAACATAGTGTGAATGGGGGTGGGGGACATAAAGTATGAGTATATTAAGAGAGATGAAGGAATTTGGTATCAAGGTTTCCCTATCCAACAGGGTTAAAACGGAGGTGGGGGACTGATACCATGGTCACATTTGTTCTACGGCGGCCGTACGGCGAGTCGAAAACAACCGTTTTATCAATTTTGATTCAAACCACCTATATGTATTTGGACAAAAAATGTTGAAACGGCTGTTTTCGACTCGCCGTACGGCCGCCGTAGAACAAATGTGACCATGGCATTAAAGTGTGAGTATATTAAGAGAGATGATGGCTGGCTTTTAAGGTTAATAAATCGTTTTGAGATCTCATGAATGTACATGGCTAGCTGTCAAGCTGAAATCGTATTTGGAAGAAGGTATGTGCGGCTTGACTTTAAAAAACAAGGGGAAAGTAATTAGCTTCCGTGTATGAATTTCACCGCGGATGAATTTAATTAAGTGACGAGGTTATGATAAGTGACAAGGTTTTGAACAGCCAGTGGTAAGAAATCGAGATCGAAAATCTGTTGGGACATAAAGTATGAGAATGCTGAGTGGTCGGCATATGGTGATAGTATCCTGACATCAAGGCACAGACTGGAACCTCAAAAAAACGAAAATTTCTCTTCTTCTACCCCACTTCCCCAGTCTCGATTGGCCATTTTGTTATGATTCATAACAAAAATGGCCGATCGAGACCTACATATCGAGCCTTGTCTAGGCTCAGTGATCAAATGACAAATATCAAAATCATAAAATATATGATCACTGAGTCCTCTAGTAGGCACTTCAGGTGAAAATTAGGAAAGGCTGTTCCAGCATATTGATGATAGGCTCACATTCACAATGAGGCCCAATATCTACGATTCACAAAACTGTTTGAATTTTTAAGTTCCAATATCTAGAAGTCGAGTTATTGTCATCTTTGTGATGAAAAAACAGGGCTTTTTGTGGACAAATGAAGATTGCGAAATCTTATTATTCTCTTTGTTTTGGGCATGGCACATTTATAACACACATAGCTTATGGGGAATTATTGCACAATCTTTTTATTTATCTTGAAGTGCTCAGATTGATTTGATATATTGGCATATGATATATTTGGTTCCATGGCAACTTGAACTTCCCCTGGACGATTACCCCCACCCCCCCTGGACAATTACCCTCCCCCACCCCCCTCCCGGACAACTACACTGTACCCCTATCCAAGCCTGGAGGCGTCTGGGGAGTAAAGTCTTCTACCTTCGTAGGTTACTCCCCTAACGCCTGGGGCTCGAATATGTAGGCTCCCACACACCAAGAGAAAAAGCAACTATAAAAATGCACCAAACTTAGGGACAGTGATTTTCCGTTTCTAAAAATTGCCTTTTCCGTTTCAGAAAATCTCAAATTCTGTTTCAGCATGTCTGAAAACGGAAATTCTGTTTCCCCATAGACTTTGTGTACAAGAAAACCAATACGCAACGAGTAGCGATGTCAAAATGCTAGCGCTGCTCAAAATTTGCATCTACCAATGTACTAAAATCGCTTTAAAATCCATATTAATCGAAGAGATTCGAGCTCATAAAATATTTAGGGAAACATAATCAACATGAATATATTCTTACCTTTCATATTATTAGCATTATTTTATTGTTAAATGGGATTTTATCGCTGATTTGGGGACTTTTCAGACATCGTTTTGAGCAGTCGATGACTTCCGAATATCCGCCATTTTGGATTTGATGAATCACCGTGATCATTATATTACGACCGAACGTAGAGGGCAGCAACACACGGCCGGATTCTGCCTTCTATGCGGACGTAAGTGTAAACTAATTTGGATACGATCGAGTGATGGAGAGGCTCGAGTGTAGTTACGACGTGTTGATTGTCATGATTGTTGTTGCAAAGTGAGATCGTGTTTTTCAGTTGATATTCGTATTTTGTTGAGGATTTGAGATTAATTTCTGTTGCTTTTTTGTGCATTTTGAGAAAAAACATGTTTTCCGTGATTTTCCGTTTGAAAAGACACTTTCTGTTTCAAACAGCCGATTCCGTGAATTCCGTCCGTTTTCCGCAATCGCGGAAAATCACTGTCCCTACAAACTGCTAGTTATGTTTAGAATCTGAGGTTAACACTTCTGTACATGGGTAAAAATATCGGTTGGCAACGTTTGGCAAAAAATGGATAGTTATGGTTAAAAACTGTCGCAGAAGTGCGATAGAAAAATAAAAGTAGAAGAGAGTTTACTCACATTTGTTGTCATCGCCATCTTTGATCCATTGTTAATGCAACCTAGTTACGTGACGCGTGTAGAGGGCGGCAAAATCACGAGCGTTGCTAGATTAAAAAGTGCTAAAATGTCCCGCTTCAACCACTGAACTGAAAATACGTATTTCTAGTTTAGTGGTTGAAGCGGGTCATTGTCAAGAGTCTGTGAGTTATGACAATATCAAAATCATAAAAAATATGCTCACAGAGTCCTCAAGACTAATTCCTATCCATTCACGTGTAGCCAGGAGGCTTCTAGGGTAGTGCTAGTGTTGTCAGTCGGTCCGGGATCGGGATGAATTCCCGGCGGTCTGAGGCTCCGAGACGGTTCCGAGACGGTTCCGGGATCAATCAACTTAGACCGTATCCCGGCAGGAAAATAAAATCAATAATGGCCAAATTCATGTTGTAATATTTCCCTAATTAGTTTTTGTACTTACGAAATACGAGAGAACAATTTAGTTTCAACTGGCTGTGTGCACATGCACCTCGAAATATTACGCAATCTGTACTCGTCGATCGCATGAGCATGCACGCAATCTAGCTTTGCACACGGCTCCGAGAGATCTGCGCAGACAACAATCGTCTACTGTATAGTCTCATGTGCAGACCTCTTTCACCTCAGTTCGTTTTACTGAGTCATTCATTTACCCCATACTTTCGAGTTGAATCTGCTACGATATGTATGGACTAGTGAATTTATCATGAAATAATTTACTAACAATTGACGATGATGATCTATGAGTATTTGCAAATTTAGTCATTTAAAAAAAGTCGCCATTAATTTTGTGATGATTGTATTTGTTGGGGTATTTTTTTGCGAAAGGGTTTGCAAATAACAACTAGACGAATGCGCATCATGTTTCAGCTGGTTAGAGCCGGGAGAGAGAGAGAGAGAGAGAGAAGGGGAGGTTACGGGAAGTGCTTGGTCGTTCACGACTGGGGACCATCTGTCATCTGTTGACTTGATGTTTACAATTGCAAACCAGTCGGTCAAATCATGGAGCTGTTAATAGCTCTATGGTCAAATCATTTCTCCTAGATATATTTCGACTTAAATTATAAAATTGTACCAAAACGCTGTTAGAATTGGCGATGTTTAAAGTGGCGTTGTTTAAACTTTGAAACAACATTGTTTTGAAAGACATATCATACCCTATATGTTGTAAAAATATGTTGTTAAATGCATCAAACAAATTATCAATGATATTAACAGTTTTAAATGATATCGTTGGAAATTGCAAAAAATATTTAAAAACAAACTGTTTAAAGTTTAAAAAAAATTCTATTGGTTTAATAGTTTAAAAACAGTTGTATATTGACTGGCTTAAACAATGTTTCTTAATATTTAAATAGTTGTTCAAAATATTTTTTTACTGTGAATAGTCTGAGTATCTATTCAAATAATGTTTTCTCGATCGAAAGTAATTCATGATTAAAGAAAAAATGAGTTTGTTGTTTCGATGCGAAGTGCCGGCCGCCGGGACTAATCTTGTGTAAATTTCCTAATAAGCTTCTCTGATAAGATAGTATTCACTTTTCTCAGTAGTAGTGATATCAAGGAGATATCTCCTTGGTGATATCATAATGTTCAGAGTTACGAGAGAGGGAGAGAGAGTGAAACTGAAAGTTAAAATTCCGGGCTAGCTAGGGCCACAGGCGCACTGACAAGACATTACGCAATTTGCTTATAACTGTCAACCACGTGCGCACCGACCACAGATCAGTGGCACCGACACGTGTGTTATTGGACTGTCAGATCAGCAGCTGGGTCGACTCAAACATAATTCGGGTCATGTCAGTGGTCATTAATGTTTACAGTTTGCGGTGGTGGCACGCTTTGACTGTCTCATTATTTTCCCCACGTTTTGAGTGAATGTTTACAATTTGCGGTGGTGGCATGCACACTTTGACCATGGAGCTAACAGTTAATAGTTCTATGCTTTGACTGTCTGGTGCACCGCCAGTGCGCAGTGTTTAAGGCTGGAAATGTAGGTATACACTTTTGGATTGCATTTGTGCGTGGAGATATGTTTCGGGATTCGGGACGAGCCGGGATCCCGATAAGGAAATTTTGAAGTTGCCGGGACGGTTTCGGACCGGGATTTTTTTCTAGATAACAACACTATTCTAGGGAGTAAAAATCATTTACTAACGTAAGGTTACTCTCAACCAATGAACGTAGAGGGCAGCAACACACAAGCATGTTGCTTTTAGGAAGGTCCACTTCGCTCAGATTTTGTGACCACCTTCTCCCAGTGCACTTTTTTTGAAGATTGTAGAGTTGATTTTTTTTTTTGTTTGTTCAATTTCATTATTTTTCATTTATAATGAAGCCTCCAAGGAAATATGTTAAATAATATTATTTTGGCATATTTGTATTTTTTAAAAATTGTAAGATAAAAGGTAATCATGATTCTTGTAGTTTACGTAGCAATAAAAATATATAGACTGATGACATTTGTGTTACCGCTCTTCTGCTTAATTTCGCTGCCCCTACCAATCTACACAAGCCGCCATTTTGTTTTCTATTGTTCTTCACTCATGATACGGATGCTTGCAAGTAACCTTGGTAAGCGATGAATTTCAATGACCGGAGTTAGAAATGAATATTCATTATGAATGACGTATTCTGTTGAATCCCGGGGGTGTTGAATTTCGGGAATTGAAGAGTCAGTCAGAGCCTGAGCTGAGGTAGCTACCTAGACGGTATTCTAGTGAGCTATATCAGCTCAGGCTCTGCTAAGGCTAAGACTAATTCTGGCTCAGTAGCCTACTAAGTAGGTCTAGCTAGCCAGCTAAGTCTAGCTGCTATTTAGGCCTATCCCCGGGGCCTATCTCTCAAACTTGACCCTCAGCTCAATATACCCAGATTAAAATATGTTACCTACCTACCGAGATCGAGAAGACAAACTCTGGTAACCAACATACATGTAAGTTCTCTACACCATTCTCCAAACGAGTTCTCTTTGGCACCACATAATAGTTTGTACGTCTCTACAACGCTATCAAACTACGCGCGTTATGACACTGCTATGACTTCAATTCCCGAAATTCAACACCCCCCGGGATTCAACAGAATACGTCATTCATAATGAATATTCATTTCTAACTCCGGTAATTGGAATTCATCGCTTACCAGTAACCTTACGTTAGACTTTTAGTAAAAGATTTTTGTCTCACCTGCATAGCAGAGTGAGACTATAGGCGCCGCTTTTCCGACGGCGGCGGTGGCATCAACATCAAATCTTCATCTGAGGTTAAGTTTTTGAAATGACATCATCATATATGGACCTAGTTCATGAAACTTGGCCATAAGGTTAATCAAGTATTACTGAACATCCTATTAGAGTTTCATGTCACATGACCAAGGTCAAAGGTCATGTAGGGTCAATGAACTTAGGCCATGTTGGGGGAAATCAACATCAAAATCTTAACCCGAGATTGTTTTTGAAATGTCATCATTCATAACTTAGAAAATATTTGGACCTAGTTCATTAAACTTGGAGATAAGGTTAATCAAGTATCACCAAACATCCTGCATGAGATTTACATCACATGACCAAGGTCAAAGGTCATTTAGGGTCAATGAACTTTGGCTGATTTGGGGGTATCTGTTGAATTACAATCAAAACTTTAAAAGTTTTTGGATCTGATTCATGAAACTTGGACATAATAGTAATCAAGTATCACTGAACATCCTGTGCAAGTTTCAGGTCACATGATTAAGGTCAAAAGTAATTTAGGGTCAATGAACTTTGGCTGAATTGGGGGTATTTGTTGAATTACCATCATAATTTTGAAAGTGTGTTGGTCTAGTTCATAAAACTTGGACATAAGAGTAATCAAGTATCACTGAACATCCTGTGTGCATTTTAGGTCACATGACCAGGGTCAAAGGTCAATGAACTTTGGCCATATTGGGGGTATCTGTTGAAATACTATCATAACTTTGCAAGTTTATTGATCTGACTTTTGAAACTTGGACCTAAGAGTAATCAAGTATCACTGAATATCCTGTGCAAGTTTCATGTCACATGATCAAGGTCAAAGGTCATGTGAGATCAAAGAACTTTGGCCGCATTGGGGGTATTTGTTGAATTACCATCCTATCTCTGTAAGTGTATTGGTCTAATTCATAAAACGTGGAAATAAGAGTAACCAAGTATCACTGAACATCTTGTGTGAGTTATAGTAGTTTTCAAAGTCAGCACTGCTGCTATGTTGAATCTTGTGATGCAGGTGAGACGGCCAGAGGCATTCCACTTGTTTTTTTTTTTTTTACTTAATTTCAATTTAACAGAAAACTATTGCTTGTTTTGTAAAATTTTCTTTTGGATAATCTGAAGGTCATCATTTTACACCATATTAAAAGAAAATTTTTAAATATATATTTGTTTTATGTTGCCTGTGTGTGGATATTTCAGATGTCACTCTATAACCGTTACTCCGTAACCAGGTATGGGTTTTTGTTTTAAGTTGTAATTAATAAAAAAATACACCAATTTTTCAATGTACTGTACATAAATGCAGCATACATGTATTAAAGCTAGAACAAAATAGAATCCAATCAATAACTCAATATTGTGATAGCCATTTAAAGTTCACAGAGTTTGAGCAATATGTTTTCTCCTCAAATATGCATGTCCATTTTACATCACTCCGTAACCATGTTTATGAATATTCATATCTCATTAATGCAGTGGATCAAAATAACAAATATTATTTTGAAACATGGGTTCAGCAAATACTGTTAGGAACCATTTCTTTGCAAATGAAGATTCAAATGTGGGTGATAAAATTGTTTGAATGCTAAAATTTGTTTATGAATGTCACTCTGTTACCTTGGAACTGCCCGGAAACAAGGCATATTAAGTTATACCCAAGTCTGGAAAAAATAGTGAGAAAATCCTTCCCTATATTTGCCGTAATGTCAGAAAAATACATTTTATCAATTAAATGCCTCCCCAAAGTATTCACTTTCTCAAGAGTGGTTTAAGAAGTCATTTATAAACAATAGAGCTAGAAGGGCTACATCATCAGCAAGGAAGATTATAAACCCATCTTTCCTGAAAGATACCTCCTGGTCCTTTCTTTTTGAGAATCTTTATCAGGTTGTCGAGAAAGAGTGTGTAATAGTAATGGGGGAGAGTATGGCACATTTTCTCACTCCATTTTCATGGTTTACTTTCACATTTATTTATTTTTTTTTTGGGGGGGGGGAGGGGACGATTGGCTGAATCTGAACTTAGGTCAAAAAAGGCCTTTCCATGATTGTGGGAATGACATTACTTTTATTTGGGAAAAACTTTCATATAACCCCTCCACTATAATTTTTGTCATACACGTACTTCTGTGTAATTATAGCAATAGCCAACATAAAAAAAATTGGGTGATTTTTTTAATAATCTGAGTTGAGTAAAAATCAATAGGCATTCTTAAGGGGGAGATATCTAAAAACATTGTGAATGATATTGAATATCGGTCATTTTATGTATCAAATGCCTCAAAAAGAAATGCAGCACTTCTCATTAAAATCCCTGAATTATGTGTAAAGTAAATGAGTGCGCAGCCATAGGTCCTATTTTTTCAATTTGACATGACTTGCCACAATTTTTTTTGCAAGGAAATCATATTTTGCTCAATTTTTCATGAGATTTGGCAGATTTACTCGAAGAAATATTTATAATATCAATTTAAAATTTTGTGAAAAATCAAACAAAATTTTCATTTAACTTCATTCATTATTTACATATATTTGTGAAAAGTAACCCTTGAAAATAAAGAAAATACATGTAGTTTTTTGCCTGATATACATGTATAATGTGTACTTTAATGGGCAATATTTACATGTAAATTTAGAATTAGTGGGTGCATGTGCCAATTGCACCTCTGCCTGGTTCTGCCACTGGATTTCTAGAGCCAATGGGTTAATACAGAGATGTATGGAACAATTCTAAAAACAGAAGAGAAAATCTGTGCAGAAAACCTTGATTCCTTTTACATGTGCAGTATAAAGTCAAGCTTTGTCATGTCTGGACAAAATTCATTTTTTTCTTGCCGCTTTTCAAAAGGGCTACAAAGCGACCATAAATATGGAGAGAATAGCTTTACAAAACACAAGTTGCCCTCTGATTTGATAATATGCAGACCATGATCTTTTAATCCCCAGCTAACTTGTAATTTATTGAAGGTTTTGTTTAAAATTTAGGGGAAATAGAAAGAAATAAATGCTGCCAGCTGCTGCAAAATATGGCTCTCAAAGATTTAGTTTAGATTACTCCAATGATGTTGTAGGACTTAAGCCTGTTCATCGATCAAAGTAGAATGTCTATTGCTGTTCTCCTTCAGACAATATTAGTTGCGCTACAACACACAAGAATCGAAAATCACTCAAAATCATTGACAATCGTCTCCCAATGCTTAAAGGACAAGTCCACCCCACCAAAAACTTGATTTAAATAAAAGGAAAAATTCAACAAGCATAACATTGAAAATTTCATCAAAATCAGATGTAAAATAAGAAAGTTATGACATTTTAAAGTTTCGCTTCATTTCACAAAACAGTTATATGCACATCTCGGTCGGTATGCAAATGAGGGTACTGATGACATCACTCACTCACTATTTCTTTTGTATTTTATTATATGAAATGTGAAATATTTTGATTTTCTCGTCATTGTCATGTGAAATTAAGTTTCTTTCCTCCCTGAATACATGGAATTCTATCATTTTAACATTTTGTGCTTCAGGCAAGGAGGTTCTAATCATCAAATTCGTAAAAATTGAAATATTGTATAATTCAAACAATAAAAAACAAATGAAATAGTGAGTGACATCATCGACTCTCTCATTTGGATGTAACAGGCTCATTCATATAACTATTTTGTTAAAAATAAGCAAAACTTTGAAGTGTCATAACTTTCTGATTTTACATCCGATTTTGATGAAATTTTCAGCATTGTGCTTGTCTGATTTTTCTCTATTGATTCAAATCAACATTTTTCTGAGATGGACTTGACCTTTAACAAGTCTTTTCTTAAATGCAATCACTGTAGGGCCGTCTGCACCATCCCGAGTTTTCAAATAAGCGCGCTATTTCTGATCTGGCAAATTATCCTGATCTGAACAATCTTGAGATTATTTGTAATGGAGATGCAATTACCTCGAGAGTTCTCTGGATTAATTGCAATCCCAAGTCAACTTAGATAATTCACAAAATAGCGCGCTATTTTACGAATTATCCTGCTAATTCGCAGGTGCAGACGCACTCGGGATTATTTATGCACTGCGCCAGACCATATTGCATTGATGCCTCGCTCAAGCAGGAATCGCTCTTCTTGCGATGGTGGAGACAAGGTTTCTTGAATAACTATTTTGTTAAAAATAAGCAAAACTTTGAAGTGTCATAACTTTCTGATTTTACATCCGATTCTGATGAATTTTTCAGCATTGTGCTTGTCTGATTTTTCTCTATTGATTCAAATCAACATTTTTCTGAGGTGGACTTGACCTTTAACAAGTCTTTTCTTAAATGCAATCACTGTAGGGCCGTCTGCACCATCCCGAGTTTTCAAATAAGCGCGCTATTTCTGATCAGGCAAATTATCCTGATCTGAACAATCTTGAGATTATTTGAAATGGAGATGCAATTACCTCGAGAGTTCTCTGGATTAATTGCAATCCCAAGTCAACTTAGATAAATCACAAAATAGCACGCTATTTTACGAATTATCCTGCTAATTCGCAGGTGCAGACGCACTCGGGATAATTTCTGCACTGCCCCAGACCATATTGCATTGATGCCTCGCTCTTCTTGCGATGGTGGAGACAAGGTTTCTTGAATGTCAAGATTTATTGTGAAGAGGGCGGATTGGGCTAAAATCTTGAGATTGAGCAAGCTCGGGCTGGTGTACATTCCCCAAAACAACAAAATATATAATGAACAGGGTGCTACATAAGCACTTGCCCAGGGCAAGTAAAAGTTAGAGTTGGACAAGTGTTATGAAATAAAGACCTGCACTACTTGCCTGAATTGGGCAAGCAAAATTCTCAGAGTAGAATGACCGAAATTAGGGTCGATGTGATTTATTCATTGACCCTGAATTTGGTCATGGTGGGCAAGATAAAATCACTTTGGAAATGGAAAAAGAAATGCAATCAGTTCATGTAAAAGGAGTAAAAAAGGTCAATGGATACCACAATACTTTCTTTTGAATAGATAAAGTCTCTTTTTCAGGGATTTTTGATTTCAGGCAAGTGAAAGATTCTCGGGCAGGTATATTCCAATTATTTAAAAATTTAATTGCAAGTGCTTCTCAAAAGTTATGTTGCACCCTGTGACCCTGCAATTTTTTTTTGTTTTTTGCATAATGCACAGTCTAGATCAGTGAGACTAGATTCACTTGTTTTGTTTCAGTGCTTGGAGACAACTGTGAGATGATGATGATTGAATTATTTATATTCTAATAGAATTTTGTCAAATCAGTGGTGAAGCAATAAGGTCTTGATAGGCCTTTATACATGTATCTGACTCTACAGTGTATTTAACATTGTTATTCATATGAAAGGGAAATTATGTCTTTGCTTCAATCATATCTGTGAGGATCATAATCATATATCCATTACTAAAATAGGTCAAATGTTACACCTTCATGTGAAGCTAAAGCTTTCTGTGCGTATAGGATCACATTTGGCCTTTTTTGGCTTGGAGTTGCATGTATATGTATATTGAACTAAATCCGAGTTTAAAAGTGTGTTTACATTACAGAAATGAATACTCACCCCAGTGTTGTACAGTACTTTGTACCTAGTATGTATTGTCGTATCATTCACAGCCGTGACCAATATGCATCATATTGCCCTTAAATACCAGGCAGGATTTTTATCTTCAGATCTTCAGAATTTAATATCAGGGAAGTGATGCAAACAAAAAGCTGGGTTGGATTGCTATTTGCATGCAAAATGTGGAATCATTGAAATTTCATAAAATTTTCAAGAAGCAGGGTAGTATCAAGCTGCCCGTTATAGAACCGTCATATTGTTTGATCAAACAGTGCACAGGTAAAGAAATTGTAAGAAAATTAGTGCAGAAAAAATGCAATGTTCATTGCATTTTTGAAAAGGGTCACAGAAGACAAAGCAAACAGTACTTAAGATGACCTTTTTTTTTCTTTTCCCACAAATTATCCATCTTTCCTCCTTTTTTTAAATTGATTTATTTTGGCTGGCTGCTTTGTGGGGGAGGGGCATGTCTTAGCCCACAAGACCACAGCACACATTATCTCAAGAGTCTTTTGATGCCCTCTTCCAGGTGCTCAGTTATATACCCAACTCATTCCTCATTTCCATAGTGTGCAACCCATAGTGATCCTATGAGTCATAGATCTTGACCTTCTATGTCACGCAAGATTGATTTTTGAACTTGGCATCTGAACCATGAAGATTGTAGCCTCTTGTCTTGGCCCTGGCGGCTGCTTTCTGCAAACATGGCGAATCAAGGGATATAGAGAAGCAGAGCGCTGTGAGACAGGGCCTCTTGACATCTGAGCCGAATTTCACTGACTTTTTTTTGTTTTTTATTGTTTTTACCAATATTCCGACCAAAAACTGGCCAGTGAAATCATCCAATGAGAGCGTGGACTGCTATGGCGTCATATTGAATATTCATAAGCTCAACTTGAAATGCGACCCATTGATTTGTGGCAAAGAGTGACAACGAAATCTCAAAGAGCATTATTGATATGCCTCTAAAATGCTGAATATTGACCAATTTAAGGATTTGCAAGTCAAGGAAATTAAATTTGCATTGAAAAGACAAGATGTTTTTGTAAATCTACCTACAGGATATGGAAAAAAGGAATATTTCATGCGATTCCATTATGCGTCGATTATCACTCTCCGCTGTGCAGTGAGGGAATGCTGGAGTGGAGTTGCTTCCCCTGGACTCTAGTATGACCAGTGGCTGACCAGTATCTCCCAGGAAGTTTCGTGGCAGTGATGGGTCTGTTACAGCCAGTACTACATGTAGTAGTAGTACCACTACTTGTAGCATTTTGCTGGTTATATAATAGTGTCCCGCAAATTAAATGAATCCCCTGCAGAATAGTGGACTACTATAGTATTCCAAACCCTGGACGAAACAACTTTGACATTTCATTGGTTTACTAGCAAACTAACTAGGTGACTGGTAATATGACTCATGTATATTCATTAGGAAGATGTTCCGTATGAATATATACATGTACATGTAATTCAGCTCAGATGTCAAAAGGCCCTGGCTCGCTGCCCTCGCCAGACATAATTCACTTTGTGAATTAGGAAATCCCACGCTTCGCTCGGAAGCAGCCACCAGGACCTCAACAAGAGGCTATAAAGATGGGGAGTCAGGGCTCAGATCATAGATCATTTTAGTTCATAAAAACTGATCAGTTGGTCATAGTAATATACAGATATTGCCTACCTAGAGTTTGAATATAACATTTCCTCTCCCCGACGGAGTTATATTTTTCCCAAGGGAATATATTTTGCCCGAAGCGCGCAGGGCTGAGGGAAAATATTATCCCGAGGGAAAAAATATAGCTTCGGAGGGGAGTTGAAATGTTATATATTAAAATGATAGACCAGGCAATATCTGTTATATTATATAGTATATGTGGATTCGCCATCAGAAATTGTATTCATTATCCGGCTCAAACCCGAAATTCTTGCTACTGCTCTGATCCATCTACGTCATAATAGTATATTTTTTTTTTTTTAATACATTAAGCGCGTTCTTCATGCAATCGACGCGTTAACACTAGCGCGTACATCAACTACCTTGTTGCGCAACTTGTATGCAGCGAGTGACGTCACCTTAGTGGATATAACGCCGCAATTGAAAATACAACGCGGTATATTCCCTGAGGTGACGTCAAAACCTAGAATATAACAAATGCGATCCTCGCAGCCATGGTCACGTGATGGCGTATTGACCTATCACTGATTCGAATCTACATGACCTATGTAATATAATAAAATATTATTGGGATTAGACTAATTCGGATTGTTGTAATTAAGAATGTAATTCGGAATGTCATTGAAATGTATTGAACCCAGCCCTTACATGTAGTATATTGTACAGTGTAGACAGTCAATTGGAAAAAATAGTGCTTGACGATGGTTGCTATTATTTGTGTAGAGCCCCTGGACCTCTTCGATGTTTCACAGAGATTGTTCAGTGACTCTGAACATCTCATGCGTGAGTGAACCCTAAACTTCAAACCTTGTTATCTCCCTTTAATGTTCATGGAAGTTAGTGAATTTCTACTTAGTTTCAATCAAGTATTTGTGTTTAGTTCTTTTAAATCAATTTTGACAAGTTAGACTTACATGTAGGATGTGCTTTTTCATGCTAAATAAAAATATCAAAAATCATTTTCTAGATGTGCATAAAAAAGGAGATATCACCTCTTACTCATCGTTATGATATACAGTATACCTTGGTTTTTTAATTTTATACCTTGGTCACAATTCTTCTACGGGGGCTGTACAGCGAGTCGAAAACAGCCGTTGTAACATTTTTTTTTGTACCAGCTACATATACGTGTAGGTGGTTTGAATAAAAATGAATAAAACAACTGTTTTCGACTCGCCGTACGGCCGCCGTAGAAGAAATGTGACCAAGGTATTAGTTCAGGGCCCAAAGCATGAAGGTTACAATTCGGCCTATTATGCAATCAAATGGTAGCCACTATAGCAATAGGAAATTACCATAAGAAATAAAACCATCATAGTATATTTTATTCAATGACTAGCCATGCATTTGTGAACACTTGAAGTATTCATTTGACCCATGTACTGTACACTGCACCAATGTCAACAGGTTTTAAATGCAAGAGAAGTGGCATTGATGATAAATGGCTTTAGTGGATACTGAACTAACAACAGTAACTTGGTATGCCTACTGTAGAATTGTTTTTACTAGGCTGTATACCCTTTACATAAACCTATCCTCCAATTAGCCGCATAAGAGTAATGCGGATAATTCAATAAAAATTGCGTTCATAAACTCCGAAAATAAGCCGCATTATTTTTACGAGCGCCCGTCCTGAAAAAGGCGGATAATCGCCATGACAACTGGACACGCCCCCTCCGATGCGGTTGTGTTGGAAAAGGGTGACCTTGTGACCGCACCATGGCAATTATCCGCATTATTTGGAATTGCGTTCATAAACTCAAAATCTTATCCCGATGCTGCTATTATGCGGATAATAGCAGCAACAGAGTAATGCGGATAACTCTTGTCCTCCTCCAATTTTACGACCAAATTATGCTGCTATTAGCCGCCTAATTCATAGTAATTGGGTTTATGAAAGGGGTATGAGTCATCTCGGGTGTTTCTTGACCGGTGCCTGCCAGGGCCGGACTTTTTTGCGGAGATCGGTTGACCATTAAAATAAAGAAATAAATTTTCAGTGTCAAAGACTGCACATTACCAACCGAGTTTAGGCCCTTATTTTCTATTCTATTCTAGAGCAATATTCTATATAAAGTTTTTTTCACATGATAGTATAACAAACCTTGGTCAACCAAGTAGGATTTCTCAACAGGCCCACAAATTTTACATGTCCTGTTGCATGTGCATGCAGCCATATTCTGCATTCGACCAATGAATATAGAGGGCATCAACACTTAACAGCGTCAATGGGACTTAAAACAAACAGAAATTCATTTAAACATAAAATCAATATTGCTACCAAGGGTAGACATAGAGACATGTGTGCCATCTGCGAATAAAACAGAGTTTTCTGATGTAACATTGGGGTAAATCACTTATGAATAAAGTTAAAAAAGATACCCTCGCATGTGCTTCATCGCCACTCATGCTATAATCATAGAGCTATAGCTCTATGCTATAATTGTAGATGTGCATTATTTCAAGGAGCTTCATATTGATTATTTGTGTATGTGGGTGAGTCAGTGTACTACTTCATTCAGGTCTTTAATCCACAATAGTTTGTTGACCCTCCATGTAGTGTCCAGAGGCCGTCCAGAGGCCTCCAAGATTGAAGGAGGTTGTGTTGATAGTCTACAACTAAAATTCAAAGACCCACTGATATGTTTGTGTACAACCTGTATCTAACCCAAATCAGATCAACGTACTCAACAGTTTATGAGACAAGGCATGCTTCAAGTGTCAGAAACTTACCAACTTTCATGAAGAATGTTGTAGTAAGTGGAAAAAATACTTGTTTTGTTTCTGATTCAAAGTAAATTTGACCTATTATTGGTCAAGATAATAGACTACATGTGGAATTGTTTGCAGTGTAATTCACCTTTGAATCATTGCTCTAGATAGCCTTTGCATTGAAAGTCTTCAGTCCACAATGTACATTGTACATGTGTACATAGCTCTATGATGTAGGTCAGGTCATTGCTGCATTACTAGTAATTCATGCTCTAAACAAGGACACTACAACTGAAGGGTAAGGATGAAGACATGAAACTCTTGGGAAGAGTGTCTAATGTTTTATCAGCTTTATATATTGTCATTATGGTTTGTGATAAAGTATATCCAGGGGAAATGGTAGAGCCTAGAGAGAGATGAAGGAGGGGACGATTTTTACATTTTAACAAAGCTTTAAAAAAATCTATGAAAATTTGAGGTTGATATTTTACTTCTTGGGAAACTAGGGAGGTGTGATAATTCCCCTATATTTTTAATTTATCAAGGAGTTTACATGTAGGGGAGGGTGGGGGTAAATAAGGCGGCCTGTTAATTTTTAGCTCACTGCTCAAGAATGGTAGGGTCAAATGGATTACTGTTTGTGTAGTAGGGTATTTGAGATTTTATTCATTTCATTTTATTCATGGAGAAAATTGTTTGATCAAATTATTTTTTTTATACTATAGTAAAATAAAGAAAGAAATACACCGGTGTAAGTTGGGATATGACATCAGCTTCCTCATTCATGAAGATGCATGTCCATTCTATAGGCCTATAGCATATAATCGTTTCACTGAAATAATGCAAAACTTGAAAATGCCAAATTAGAAATGACCATACTGTAGTAAAGGCAGAGCCCAGACCAAATTGGATTCCATATGACACTTCCTTAGATATAAAAAAAACAATAGTCCAGCCTGACCTTGTACACTATTCTGTGTAACAACACAAGCAGCGGAAATGTACTATCCCTGTCCGTATCTCTTTGAGTTCATATCATTGTTTAGCTGGACAAGTCAAATTTGTAAAGTTTAGATCTATTTACATTATTTGCAATCTTCTGGTACTGCATTATTTCCTAAGAGGAATTTATAAAACATGATCACTTTAACATAAACAGAACTCGAAAAATGAAATCGGTTCTCGATCGATTTCAGTTTTTTACCGGCGTGATTTTTCTCGTCAGATCTGCAGATTATATTCCAAGAGATTTTCAGGGCTTGATTTAGACCTACATACTAAAATGTTGAAAATATGTAAGCATCCAAGCATCTCAATCAATGGTGATCGGACTAGTATCATCTTTGAATGTAATGTGGATGGTGTACAAATGTCAGAAATTATAAATCCTAGAAGAAAAAAGAGTTCTTCCTTTCTAAATTGGTCATCTATATTAATGCATTTTATCAGAATTTTCAATAAAACTAAAATTGCCAAATTTTCTGTTGAAGGGGAACCCCTTTCCTGTATCTACCCCAGGATGTTTGGCAGATATTTACATGTACATGTAGTCTGACACCTTTTGGACTCCCTCCCGGGGGGCCACTTCCATTCACGAGTGGATACCATGCGCGACCATGGGGTCTCGAAAAGCACCCTAAACACGTAATTTCCATATTCTGAAAATGCACCCCTTAACAAGTATTGGCGTGTACTGTGAAACCCTACCCTTAACATAGAAACAAAAAGATACTCTTGGCAAATATTCCCTGAAATGAACCCCTAAACAAGTACAGGAATGTTTTATTGTTACGGGTCCTTCGGTCGTCGGCTTTACCTTATTGGTTTAGTACGACCCCACCTTCTACACCTTGCGCAAATCGGACTCTAAACACGTAGTGTTGGGGCAAAAAGGACATCCTTTATAAAACATTTAATTTTGTTTTATCTTCCCCGCAAATTCGACCCTAAACACGTAATTTTCCTAGCGAAATAGATACCCTTTTTTCATTATTTTTGTGTTTTTGACACCCTTATCACGTTACGTACGTAACGTGCCCTATCGTGAAAAAGACATCGTTTTTACATGTTTTTTTGGTCGCGCATGGTATCCACTCGTCAATGTAAGTGGCCCCCCCAGGACTCCCCCCCCTCCCCCATTAAAGGGGAATCCAGCCTTAGCCATAAACTGTTGTGCTGGGAAGGAGAAAAATAAATTAAACAGAATGGTGAAAGTTTGAAAGAAATCGGACCAGCAATAAGAAAGTTATAGACGCTTTAAAATTGAGATAAATACTATGTAGATTTCAAATTGGCAACTGAGTAAGTAAATTATGACAAGGGGCAAGGACAGCTTTCCCATAGGCCATGTACTTTATTATCACAGATTTGTGGTTTTCTCCTAAGTACCCATTCCCCTGGGGTTGTGATCTAAATATGACCCAGGTAGTATATTGTTGTATGTTCTCATGAAAGAAAAATATAATTTGAAATAAAACTTTTTGGGAAAATGACATTTTAGCCATAATATGTATTGGAGTACATGGAAGAGTAGTCCTTGCCTTACATCACTATGACATCCCATATGCGGCCAATTTGAAGTCTCCATGGGTATAGTGATTACCAATAATTACAACTTTTAAAAATTCATAACTTTCTTGTTGTTTGTCCAATATTGTTCAAACTTTCACCTATCAACTTGTCTGATTTTTCTTTTCCTTATAAAACAAGTATTTATTTGGGTTGGATTCCCCTTTAAAGTCTCCTCTTGCCTCTGCACAGCATGGAGCTTGAAAGAGCGAATGCCTCCAATATCATTATCAGTCTTAGAAAATCTCCCGCGTACATGTGCATTTCAGGCTCCTTGAGCCTGAAATGAATGCCTCTCACATGCATTGATATCCTCTTTTACAATGTACATGTATATTCTTTGTCTTGTGCCCAATTATCAACTGCCTACTCATCACCACTTAATAATCGATTCAATTACCTACATGTATCAACATAAAGAGCGTTCAAGTTTGATCTATTTGATGCATGTATACTCTAGATTTCAAAGTGCCATGTACCAGCAAATTCATTCATTGTAAAATCATTCTTCAATAATTTCATTATCCCATTTTGATGAAAACATATGGTGACTTTGCTCCATTTGCTCAGCCATGCTATATTGTATGAATATGGAATGGCCTGCTCAAAGTGAAATACCCACATAGGCTGTAATAATCATTTTCTAATCCAACTACAGTGTACTTCGTATTCTGACAGTTCTGGAAATTCAGTTTAGTGCACATTAAGAAGGTTTGATCGATGGAGGTAGAGTGCAAAGACTCTTATTTAATTATTTCAATATATATTTTCAAATAAAAACATAAAAATATAAACTTGAACATGAATTTACTGGCCATTGAAATCATGATTGAAAGAAAAAGGTGTCCCAATAGCTTGAAAGGCTTGAAAAATTGATTTAGTTCCCAATAGTAGACCGGCCAAACCTCAAAAAGTGCTCTAGATAAGGATTCGACGGCAAAATTTGTTAATGCTTGGCATCCCAGCTAATAGTCTTGCAAAAATACCCAGGAATAGCGTACGGCCGGATGCCAAGCGCAATTTTGCGTGAAAGTGTCATTTTTAGCGTAAAATCTGAAAGACTGTCGAAAATCACGCATTTTGATATTTTGACGGATTATCATCATATTTTTTATTATCTTTGATGTGGAATTGTTTTTATTCAGAGTTTCAAATTATAAGTCTACTAAATATGCATTTCAAATTTGAATATTACACACACACATATGGCACAGGGAAACATAAAACCGCGATTTCCTCGAAATAAAAGTTTGTGAGAACTATCAATAGTTTGAAGTTTTTTTACGCATCATAAATTCTTCGATTTAAATGCGTTTATCCATCGAATGTATAGTAAATGTCCTAGTGTCACAAATATTAAAAGAATTTTCAAGAAAGATGGTAGATATCTAATTTTATGTTATCCGAAAGGAGACAATGTGCATTTTACCAGGTGCGCATTTTGAAAGAAAAAATTGAAAATACCGTACATTATGTACATAATTACATGTATAAGTCCATAATAAAGCGATTTTTTAATTGGATAGCACAATTTTTCAATTCCTTGCATCCCAGCTAAAAGTCTTGCGGAAATACTGAGGAATAGCGTACGGTCGGATGCCAAGTGCACTTTTGCGTGAAAGTATCATTTTTAGCGTAAAATCGGAAAGACTGTCGAAAATCACGCATTTTGATATTTTGACGGATTATCATCATATTTTTGATTATCTTTCATATGGAATTGTTTTTATTCAGAGTTTCAAATTATAAGTCTACTAAATATGCATTTCAAATTTGAATAATACACACACATATATAGCAATATGACACAAAAAATCGTGATTTACTCGAAATAAAAGTTTGTGAACACTATCAGTAGCTCTTAGTTTTTTTACAACTCAAATTCTTCGATTTGAATTGGTTCATCTATTGAATATCGATCGTTTCTAATGTCACAAATATTAAAATAATCTTTAAGTAAGGTGGAAGAGATATTTTCCGAAACGGGACATGCAAAATTTATCGGGGAGGGAGGGGGGGGCATTTTGAGTGTAAAATTGAAAATATTGTAAATTATGAACATAATTACATGAATAAGTACTTTAAAAACGAATTACAAAATTTCTGGCCGCAACTGCCTCTGCCCCCTCCCTCCCCCGCTGTCTAAGGTCATAGTGTCCGTAAGCATTACATTACATTTAGGATCACGGTTTTGTTGTCTCACCTGCGTAGCAGAGTGAGACTATAGGCGCCGCTTTTCCGACGGCGACGGCGGCGGCGGCGTCAACATCAAATCTTAACCTGAAGTTTTTGAAATGACATCATAACTAAGAAAGTATATGGACCTAGTTCATGAAACTTCGTTATAAGGTTAATCAAGTATTAATGAACATCCTATTAGAGTTTCATGTCACATTACTAAGGTCAAAGGTCATTTGGGGTCAATGAACTTTGGCCGATTTGGGGGTATCTATTGAATTACAATCAAAACTTTAAAAGTTTTGGATCTGATTCATGAAACTTGGACATAATAGTAATCAAGTATCACTGAACATCCTGTGCGCATTTTAGGTCACATGACCAAGGTCAAAGGTCATTTAGGGTCAATAAACTCTGACCGAATTGGGGGTATTTGTTGAATTACCATCCTATCTCTATAAGTGCATTGGTCTAGTGTTAAAATGTGGAATAAGAGTAACCAAGTATCACTGAACATCGATCTTGTGCGAGTTATAGTAGTTTTTAAAGTCAGCAATGCTGTTATGTTGAATCGCGTGATGCAGATGAGACAGCCAGAGGCATTCCACTTGTTTAGTAAGATATTCATCTTTTTCCACATTAAAAACATGTTCAAAATCATTCATTCAATTCGAAATTTTCAGTTCACGCTTCGCGCTTGCATCAAATGCTATAATTAAATACTGATCACTGTTCATGATTTGACGATTTTTATTTTACCTCATTTGCTAAGAAAGCGTGAATGATTCTAAGCTAGCAACCAGACTGCTAGCAATTATAGAGGAGCGATGGCTTAAGGTACTCTCCGATGGACCTATAATGAGGATTAAAATGCCTCACTACCATAAAAAATGTATTAAATGCTCCGTTTTAATGTCAGAATATAAAAAAATAGCATTACAATTAAATATGAATCATGTTCATGATTACACTTACGAATTGTAACTTTCTAAATTTCAGCTCTAAATTTCATGGCATGTAAAAAAATGCTCGCATTATTTAAATAGGACTTGTCAGATACTTAATGGCCAGCGTCCAGCGCAGATATTGTAATATATAGATAGTCGTACAACTGCATTTCCCAAAAGGGCACTGGTATGTCCAGGGCCGCCTCGGGTCGGACTGTCCGGCCCCCGTCTTAGACTACGATATATAACAACATGGACCTGTGATAAATGCAGTGCAAAAGACCAAATAACATTTATCATTCATATTTTAACATAATAATTATAGCACTAGGACATTGGAAACAACTGAAATTAATAATCATTCACGATAGCGCCATCCATAGCTCATCGAACCTAAATAACGTATGACCTTGATCATGTGAACTGAAATTTGTGCAAAATGATCGATGATACTTTAATACCCTTATGTTCAAGTGAAATCTTTAACTGGATCAATGGAAAAATCAAAAGTTATGATGACATTTAAAAATTACCCCCATATGGTCAAAGTTCAGTTACTCTAATGACTTTTGACCTTAATCATGTGATCTAAAGCTTGTGCAAGACGATCAGTAATACATGAATATTGAAGTGTCATTAAAATTAAAGTGTCATTAATTTCTATCAAAGTTATAATGAAATTTCGAAAAAAAAATGTAACTTTGGTTAAGATTTCAAGGTTGATATGACGCTGTTATATCAAAACTACCGTCACCTTCACCGGAGAAGTTGCTCCTTTAGTCCTGCTCTGTTATGCCGGCGAGACAAAAAATAGGTACTGCCGTGCAACGGCCATTTTTAAAAAAATATACTCCGATATTCAAATAACTGAAGTAAAATGTAGATTGACAGAGTGGTTTAAAAATGCTAATTGAATCGCTTTATCATGTTTATACATCCATGTATGTTTTCTATAATTTTGGATATAGATATTCCTGTAAAATTAATGCTACCATGGTAACGGCAAATTAAATATCAGACCTATTTCTGAATATCGCCACAGGTAGATTTAAGTTCAGCACCAATTCATTCGCGGAAATAGCAAGAAGATCGAACTCTACAAAAGCAAACATAATCCTATGTAATATCATGACGAGTATCGCACTGATATAAGCTATGTGCAATATCGATATAATATTGTGCGCTGTTTATTTTTATCAGAAATGTGCATCTGATAAAATAATGTGCATTGTTATATTTCGCATATATAACATAAAATGATATATATCTTGCATCTTATTTCAATATTTGTTTTCACTATATGTGTCATGACAACAATTATTAAGTATTTATTCGGTTAGCACCAAATCTTGACGAAATTGAGATGCGGAACACAAACATTATACCATTACTAGTTTTTACAAACTTTTATTTTGAGTAAATCACGATTTTATATTTCATATTGCCATATATGTGTGTGTATTATTCAAATTTGAAATACATATTTAGTAGACTTATAATTTGAAACTCTGAATAAGAACAATTCCATATCAAAGATAATCAAAATATGATGATAATCCGTCAAAATATCAAAATGCGTGATTTTCGACAGTCTTTCCGATTTTACGCTAAAAATGATACTTTCACGCAAAAGTGCACTTGGCACCCGCCCGTACGCTATTCCTCAGTATTTCCGCAAGACTTTTAGCTGGGATGCAAGGAATTGACAAATTGTGCTATCCAATTAAAAACTCGCTTTATTATGGACTTATACATTTAAATAAAAACTCGCTTTGGTATGTACTTATACATGTAATTATGTACATAATGTACGGTATTTTCAATTTTTCTTTCAAAATGCGCACCTGGTAAAATGCACATTGTCTCCTTTCGGATAACATAAAATGAGATATCTACCATCTTACTTGAAAATTCTTTTAATATTTGTGGCACTAGAACATTTACTATACATTCGATGGATAAACGCATTTAAATCGAAGAATTTATGTTGCGTAAAAAAACTTCAAACTATTGATAGTTTTCACAAACTTTTATTTCGAGGAAATCGCGGTTTTATGTTTCCCTGTGCCATATGTGTGTGTGTAATATTCAAATTTGAAATGCATATTTAGTAGACTTATAATTTGAAACTCTGAATAAAAACAATTCCATATCAAAGATAATCAAAAATATGATGATAATCCGTCAAAATATCAAAATGCGTGATTTTCGACAGTCTTTCAGATTTTACGCTAAAAATGACATTTTCACGCAAAATTGCGCTTGGCATCCGGCCATACGCTATTCCTGGGTATTTTTGCAAAACTTTTAGCTGGGATGCCAAGCATTAGCAAGCATTAACAAATTTTGCCGTCCAAAATATAAAAATCGTTTTGGCCGGTCTACTACAAATGTATTTCTTATTTTTAGTCAAACTCCTCATGATCTACACATATACATACTGTACAACTAATTTGTCTACTTGCTAGTTTTTTTTCTTTTTTTTTGCTGGGTCTCATGGCTGGTATGGCTATTTAGTCTAACATACATGTACTCTTGACTTATTTTCACTTTCGGCTATAAATCAACTCTGGACTATTTTCTAGCAGTCCAAGTGTCAGACAAAGTGAAAGGTTGACCAAAGCTTGAATGATGGCAGCCCATCTTGAAAATAGACCTAATGGTTTTCGATCAAGAATTAGCATCCATACAAAAATCCTGTATTCTTTATTCATGAATCGTAACTTTCTTTTTTCCCCTAAAAAGATTAATTGATCAATTTTCTCTAAACCTATTCCTCAATCTGTACCTTTGATTCAAGTTCTTAGTATTAATTTCATTGTAGATACGATGTATATGAAAAGTAAACCAAATACATGTATTTCCTTTGGCTTGTTGTGCTTATTACCTACCACTTTCATACTGACAGCCAGAGTGGAGTTACTCCCGGGTTCCAGAAGGAGTTCACTTTGTATGAAAATTCTAGGATTATTTTGATCCGGATTCGAAGCGGAGTACTCAACGCAGTGCGAGAAGAGGATTTCAAATGGAGTTCGTCTGCACCGGAAGTGCAGTATCGGCTATCTCGCGCATATTTTCATTTATTTCTACATGGGGGAGATTCCACTCGCCACACATATGGCGCGAACTTGCTTGGAAACTATGAAAACGACTGCGGATACACTGCTGCAGAGCTGACCAGTTTGAAAAGGGGTGTAATGTCGGTCCAGAGTACAAGCGCATCAACTCAACCTGGAGTAACTCCACTTTGCTTTCAGTATGAAAACACCTCCAGAGGCTAGAGCATGGCCCTAATTGATAAGCCAGATGCGAAAAAATGGCAATGTAATTAATTGCTGGTACAGGGGAAAGTACATTTACATATTATTAAAGTATAGACAGCATTGACCAAGTACGACCCCCACACAGAACATCATTTCATTGTCAAATTATTTGCTTTTGCTCTTTTGAAAATATTGTCTTCTGAACTCTGATATTTTTAAAATCCTTTCCTTTATTTTGTTCATTTCAAATCAGTCAGACTGCAGGTCCCAAGAAAGTGACTTCTTTCATCCAAGTGATATTCATGACTTGAGAAGTTTTGCATATTCAAAGGATAAGTCCACCCCAACAAAAACTTGATTTGAATAAAAAGAGAAAAAATCAACAAGCACAACACTGAAACTTTCATCAAAATCGGATGTAAAAATAAGAAAGTTATGGCATTTTAAAGTTTCGCTTATTTTCAACAAAATAGTTATATGAACGAGCCAGTTACATCCAAATGAGAGAGTTGATGACATCACTCACTATTTCTTTTGTATTTTATTATATGAAAAATGAAATATTTTGATTTTCTTGTCATTGTTATGTAAAATGAAGTTTCATTCCTCCCTAAACACGTGAAATTCCATTATTTTAACATTTTGTGCTTCAGGCAAGGAGGTCCTAATTGTCAAATTCGTAAAAAATTGAAATATTGTATAATTCAAACAATAAAAAACAAAAGAAATAGTGAGTGAGTGACATCATCGACTCTGTCATTTGGATGTAACTGGCTCGTTCATATAACTATTTTGACGAAAATATTAAGCGAAACTTCGAAATGTTATAACTTTCTTATTTTACATCCGATTTTGATGAAATTTTCAGCATTGTGCTTGTCTGATTTTTCTCTATTGATTCAAATCAAAATTTTTCTGAGGTGGACTTGACTTTTAATGAGCTTGATGCGGACCAAAACACCTCTTTTCATTCGGTCATTGCTGCTCTAATTGTGCATCGAATTTCATGAATTTGGTATCATTGTAAAGAAAAAGAATCATTCTTTCAGGTCATCTGTTTGGATTTATTCAAAGATTTTGTAATATGGGTTAAAATTGTGATCTAAAATATGCTACAAAATAGATATTTTCACCTGACAATAGCTGCTATTTTCACACTTTATTTTTGTTTGAGCCCAAATGATTTTTATATCATGATAAAGCTGAATATGTAGGCCTATGCTTTGAAATGATATAGGTTTCAAAATAAGAATCGGTTTAATTGGGTCAAGATCACACTTTTCATTTGCCAAGTACATAAAGCAGTTGAAAACAAGAATACTGCACTCTTGATTGGTCAAAGAGACCACACAATGGCAAATTCCAATGGTTCCAGTGCCTGGGTTCAAGGTCACACTTCCCACGTTGTAATCTCCTCAAATACCCAGCGCCTGTTGTTCTGTGAACCTTATCCAGCCAATCAGAACTCTTGATTTCATGCAAGTACAAAATTTCAGAAATCTCGTCTTGTACATTGGTGGGAAAAGTGTGATCTTGACCCGATTGAAAGGTGCCGCATATCAAGAGTGGCATTGTAAGAAATTACAGAAGTTCAGCTTCATAGTGATATAGATATCATTGAGGCTCAAAATAAAAAAATTTGCAAAAGAAAACAGAGGAAGAAAATTCAGTTTTGAGGCACATTTTCAGGCCAGACATTTACTTATTTAACAAAATATTACATACAAAATAAATGACCAATATGAAAGAGTAACTTTTACTTATCTGATGGTGCAATAATATTTCATTTAACTTGAGGTTAAAACAGGTAAATTCTTTAAAAGAATATCTCACGAATCACAAGATTTTGCAAGGAGGAGGATTCAGCCACGAGATGATTTGGATGAATCTGGCCTTTTTGCTCATTAGCATAGGGACCTGCGGTCTGACTGAAATATAACTCTAAACTTGAACAAGTGACGTTGATAGGGGCTACATGTATTGGGCCCATTTGCATCATGACTACAATTTTTTTTTATTGACCACTACACATGTACTGTACATCAAAAACATGTATGGCAGATCACATGCACACTAGGTGGTTTCAGACTACCTCGAAGTTCGTCAGTTCCAGGTATTCTCTGATCGGGAAATTTACCCTGATCAGAAAATACCAGGTATTTTGGTAATGTGAAAGCAAACTATGCGTAATTTCCCCGAAAGAAAATACCCGCTAAATAGTAGGTACTTGGCAAAATTACGAGAATTTTCGCGGGGATTTTTCCAAGGTCGCAGGTATTTTGGCGATGTGAAAGCAAATTACGGGAACTTTTAGCCCAGCGTGTCGTTGGGCGTCGTGGGGCGCGGGAGCTGTGGGTGGCTGCTGGGCAAGTGATTTTGAATCTCGCGCCTTGCCTGTTTATCAGACCATACTGCGCATGCTCGTAACTTCAGGAACTTATCCCGAAGGGTATGGTTGAGGGCGGTGTGAATGCAGGAATAAATTAATGGGTATTTTTAGCCTAAAAAAGTTCTTGTAATTTAACACGGGGATTCTTGTGATCGTGGCGGTTTGAAACCACCTACTGTGTACCATAGTTCATTCTGTAATTAATGGGAAAAGCATCAGGGACTCAGGGATTGTATTCACGGTCAAGCAATAGATAGGAAATCTGTTTTGCCATGACTTGACCTCTCATTTGTTATCTATGGGTTTATAAGGGCAGACAATTTGTAGCTTCATCATTGTCTATTTTGACAATAATTCTGAAGGGAAATAGTTTTGGATATCACAGGTGGATCCAGGGGGGGGGGAAGCCGGACCATGCCCGCCCCCCTCTTTTGAGAGGCACTATTACATTTTTTATAGTAAAAATGCCATTCAAACGGAAGTGTGCCCCCTTTTTTGCTTGTCAAATTTTTCCTCCGGAAAATGTGCCCCCCCCCCTGTTCGGAAAATCCTGGATCTGCCCCTGTCAGATTTAGCCTATTCATTTTCTATAGCAAATTTGACAGAATTGTGTTGGATTGTGGTTGTAGATGACTGTGTTCTGAATGAACCATATTGCCTGGTTATCACAAGGAGAGAAGTTCAAAGTAGACATAAATATAGGCTCATATTCTGAAGTCTGGTTTAACTTTAAAGAGGCTATGGTCTAACTCTGTTTAAATTATGGTAAGCCAAAAATATCAAAATTTGCTCTTTGTGCTCTTTTATTGTGCTGTAATGGGGAAGAAAACAAATTCACGTATTTTTCCCAGCCAGTTTATATGGATGATCTGATTGACAAATACATGTACATATTTAAAGCTGATATTAAAATAAACCATATTGTGATAGAGGTTTGTGTCACAATTGGCTATCTATAAGTAAATCACCAGAGTTTGAATTATTAACAGGAGTCCAGAATAAGCACCCATAGGCCCATATTCTGAATTCCGGTTTAAATCAAACCCTGGTTTAAATTGTGGTTTAACTATGGAGAGCCAATTCGAGCATACAATCACTAAACAGTACACAGTCAAATTATTAAACTCGTATGACACCCAAATTATTCATAATTGTCTGGGAATGATAACTGAACTATTTTTCTTTATTATGAAAGTAAAAGGAAACAAAAATAGTAAACAGAAATATACAAACAGATTTTTTTTATTCTTTGGGCTCCCCATAATTTTAGCATTGAGTTAGACCATGATCTAACTATAAGTTTAATCTGACTTCAGAATATGGGCCATAGTATACAAAGTACATTAAGTGTACGGGGGTGGGGGGGAGTAAAGCAAACCATAGGGATGAGATACTGCCCTTCATTCCGTATTTTCTTTTATGCACCTGTATTCCTGAAACTGAAAGCCAGAACTGGAAACTGTTCATTTTTATTCTCTTTGCAGACATGTTATTCTTCAGCTGATAACAACGGTTCTGCTATGATGGACCATCATTCAAGATGTTTCCTGGTAAGATTTAAAGGGGATCACAAACATCCTCTCTGACATCAAGTTCATTTTGTTAATTTTAGCATAAAAATCAGAAAATATATGATGTTGCTCTTCTTGATAGCATTTTAAGGATTTCATTTCAGAGTTTCATTTCAGAATTTTAACTATTTTTGCAATCTGGTGTCCATGATTACTAGACAATGCACCTCTTCTTTGATTGTTTTGATATTTTTGTTCTGTAGTATGTCATAAATCAGGGATGCTACTTTTTAGACATGCATAGGTCGTACTTCTGATCCAACATAATGCCAGCCATCACCCTAAGTGTCAAAAGAGGCCCACTTTAAATCATTTTCCAACTTTTAATTCAATTCTAAAAGGTGACTTGTCAATTCCCTTCACCCAGTCTACACCTGCTTTTTCTGTTTGACTTCTTTCCATAGATATACTAAATTGATTGTTTAGACCAAAGTTGTCTGAGAAATACACCAACTGCTTGTAGACCAAGTGAATATAATTATAAAACAAGATTTCTAGTTTCATCAGGGGGTTGTTCAGACTTGTAAAATATTTTTACTTCTTAAAAACATTATAAGTGGCAAGTTACTGGCAACTCAATTTCTATATTTTCTTTTGATTTAAGGGCAAGCGATCAGCAGTCATCTTCCTAGTCATCTACACCATCCTCATGGGATTCATGTTCCTGTCCTATCTCTATACATCATCGGACGGCAGAACGAGCAGCGCCGCCCATCTCTCCGGCAAGGATGTCATCGTTATCAAGAAGAGTGCCGCTAGAACGTATTCAGATGTAGCAGGGTCAGATGTAGTAGACACAGATGGCAGGATACATCTGGGCATGAATTTTCTTCCAAAACCAGGGGTTCCATCGCCGGTTCAGACTCATTTTAAATCGCTCCGAACAGGACAGGTACATGTATAAAAGTTGAATAAAATCTTCTATTGTATCAAGGAATGCAAGGTATCTGAGTTCTTTCTCAATCTTATGATGAAATACTGGTGTGAACAGAACTTTCTATATAAATATAAAAAACACTGATCTCTCTCTGTCATCAAGAAATATTGCTGGAGTGATACACAATTCCTCTTTATAAATATCAAGTATCAGAGATCTCTCTCCCATAACTCTTTTACATCAAGAAGTACTAGTGGAGTGAAATTATTCCTCACTATTTCCTCTATAGTCAAGAGGAATATCCAAAACACATAAGAGATACTCAGCTTGATACATTTCCTCTATGAGAGTACATGGGTCATTATAACAAGTACCAAAGATCTCTCTTACAGAGGATAAACAATATCCTTGGATGTTAATATGTGAAATGAAAAATTGAAGTTCCCGTGGATTCCCCTTATCCACGAAGTAACAGTGGGATGAAACTAATACTCAGAAAAATATCAAAAATTTAAATAATGCAAAGGATTTTTTTTAATCCAAGAAATGCAGCAAAGCTATTCTTCTGATAAGTCGCGAAATTCCCCAAAGAGCTAGTCTAAATGTATTGCAACTGTTGTCAAAGTTTTAATGAGTTTTTAAATCAAACTTCTTTTTTATTTGTTTATTTTTTTTCAAAGTCATGATATGACAGTGGTCCTTATATCTGATCAAGCCTGTCAAATTGGTGACAAACCACAAAGTTTACATTGACTGACTGATAAATTTATCACTTTTTACCAATCATAAACCAGGAAGGATTTATTTGAAGCTTTCATTGGACATTGTCATCCTATCAAAATTTGGATAAAGTTTGTTATTGTCATTAAGGACACAACAGTGAACATATTCTTTTTTTAACAACACATTCTTTGTACATTTTGAACAAATCTGTTGAATGGTGTACATGTACATCTTCCCCCCCAAAAAAAAAAGAATCTTATTTTGTGCTAATTTTCAACTGACAGGTAGTGAAAACAATAGTCTGTGTTGCTTTTGATGATTTGCCCAAGTCACCAAAAGCATTGCTCATTTATTGTCCAAAGAAGTGATTTCTTTGGTTTGTGCCGTAATTGTGTGATTTCTGTTTGCTCTCTCCTCTGCAGCCAATTAAGGACAAATGCAAAAAATGTGCAGTAATCTCCAGCTCAGGACACATGCTTGGAAGCAAGCGAGGGAGAGAGATTGATTCTATGCCCTGCGTGATACGCATGAACAATTCCCCGGTCGAGGGGTTCGAGGAGGATGTAGGTGCAAGGACTACATTGCGCATTGTGTGCCATATGTCGACCGAGCCGGTCAATGCCGACTCGGCAAGCCTCCTCAATCCGTCCAACAAGCAGAGTCGGCCGGAGAAGATAGTTTTCTTTGGTCTCAATGAGCCCAACCACAGGTGGGCATTGGAGAAAGCGGAAATCATGGTCAAGAACTACCCGGAGGTGGATTTTTATTCTTTGGACGAACTGGGAGAGCTGGAGTTTGATCTGATCTTTCAGAACGAGACAGGCAAGAATAAGTGAGTTGAAACAAAAATCTTCTCAGTTCTTTTTTGTCTCGCCCACCAGAGGTGAAGGCGAGACTTAAGGTAGGGATCCAAATGTTGTCCGGCGTCCGTGCGTCGTCCGTCCGTCGTCTGTCATCCATCCGTCACAAACCTATTGACACTTAACTCCACAACCGTAAGTTGCTTTTCGACCAAACTTGGATGGTAGATGGACTTGGGGGACTTGCATGTTATGCTACAGTCAGAGGTCACATGGTAAGGTCAAAGGTCATTTTCAGGTCAACGTTAAAGTTTACATGCAAGACTCTCTTATGACACCTAACTCCGCAACCGTAAATGACTTTCCAACCAAACTTGGATGGTAGATGGACTTGGGGGACCTGCATGTTATGCTGCAGTCGGAGGTCACATGATAAGGTCAAAGGTCATTTTCAGGTTAACGTTTAAGTTTACATGCAAGACTCTCTTATGACACCTAACTCTGCAACCGTAAGTCACTTTTGAACCAAACTTGGATGATAGATGGATTTGGGGTACCTGCATGTTATGCTACAGTCAGAGGTCACATGGTAAGGTCAAAGGTCATTTTCAGGTCAACGTTAAAGTTTACATGCAAGACTCTCTTATGACACCTAACTCCGCAACCGTAAATGACTTTCCAACCAAACTTGGATGGTAGATGGACTTGGGGGACCTGCATGTTATGCTGCAGTCGGAGGTCACATGGTAAGGTCAAAGGTCATTTTCAGGTTAACGTTTAAGTTTACATGCAAGACTCTCTTATGACACCTAACTCCGCAACCGTAAGTGACTTTTCAACCATACTTGGATTGTAGATGGACTTGGGGGACCTGCATGTTATGCTGCAGTCGGAGGTCACATGGTAAGGTCAAAGGTCTTTTTCAGGTCAACGTTAAAGTTTACATGCAAGACTCCCTTATGACACCTAACTTCGCAACCGTAAGTCACTTTTCAACCAAACTTGGATGGTAGATGTACTTAGGCGACCTGCATGTTATGCTGCAGTCGGAGGTCACATGGTAAGGTCAAAGGTCATTTTCAGGTCAACATTAAAATTTGCATGCAAGGCTCTAATGACAAGTGTTATCATCCCAATCATTTCACAATGAAGTTTCGATACAATTCTGTTGCGTGCCCTCGCAAATCACGATATTTCTGGTCATTTTCACAAGTGGGCGAGACACAATATCGCTCTTGCCTTGTTTCAATTAGATGTTATGATTTCTTATCAGTTACTCTGAAGTTTTTGTGCTCCATAATTACTGCACAGTCTGTCCCACTAATTCTTCAGAGAAGATTCTCTACTCTTTAGCTCATTTGGGAACATTACATCATGCATCAGAAATTTTAGATGTAACAGATAATCATTTGTGCAATACCGGTACTTGGAAGAAGATCTGCACATGCCTTTGTATTGAATTTTATCTACAAGTATGTCCAGCAGCCCTTTGCAAAGAGAGTTTAATCAAACACACTCCCACAATCAACAGTGAAAGTAAACCAAGGTGAAGCATGCATTTCCAGCTTGCATTTTATTTTTTTAAAAAGTGATTGAGTTTTAAAACACCACTCTTTTTCTGCAATGGGTTTCTGAACTTTATTGCTTGGAGACAGTATTGCTAGGGAGTCTTCTTCTATAAACTGAATGCTAACAAAATTTTACAAATTAATTTTTCTTTGCCATTTACCCTATAGCACCTACAGATTATAAGCATAATGGCAAACTCTCACTAAAATAAACTGGTAATTAGTAGGCATTGTTCCAAACAAATTGAAACATTTTTTTTTTTTATAAATTTACTTTTGTTCATTACAAGTTTTATTTATTTTGTTGCATAGGATCTGTTGAATAGAATGGTACATGTCAAAGTTCAATCAGATGTACGAATATTGACCTTTGAGAAATAAAAGCAAAAGTTCATGTTTCAGCTGCCCCAGAGTGGGCCCCAGTCCCACGCCTTCAAAAAATGTGAAGTATTACTGACAGAATGAAAATTAAACTAAAGTTTTCACCAAATATGGGATAAAATATGTCAAAAATTAATTGTCCATATCTGAACAGGGCTCCACACTAACCCATTTTTTCTACTGGTCCAACCTATTCATGTCGGGCCAGTAGATACCCAGTTTTTCAAATTTTTACTGGTCCGAACCTAAAATCTACTGGGCCCAAAAAATAAAGAAAACATTAAAAAAAGGCGCAAGTTTATTTTTCTAGCCTTTCGTTACCCCCCCCAAAAAAAAAAATTAAGGACAAAAAGAAGCAAGACAGAAATGAAGAAAGAAAGAAAGAAAGAAAGAGAGGAAGGAAGGAAGGAAGGAAGGAAAAGAAAGAAAGAAAGAATAAAAGAAAGGAAGGAAGAAAAAAAGGTAAAGAAAGGATAGATGTGAAGGAAGAAAAAAAGAAAGAACTAAAGAAGGAAAGGAAGGAAGGAATAAAGAAGGAACAAATATAGATAGAAAGAAAAGAAAAAAGAAATGAAGGGAAGAAACGAAGCAAGCAATACAGAAAGAAAGAACAAATCCAGAAAGTAGTAAAGGAAAGAAGAAGCAGTGAAAAAAGAAGGTTAAAAGGAGAGATGGAAAGACGGACAAAAGAAAGAAAGAGAGGAATGAAGGATTGAAAGAAGGAAGGAAGGATTGAAAGGAAGAAAGGAATTAAGGAAGAAATAAGGCAAGGCTCCACATTAACTTTTTTTGGTGGTGGGCCACCAAAACCTTCAAATAATTTTTTTGGTGGCCCATTAGTAAAGGTTGGTGGCCCGAAAAATATAAAGAAAAACATTAATTAAAATGAATAAAACAAAGTGAAATATTCTGCAGTCACTAACACGTACCACTATTCTTTGTACATCTTGTATGTAAATCGTGCTTGCTGTTATTTTACTTTGCTTATTTTGTGGTAATATATAAATTGTTCTATCATTGTAAATATGAAATGATTGAAAGAGAATAAAAGAATTGTATTGTTCCCAGGTTGTGGATTTTTAATCTCCGTGCCGACACACACTCATAATGGTAAAGTAAATAAATAGTGCATATAGCAAACTCAGATAGATTTACAAAACAATTATTTTTCCTTTCTTCCTTTTTGATCATAAAACCTAAATTATGCAGGCCCCAAATCCAGTTTATTTTCTCTTTTCCAGCATATTATAGCAGGAGAAAATCACAGAAAAATATGCTGCAGAATTTATAGAACAATGTGTAAAAGGTGGAAATAAAAAAAATCATTTTTAGAATAGTATACTGAAAAAAGAAATAAAAAATTGTAAAAAATGAATAAGTGAAATAAAACAAAAGAAAAAATGAAGAAAGAAAAAACAAAGAACAGGAAAAAAACATTTGAGAACAAAAGAAAATGTAACTTTGTAAGAAAAATGAATAAGACAAAATTATCAAAAAATGGGGAAAATTATTATTATTCAGTAGAAACATGTTCTTTAATCAGGCATATTCAATGGGAAGGGGGTATAAATGGTTTAATCACTGTAAAAAAAAAATGAAAGAAAAAAAATGAGAAAACGGCAAAAATTATCTGGAAAAAATAGTGAGAAAATTCCTTCCCTATATTTGACAAAATGATGGAAAAATTCACATTTCATATCAATGAAATGCCTTCCCAAAGTATTTACTTCCTTAAGAGTGGTTTAAGAAGTCATTTGTAAACAAGAAAGAAAGAAGCTGCCTATTTATTTTTGGCTAGAAGAGGCACAGCTTCAATATAAACCAAATATCAACATACATACAAATGCACATACGGGACTGTGATGTACTCACCTATGTGTTTTATGTGTATTAATGCATTTGCATGTGACTTTGACGTAGATTTTCAGAGTTCTGGGGAAGATTTCTTAGCAGTAACATCCCTGAGTCTGAATAGTCTGCTAGCGCACAGCTAGCTGCAGTGGTTTCATGCACGCAAAGCTCAGCCAGACAGCCGGCGCGGCCGGCTGAATAATAGTTACTGTATGCTAGCGGTAGTAGGCCTACATACTGTCATGACTATGCAATCTTTGTGTGTGTGTATTTGTGTGTAGATTAACAAAAAAGGCGCATGACGAATTGGCTTGCAATTTGAACTGTAGAAAGTTGATAAATACATGCAAAATCGGGAGAAAAATTGCGCTACTTTGAAAATTATTGGTTGCCCGATTCGGGCCACCAAAACTTAACATTTTTTCAATAATGGTTGCCCGAGATGAATTTTTGGTGGCCCTGGGCCACCGGGCCACCGCTAATGTCGAGCCTTGAATAAGGGAAAGGTAAAATGATAGATAGAAGGAAAGAAATAAATAAAGGAAGGAAGGGAAGGAAAGAAGCAAGCAATTATGAAACAAAGAAAAGGTAAAAGAATAGATGAAAGGAAGAAAAAAAGAAAGACAGATAGAAGAAAGGAAGGAATGAATGTAAGAAAGAGAGAAAGGTCTGAGAAAAAAATAGAAAAAACAAGAAAGGGTAAATAAATGATGGATGGAAGAAAGAAAGAAACAAAGTAACGAAGAATGAAGGGAAGAAAGGGGTAAAAAGAAGGAAGGAAAGAAAGGAAGAAGAGATGAATATAGGATGGATGGACTCAAGAACTAAAGAAAGAAAATATCAGAAAGAAAGAAAGAGAAAAAAGAAATAGAGAAAATATTTTATAAAAGGATAGAAAGAAAGAATGAATTAAAGAAAAAAAAGGGAAATTAAAAAAGTAACAAAAAATCGAGGGAAGGAACAAAGAAAGATTAAGAAGGAAAGAAAGATAGGAAGAAAGCTAAAACTATCATAATAAATAATATATCAGTTTCTTTTTGGCTCAATTAAAATAGCTACAAAAAGAAAGTCAGATACCAAGTGTATCAACACACACATAAATGCATATGTGGAGCTATTATGTATTCAGACGATATCACCCGAAACCCGATCTGTTTGAACCAAAACAGAAGTGAAAATTTCTCCTTTTACTGCTTACAAATGACAGAGTTACTCCAATTTTTAGGAAATATGGACATTATAAGAGCCTTTCATGAGTATGAACCATGAATTTTGACAGTTCTGTGAGAGATTTCTAACAGAGTTTAGCCAGGCTTTGTTCGTGCGCCCAGTAGAGAATTTACTATGTGGGTTGTGTGGCTGACTACATGTACACTGTATGCATGCTGTATGGTACTCTAGTAACACGTGCGATTCATTCTGTGTGTATTCTGTGTGTGAATGGCAGAATGTAATGGGGGGAAATGGTTTGCTGTGAATTTGACCATTTCTGGAAAAGTTATTTGCCCAACAATGGTTTTTATTACTGGTCATGTCGGACCCTTAAATCTTGCTATTTTTGGAAAAATTACTGGCCCGACAATGATATTTTTTACTGGTCATGTCGGACCAGTAAATCTTCCCGTTTCTGAAAATCTACTGGCCCGACAGTGTTTTTTACCGGTCAGGGACCGTCGGACCGCCGCTAGTGTCGAGCCCTGCATATCGACTTCGATGTCACTCTGTGTGATATCCAACGTTTTGATGAACTCTTCATGGTATAACAACGCTTGAGCTTCTTCGGCGAAGTAAGTGGTTTTCCGAGACGTGGACGCAGCCATCTTTGCTGAGATCAACTGCGCAACAGTCTGGAACTTGCTACACACCGATGCGTATCAATCGGTTTTTCTCCATTATACTCAATAGGAGCATACACTTTCTATGGAGATCTATATAGCAGCCAACCTATACAGTATGCACATGCAATATTAGCACGGTAAATCATATACAAGAGAAACTATAGCGCAACTAAAACGTACGGGCGGTTCAGTGTGTAACAGGAAGGGCGGTCTCGGGCGGTTCAAGGGCCATTTGGTTAAAGTGTAAATTGTTAGATAAGAGCATAGAAGCAAATGCATGATCGTATGAAGGTACATTCATGTATCTTTGCCTTTGTCACATGCCTTCTTTTCACAAAGGCGGTGGAAGCTAGAATACACATCTGACATATTTCTGGTTGTGCTTTTCATAAAGTACATGTAAACATGCAGTAGTGAGGTTTTCTTCAATATGCTGTGATGAATCAGCACTTCATGTACATATATGTACATTTACATGTATGTGAGCAAACTGTTGTCCTGGCAACAATAGATTTGAAGTGCATTTTGTGTAATATTGTCTTGTAATGAAATTGTTGTAGAGAAGTCATTCTACTCCATGATACTCCTTGTACGAATTTTGGATCTATTTTGACGAACTGCTAGAGATCTGGGGATTGGTTCACCAACATTTCTCATCTGACAACTTGTCAGATCTTTACAACATCCTTTGTTTTGATTTGCTGAGAAGTTAAGTTGCCTGACTGTTACTATAGTAACTGTTTAATAAAAACATCTGACAGATTCTTTCATGAAATGCTCCCCTACATGTAGCCATTCTCAGATCCTCACAACAAATCCATGACCACTTTTGGAAGCATGTTCAACAATATTGTGTGACCTGAGCCCCTTCTTAAAAAGAGTTTTGACTGATCCGATCAACAATAAAGTATGGACACCCAGCAACGTCGACATCTAAAATGCAAGTTTGTTCAAAATATTTGCTAGATATATATGACATATTTTCATACATTCATCATTCTCTTGAAGATTCAGTGTGAGTCTTTGTTTACTATATAAAGGGGATTGTACAAATTTCCTGAAGAAAAAAATTATGGTACATGTATTTCCATACAGTTAAGATTGATTAGATCATTCGTAACTCTTTGTAAGACGGTGCCCTGAAGACTTTTGACAATGGCTTGGGTACCGTGCTGGTGCTATGTACATGTAGACTGCTAGCATGTTCACATGATTCAGAGCTGCCAAGTACATGTAGTACGATTTTCCCGTATTTCATACGGAAATCAGTTTAAAATATGGCAGTACGCTTTTTCATGATAAAATACGGGAAAAAACAAATTAGAGAAGAAAAGGTTGTTTGCCCCACTAAGCATCCGGGAGCTTTCGGGCGGAGATGAAAAATGGCAGCCATGTTTTGCTGCCCTCTACGTTCAATGAGTTGTGCTTTCATCAAGGCTTTCCGATTAGAATTTTCGATATCCTGGCGAATCAACGCAGGTGACAAGTTATGAGCGCACGCATGTAGATTACAAGCGCAAAGCAGCGGCTCCAATCGCAATATATAGCGACTGGGAAATACGTCTGTAAGGATGATGACATCATCCAAGATGGCAACTTACGTTGACCAACGAAAGGATCGAAGATGACAATATTTCGATCATCATTAGAAAGGAATTAGCGGTTACTGCGGTCTAAGGTACGATACATGTATTTCTGAATTTCATACATTTTTCCGTAAATATGGATGCAATTTCTTTTTCATAATGTGACATTTTATTTACAAAAAAACGATCGGAAAATCAGTTTTCCGCCGAGTGTTAGATCTAATGTTACTGCTAATTTAGTACGTTGTCTGTACGTATGGGCCTCCAAGCTCTTCAGTCTATGTATTGGTGAGTGAGCCAATGCAGTTCAGCGGAACAACCAAAATACAGAGACTGAAGCTTTTGGTCTTGTGTGGGGCGCAAATTTTGAAATATGAAGGAATTTTTCCATTATGCATGCATATTTATCTCACACGGTAAAAATACGGATTTTTTTGTCAAAATACTGATTTGGAGGGATTTAGAATACTGAAAATGCAAAATACAACTTGGCAGCTCTGCATGATTCCCATAAAGCTGCAATTTGTCAGCTACAATACATGTGTAAACATTTACACAAATTCCAATGTAAATATGGAATGGTCCTGTTTGCAAATTAAACTTTAATTTTAATGGAGAATTTGCTCTTTTTCAATATTTGCTCATAGGTACACATGTATAAAGTGTGTTTTTATGACAGATCTTCAAATCAAATTAATCAGTGCTCTTGGGTCCTAAACTATTTTTGGACAGGTTTTGTTGCATGAACTTGAAATAGTTCTACTTGTACAATATCAAGAAAATAACCAGTAGAATGTTGATTCTTGATAGAATGATTATGATTTTCTCAACTGTTTAAATCATAGCTTTTACAATAGTCTAGGCATGCATTCATGTTAATATTTTTTTTTTTTTGGGGGGGGCGGGGCAGGCAATGTAGGAAGTTCATGAAAGGCCCGGGGTTAGTGACTTCGCTCTTATCACAGCAAAAATCACTCATAAAATTCCCCAAAATGGAATGCCTTACCCCTTTCTTAACTGGGCTATTTCAGACCAGTATACTACTGGGGGGGGGTTCAATTTGACCCTCCCCTCAGATCTCGCGATCACCGAGAGAATTTGCACGCGCGTAGAGCCAGATGTAAACTACAAGAAGTCCTGTATGGTAAATTTTTTTAAAAATTAATTCTTTATATTTTTAATTGAAATTAATTATGCAAATTTGCGTATGAAATTTGCCCTAAATTTTGTTTTTTGTGTATGTTTTTGCCTTTAACTCCATTCATATAGCTAGTAGATTGCTAATTTTTGGTTTGAGTATCAATTGTTGCATTTTTAACAAATATCTACAAAAAAACTGCAAAAATATAATTCTTATGTATTTTATTGTTTTTTTAAATTCTTATCTATTTCTTTGTTTTTTCAAACCTTTGTTTTTTATTGTTTTTTCCAATGAACTTTGTCGGGGACCCTTCTGCGATCATAAATAGCATAAAATAGATCCATTTAAACCAACAAAAGTAAATATAATCATACATTCTATGATTTTGGGTTGAGAAACACAATTTGCATTGACTTTGTACATGTACACGGAATCACGTTTTTGAGCGATTTCGGGTCTGACATGCACTGAAAAAATGTTGTGTAATTTCAGAACCGCGTCCCCGGGCATCTCAAAAGATGCGCATGACTTGAAGTAAAAAAGTCAGTGAGCGGCGCGATTAAAAAACTTTGCGCGACGGCGTAGAGATGAAATTTGTCGAGGGGGGGATCAAATTGATTTGACCCCCCCAGTTAGAGTCACTCAAAATCTGCCACATTTGCAAAAAATGAAAATAAATGGACATTTGAAAAATAATCAGTATTCTACATCAGTGGAATTATGATATTTGCAATTTTGCATACTATAGCATACATTTTTATCTCATCTGGCCCGAAGGGCAAGATGAGCTTAAATGCTGTGTTGTGTCGACCGTCCACAATTTCAAAATGCTACTACTTCGCCATTTCAAGTCCGATTTCAATTCTGTTTGCTTTATATGATTGCACTACATGTAGGTGGGAGATTCAAAACTTCACAGAATTTTGAAATTCATTAAATATGCTAATTTATGCGTATTTTTCAAAATTCACAAAAAAATGCTACTTCTTTACTTGTTGACCGATTTTGAATTTTTTGCTTCCATCTGGTAGAGCTTCTTGAAGTTCACCAAACTTCTACACAGAATTTAGAAATTTTGACCAGAACAATTTTTATGCTAATTTATGCGAAATTAATTAATGCATATTTTTAAAAATTCACATAAATCCTTCTACTTTATATATTGACCGATTTTGATTTTTTTTCTTCCATCTGTAGAGCTTCATGAGGTTCACCAACCTTTTTCACAGAATTTTGAAATTTTGACTAGAACAATTTTTATGCTAATTTTGCAAAATTAATTTATTCATATTTTTAAAAATTCACGTAAAATGCTTTTTCTTCTTTAATTGTTGACCGATTTTTACTTTTTTTCTTCTTCCATCTTGTAGAACTTTATGAGGTTCACCAAACTTCTACACAGATTTTTGAAATTCTCAGTAGAAAATTACTAATGCTAATTTATGTGAAATTTATTCAGAAATCACAGAAAATGCCTCTTCTTTATTTGTTGACAGATTTTGATATTTTTTCTTCCATCTGGTAGAACTTCATGAGGCCCACCAAATTTCTACACAGAATTTTGAAAATTTTCAGTAGAAAATTAATTATGCTAATTTATGCAAAATGTCTTCATATATCACAGAAAATGCCTCTTCTTTATTTGTTGACAGATTTTGATTTTTTTTCTTCCATCTGGTAGAGCTGCATGAGGTTCACCAAACTTGTACTCAAAATTTTAAAATTTTGTCTGGAAAATTTATTCTTATTTATGCAAAATTTATTCATAAATCACAAAATATGTTTTTATTTCTAATCAATTTCAATTTTGTTTGCTTTATATGATAGCTCGAGGTGGTGATTCAAAATTTAAACATAGAATTTTGAAACTCATTGAATCTGCTATTTATTCATTTATTTTCAAAACTCACATAAATTACTTATTTATTTGTTGATTGATTTTGGTTATTTTTGTTCCATCTGAGAGCTACATTAGGTTCACCAAGGTTCTACACAGAGTTAAGAAACTTTGACTAGATAATTATTAATACTTAATTCATATGAAATTTATCCATAGATCACAAAAAATGCTTCTATGTCATTTCTTCATCAATTTCAATTCTATATCCTCAATGTGTCACCAATATAATTCACTACAGAGTCAACTGGGCTGAAATTAAAATTGTGTTAAATTTTGTTGCGAGATGCCGGATGAGCTCCACATCATTGATGTGCTAGTTAGTAGGAAAACATGGAAGTATCTCAACTAATTTTGCACAGTGGGCTGATGCAAGTTATCCAACATGAAAGAGTGGAGATACTTGGAAGATGAATGAAATCGTGAATGTGTCATTCCAAAAAGCATGTAACGCCTCCCCAATGTGCAATGGCTTCAAACTTATGTAGGGTGGCTGTGCAATCTACTGAACCTGTACCTGGTTATGGTCAAAATCATTCATTTGTGCTTGTAGATGATGATGGAAATGAAAGACGAATGATATTGTTGATTGTGAAAAGAGTAGCCCCCCTCCCCCTCCCAAATGAACGTACACCCTCAAACCTTCAGCAATTCCCCCAAGAGTGAAAACATAGCCCCTTTATAGAAATTAAAACATTACTTCTTACCCAGGAAAGAAGTCAGAGGGGTTTAAATATTTTAAAAAGCATACATGACATGCAAATAATACATATTGAAATACAATTTGTAACAGTCTCAAAATCCAGAACAGAATAACAACCTAACTTGACTCAAGTGCTGCGTATATTTATCTATGTCAGTGTAACTTGATACAAATGTAATAGGGTCTATATAGTGGAGACCGTGACCAAAATCGAATTATGATTTGATCTCAATTTCTCCTTTTCAGATATGATACCAACACTTGGTTATCAACGGGTTGGTATACCATACTCCTAGCTCTGGACATGTGTGAAGAGGTCCATATGTATGGCATGGTCAATGAGAACTATTGCGAGTAAGTATAGATAGAATTTGATATTTGTTGAGGCAAAGTTTCATTTTAATCATGATTTACATTGCAAGTTTACATAAAACGTTGGAAAAGATTGCATTTTTCAACACTGAACAAAGTTTGATGGTGAATTAAAATTAAATCAGTGAATCTGCCAAGTGTTCATAATTTATTCCAAGAAATTCAATTATACGCTTGATATTTGTGATGTCACTAATTTAAATCTTGAGAAATTTGGTTCAAATTCTTCCCTGCACCTGGCATTCATTATTCAGTCGATTTAATGTTCAATTCGTATTGCATGGCCCATGCCATCTTGTTTATCTTGGGGAAAAGTGGTTGACCCACAATAACTCTCATGGTAATGAACGTTGATGCTGCATGGATCGTGAAACACAAATTTATTGATAGAAAAATTAGGTCTGGGTATTCGCGGAATGTCTGAATGCTCTTAAACTGGAAAAAAAAGCAATTTTCATTGGTAAAAAATGTAGATTTGTACACTACAGGGACAGTTGAGGGGGGGTCTCTCTACATTTTAGGCTGATGGTTTAGAGCAGATCAAACTAATTTGATGATTTGCCTTTAATATGTGATTTCTTGATGATGTCATTTTTCACCCACAGGTTCATTATCAAAGCAGTGTGGTCCTCCACTCGATCACAAAAGGTGGTTTCAGACCCAGGGGGGGGGGGGACTCAGTATATAATGCATAGTGGGTATGTGCTGCGGAGGGGACCCCCATTTCCACACTCAAATTTCCGTTCCAAGGCATAGCACTTTTGCCTTGTTGAGAAAAAGAACAAAGAAAGCCACTCCAAGGCATAGCATTTTCTTATCGAGAAAAAAGAAGAGGGAAATCCGCTCCAAAGCTTCGCATATTTTTCGTTACGCCGCTCCGATCGCATTGAATGAGCTGCAATTTTGGTGAAAAGCAGCCGCAGAGCTCCCCCGGCGGAGGCCGCGCTAGCTGCATCATGCATGCATGACCGTTCCATAGGGATGCATACACACTCACACGCTGGCGATCCGTTCCAAGGACCCATGTTTTCACAAACATTTGTCTTTCCGAAGCCCGTTCGAGGACCCTCCTTTTTACAATAAGCCCGCTCCAAGGCCCCCGTTTTTTGTCTCGCCTGCGGCACACCCCCAGCACTTTTTTGGTCAAGTGCCCCCCCCCCCCCCCGGGTTTCAGACCTCAAAGTTCGTCAGTTCCAGGTATTTTCTGATCGGGAAATTTACCCGATGAGAAAATAACAGGTAATATTAGCAATGTGAAAGCAAATTACATGTCATATCCCCAAAAGAAAATACCCACTATACAGAGCGTATCAAAAAAAAGTTTACACTTTAAAAAAGCCCTGGGAATTAAAATATATACACCATGAAGGTAATTTGTTCACATGTTATCTTGGGTTTGGGTCTCATTTATCCAATGAAAGTAAAAGTTTTGACAGAATGTTACACTTGAGAGAGCACTGTTCATTTTTGTAAAGCTCGCAGAAATCTGTTTGCGCAGAAATGCTTGTTTTCACGTGGTGTCAATGGGAAAGGGCGAAATCAAACTTACCCTCCGAAACATTTCTCTTACATTTCCCTTGCACTTTTGGTCAATTGAAATAAGATGGATACATTCAAGCATTTTGTAACAATTTTCCCACCCAAATTGAAATTTCAACACTTAGTAAGCACAACCTTTACCCGTCTTGTGCCAGCTGGATCTTAGGACATAACTGAATCTGAACAAAAATTTATATCAGACATCTCCAGCATTTTTTGGACTAAGTTTTTATCTTTTAAAGTGGGTTTACATGTCATTTTTTATTAATACTTGTTTCTCCACACTTTCCCCAAGCTTGACAATGATTAACAAAATGAAAGTCAAGCCTAAGCCGTTTCATGTAAATCACAGCTCAGTGTAAACCAAATATCGTCACGATGGCCTCGGTGTGTGGGGAAACGGGGTGGGGCGCAATGAACTCTTCGAAGTGTTTTGGGCAAGGAAACACGTTAAAAAGTTTAAAGATATCTTCAAATCAATTTTACAATCTAAATTTAACGTGTCCTTGATTATTAAGGTCTAACTTTATTCACGTAACTATTTTAAAGTTCTGCGCAAATCATTTTTCACTAACTTTTCAAAAGTAAGTGGTGCTCACTCAAGCGGAAATATTTTTCAGAAGTTATATCCTAAATTGCTTAAATGGATCTGTACCAATGTTAAAATGTGGAAAAATGATCGGGATATTACAAATGTATAATTTTACAAGATTTTTTGTAAGTGTAAACTTTTTTTTGATACGCACTGTAGTACATGTAGGTACTTGGCAAAATTATAAGAACTTTCACGTGGATTTTGCCAAGGTCGCAGGTATTTTGGCAATGTGAAAGCAATTTACAGGAACTTTTAGCCCAGCATGTAGTTGGCTGCAGGCGCTGTGGGTTGCTGCTGAGCTAGTGGTTTTGAATCTCGCGCCTTGCCTGCTTATCAGACCATACTGCGTATGCTCGTAACTTCAGGAATTTATCCCGAAGGATATGTTTCGGGGCGGTGTGAATGCATGAATAATGAATGGGCATTTTTTAGCCTAAAATAGTTTTCGTAATTTAACGGGGATTCTTATGATCGAGGCGGTTTGAAACCACCTAAAAACACATTTATCTAATAACTTGTTCAGACAGGCTGAATACCAAATGATTTATCTCATCACAGGGTGCGTTTATTCGACACTTTTTACCCTAGAATCATGATTAGAATCATGATTCAAATCACGATTCTGCAGAATCACGATTGCGTTTAGTCGAAAGTGGAAATAAACGTCTTTCAAATCACAAACATGAAACACGGAAAAAGGGGCGTTTGGAAAGACGTTTCTGTAGAATCACGAACGAAAAAGGTCGTATAAACGATATCGTGATTTGAATCATGATTCTATGACGTCATTGTGTCGTGCTTCTTCCGGGTTCGACTCAAAGGCGCGCGCTGTGTTTCGTGCAGGTTAATTTTCGTGTAGCAGTATTGCCAGTGTACTAGTACCGGTATATGCCAATTGTCACGTGCATTTAGGAATTATCATTCTGTGTATTGTACCCCCGGGGTTGTACTGTAGCGTCATTTGTATATTTCATTGTTTTCATCAATCATATCTTCAAGTTCCAAAGGCACAAATTGGACTGACGACGAACTCAGGGCTCTGCTTGTGCTTTGGCCTGAAGCAAAAGCATCCCTAAAGCCTGGGCCTAAAGCTTACCCGGATTCACAGAAATAAGACGATCTACGAATCCCTTTCAGCGGCGCTTGCGAGGGAGGGATTTCTACGGAGATGTGGCACCGCCTGTCGAGACAAAATTAACAGAATTCGTGCCCAGTACTACGGCTACCGAACACCATTTTCGATGAACCGACAAGATTGAATACAAGTAAACAAAAACAATACACGGAATTCTGGAAGTAAAAGATTTATTTTCGGAAGCCGAGTAAACGTTGCACAAACGATCGCGCGTTAGCTCGGGCGGCAGCAAAAATCTAGCAGCCGACTTGAAGTTAGAAACACGCACGAAAATGTTGACCTATACTTCCTGGGTCAAACTGCGCACTGTGATGCGCACTGGATCGGCCCGAATTCAGGGAGAAACAGCGTTAGAAAGATGGTCGTATAAACGCTGATTCTGTCGGATCGTGATTCATGATGCTGTTTTGAATCATGATTCAAATCGTCATTCAAATCATGATTCTGGGTTGAGGTCGCATAAACGCAGCCTTAAAATACTGAGTATAACATAACCTCTTTTTGGTCAAAACTTGTTCAGGCTCAAAATACTGAATCATGGATCTCATTCATCCATGTCTGCCTGGGGAGTGTTTCATCAACATTTTCATCCGACAAGTTGTCAGATCTGACATCTTTCTCTGATGTTGATTGGCTGAGAGGTACTGTTACTATGGCAACTGTCGGAGAAAATGGGACTTAGCTAGGAAAGCTACGTGTTTAGGGTCAAATTTAGACTAAATGTTTTATAAAGGATGTACTTCTTGCCTTAAGAGTCAACACTGCGTGTGTAGAGTACGATTTGCGTGAGGTGTGAGGTACGTGGGGCTGTACTAAACACAATGATGCATAAAACCGACGTTCATGACATTAACAATTGAAATATCGCTGTACTTGTTTAGGGGTGCAATTCAGGGAATACTTGCCAACAGTATTGTTTTGTTTCCAAAACTTGTTAAAGGTAAATGCCAGTTTTTTTGTAACGATATCAAAATGAGTTGATACAGAATCAGATGAAATGACCACCAAAGTGTCTGTTTGTATAAATAAAGAATATATGCCAAAGGATTATGTAAGAAATTGTGTAACTGCTGAGAAATTAGCAAATAGGCACATGATTCGGGTCAAGCGTCGGGCACGACATTCAAAGCAATAATAATACACTGTCCCGCTTGCGCTTCTCTGTGTTGGTGATCTTCGGTGTGAATATTTTTTTTTTAGCGTAGATTTCAAGATTTCACAAAGTTCAGTTTATGTGACTGTACCAGATCTAGATCCTCGATGATATACTGACAATTGAGCCTGGTTTTACAGACTTTCTCATTAAATCAGTGTTTACTGCAACTACTGGCATTTCTCTTTAAGGCCAATACTTGTAAGGGATGCATTTTCAGAATATGAAAATACATGTTTAGGGTGCTTTTCGAGACCCCTTGGTCGCGCATGATATCCACTCATCAATGGAAGTGCCCCCCCCCCCGAGATAGAACGATAGAGGGCATACATTTAGAATTAATATCTATACATGTATTTATATGGCACTTTAATCTTCAGGACATCTGGGTCCAGTTGCAGGAAATCATAGTAAAATTGCCACCCAATGTTGACTCCAGTGAATCTTTGATACTTTACATACATATATGTATGTAGTTACAGTTGGACAGTAATTACCTATAAAATGCAATAGGACTCGGAACTATTTGAGAGGGCATACTCCAAAAAGAAAATCTCATGATCTTTGGCATGATGTTATTTGTCAGAGGCCTGTGAAGGTTGTATTAGAATAGCTGATAAATTTCTTTGTTATCAATTGTCAAGATGATACATTTTTGGTATTAAAGAAATCTTTGAGAGATTTGAGTAATTCATGACTGGAGATGTTTCTATCCAAGCCTTAGTTTAAAAAAGCCTTTTTTAGTTCAAGCATTAATCCAGGAAAACAGAAACTTTTATAATTCAGAAATAAATTACAGCTTTATATATTTGAATATTATCTTGTGCCATTTGGCAAGTGCAGCATTGCAGGAATTGCAGCCAATTTTTGATGAATTTAATTCTTTCCAGAGAACTTGGTGTACATGCTATTGATCACAGCCAAGTTTTAATGAATTTAATTCTTAGTAGAGAATCCTTTTTATGTACTTAAGCCAAAAGCAGGAATGGTTGGAGGTATATTGCCAACAATATCGTTGGGTAAATCTGATTTATAATTACATCTATTCAACATTGATTTTAAGTTTTAAATCCAGCTTTTTTTTTTTTAGATCCCAAACACCTTAACTGAATTCAGGTTTGCAGATTTTTCTCTTGGGCAGAGTATTGTCTGAGAAGATTTTAGATCATTATCCTTTGTACTGTAGGTCAAAGTGCTTGTGCACAGGTTCCAGCCCCCCTCCCTTCCTGAACACACACACAATGAAATATTTTTAATAGGTATTTCAGTTTAGTTTAAAGCTAATTATCTCAGGGTATATTTAGTGTGAAATTTTTGGTGGGGCATTCTGACCCCCCCCCCCTCCAAGATATCAGATTTTGTTCATGTGATCACCCACAATATTTTGCATGGTTCGAGAAAACAATGTTAATCTACATGTATGGGGTTGCATACAGGAGCTATTATTGTACAGAAATTACCATTCGAATTTACTATTCTAATTTTTGCATGAATTTGGCTATAGATTAATAAAGCCCTTGAGCTCTTTCATGGCCTACTGATCAAATGCACACATGAAATACGTAAATTGGTATAAAAATGTTTTCTTGTGTATTCTATTAATTAAAAAAAAAAAAATTTCTATTTCTTTTGTTTCTGTTTTCCATTCAATTGCTTCCAATCTTCCAGATCATGAGTGACATGAAATAGATTTATTTTGATATGTAAAAATAATAATATGTACAGTTATGAATTTGACTGGTTTGCTTGTTAGCAATTCAGATGTAGGGATGCAGTTTCTAAAAATTGCCTTTTCCGTTTCAGAAAATCTTAAATTCCGTTTCAGCTTGTCTGTAAACGGAAATTCTGTTTCCCATAGACTTTGTGTACTTGAAAAAGTGACATTTCCGTTAACATAGAAAATCAATACGTGATAAGTAGTGATGTAAAAATGCTTGGCTGGTCAAAATTTGTATCTGCCACTGTACTAACAACGATTTGAAATCTATTTCAATTGAAGAGATTCAAGTACAAAAACTATTTAAAGAAACATACTTTACATGAATACATCCTCACCTTTCACATTAGCATTATTTTATGGTTAAATGAGATTTTATCACTGATTTGGGGACTTTTAGACATCGTTTTGAGCTGTCATTGATTTTTGCCTATCTGCCATTTTGGATTTGTATGTACCGCTATCATGAGCGAACGCAGAGGGCAGCAGCACACGGCCGTGTTTCTGTCTTTATGCAGACAAACTAAGGATACAATCAAGTGATTGAGGGGCTCGAGTGCAGTGCAGTTACGATGTGTGGATGGTCATGATTGTTGTAGCGAAGGGAGACTGTGTTTTTTCCAGTTGATATTGGTATTTCGTTGAGGATTTGGGAGTAACTTCTGTTGCTATTCTGGGCATTTTGAGAAAAAATATTTTTTCTGTGATTTTCTGTTTGAAAAGCTACTTTCCGTTTCAAAAGGCCGATTCCGGGAATTCTGTCCATTTTCCACAATCGCGCAAAAATCACTGTCCCTACAGATGCAATAGCTAACATCATTCATTGTTTCATGAAATTCTCACTGGATGACCAACAAATTGTTTCATATCTTTTACAAGTACAAGTATTAGATCTTCCCATTATCTGTCAAGTTGACTTCCTGAACTACTTGTATCAGAAATGGTTAGGAATAAAACCAGGAAGTCCTTGACCAGGAGATGTTTCACAAAGATTTAAAGGGGAAGTTCACCCTGACAAAAAGTTTGTTGGAATCAAATACCGAAGAAAATATGTAAAAATATAGGTGAATGTTTGAGGAAAATCTACTGAAGATTATAAATAAGTAAATAGAATTTTAAATTTTTGATTTGCGACATCATACGAGCAGCTGCCTCACATGAAATGCATAAATTACAATTTGTAATGGTTCGTGATGACTTAAAATTTTCTGTCTATATTGAAGGTACAAGTTTTTGAGAAAATACATTTCATTGATTTTGTTTTATTCATGATCATGATACATGGGAAGCTGCTTGCATATGTCGTCACAGATCAAATAATTTAGACTCTAATAACTTGTAAAATCTTCTCCAATATTTTGTTATTACATGTATTTCTTTGCTATTTTTGTCTCACCTGCGAAGCAAAGTGAGACTATAGGCGCCGCTTTTCCGACGGCGGCGGCGACGGCGGCGGCGGCGTCAACATCAAATCTTAACCTGAGGTTAAGTTTTTGAAATGACATCATAACTTAGAAAGTATATGGACCTAGTTCATGAAACTTGGCCATAAGGTTAATCAAGTATTACTGAACATCCTATTAGAGTTTCATATCACATGACCAAGGTCAAAGGTCATTTAGGGTCAATGAACTTAGACCATGTTGGAGGAATCAACATCGAAATCTTAACCTGTGGTTAAGTTTTTGAAATGTCATCATAACTTAGAAAATATATGGACCTAGTTCATGAAACTTGGACATAAGGTTAATCAAGTATCACTGAACATCCTGCATGAGTTTCACGTCACATGACCAAGGTCAAAGGTCATTTAGGGTCAATGAACTTTGGCCGAATTGGAGATATCTGTTGAATTCCCATCATAACTTTGAAAATTTATGGATCTTATTCATGAAACTTGGACATAATAGTAATCAAGCATCACTGAAAATTTTGTGCAAGTTTCAGGTCTCATGATTAAGGTCAAAGGTCATTAGGGTCAATGAACTTTGGCCGAATCGGGGGTATCTGTTGAATTACCATCATAACTTTGGAATTTTATTGGGCTAGTTCATTAAACTTGGACATTAGAGTAATCAAGTATCACTGAACATCCTGTGCACATTTCAGGTCACATGACCAAGGTCAAAGGTCAATGAACTTTGGCCGAATTGGGTGTATCTGTTGAATTACCATCATAACTTTGAAAGTTTATGGATCTGATTCATGAAACTTGTACATAAGAGTAATCAAGTATCACTGAATATCCTGTTTGAGTTTCAGGTCACATGATCATGGTCAAAGGTCATGTAAGGTCAATGAACTTTGGCCATGTTGGGTTTTTTTTGGTGAATAACCATCATATCTCTGTAAGTTTATTGGTCTAGTTCATAAAAAGCGGACATAAGAGTAACCATGTATCACTGAACATCTTGTGCGAGTTAGAGTAGTATTCAAAGTCAGCACTGCTGCTATATTGAACCGCGTGATGCAGGTGAGACGGCCAGAGGCATTCCACTTGTTATGAAAAAAAAACTTCTTTTTCAGGGTGAACTGAAACATACTGTATACAGTACTTTGATACCATCTCATATTCTCATTGGCCAGATCATGCTTGAGATATGCATGTGTGGCACTGAACCTCCAAATTCCTGCAATTAATTCAACAATTTCAATAATAATTCATTTTCCCCTTCATCATTGTACCCTAGAAGATTTTTTAAGTGATACATTAGTTACAATTTTTCAGAAACAGTACAATGGTGCAAAAAAAGAAGAAAAAAATCAAGGTAGGAGCAATAATTGTGTAGTCCTTGTTACATTTACATGTACAATGTATCCCTTCAGAATTAATCCAGTGTTCAAAGAGTTAAGCATGACCTTTTATTTTCAGTCAGACTTAGATCTTGAGAGGCCCCCCTAGGTCAGTTTCATTTGGTGATTCATGTTGACTTAAAATGAAATTCAGTCTGCCCATATGGCTTGTATAAATGATAAAACCTACACCTTCATTGCATTTCCTTAACCCCATACTATCCTTAACCCCAGGCTATCCTAACCCCATACTATCTTTTTTCGATTCACACTGTCTTTCTTCACCCCATACTATCTGCTCAACCATGGTTAATGCCTTAACCCCGGACTATCCCTCAGCTCATGAATATTAATGGTTTTACTAAACAGAGCGTGATTAATGTGCAATTCAACTTCTGTGATTGGCTAATGCTTAGCCCCACTTTCCTTAGCCCTGTTTCGTTTTCACACTGCATCTCTTAGCACCGCAATTAACCCTGCTTTTTTGCAGGGCCAGATAGTACCGTACTATTTACCGTGCTAGCCCACTTTGCTGAAACAAAGTGGGCTAAGCTTAACCCCGGGAAATTGGTGGGGCTAAGACCCCCCCTTAGCCCCACCAATTTAGGACAAAAAGTGCAGTGTGAAAAGCATATAAAGGGTTCAGAGTAAAATATCCTAATAGTAATTACACTGTAGTGTGTGAGCAGTGATGATGTTTCTCTGATGTTTGTGCATAAGAGCTGCATAATCTCTTCAATATCAAAGAAATCTGAAACCTTGCATTATTCAGTATCACTGTCTGATAATGCAATCAGAAATTTTCAAACACCTGCTGGCTGTGTCTGCAATTTTTCGTTCAATTAAAATCATTACATGACTTATTTTATGCAGTGAGTTTGTAGGACTGGCAAGAAATACATGTTCCTTATTTCATATTATTTGTAGAAGAGGTATTTTTAATATACTCACTGTAGCAATTATTCTCTTTGATTATGCATTTTATGTATACAGGTTTTCAAATTTACGGCATGATTAATGCAGAGCATGTATTGTACAGGTGTATTGTAATCATGATAATGGTTGTCAACATTCTTCCTTTGTTTCTCCTTGACCTTCTACCACCCACAGGAGAAACATAGATTCCAAAATCCGCTACCACTATTTCCAGACCTGGGACAACCCCACAGAATGCGACTACTACAAGAGCCATGAGGACACCCGCTACCTGGGCGGCCATCGGTTCATCACAGAGAAGGCTATCTTCAGCCGCTGGGGAGCCATGTTCAACCTGACCTTCCACCAGCCAGACTGGGAGCCTCCGAAACTAGTCGATGTCCTCAACAAGCCCCTCAAGACACCCTTTGTCTCGAGGAATGAGGAGGACAAGAGTGCAGTTGGAAAGCTCTTTGACCATTTTGCAAAGTGGGCTTTTGGAAGTTTGATGTGAAAGAAATCAACCCTCGGAGTAGTCTCCAGACAAGCTGGTGCTCTGTGTATTTTGGGTTTAACGCTGATGTGCAGTTGTGATAATGGTTCTTGACCTCAGTAGTGTCCTTTGTTGAGATTGGTGTGAATGCTTTCCATACACTTTTGAAGACCTCTCTCAAAGTCTATCATTTACCATCCCCTACACTCCACTTTTCCTTTGTTTCTCTTGCTCTCTCTCTCTCTCTATCTGTTGCTTGTTCTTTCAGATTTCTGATTACATGAACTCAATTTTCAGTTTCTGGTATATATGGTATTTAACTTACCGGGGGATTTTTAACATATTAGTTTTGTTACAAATTGGGGAGTGAAAAAAAAACTTTAGAGATACAACCTGATTAAAAAATTACCATGGGACAGTCATTGAAAATGGGAAGAAGTTGTACCCTTTATGCATGTGAGTTATCACTGCCAAATAGATTAAGTTAAATCCCTCTTTGCTCGCTCTCTTAAAGTGATAAATTCACCTATATATCATGGAGTGTACCATTCGGGGCATGTATTATGAATAATGGTAGCATATCTGTGTCATAGCATCAATAATCAATCGGTTCACTCTTATCAGATAAGTTTAATTACAATATCGACTTTTATCTTACGATATTGACCTTTATCTGTCTAGAGATAGTCTCAAAGATTGGGTTAATTAGGATCATTTTAAAATTTTAAAGTGATTCCTGGCAATTAGCCAGTCATTTGCCCCCCAGAAGAGCCTGGTTTGTCAAAAGGTACTAGTCCTTGTATAAATTTGCAAGAGGGAGTTGAAATTGTAAAGCTTTTTACAGTCAGACCCCTTGACCATCTCTCTTATCCAGCTACATGTATATCAAGCAACAAACGTTTTGACTACAGTTTATCACTTGACATGTACAATCTTATCCCATGACCATCTTGAACCATTTACAAATAAACAATTTGACCATCTTTCTGACCACCATTCATACTCCACTCTTGACCATCCATAACCAGTTATAGATATCTTTTAATCATGCTGCCTACTTTCATACTGGTAATATTTTCAATTTTACAGGGATGGCCTTCATTGGAGTACATCAATAATTAGCAAACAGGGTTATAGAACGTCTATCTTTAAAAGAAATCATATTTTTAGCTAAGAATGTCAATAAAAGTACTTTAAATATATCTGCAGACTAATATGTGTTTTCATAGGCCCGTATTCTGAAGTCTGGTTTAAATTAGACCATGGTCAAACTCTGTGCTAAAATTATGGGGAGCCAAAAATTCTGTTTATATTGTGTACTTCTTATGTTTACTATTTTGCTTTCATAATGAAGAAAAATACTTTAAAATCTTCAGTTATCATCCCCAGACAAGTTGGGCATCATACATGAATTAATAAATTGGATGTGCACTCTTAGGGATTTGTACCACAATTGAATTAAACCAGGATTTAATTTAAACCCTAGTTCAGAATACGTGCTGCAATTTATATAATGCGGTATTGATAGGATAGTTGTGTGTTGAAATTTAATCTCCTTGTAGGTGAAACAACTATGTACATGTACAAACACTTAAACATGCATGTACATATAAATCTGAAACATGGGTTTCAGTTCAAAATGAACATTTTAAAGATATGCAATTTGTTGTCATATCTGGATGCCAAATATTTTATTTGTATGTTGAACCGGTACTATGTGTATGCTCACTTGTAAAATATTCATGTAAATACACAATGCGATATTGCAATGCATTGTAATAATCATTGTTTAATATATAAGAAGGCTAATATGTTATTTATCAGAGATATTGAAATGATTTTATGCTGTTTGCCATGCAATTGTTTAATTACCATCATAAGAATGAGAAGGATGATTCTACATGTCTTGTGGCACATTTCAAAAACAATTATTAGTCTCTTAATAGCTGCATGCTTGAGCAATAGAAATTCATTTGAAGTCAGTGAAAAAGTTATAGTGGGTAGTGATATGAAAAACTGATAACCAACAAAAATGTTTGATTATGGGCGAATTAAAGGTAAAATTTTGTGTGTCATACAAGACTCAGAAATGTCCTGAACAACACTCAAAATTGTCACCTAATTAACCCATGGAAAAGATTATTTTGGTGGTTGTAACTTTTTTTACTTTACTACCCAGTAGCACTTTATTATTACCACAAAACAAATTGAAGTTCCTCGTTTGTTTGGACAGCATGTTGAAAAGTGGTGTGAAAATGTCTGATTTTTCTAGCATGGCATGGAATTGCCCAGAAATTGATCAGGCAATCTGGGCCCTGTCTTACAAACAGTTGCAATTCATTCATATCAGACTGAAATAGCTATTGGTCTAGATATACATGGTTAAGAGATAATTAAGGGAATTTGAGATCAATCACAATTTGAATCATTTGCAACGCTATTGTAAGACTGGGCCCAGGTATAGGGTCAAAGTATACTTATTACAGCCATAGCACTGACAAGAAAAATTTACCATTGTTACTAAGTAAAAAATCATTACTACTTGAAAAAAATTGAAGAAAAAAGTTTACCTCTTAACAGGTATAGCACAAACAAGGAAAATTTATCATCACTAAGATTTCTTTCTTCAGGTATAAAAGAAAATATTCATTTGTCAAACAAACTGAACAAGTGAAATTAGTCACCCATGAAGGGGTGACAGAATAGCATTCATCAAACACTCAAATTGTGTCGTTGTAATTATGATTTGACATGCACACTCAAATATAATTGTGTCCTAACTACATTTTGTTTATCTCTTTTTATTGGAGATAGATAATAATAAACATCTGTCATCTGATCAGAAAAGCTAGTTTGCTTCTGATGTTGTTGCTTTTGTGATTTTTTTTCAAGGTTGCTACTTTAGAGAAAAAAATCCTACAATTCAAAGATGTATTCTAGTATTCAGGGATGCCACAATTTTGAATTATTTCCATAAAAAATATAATGAATGTATGTATTTTTTAAAATATTTTTTGTCTTCAAAAGGTTTGAACTTTCTGATATACTCACTACAAGGGCATATATGATTTGTAGTAAAGAAGTGTTGCAATTGCCCCAGAATGCCAGTAATTTTACACTTTCGTTAAATGTTCCCCAAAAAGAATCTCAAGGGGACTCTGACCCCTTTAGTCCCGCTAGAGCACTGCTCAGACCCCCATGTATTTGGGCGGGGGAGGGGGGTTAAAGGGGAATCCAACCATGGTCATTAAGTTTGTAGGAAAGGAGAAAAACAAGACAGACAGTTTGAAATAAATTTGACAGGTTATAAGAAAGTAATATGGCTGCTTTGAAATTGAGATTCCTATAAAGACTATACAAATTTCAAATTGGCAACTGGGTAAGTAAATTATGACAAGGGCGAGGACAACTTTTCTTTTTTTCCTTTAAAAACAACTAATGGATTCCCTTTTAACCAAGTGGTATCCCTGTCTACTGAAAACACATTTTTCGCTTACAAAATCTATATGACTTTGATACTTATTAGCATCTATTTTAAGTGGCATTCTAGTATATTTTTCAACTTGGAATTCTGTTATTCCCTCCAGAATTTGCTGTTTATTATTAAGTGTGATGCTGGAAAATTGATATGTTTCCCACCAAACGAAGTACTCCAGTTAAACATATTTCAGTGCTCCTTTATCTTCCTTTGAAAATGATGTACTCAGAATTGGTATTTTATTGTAAAGCTTTAATGACGGCTGAATATGACTTAGTCTTTAATGTCCTGAATAGCAGCCTGAAGAAGCAATTTTGTATGAATATGTACATGTATTCTCTGTGTGATTTGTGAGTAATCTTGATCAACAATTGTACAAATTAATGATGTTCACAATTTATACTATCCAAGTGAAAGTCATTGTTTAATTAGAGATTCTGTGTTAGAAAGTATTATTTTTTTTCAAATCTAGGATACAGGGCCTCTTATGCGCCTACACGATTGGACAAGTGTAAATTTGATTGAAGAGGGCTAGTGCATGAATCATCGCTATTGCCAACTTGCCCAGTAAATGTAACCAAGACTATACATGTATACTAGAATGAAAGTGTGAAAATGTCAAGAATTCATTAGCACCACCCCAGATTCACATCATTGTAAAAGCAAGAAAAAATAATTTCTCATTGTCTTCCTGCTTTTTTTCAATCTCTTGAGTTTTAGGATACATGCTGTCTGTTTCATGTTACAATATTAACTAAATATTGTAAAAAAGTATTATTCCATATTTAATTATAAAGTTATTTGAGATCAACAAAATTTGTTCTTAATGCACCAAAGATTACTTGTCAGTATTCATATATTTATATGCTTGAGCCACATCAGGCATGCTATATTCATGTTAACTCGTTGTGTATGTTTTTGTGTGAACAATTCAGACATTTAAGTTGAAAAGCAGTATTTTTCTAATTTCAGTTCGATTTCTACCTGTGTTCGAGATTGCCAAATAAAACAAAAAAAAACACTTTGAAAAAGCTTGAGAAAGTCACGCTTATTATACAGTGCGTCCCACAAAAAACGAAACCAAGATTTATCGATGATTATCATAAATTAATCACAAATACATAGACAAATGACCTACCATTGTAAAGCTTAGAATCTCCTCTTTCATCTGAAATTACTTAGATTATTTCTCATTCATGCATTAGTGAGCAAAAACAATTTGAAGATGGGATACCAAAAAGTCACTTGGCCTGGCTGTATTTGGGTTTCAAAAAGAAAACCACATTTTTTAAAAGTTCAATATCTGTTCTTTAATTTGATACCTCAATTACAGAAAATGGTCAAGAAGTAAAAAGTTCGGGTTATTTGAAATAAGGCTTGAATTTCAATAATTTCATAAAATGAAGAGGTTTTACAGGCTAGCATTCAAACTCACTGGACACTGCATTTTGTTTACGATCAGCCATGCATTAAGTGTTTTGTTAACCGTGTGATAGCTTCTGTGGAAAACCGATGAATACACGTTTATTTAATGAAATTATGGAAATACAAACATGGTTTTGAGGGAACATAACTTCTTTACTTCTTGACCATTTTCTGTGATTAAGGTATCAAATAAAAGAGCAGATTTTGAACTTTTTCGGCATTGTGATTTTCTTTTTGAAATTCAGATATCCCCTGCCAAATGAGTTTTTGGTATCCTTTCTTCAAATTGTTTTTGCTCAGTCATGCGTGAATGAGGGATAATCTAAGTAATATCAGATGAAAGACGAGATTCTAAGCTTTAAATGGATAGGTCATTTGTCTATTGCATTTATGATTAAGTTATGGTAAATCATCGCTAAATCTCGGTTTAGTTTTTTTCTGGGACGCACTGTATATTAAGTATATGATTACATTACTTGTGAATGCAGTCATGTTATTGGCACTTCTATTATTTTAAGGGGTTATTTCCATTGATTTTATAATTTGTTACTTAGATAAGCTATTATTGTCCCTTATTGACAAGTTTGAAAATCAAAGTTGCACAATTAAAAAAAAGGATCAGTGTGTTTTCAGTTCACGTCCTAGACAGTAAATCACTGCATTAAGTTTTGAATGCAAACTGCAATAATTGACTTCTCTGTTTTACTTTTAATTTCTTACATTTTATTTGTAGTTTTGCTACGTTATAGTGAATTAATTGATGTGCCAATTTTTTGAGCTTCCTTTAGTTTTGTATATAGTGCATTCAGTTGCGTTGTTACATGAAATCATTCAGGAGAGATGTATACATGAATGTTTTTTATTGATTCCCTTCAAAATGGAAATCTGGGTATAATTGAAGCCATAATGTAGTGGAATATCAAGGCTGTTTCTCAAATTGTGCACAAAAAGTAAATTTAGAATCAGAATGACGTAATCAAATTTACTGTGGAAGAGGTGACCAACGCTGGTGGAATCAACAATTCTCTGTAAATCATCATGTATTTTTAAACGATTACCAGATGAGAATTAATGTGGACCAAATTAGCCGAGAGCAATGATTGCAAGACAGTTTTGAAGATAGTTGGATTACTACACACAGATCTCTAGTCTCGACGCAGGGCCCTGTTGCATAAAAGAAAAAATCTGGCAATTTTGTTTGCCAAAGGTTTTCAATGTGGTAAGTGTCAATGGCATAAATTTTGTTTGCCATAATTTATTAATGGTAGAAGAGTTATGCAACAGGCCTTTGTATCAGCAAAAGGCGACTGTAGTACATTGTAGCTTTTGTAATTTATCAAATTCATTCATTTGTCTTCTAGCCAAGTTTTACTTCTGTTCTTGGGTGTCTTCAATGCAGGATTATTCTTAAGACAAACAAGTTTTGTCATGCTTATGATATTATTCTACAATATGAGCTTTGGAAATTAAGTATTTTCCTAAATCGTGTTCATACCTCGATATATTTTGACCAAGGTTTATATGCAGAGGGATTAGTCTTGATACTGAGCCAATGCTTTTTCATTGTAGCTTTGTGGATTGGATTTTATGGTACATGAAAGTAGTATTGCTGATACCTAATAATTTCCATTCTTTGACCTGATGGTCCTTAAAGGTCAAGTCCACCCCAGTAAGATATTGATTTGAATAAATAGAGAAAAATCAAACTAGTATAACACTGAAAATTTCATCAAAATCAGATGTAAAATAAGATAGTTATGGCATTTCAGACTTTCGCTTATTTTTTACAAGACAGTGATATGCAAGCAATCAACTCTGTGACCTGCAAATGAGTCAGTCGATGATGTCCATCACTCATTATTTCTCTTGTTTTTTATTGTTTGAATTATACAATATTTATTTTTTACAGATTTGACCATAGGGACCGACCTGACTGAATCATATAGTATTAAACAATGCTAATTCTACATGTTCAGGGAGGAACTGTTTCACTTGACAATGAGGAGAAAATTAGAATTTTTCATATTTCATATTTCATATAATAAAATACTAAGGAAGTAGTGAATGGATGACGTCATCAGTCTCCTCATTTACATTCCAACCAGGATGTGCGTATAACTGTTTTGTGAAATTAAGCGAAACTTCAAAATGTCATAACTTTCTTATTTTACTTCCGATTTTGATGAAATTTTCAGTGTTATGCTTGTTGGATTTTTCTCTTTTTATTCAAATCAATTTTTTGTTGGGGTAGACTTGTCCTTTAAAGGCATGAAATATTGAAACTGCTTGTTACAAGAGGATAACATTTGATTGCACATTTGTTATCAAGATCACAGGAACTTTAGTTCTTTTATGCACTTGGACTGATTCAAAATGAATTTGTAAAGTTGTGTACTGAATTCTTTTCTCATCGTTTCAAATGCGTTTTAGTTGACTCATTCATAGAATTTTTAAATGAGAGAAAAGTTTAGACATTCTGCAAAGCAGGTGATGTATGAAGCTGATTCAAAATAGGCCCGACTTTGTTTCGCTGTATTCTGAATAGCTGATCAATCTCTGTTCCTCAGAGATGTGTTATTGATTTGAAAATTGTATTTAGCAGTAATGCATTATGTCTTGGTGGGTGTTGCATGTAGCTGTATCCACTTGTGTGTTAAACCATGTGTAACTTACAAGTAGCTGCATAAGAAACAGCCCAGGACTAGTTGTTTATTAACTCTTCATGCGTTCACCTGTAAACCCCCTGTGTGTTGCATTATTTTAGGGTCTCATTCACATTCGTGCCGTGAGTCACAGACTCCTAACAATAAATCTGGCCATGGTATTGTTTGTGAGGAGGGTTTTATTGATTTTATCCTCTCCTTTTTCAATGAACTTCCTGGCTGTGATCAGGATGTATTGATTTTTGGGGAAAACTCAACGATTCTGTGATTTGTAAACTGCGATAATCCGTCGAACGCTAAACTAATGTCGCACTCGCTCCTAAGGCGTGCAATTGTTTGAAAAACAATGGGACAGGGGACGTCTATGGGAAATGTGTGGTTGTGCAAAAATGCGAACGAAACACGCCTACGGATGTGCAATAATGCGAACGTAACGCATGAAGAGTTAATATTTTGTAAACTGCTTTCCTTTATTGTAATCTTAATGTATTTAATTGATTTAATGTACTCTCATTTCATATATGTGCCATATAATTGAATGTGTTTATACTTATATTTCATGTGGAGAAATAACAGAGGTAGATGTATTATGCTCAATATGTGATTGTAATTCACCCAACGAAATAAATTTAGCAGGGTTCTGTATGATATTTATTAGGTTATTATTTAGATCTAGTGATGGTATTATCAGTGATTTTTGTATATTTGGTGAATGCTATTATAACATTGTCAACTCAGTGGTGTATATTTCTGTACATACTTGTATATCTTTTTTTCAGTACACCACAAACAGTACTCTCTTCAATATCTATGTCCCTTAATTTTTCTCTACCTGTAACCCTAAAAAGACTGGGAATGATTCAGAACCCCCCTCCCACTTTTCATGTGATAGATTTCTAATCCTAGAAACTTGCAACATTGTTTCAAACATTTATGGTTTTCTTTTGAGCCTTGTGCATCTTTTTCTTTTGAGACCAACTTGTTGATGCCTGGGTGCATCTTTCTGAAGTTAGGCCTGATTTTGTACCATATTTTTCATCAAATTTAGTGACAGATTACCCAATTTGAATCTTTATGTAGTAATTGAGAGTAAAAAGAAATCAAAGCAAATCAGATTTCATGCATACATTATGATAATAATATAGGAAGCAACCTTTTTTTTTTTTTTTTGGTGGGGGGGGATTCTGTCTTGGAGATTATATTATAGGGAACATGCACGCCAATTTTCACTTCATTGTGTCAATATCAGAGATCAGGGCCTTGTCTTACAAAAAGTTATGATTGATCAGAATCATCAGATCACACTCAAGTTTATGGAAATCTATCAGTGTCATAATTTTTTTTCAAAAGGAAATTTGCAAATGTCCTTTAAAAACAAAGGAGAACACACCAAATTGTCAAAACGGAATCTAGGGGCCCATCTTACAAAGACTTTAGATTGATCTGATCAATTGCAATTATGGAAAGCCAGCAAAGTCAACATATAAAATGCATGTTTTTTTCAAAAAGATTTCTAGATATGATGTGTATTGATAAATTCATTGATTTCTTGACAATTTGGTCTGTTCTCCTTTGTTTTTTTAAAGGACATTTTGCAAATTTCCCTTTGAAAAAAATTATGGCACTGATGGATTTCCATAGAGTCATGATTGATTTGATCAATCCTAAGTCTTTGTAAGACGGGCCCCAGATATCAAACCCTCCCCGTCTTTTTATTGTTGAATAGTCTTAATGAATAAAATTGACCTTCTCTCTTTTCTTGGTTATTCAAATGGCAAATTCATCCTGATAAGAAGCTACTTGTAGTTTGGATTAAAGCAAACAACAGAAGGAACAGCTTACTCAACTTTTGAGCAAATTTGTTTGACTTTATTGCTTTTCATTTGCTCAAATTATTACTTTGGTTTTTTTAGTAGACTTTGAGAAGGGCAGAGGTCCCTATTACAAACCAATCTAAACGTCTTGGTCCATATTCATAAAATCTTAACTGCCTTTTTCACCTTATTATATGGCCATGGTACACAATTAGGTGATCAATAGACTTTAGGTTTTATGAATATAGGCCCAGATTTATTTCTTCTGATTACCTTATGATTATGCTATAAACTGCATTGTCCATGCATGCTCTAGTCTGCAGGCACAGACCTTGGTTTTCACAGTTCGCATAGTGCATAATGCAGAGTCTGAAGTAATGAGACTAGATTCTTGCTGTTTGTCACAGACAGAGAGTTTGAAGTCTAGGCTTCGCTCAAGACATGGTATGATTGGTAATTGTCAAATTTTTTTAGTGTCAATTCAAACCTGTGCGCTTTGAAACACAAGTATAAAGCGCCCTTCAAATGTTATTATTATTAGTCTGTGCTTGTAGACTAGCTCTAACTAGGCTTTTTCTACCTCTGACAGCTTCATAAGTTAGGGTAGTGTTTTCTCAACCTTCTTTGCCTCAAATTTCTCCCCGGAAATTTCCACACAAACAACCAACGCATTTGTCTTAACAACATCGAAGCCGCATCACACTGGAAAGAGAAAGGCCAATTAGATGAAGAAAAAATACTAAAATTACAATGAAACGGTCAAAAAAAAGAGAAAAGTCTTGTTGTTAGGTTTCGTTTCATGAAGACTTGTTATAATAACAGATGCGCCATGTCCGTCAAAAGTTTGCTATCAGTCAATGAAATTGAGTGATTTCAGCAATGTTTAAATTGTTATTGCACTGGTATTGTAACAAGTGCTGTGAGACAGGGCCCTGATTTTATGCGACTTCAAAATAAAGTGGGATCAAAATGTGAAACTCGTTACGTAGAACATGATAAATTCAGTTCTTTTTTTAATTTGAAGGGGAAAATGGCTGAACCAGTGTCCACCATCAGTTGAGAGGCACTTTGTTAAGGAATAATGGGGACAATGCAGGTACATGTATGGCTTTAACTGTATGAGGCAAAATTGTCATATAGATTGATTGGTATTGATTGGTCGATGGTGTTTAAAAAGTTTTTATTCTCATTTATTTTCTTTCTCCATCTGATTTTTGTATTTGATTTTGTACAATTTGTTTTTAATTGATGAAGAATAACAAAATCGATTTGTTTCCCTCCTGAAATTATTTATACAATCACATCTTCCCTGTGTGCTATGTATATTGCATAATCTGCACGTTGAAATTCAGTTGGACATGTTTATATGTATTAACAAAATTATTATGCAAACAGAAGTCCAACGAAAATAGCGTTTTAAAAGATTGTGAATTATTCAAGAAGATGCGCTTGCATGTTTAAAAAGCGTAGTGATTTTTTTCCCAGAGAGTACATTTCTTGCCTGGATTATTAATTAATTTGATTTGTACTCATAATCAGTGATCAAAGTGAATAAATGAATGGTTTAAATGAATAATATTGCTCTTCTGATATTGTTTATGTTGTCTTATTCACAATGGGGATACTTTCTGGAACGTAGAAAATCTATTCTCAAATGCCCTTCATGACGATGAAGTCTTTGTTTAGGATCGGGTGAGTCGAAAAGGCAGTTTTGTCCTCTATTCTGGACTGACGACATATTTTTCTATTTTTTGTCAGCTCTGAAACGTCAGAAGAAAGCACTGTTCCGATACACCGACCCTCGACAAAGACCTCTTTGTGATTTGAATTGCATTTTCAATGCATTTGCTGTGTTGTAAAATTCACTCTGCATCGCTGAGCAAAAAAACTCACTTATTCCTCCTCCCAAGACTTGACGTCCGATAAAGACCATTTCTGTTTGGATACTGTTTTTTATGGTAATTTCTGACGGGGGCTTCAAGCACACTTACCAAAATATAATGTATGCATCGGCATTGTGATGCCCTTGGCTCACTGCAAACCCATTGATTTTATTTTTGTTTTGTTTTTTAGTTTTTATTATTTTCATTTCATTATTATTATTATTTTTTTTTGGGGGGAAGCCCCCCAGTTAGGATTGCCTTTAAGGACAAGTCCACCCCAAGAAAAACTTAATTTGAATAAAAAAAAAATTCAACAAGTATGACACTGAAAATTTCATCAAATTCGGATGTAAAATAAGAAAGTTATGACATTTGAAAGTTTCGCTTCATTTCACAAAACAGTTATATGCACATCTTGGTCGGTATTCAAATGAGGGAACTGATGACATCACTCACTATTTTGTATTTTATTATATGATTTATGAAATATTTTGATTTTCTCCTCATTGTCACGTGAAATGAAGTTTCATTCCTCCCTGAACACGTGGAATTCTATTTTAACATTTTGTGCTTCAGGCGAGGAGGTCCTAATCATCAAATTCATAAAAATTGAAATATTGTATAATTCAAACAATAAAAAACAAAAGAAATAGTGAGTGAGTGACATCATCGGCCCTCTCATTTGGATGTAATTGGCTCGTTCATATAACTATTTTGTTAAAAATAAGCGAAACTTTGAAATGTCATAACTTTCTTATTTTACATCCGATTTTGATGAAATTTTTAGCATTGTGCTTGTCTGATTTTTCTCTATTTATTCAAATCAACATTTTTCTGAGGTGGACTTGACCTTTAAGTTGCAGTGATATGAAGTCAGATTCATCTGTATCAAGAGGAGCCACGATGATACCCAATACTGCTGAGCACAAAGTACACTTTGACCTCACTATCTTCTTTCTCGGACTGGTTTCCCTTAAACCAGTTTGAATAGGAAACGTGTTGTAGTATACGAAGTCCATTTATAGTTTACCTCATGGGCAATTTTGGTCAAATGACCCTCCATTTCTTTCATTATGTAAGCATGCCATACATTGCAGGATGCAGAAATTGAATAGACCAGGTTCACTAGAATAGAACTCCAATGAACACTCTATGAAGGTACTTTTTGCTTTCTTCATCTTATACATTACATTAAATCAGTTGTCAATCCAGTTTTTTCATCCCTGGACAAAAGTTTTTGTCTCACCTGCGAAGCAAAGTGAGACTATAGGCGCCGCTTTTCCGACGGCGACGGCGGCGGCGGCGGCGGCGTCAACATCAAATCTTAACCTGAGGTTAAGTTTTTGAAATGACATCATAACTTAGAAAGTATATGGACCTAGTTAATAAAACTTGGCCATAAGGTTAATCAAGTATTACTGAACATCCTAATAGAGTTTCATGTCACATGACCAAGGTCAAAGGTCATTTAGGGTCAATGAACTTAGACCATGTTGGAGGAATCAACATCGAAATCTTAACCTGAGGTTAAGTTTTTGAAATGTCATCATAACTTAGAAAATATATGGACCTAGTTCATGAAACTTGGACATAAGGTTAATCAAGTATCAATGAACATCCTGCATGAGTTTCACGTCACATGACCAAGGTCAAAGGTCATTTAGGGTCAATGAACTTTGGACGAATTGGGGATATCTGTTGAATTCCCATCATAACTTTGAAAGTTTATGGATCTGATTCATGAAATTTGGACATAATAGTAATCAAGCATCACTGAACATTTTGTGCAAGTTTCAGGTCACATGATCAAGGTCAAAGGTCATTTAGGGTCAATGAACTTTGGCCGAATTGGGGATATCTGTTGAATTCCCATCATAACTTTGAAAGTTTATGGATCTGATTCATGAAACTTGGACATAATAGTAATCAAGCATCACTGAACATTTTGTGCAAGTTTCAGGTCTCATGATTAAGGTCAAAGGTCATTTAGGGTCAATGAACTTTGGCCGAATCGGGGGTATCTGTTGAATTACCATCATAACTTTGAAAGTTTATTGGTCTAGTTCGTTAAACTTGGACATTAGAGTAACCAAGTATCACTGAACATCCTGTGCGTGTTTCAGGTCACATGTCCAAGGTCAAAGGTCAATGAACTTTAGCCGAATTGGGTGTATCTGTTGAATTACCATCATAACTTTGAAAGTTTATGGATCTGATTCATGAAACTTGTACATAAGAGTAATCAAGTATCACTGAACATCCTGTTCCAGTTTCAGGTCACATGATCAAGGTCAAAGGTCATGTAAGGTCAATGAACTTTGGCCATGTTGGGGTTTTTTGTTGAATAACCATCATATCTCTGTAAGTTTATTGGTCTAGTTCATAAAAAGAGGACATAAGAGTAACCATGTATCACTGAACATCTTGTGCGAGTTAGCAAAGTCAGCACTGCTGCTATATTGAACCGCGTGATGCAGGTGAGACGGCCAGAGGCATTCCACTTGTTTAAATATGATATCAGTATAATACAAAAGAGTAAGTGAGGGTATAACATCATCAGCTTGCTCATTACATATTCATGAAGACAATGAACTGCTCAACCGAAATAATGCAAAGCTTTAAAATGTCATGATTATTCTTTGTCTGATTTTGATGAAATTGTTAGTGTTTTGTTTTTATCCCTTGTAACAAAAGGTATTGCAGCAACAATTATCTTAGCCATAAAATCAGTTGTCAATCCGATCAGCCCCAGCGGACAAAACTTTCAAAATTGTAATGTCAACAAAATACAAAAAGAGTCAGTGGGAATATGACATCAACTTGCTCATTGCATATTCCTGAAGACATACATAGAACTGCTTCACCAAAATAATGCAGAACTTTAAAATGTCACAACTTTGTTATTGCTTGTTTGATACATGTAGATAGGAAACCAGTTTAGAATATTGCCATCATTTCCAGAACCACTTCAAGTTAAGTGGTCTTGTTGATGGTGTGAACACTCTCAGCGAGGTCAAGTGTTGCATGAAATTTTAAACCGCAACATAGATATTCAGCGTGCCCAACATGCACACACTCATTCTGTGCATGTTAGATGTGCTACATCATACTTCCATGTGAGGATTTCTTCCTTACGTACACTTAAATTTGTTTAACGAGGCAGAGCATTTTTGAAAACCACATCGCGGATGGTTTTCAGACTGATTTGGGTCATTCCCATTACATGTTAAACTGGTTTCCTGTTGCCTAGCTGTGCTTTAATAACGGCTATTCTTTATGCATGTCATACCATTCTCTTATGAGTTGTAGATTCCCATGACTGCCAAGTATTTTGTACTCACTCACCAAGAGAAAAAGTGAATTCAAAAGAATACATAATATAGAACGGATTATTAATCCTTTCACTTCTTGCCTGTTCTTAATGCTGCAAGCAAAACACAAACTGCTCATGTGTATGATCAATCCAAGGAGGTTCAACATCGAGAGATTCACTTAATATTTTTCACTGAATGTAAATTTCCGTACAGATTTGTCATAGACTCAGTTATGCCTAATTGGATATAATTGTATATTTTTGTTAATATTAAGCAAAATTAAGGCACAACAGTTGTAATATTAGTTATCATTACCAAGCATATTCTACTGTCTTTATTTACTTTCAGTCTCAGGCCACATAGCTTGGCAGATTTTTTTGTTTACTAATGAATAGGCAAGAAATATCCAGTTAAGTGCATGCCTGACATATTTCATTTAGGCAGCATTATTGTTCAGTGGCGGATGTCAAGCCCATTTAGTCTTCTTTGTTTAGTCTTTAACACTGCCAGGTCATGTAAGCTTGCAAAGTGCTATCTAGTAGGTGCTATGTTGTGCGAACATGGAGATTGCTGAGAATGTAATGAATGGACTCGTGGCTGCTGAACAGTTTCAGATCTGGGTGAATATACCTGTAAACATAACGTGGAAAACCAGAAGAGAGCAATATTTGCAGTATAGCTGGTGCCCAAGGTCTTGGAAGTAATTGAATCAATTGAATTGGATACATATACAAAAGAGAAGTTTAATCACTCAGAAATATCTCATTTATATCTGTTTAGATGAAAACAGATAGATGTGCTTGAGGATATATTTAGGATATGAAACATCAAGGTGAAGGAGTTATTGAGACAATGCGAATAACCCATTTCATAAAGGGTACTACATAAACTTTGATTGTGAGTGGTTGCTTAGTCCTGTTTCCGTAGTAGTGTCTACAATAGCGAAGTTACCATACTGTGTACATTAGTTGTATTTTTGATCCGATCAACCGCAAATATGGAAAGCCAGCAACTTCAATATCTATAATTGCATGTTCAAAATATTTTCGAGAAATGATGTATATATTCATGCATTTACTATTTTCTTGACAATTCAGTATGCTCCTTTTTGTTGTTAATTGTAATATTAGTTTTGATACATTTTGTTGTGCAAAGTATTTCTATTTCCTTTATACTTCATTTTCCTCTCTCTTCACCGCTTAGAGGCAATTTTGAGATTTTGCGGTATATAAAATTGTTATTATTTGTTTTCAATAGACATTGAACAACTTTCTTGAAGAAAAGCTATGACACTAATGGATTTCCATATACTTGCGACTGATCGGATCAATCGTAACTCTTTGTAAGACGGAGCCCTGACAATCGTAACTCTTTGTAAGACGGAGCCCTGATCAATCGTAACTCTTTGTAAGACGGAGCCCTGATCAATCGTAACTCTTTGTTTGACGGAGCCCTGATCAATCGTAACTCTTTGTAAGACGGAGCCCTGATCAATCATAACTCTTTGTTTGACGGAGCCCTGACAATTGTAACTCTTTTAAGACGGAGCCCTGATCAATCATAACTCTTTGTTTGACGGAGCCCTGATCAATCATAACTCTTTGTAAGACAGAGCCCTGATCAATCGTGACTCTTTTAAGACGAAGCCCTGATCAATCATAACTCTTTGTAAGACGGAGCCCTGATAATCGTAATTCTTTGTTTGAGGGAGCCCTGATCAATCATAACTCTTTGTAAGACAGAGCCCTGACAATTGTAACTCTTTGTTTGACGGAGCCCTGATCAATCGTAACTCTTTGTAAGACGGAGCCCTGATCAATCGTAACTCTTTGTAAGACGGAGCCCTGATCAATCGTAACTCTTTGTTTGATGGAGCCCTGATCAATCGTAACTCTTTGTAAGACGGAGCCCTGATCAATCGTAACTCTTTGTAAGACGGAGCCCTGATCAATCGTAACTCTTTGTATGACGGAGCCCTGATCAATCGTAACTCTTTGTAAGACGGAGCCCTGATCAATCATAACTCTCTGTAAGACGGGGCCCAGGGGATTACATGTAGGTGGTTTTCTTCTACAGAAACCACTTCTACATATATCTAGTAAATAAAACGGAATGCATTATCACTTTTGAGGATGCTTTTTCTGTACAATGTTAGCGATAATAGGCCTATGCAAATACTGACAGGTGGAACTGAGACAAGGCTCTGTGAATCATCTCTGTATGTTTGACAAAAAAATGAGACCCAATAAGAATGTTTGAATTATAAAAAAAAAGAAGAGATATTAAGCTAGCTACTATGCAATCTTATCTGTATCTCTGTGTGTTTGACAAAACAATGAAACCCAATATCAATGTTTGAATTAAAAAAAAGATATTAAACTAGCTGCCATGAAATCCTATCAGTTAAAATTACACTTTGATATTAATTTGACACCCTTTTTATGGTCTCAACACCATATTCACAGAGAATTGTGAATACACTGTAGATTGATGGATAAGATTATCTCGCAATGCGTTTTCATTATCAATTTGGATTAATTTAAATGTTATAATAGCATCAGATTAAAAGTTTGGTTTGTCTGCAAACTCCTAAATAAAGCTTTAACTGAAAAGACCTTAGAATTGAAACATCTATGTGCAAATACAATTTCAGTTCACAATAGGGTACAGTACACTCTGAATGCATCACCTGCCAACCCTTCATACATGTAAGAAGAAATAGTAATTTCTCCAGTCAAAATTAGGAATAATGGATATTTGTATACTTTCACACAACAGTTTTCAGAAAAAGGGAGGAATCTTAAATTTAGTTGTAGGCCAAAAGTAGGAATCATTCTTCCAAAATAGGAATAGTTGGCAGCTATATGTATGTGTAACTGTGTTCTTGCTGCACTGTTTGTTAACAATTCCCTTTCATGTAGTAGTTTGCCAGAAAATGTGAAGGATAATATTGTAGAATTTGCTGAAATTATTTTACTAAACTCTGAATAACATCAAGCATCTCAAATAGTGTTTATTTTTTTAGGTACACATTGTACATTAATTATTTTGGCGGATGGAGCAAAGGTTCTAAAAAGATGCAAGCGAGCAAAAAAAAATATCCTTTTGATAAAAAATATCTAGATTTTGATGTAATATATAGAAAATAGTAATGTTTCAGTCTTTCCCTTTTTCATTTTCTTTCCTCCCCCAACCAACTGACCCCAATCTAGACTGACTTGGGACCCATTTAATAAAGAATTTTTGAGTATGATAATGTTGTCATGGAAGCAATCATGGCATCATGGCTGAGCAACCAATTCAAATCAATTACTATAATAGCAAAGTTATGTGTATCAAACAGGTACCCTAAAAGGTTACATTGTTTTTGGAAACATATATGCAAAAGAGCACTGCAATTGATACATTTTATGTATTACATAACTTTTGTTTTTATTTTGTTTATCCATCACATGATTTTTCAAACATTTGAGTTTTCTGTTCCATGAATGTAAATAATCAGTACAATGAAGAATTTCTTATATTCAAATATACTGTATTTCAAATGTATAAAAGGGACAGCTACTATAGTACATGGTGTCATAAATATTAAATCATGAAAAAATATTCTTTTCATTTTGCTTCATCATTTTTTTTTCATTAAAAAATATTGTAAGCTAATCAAAACCCTATAGTGTTACATATTAGAAAAGAAAATAAAAAATCTGAGTACCGGTAAACAAAAATCAAACAACAAATACTATGCATTATACATATTAATAAATGCTTTTATTTGTTGTTCTTCTTACATCCATGAATTAAACTTCTCTGTGATATACAATATTATCCATACATCATATTCACTTACTCCATTATTTGATAATACCTGGAAACAATCAAGTACAATTTCTTTGCAATTCATAACACCTCAATACCCATTCACATAAAGTAATAATTTTTAGTTCTCAATTTCTGATTGAAGACAAAAATTTTGATGCTTGATATTAGGTTAGATGTATCATGTTTCCAACCAGCCTAATTTTTGAACACAGTAAAATTTCTAAATTTTATTTATCATTTAACACTAGTTTGCAAATTCCTAGTTTCCTCCCCTGTGCCTTATTATTGAAATGTAAGTATAAAATTAAGAAGCTATAGGAACTTTATTCAAGTAACAAAGGCAATCAGGTATTTAAAGCATTCCATTCTTTGCAACCAAATAATCTGGGGCCAATTTCATAACTTGTCATAAACAAATGCACAGTTTCTATAACAAATTTAACATCAACCAATCAAATTGAGGGATTTCAGTAGCTTTAAACTGTTATTGCAAATTTGCTTTTATGACAGGTTTAACGAAACAGGCCCATGTATTCATCCTAATACCAAGGCGACTCCAATCAATTACCACATATATAAATATGAACTCCTGTTAAGTGTGTAGCCAAGCAAAGGGTACATGTATAACCATGAGCAAAATGTTTCCAGCAATCAGCTTCAAGGGAGACTTTGCTCGACAAAATTTGTTTTTGTTTTGTCTATTTGCTCTCAAACATCTGCCATTTTATATCAATATGGACCAAAGCTGGTAGGCCATACATGTATTTGTATGAGCACTTGTGCTGAAGATAAATTCCACCCCAACAAGGAATTGACTTGAATAAATAGAGAAAAATTGAAAAACATTAACACTGAAAATTGTATCAAAATCAGTGTAAAAATGGTAGTAAATGACATTTATTTTCAAAGTAATGTAATATTCACAACACAGTTGATATGTAAATGAGGAACCTGATGTCTCACACTTATTATTTCTTTTGCACTTTATAACAAATTATGTGGTGCAGTGTAAAACACTTCACCACATTGGCCAGATCACGCACACAGAATAATTTGCATTATAAAACAAGGCCGTCAAACAATGATTATGTTATGTTTATGAATTAGTGATTATATGCAATGATTTAATAATTTTTCTCCATTCGTTTATACATAATGACCATTACCAAATGTACGTATTTTACTTTGATATACATGTATGTATATATATATGTATTATTTCAATCAATATCAGGTGCGTCTGGTCAGGTATGGGGAGGAAGGTCTGCGGACCATAGTTATTAAGTTAACTTTTTCCATACCCTGGCAGCTTGACCAGACGCACCTGATACAACGTAATTTTGTCTTGAATTTTATATTATGATCTGTATGACTCTATTGCATTTTGTATTCACTTGTTTGTAATATTTTATTTGATTCTGTATGCCGAATAAAATAATAATAATAATTGTAAAATTGTTGATTTTGTTTGATTGTAATCCTTTGTTTGGATTTGAAATCAATTAAATAAACTTGAAACTTGCACTACAGCATCCCCCCATTTCACAAAGACATGTCATGATCCAAATTGCAAGAGTCCTATAACATGTTTACACTATCAACCAATCAAATTGTTATTATAACAGGTTTTATGAAATGGGCCCCAGATGTTCACTAAGCCTACGAAATCAAACCATGTTTTTAAGTACAATAAGGAAAATACTGAAAAGTTCATGAAATGAAATAGAGAAGAAATAGTGGGTAGTGTCATCAGCTCCCTCATTTGCATACCGACCAGACCAGACCATGATTTCACAGAGCATACATGTTCTGTGAAATCAAGCAAACATTCCAATATCAGAACTTTCTTATACAACTGTATAACATCCAATTCTGGGTCCCATGGTAGCAACTCTTACTGGAATACAAACTTTCATTGAAAGAGTCAATCACGAAGCAGAATTTTCACTGTTGGCATGGTAGTTGACATTCCAGCAAGAGTTGCTCTGACTCATATCAACCTTTTATGAAATGAGGCCCTGATAAATATTTAGTGTTTCTCTTATTTGAATTTTCCTCTATTTATTCAAATAAATTCATTGTTGGGGTGGACTTGGACTTGAAAATAGAAGAGAAATCATATATTATTACCATACAATTCATAATTCTTATAAAATCATGTACCCCATTTCCCAATGATTTATATGAGGGTGTTTTTCAGACCTCATGATAAAATATTTGATGCATGCATTTTTAAAAAAGCAGGACAAATATTCTGAAAGAAAGTAAAAATCAATTTAAAGATATAAAATTTCTGAGTTTATTATTTCAGTTTAAATTTTGCAATGAATATATGCATCACAGTTCTATGTTTTACCTTTTCTTTCCTCCTCCTTTTCTGTGATTCTTTTCCTCAGTACATTGATAATAGACTGATTTAGTTTAGGTGCTGGCTTTAATGGTAATTTGTTTCTGGGGGTTCAAGTATGCCTAACAAAAAAAGCCAAATCAAACACTGACACAGTAACACCTCTTATTCACTTCATTAATTATTATGTCAATTTCTTTTAGTTGGGAAGCCTGCAAACTATGGTCAACATGATTTATAATTCTATGGCATTTTCATAGATATCATTCTAAAAATCAAATCAAAGTCATGAGATAGCATAACATAATTATATCCTCTAATAAATGATTATTCAATCATTATGATCAAAATGGTTATTAGGTTTTGAAAAATACATAATAAACTCAAAGACAATTATCCATTCTTGTAAGTAAGGGATGCATAAATCAAAATTTTTCTCCACATGATACAAGAGGGGCCTTGACACAATGCAGTTAAGCACAGCATCTGGTCTTGCTTGGCCATAATAGGATTTACAGTATATTACTTTTCATGATACTCCAGTAAAGTTAAAAAAACACCCTCATCATGACAAAAGAGTATTTCTATTCAAGGGTTTTTTTTTCCTATAGATGTTTGAAAAAATTCTGTGCTCTTTTTTCGCAACTTACGAGGGCCAAGTTTAGCATTGGACGGGAGGGGGCAAATCACCTTTTTTCCCCTCATATAATATTTTGGTTGATCAACACGATGTATTTAAAGTGTTTTAAACATGCATATCATGCTCAAATTAACAACAAAAGAAAATATGACTAAAATGGGATGCCCAAAGTCTGTTCTAACCTTTAAAAAAATGTATCTCCCATATCATATTAAATTCAAATTTTCGCACAACCCCCCACCCCCTCCTCAAAAGAATAAAATCTACATTATCCCCATAGCTCCCAAAATTGTATAGTGTTGACCATCATTCTGTTTTCATCAGCTAATTGGTCAATATGTTAAATGATTTAAGAATCACTCTTTAATTTGGAGGTCTATAACAAATTGATATTTATTAATTCCCATGTTCAATTTTCTTGTGAGTCCAATGCTTTTTTTATACACCAAGACTGTACATAACCCTTCATGCTGACTTGTCAATAATTGATATCATTCCCAAGGCTCCAAACTGTGTGTGATCATGAAGATGACCAAGACATGTGCACACACTAACATCTTGAGATTGAGAATACAATTTTTCTACGGGACAGTACTTAACCTTTTGAGGTCACATATTACAAAATGCAATTGTTAATCACCAGACTTAACCACTTGCTCAAAGAGAAAATGATGATGTGGACTTTGATGTGGACTTTAATGTGCTACCATGGACAAAGCAGTTTCCCAATTGGCTGACTCTCACAGAAGCAAACACAGCACCTATTGTTATTTCATCAAAACAACAGAGAATTCATAACCTTGCACTCAGCAGAATGTTTATGGCAAGAAAATGAATTAAAATGAGTGACAATGAATAAAAATGATTTGTATATACCAGTACAAACTTCAGACATTGAGGAATCAAAAACTACAATCAATATGTGATCAAGAAATCTGATCAAATACATCTGTGCCCACTTGATACAAATGACAATGACATGTACCAATTCTGCATTTCACTTTATAATGTACTTAACACTACCTCTCATTTTATTTTAGAATGAGTGTGCATTATAAATAACAATAATGTCAATGCTCACTCACTATGGTATACCCTGGCCCACATTTCTGTTAACTTTTGACTACTTAATTCTGTAATTCTCGTGTGTTTGTACTCTGTACAGGAATTATCGACTGCTACATGTACTTGGCGACGGGTTGAAATGAATTTGTGTGGAGTTGTACTATATAATGCAGCAATAATAAATTTTTGAGTGCCATTTCTGGAAGCACCTTTCCAATGGATATCTTCTCACAACTAAAAAACAGTCATAAAAATTTTATCTGCAGAGCAAATATCTGAAGGAAAATTACCATATCACTTTGGAAGAAAGTCGGGGCACAGAGGAATAACAGAGCACCAATAAATGCACACGGCTTGAAATCAAGAATATTGTAAATGGTCATAAGTTACAAGAACAGCTTGATAGATATACTAGTAGTTACTAGGTCCCACATGAAAGAAAAGTTGTTGATCATTATTAAATGAAAGTACTATTAGCATGAGAATAACTGAGGGGCATCGAAGTGATGACAGTTTTTCAACTGATTCAGTGAGTGCCCACTATCAACTCTATGTGAGTACAGTATATAAATATAGAAAGAACGATCCAACTCCATCTCATCGCTAAATTGAGCCCACCTTGTCTGTATATCCTGATATTCCACTTACAAGTGCCCAAAATGAATGAAAAACATTTTAAAAATCCAAGGTGGACTAACAAAAAAACTGTTTCATACTTCATGCTTTTATACCTGATATGAACTATCATGTAATTGGGTCTATTCAATGTAATATTTCAAGAATTTGAACATAGCACTAATCATTTAGCATTTGATTTAACAAAATCATATTCCTCCACCTTTTAAACATCTACAGTATTTACAAATCAAAAGAAAAATAACATTCAAATATACAAATGAAAAGATATACAATGTGAAATGACGGCTTGTTCATGAAAGCTCATATCAAAAGTATAAGCAGGATATCAACAAAGCAAATTAATACTTTATAAAAAAAATATTGATTTGTATATATATAGCGAATTCAACAATATATTGCAAAATTCAAAACTTTCTGACATAAAACCTTTAATGCCAGTCTTACAGTTAGTGTTTCAAAAGTGTGATAATTCTATGAGCATTGATAGGCCCACATACATGTATATATTTTGATCTTCCCCTTAACTGTGCTTTTCTTAATTGTTGCCACATATTTTTCATTTTCTCCAATTTGACAAATTTCTGACTGTCTCATGAAGGAAATGTTTATTGTAGCATGGAAAACAGGGCAGGGATTTCTGTATTTGGGCGATCCATCTTATTTCTACCCAATTTATCTTTAACCCAAATTTTACAGTGGTTACATTATCATTCTACTTATTAACATTATAAAACCGTATGGGATAAGTTATTGAGGGTAGAGTTTCATGATACTACACTTGTTTAGGGTGTTTATTGAAACCTCAAGTACACGCATGATAACCACTGGCCAGTGGAAGTGTCTCCTGTACCTTGGGTTGCAAGACTTATGAATCATAAACTGTAATCCTGGTACCTAATCCCAACAGGATTATATGAATAATTGAGGAGCATCAAACAGTAATTTCTAACTGATAAATTCAATACTCTGCAAAAAAATCAAATTTATTCTTCTCTAAAACTGGTTAATTATTCTTCAATAAGGTCAAATTGCTGCCAGCATATAAAAGCAAATTACTTTTTAAATATGAATTATCATATTAATGGTTATTTACATACAATATGGTTTTGGCCGTGTCTCAGTAGGTGTTCAAACTCATACTTTATTCAATAAAATATTTCATACAGTTGATAGTTAAACATAATCACTTTATGGGTCCTCTATACTTGGAAATACTAGGTTGAAATAAAAAGAGTAAAATGAAATATAAAGTGTGCCCTGGCATCAAAACCATGCAACCCATGTTGTCCAATTTTGATAAACTTTTCACGAAAAAGATACAAGAGACTTGGAAAAAAAAAGACTATTGGTGTGTTGCAACATAGTACAAGTTGGGAAGATATAAGCAAATTGTCCATTTGCTAAACAGTAAAAACATCAAACAAATATGTTGACAGATTATGGAGCATTTAAAAATTTAAATTGTTTCCAAAACCAGTGATGAGGCAGTATGCAAGTAAGCAGGGTTCTAACACGGACCAATTTGAGTGCCAGGTAAAATAAAATACAATAGAAATAGGGAGTGGTGACCACATCAGTTACCTCACTTATAGACTGTCCCATGTATGAACCATGTGAGTAAAAAAAATTACCTGACACCTCACAAATCCCCAATTTAAAGGAAAACATCATGAATGCATAATTATTATACACTCAGCAAAAAAGTTCTTGGACACTTATAAAAGTTAAAATATGCCATATAGATATTTGATTAAAGGCAAATTATTGTATGTCAACACAACCAGATGATACTCATCTTCCAGTATGACACAACATTTTCATGTGAACAGTCATGCATGGATAGTTAAATGCTTTAAAAAATAACAATGTCAGTAAAAGAAAATTGCAAGAAATGGATCAGTCAGTGCATGGCTGGTTACAGGCATTAAACAATAGCAATGTCAGTAAAAGAAAATTGCAAGAAAACGATCAGTCATTCTTTCAGTTGTGAAAGTTTGTGTGGCATAAATTTCCATTAAACAATAAAAGAAAACTTAAAGTCACCACTCTAAAAGTGAAGAAAAAGTTATCCACCTTGGATGTATCACTATTCCACTGGAATTTTAAGTCAAAGTTAGTTAAAAAATGTCCAATTTCAGTATCTTCGCATAAGCAAAAGAAAATTATGCTTATCCTCCTATCTTCTGCAGGGGTGGTGGCCCTAGGTCAACCACTCCTAGGGCGATCTCTAACTTCATCAGCAGCCAAATACTGCTGGTTCAAATTTGAAATTGTTGTTGGTGAAACTTGGAAATATCGAGCCACTTGTCTAAATGACTGCCCAGACTGCAACATTCCTACTGTTCTTGCACTCTCTTGTTGGAAAGCTTCATCTTGAAAGTGAGTGTCCAAATGATCCATCTCATTATGTTCTCATGATGCATTCCTAAGCATTTAATTCAAATGATAACCAACTGCTGAAATCGTTGAATGTATGCCTACAGGATGGCCATGATCATTAGCATTTAAATGGTCCATTTCTTGCAATTTTCTTTTACTAGCATTGCTATTGTTTAAAGCATTTAACCACTCATGCATGACTGTTCACATGAAAATGTCATGTCATAATGGAAGATGAATATTGTCTGATCATGTTGACATACAATAATTTGCCTTTAATCAAATAACTATATGGAATATTTTAACTTTTAGAAGTGTCCAAGAACTTTTTTTGCTAAGTGTATGTGGCTTGAAAGAGTATGTTCTTCCAAATAATTTGATACCATACATGTCTTCATGCTTGGATGATTAGAAGGTACTCTATGCAGTGATGTAAATTTTGAATTGCGCCGAATTAAGAAATGACTGCAATGAATGAACCCTGGGTCTTGTCTTACAAATATTTACGATTGATCTGATCAACCACAACTATGGAAAGCTAGCAATGTCAACTTAAAACTGCACATTTGTTGAAAATATTTTCAATATTTGATATATATTCATTGTTTTCTTAAAAATTCTGCATGCTTCTCTTTGTTTACAAAGGACATTGTGCAAATTTCCTGTAGAAAAAATTATAACACGGATGGATTTCAATATAGTTGAGGTTGTTCAGATCAATCGTAACTCTTTGTAAGACTGATGTCATAATCCTTCAAGGGTTGCATTAAAATCCATGTCAAAACAACTTTTCAAAAAGTTACATTATAATTGTTTGTTTGTTTTAGTATCAATTCTCAAGTTAATTTCATTGAAAATGTATTTGCAAATATGTTCATATAGGATTGGCATCTGGATTCATTCCTTACCATCATACCTTACTTTGGCGGAAATCACAATTTACATCACTGCAAAGAATACCTACTGATTATCCAAGTGTGAATACATACAACACAAATATGGTGTCAAATTATTTGGGAGATACTCTTTTCAGCCGTATAAATGCGTTCATGACATATTAATTCCTTCAATTGGAGATATGTGAAGAGTCAGTTTTTTTTTACTTGCATGGTATATAACATTCTTGTAAAATCAAGCAAAGAAATATTATAATTTGTTTTATTTCATATCAGATTTCAACAGAATCTTCACTGTTATTGCTTCCTTTCTCTTTTTTCTCTTTCTATCAAAATAAACTTTTTTGTTGGGGTGGACCTACCCTTTAATATCAGCTCAATTGAATATCTTTTAGTTAAAAAGGTCCACAAGAAAGAATTAATTAGTTTGAATTTCAAGGAAATAATTGAAATGCGATTGCACATTACAAAAAAAAAAATATTCATCTACCCTTCTTATATATAGTAGCCTATTAGATTGATCTGTGTAAAATTCAAGTTTGTTGCTTCTTGACCAGAACACTGCTAAATTAATGACTAAACATGATTACCAATTCAAAGAGCCTTTGTTGACTCAAAGAGTGGGAAATATTGCCTCTCCTATTGAACATATCATATGCATAATCCTGTTGAGAAATGAATTTCAGAATTCACATTATCTACGTTTCTCAACAAGGGTCCGTCCTGTAACACAAAGGTTACTAATTAATAATATTCTTGATTTTATGATGGATTGTACATTGTAGTCAATGCAATCAATTGTTAAAAATATTTTGATGATTGTTAATTTAATTTCAATCTTTATTCATTCAACATTGGATTGATAACATTCTTAGCAGTATCTGTCATCAATGTAAAGTGATCATCGTAAGAAATCAGACATTTCTGTGTAAAACAGGAGACCGATAGAAGCAGGCAATGTTGTGGTCCTGGTGGGTGTTTTCATAAAGCTGTTCGTAAGATACAAATGACTTTATGCACAACTGGTGACCCCTTCTTGTGCTAAAGGATACATCCCTATGTCACTCATTTAGGACATAAGAACGTGTTCCAGTCGTTCGTAAAGTTGTGTGTAACTTTACAAGCAGCTTTATGAAACACATACGAAGTCCCCATAGAAAGGAAGAATAGGAAGGTAAGAAAGGACTTGGTCTTCAACGGAGATTCCTGTTTTATCCTGGACTCCATTAATGCCTGTAGCAATGATATGATGTGAAGGATCAGTGATTCTATGCCCTCAAAAACAGTCGATGGCCCAGTGACCTGACATCCATAAGGATTCTAATTTTCCCGGAGTGCCAAAGCACATACAGTACCCAATGTTCAACCCTATCGATAGCCACGTATTAGTGCTGTAACCTTGTATAATCTGACCAATGTGGTCATTCATTGTATATATCCCATAAAACTGGGTATATACTGTGACTTGAGGCCCATAACCTTTCATTACCACCACTTGGTGTACCTCCTGTGATCATCTTTGATAACTTCACTGGTACTATGCAGTCACAGAGAGAAGGCAGGATAAAGTAGCTTTTCTCAGCACCGTCTTCTCCTCATGACGTCACCTGTAATCCATAGGCTCCGCCTTTATGAACGTACCATCACTTAACGTGATACCACCACCGCCACCGCCTCCTCCTACATCCAACCCTCCCGGTGGAGAAAATTGGGAGTCTAAGCACTGATGCCATTCAAGCTCCTTCTCGCTGTCACACCAAAAGTCACACTTGGGACACTTTACAGCGTCCTTCTCGCACTTTACCGACAACGCTTGGTCAGGAAGCGCACCCATCCTCGAAGCATCTTTGAAGACATTTTCCTTGGAGTCCATGGGTTCGTTGTTCTCAGGGCTGCTTGCTGAGTTCATGTTTGTCAGAAGCAGAGATGAGGGCATAATGCTTACAGGGTACACAGGATTGGGAGCGATGTCATTAGCTGTGAACATGAATAGAGAAATCAATAATAAACCAAATTCAATTCATATCTTTAAGCATGAAAAAAAAGAAAATAAAGAGATAACAATATAACAATTAAAAAGTTTGAAATAGGATGCCATATTGCACTAGGCCCGTTTTGGGTACACGTGTACACGCACTGTCAAGTCAGTGCAGGTGTACTGAATTCCATGACCGTGTACACGGTAGCATCTACATAAAACTTGCGTGGGAGTTGTAAACAAGTGAAGAGCCTTGCATTAATTCTAACTTCTCATACGCTGCACAAGTTTGAATCACTAAAATTCCACTTTCATGCGCTCGCAAGAAACCACTAAGCACGTAATTCCAAGGAGAAACAGTCAAGATCAGCTTAAATTTCCCTCTAGACACAAGTTTAGCCACACATTCACTTGCGTTCATGTTACAGCTCACATCAACATGTTCGTCAAAGGTTCAAAATTTGTTGACCTCAAGATGTAACTTTTGTGATGTCATTGTTTTGACCTCTCTCCCCCCCCCTCTCTCTTATCTTAGGTCCCTCATCTAACCCTTGAAACCCTCCTGCCCTTGACTTCTTTTTCTCCGCTGCCCTCTCTCCTCTTTCTTGTATCCACAGTCCCGTAATTACCCCTCTCTCCCTTTCCTTCTCATCCACGCCGATCAGGAGTCGTATTCTGAAAATTGTCTTAACTTTTCTTGTACCCTCTCTCTCTCCCCATGTCTCTTGCACTCTACCCTCTCCTGATGAACTCTCCACTTTTATGCAAACAAAGCACATGGCGCGGTCTGTAGACCCGCCCTTTGTTCAGAGTGGTTTCAGTATTAAAGGGGTCAGTCAACTCCAGTTGTGGATTGTGCAATCAAAGACATGCATGTTTTCTGTGTTATGACTCGAACCATAGAGGAAGATGTGTGCAAATAATGCAGTATAGATGGTAAAAATGAAATTAATCTGGTTGTGAACGTATACATTACATGAATGATTATAAATGAAGGAATAACATGAAAAGATTTAAATAACTGAGTTCGCCTGATTTTTCATACGCTTTCAATCTAGCCCGACCCCTCTCCTATACATGTCTCTTTCCGTCTCTCGATTAACTATCTTTCCCCTCTCTCCTCTTTCTCCGCTGTTGTCCCCACCCCTTCGTCTGTTGATTGTTAAAGGGGAATCCAACCCAAATAAAAACTTGTTTTTATAAGGAAAAGAAAAATCAGACAAGATAGGTGAAAGTTTGAACAATATTGGACAAACAAAAAGAAAGATATGAATTTTTAAAAGTTGTAAATATTGGTAATCACTATACCCATGGAGACTTCAAATTGGCCGCATATGGGATGTCATAGTGATGTAAGGCAAGGACTACTCTTCCATGTACTCCAATACATATTACAGTCCGACCTCTCTTATCCGGACACGTTGGGACCAGCACCAATCCGGATAAGGGATTTATCCGGATCTGGGAGACCCAATATTAAATACACGCAGCTGCGCTGCCGGCTGCCTCCCCAGGCCACCGGCGGTAGCTACACTGCACTATTGTAGTGGGCGTACGGTAAAGACAATTCACTGCAGAGTCAGTGCAAATTATTGGCAGTGTTTTTTATTGAAATGAAATCGATCGATGGCCAAAACTCTTGGATAATTTACCTGCTAAAAGGACTGAGGTATACATCGAGCATACTTCCAAAGTGAATGACTCGATGAAACCAAGTTTTAAAATTAGATCATCGCGGCGGGTATCGCAGCTTCGCAATGTCAGCCATTGTTCCACTGACTGTAGGCTCAAACATGATAGATGGCGCTGTCCGCATTGAGGCCTAAATTTAGCTAGCAGGACATGTGTTGTTTTTCCCGCGAAGCAAAAAGAGAAACGTGATGAAATGTTTGCGCTGCACCCTGATTTACTGGAAATTATCATTCCTAAAGATCTTTTGGTGAGTTGGGTGAGATATTTTCATGAAAAATATGTTTGGTGTAGGGTGACTATGTTGGGAAATATATGTAATCAGAGTGGGTTTATGTAAAGGATTGAGTTTAGATTGAAATCTCATTTCATCACGTACCTGTACTAGATTTAAAAAAAAAAAAAAAAAAATCTCGGCAAGTGTGCGTCCGGATAATAGAGAGATCCGGATAAGGGGAGGTCGGATAAGAGAGGTCGGACTGTATGGCTAAAATGTCATTTTTCCCAAAAGTTTTATTCAAAATTATATTTTTCTTTCATGAGGACATTAAACAATATACTACATGGGTTATATTTAGATTTCTGCCCCAGGGGAATGGGTACTTAGGATAAAACCACAAATCCCTGATAATAAAGTACATGGCCTATGGGAAAGTTGTCCTTGCCCCTTGTCATAATTTACTTACCCAGTTGCCAATTTGAAATCTACATAGTATTAGTGATCTCAATTTTAAAGCAGCTATAACTTTCTTATTGCTTGTCCAATTTCTTTCAGACTTTCACCATTCTGTTTAATTTATTTTTCTTCTTCCCAACACAACATTTTATGGCCAAGGCTGGATTCCCCTTTAATCAAAATTCAAGAAAGCTGTGCCCTTATTCAAGGTTCAAATAGGGGTCGATGATCGAAGTGCATGTAATTCAACTCCAGTTGTGGATTGCACAATAAATTCTTGGTACAAATGAAATTGAGCTTCTGTGTGTGCACAGGGATAGGAGTGTACACTGTTTGCAGTGACCGTGCCATAGCAATCGAGTGGCGGTTATGTCAGTGTCATCTCCGATCTCCCGCACAAAATTTCGATTGAGAATGGCGAATTTTTTTATATCAAAGCAATCTACAGTCATTTTCAACCCCTAATATTTGCTTATCAAGTTATCATACCTACATGTATCATAGCTGGCTGTTTGTGTTTACAATGTGTAGACGACCGAAAAACATGCCGTGTACACGTGCATCAAGAATGGACTTTCAAAACGGGCCTATATTGCACCCACCCTCCTTTTTTCCTCTTTTTTCTTTATAAAACTCAACCAATTTGTCCTCAATACTTGAATTGTGCTAAAATCATGCACATAACACTCTAAATGACATAAAAACATGCAATGAGAATAGCCTACCCATTGTTTGGTTATCTAAGTGATCCTTTGAGGACTTGCTTCCAAGGTTGCCGGAATCCCCCATCACAAGGCCAAGATTTTGAAGGTCAGCAAAAAGCAGATCAGAATTAGACCCATCTATGAGTTGAATGGAGTTAATTGTAAATCTATTCTTATCTTCTTCTTTCCTTGTATCTGCTATTGATTCCCCCAGGACAGTTGACTGGTGTGTCAAGTTTCCCTCCTTCTTTTCCTTCTTCTTCTTTTTTTTCTTCTTCTTCTTCTTCCTCATCTTTGCATTTTTCACCGAGGATCCTTTCTTCGACGGCGACGGAGATGGAGGTGGAGGGTTTGCTTTGTGTTTCATCCGCAGCTTTTTCCACACGTTATAGTTCTTTCTCCTCTTGACTGTGGCCTTTGGTTCCCCTTTTTCCGTTATGCTAAGCCCATCAAATAATCTGTTCTTATTTTCTTGGAATATGTCCAAGACATCTGATGAGAAAACAGACCAAGAAGATAATCAATTTCAATTCACAGATCCTTGGGCGGGCTCCGTGTTTTCCCTGAAGGATAGAACCCTCTTCTGTATCTATCTGTATTAGATTCATAAACTCTATTTATTTTCTAATTCTAAACCTTCAATCACAGTGAGAAAAATGGATGGACAAAATTCACTATTTTGTAGCCATTTTTCAAAAGGGTCCCAAAGCGGCTGTAAAAGTGGGAGAGAAAATGGCTACAAAACAGCAAGTTGTTCACTGTGAATCACTTTCCTGGATGAACATTCCTTCGACTCTTCAATCACATGACATGTCCAGTGAAAGTCTAAATTTTACACACCTTGTCAAAATCACAAACTCTGCATTATCTTCTGAAACTATTATTTGCTGTTGATTTTCTTCTACTGTAGAGCAAAATTTAAACCCTAGAATGGGGGGGGGGGGGTGGTGGTGATGCTGGCAACAAGCCCTCTATCCTACCTGATGGTTCATGTTGTTTACAAAGAATGAAACTACGGTAATGGAGCAAAGGTACAAGACTTTTCAGACCAACTTAATGATACAGACAAGTACAGCATCACAATGTCACATGAGAATATGTTGGGTCAAAATTGGCTTATTTTGTGTACAATGTCAACGAAAGATTGAGTTTGAAAAAGGGGGGGTATTCTTTTTGGCTTCTTAATTGATTCTGAGATGAGATAAGTTTGGTTGCTCTAAGGTAAAAAAAAAAAATCAATGAGAAAAAGTGATGAAAAATACAAAAATACAAGACAAATTTTTTTAAAAAATCCTAAGGAAAAACTTGTCTTTGGTATGGTAATCTTTCTTTAATAGTGAAACCCATTGACATCTCAAAAGGCAAAATCTGAAATTAAATTGGGTGTATATCATGCACACAAAACCTTTCACAACTAAATTATTATACATGATCATTTTTAATTCTATATACACTATCTTGCAACTTATGTTGAAAAGAGTGGGCATACAAAGTTTGGCACGGCTGCTTTGTTATTAATCTGAAACCTGTAAACATTGTATAGCTTTCTTTTACACTTACATGTATCATTAGTGAATGAATTTTTAATGTACATGTACCCAGCGTTCTCGCCAGTGTATAATACGCATGGTTCAAACATCATGCGTGCGGAAATGGAGACCAAGTGGAACCATGCGTAAAATTTCAGCGACATGCGTGGAAAAAATGGAAATATTCAGAAAAAAATAATACACTCCATGAACTCATCTTAGTGATATCAACTTCATTTATTGGGTTGCGCCGAAGTCCCACCAACTTAAGACCACATGCAAATGAAAATCAGTGCAGGGCCCTAGCTAGCGCCGACACTCGTTGGATGTGCATTTTGTATACTGGATCAACTAGGTGCATGCACGATACGCGCGCGCTAGCTATATAGACGATCGACGGAGCGGCGGACATGTTTTGCAGATCCAGCCTAAATCTAGAAACACGACAAAGCCCTTTGACTTCTCATGTCTGGTCTGACCTGGGCCCAACTCTTTTTTTTTCTCGAAAATATTTACAATTCATAAGCTGGAAAGTTGCACTTCTCTTTCTTTGGACTGAACGGCAAGTATCTGTGCATTTATGTGGGCTTAAAAATACGCCACAATGGGGCTTCCTTAGCGTCTCTATTTGATGAAAAGGCCGTCGCTTCCGCAAGGGAGGGGTGAACCCGCACCCACCCCCCAGGAGTGGTAGCACAAGTCCCCGACATGGGTGAATTTTTTTTCTGGCGAGAACGCTGCATGTACCCCTTTAAGACCTCACATTAAACCAACAAAAAAGTAAATAAAAGGTATTATTTTGAGACAATCCTTACCCACAAGTCCTGTAAGCCCTGTGGTCACTGGCAGTTTGTCTATCACTGTCTTCTTCTTAGGTTTGCCAAAGGCAGTCTTCTGTAGTTTTGTCCATTTGGTGTCCTTAACTAAGACAACATCAGGGACGTTGCTCTTGACAAAGGCCTCTTTGGCTATTCTCTTGAACTTGCAAGTGTGCCTAACAACCCTCGTCATATTCACCAAAACAGAACCACAATATGGACATAGCGGACTTTCGGTGCAGAACAGCTCCCCTGCAAAAAGTAAAGACAGTTATATGTGAATTACATGTAGAGCTGCATACCATTTTCAATTTCATGTCTTCTAGCGGTGTATTGTACACAAAATGTTTGAATATGGAAGATCTGATTATACTGCATGATGCACTAAAATCTGACATATTCTACACCAGCATGTAAAATATCAGTATGTGCAATATCATGCTATATCACTTGGTGCAGACCTGCCAACCTCTGGGAATGAAAAACTGTATTCTGTGATAAAAAAATGTATTTTTCCCCCCAAAAGTGTATTTCATAATAAAATGCTTGGCGCACTCGCTCATTGCGGTGCTCAAGCTGCATGCAAGCTAAAATGCACACTGCTCTTGCAGATGAAAAAAAAAACATTGAAACATGTGTACATCTTCACCCTGGTTTTAACAATATGATTGAAAAAAAAATAAGTTACCTGAAATTACATTGATCTAATAACCATATTTATGTACGTTTTATGAAATAGAGACATATAGAGATGATTTTTCTCAATAAATTGAGATTTTGTAACAAAAAAGTAAAAGAAAAAGAAAAAAAAAACTTATTTTTTAAAGAAAAAACGTACTGTCGTATTTTGGTTGCATAAACGTAATAAATACGCCTAAAACATACTGGTTGGCAGGTCTGTTGGTGTAGTAATTGGTTATCAAGGAATAATATTGGGTGGCTTTTCTTGATGGGATACAAGTAGTATTCCACTGTTCGGACCAATATTACACTCAATCTACAATTTGTGCAATATTTCCGAACTTACTAAATATTTCTGGTACCCATTTCTTGTCCCTTGAATAACAGTCTTTTCCCATCAAATTTCAGTGTTGTTTTGCTTGAATATCGTTGTCAAATTATGGGGGTACTCGACCTAAAAAGTGGTAGGTATGCGCCGCGGACGAGACAAAAAAGGGGGGCGTTGGAGCGAACTTATTGTAAAAAGGAAGGTCCTTGTAACGGGCTTCGAAACTACAAATGTCAGTGAAGACTGGGGTCCTTGGAACGGGTCGCCAGCGTGTGAGTGCATATATGCATCCCTATGGAACGGGCATACGTGCATGCAGCTAGCCTGGCGGCATGGGCACCAGGGCCCGTATTCCATAAACAAGATAAGCTTTTTGCTTAAGTCTTAGCAATTTGTCTTAGCATTTTGCTTGTCTAAGAAATCTTCCCTAACGATATTCTATAAAATTTAAGACATTTGTCTCAAGTCAGACGATATGGCTAAGCCAAAGTCTCAAATTCTATGACCTTCAGTGACCTTCTTAATGATGAATTGCTGCAGAGGTCACTGCAACAAACTTGCAAAAATGTGACTAAAGTTGATTTTTCTTAAAAATTTGGATTCTATTGAAACTAATTGCAACTATTATAGTAAGAGAAAAGCATTCATCACACATATATGGTAAGAATTTTTAATTCAACTTATCTATATTTTTGTTAATTACCAAAACATTTCAATCCCAAACCGAGTGACTTGCACAGTTTTTTTGTGTATCAGTCCCATATATTAATTTTCATGTATTGTTTGTCAAAATATAAATTGAATATATTCCTCTCGACATCTGACTTTACTCTAACTTCAGTTTAAGTAGACCTAGGCCCTTTAACTTTTGAGACTAGTCTTGGGTCTAACATTAGGCCTAGATCTAGCCTAGGCCCAATTAGATCTATAATATTCGTCTGTTTGCAGGAGTATTAAACATTGTCATTGTTTTTTACTTTTTTTACTAGTTTCATGAAGGCTGCAAAACGTAACTTTGTTAGTCTAGTAGTAGTGGCATGCCATAGTGGATCGAGCAACCGAGACTGAATCTATATAAATTATAATAGTATATTAATACATCATATAGACCTATATTACTCTAGGCCTAGAACAACATTCAGGACTTCGCCTGGCTTAGCCTTACTTAGGACAGGGATAGATTTACATGTAGGACTAGAATAGATCTGACTTAGAGTTAGGCCTAGATCTAGCCCTAGACCAAAAGCTTCTGTCTCCGACTGTATTTTGGTTTTTCTGCTAAACTACGAGTACGACACTCGACAGTCTAACAACATTACGTTGGACTAGACCCTAATCTCACCAATGTGATATGACAGTAAATGTCAGAAACTTTTAAATAAATTCTCAGAAACGACGGTTATTCCTGTCTACAGTGCTACTGCTAGGCCTATCGCTATTGCTTGCCAACCACGGTCTACGCCTAAAGTTAGATCTAGGCCTAGTCCTGACCTAGACATCTAGGCCTATGTAGATTCTTAGTAGATCTAGGCCTAGGTCTACTTCTCTTTTAGGTCCATATGTTTGTTTGGAGGAGTTCTTAATTTATACATTTTGGGGAGTTTGTTTAGATCTAGGTTTCTAGAAAACAGGCCTAAAGTAAAGCCTAGACCAACAGCTCAGTCAAGACTGGAGCCTACATTTATATAAAAATTTACTTTAGGTCTAGGCAGCCTAGCCTATAGTATTATGGCTATAGGCCTACTTTCTTCTATTCATTCTAGATTCTATTTCTAGCCTAGCCGGTAGCCCTAACGTTAGGACTGGCTGATCTAGTCAGACTAGTCTACTGTTTGATCTAGAATCTCTAACGTAGGCCTAGTCAAATCTAGAAGAAAAATAAGACTAAATGCTAGACCCTATCTAGATCTAGTAGAAGTAGAACTATAACAATCTAGGTGTTAATAATTATAGGTTGAGATTTAAAGTAGAGACTTGTAGACTCTATCAAAATATAGATTCTAGTTCTAAAAAATAGTAAATGTAGGATTAGTCTAGATCTATTCATCTTACAGTAGGCCTGAAAAAGGAAGCAGGCTAGGGATCTAGCATTAAGTTGAATCCAGCCAAATGTGAATTTCTTCCTTCTAGCTCCAAAGTACTGGTACATCTTACTCTTAGTAAAATCCACATCGACTCAATCTCATTTTCTGGCCTCACTGTAAATCTGTCAAGTTCTTGTCGCAATCTCGGTATAGTTTTTGATTCTCACATGTCTAATCACATTTCTTTTATTTGTAGATCAGTTCGCTACCAATTGCGAAATATTGGTTTTTTTAGGAAATACCTGTCTCGACCGGCCACAGAAAAATTGGTTCACGTAACAAATTTTCCAATATAGACTATGTCTTGCAGATCTATACCTCAAAATCAATGTGTGAGCCAACTTTTATAAGAATTGGTTGAAAACTAAAAAGGGTTTCAGACCACAAGATTTTCACCTAATTTCATTATATAATTATGTTGTTAGATTGGCAACACGATTTCTGATACAGACAAAAAATATTCTTGCACATTTTCAACTCAAGAATGATGTGTGTGCCAAATTTCATGAGCATTGGTTGAAAAAGATGAAAGAGTTTGAACTACAAGATTTTTGTTATATAATATTTCGTTACCATGGCAACACGATTTTTGACACAGGAAAAAAATTTGTCTTAGACAGCTTCTACTCAAGACTAATGTGTATGCCAAGTTTTTAGGAGAATAGACCAGTTGAAAACTGATAAAGTATTTCAATCACAAGATTTTCATTTATTTTTGGTATTTTTTGTTACCATGGCAACACAATTTTTTATGTAGGCATAAAATATGTTTTGCACATCTTCACATCAAGACTAATGTTTGTGCCACATTTAATGAAAATTGGTTAAAAACTGAGAAGGTAGTTAGAACAGTAAGATTTATACATAATTTTTGCCAATATATACCGTTACCATGGAAACACAATTTCCGACACTTGCATAAATGTGTCTTGCACATCTTTTCCTCAAATCCAATGTGTGAGCCAACTTTCATGAGAATTGGTAAAAAATTAATGAAGTATTTTAAACGGCAAAATTTTGGCCATAATATACTGTAACCATGGCAACACAATTTCTGAAAAAGAAAAACATCTTTCACCTCCTTACCTTAAGACCAATGTGTGTTCAAATATTCATGAAAATCGGTTTAAAAAATGAGACAGGAGCTCGAAATGCACTATAGGTATAAATTCTAATTTTGTTGGCTGAAATACCTTGAAACTAATACAAGACAACTCACAGCTGTCTTAAAGTTAGGGCTAAATTCTTAGCCATGTTGTATTTATGGAATACAGAATCTGCATTTTTAAGAAAAGTTACTTAGCCATTCATCCTATATCTGTCTTAGTTGCGCAAAACCTCTCAGCCAAATTCTAAGACAAAATTCTTAGCCAATTCTTTATGGAATACGCGTTTTGGATAAGAATTTTATCTTAGACAGAAAATAAGACAAAATGCTTAGATTTTTTTACTTAAGCATGCTTATCTCGTTTATGGAATACGGGCCCAGGTGCGCTCCCACAGAGCGATGGTCGGACAGCGCTCTGCGGCCAGTTTTTACCAAAATTGCAACTCGTTGTAGTGGATCAATGCAGATGGAATGGTGTAACGAAAAATATGGCGAAGCTTTGGAGCGGATTTTTTTTCAATAAGAATAACAAGTGGAATGCCTCTGACGGTCTCACCTGCATCACGCCATTCAATATAGCAGCAGTGCTGACTTTGAAAACTACTATAACTTGCAAAAGATGTTCAGTGATACTTGGTTACTCTTATTTCCATATTTTATGAACTAGACCAATACCTTGATCATGTGACCTGAAACTCGCACAGGATGTTCAGTGATACTTGATTACTATTATGTCAAAGTTTCATTAATCAGATCCATAAACTTTCAAAGTTATGATGGTAATGCAACAGATACCCCCAATTCGGCCAAAGTTCATTGACCTTTGACCTTGTGACCCAAGAATGCGCACAGGATGTTCAGTGATACTTGATTACTCTTATGTCCAAGTTTTATGAACTAGACCACCATACTTTCAAAATTATGATGGTAATTAAACAAATACCCCCAATTTGGGGAAAGTTCAATGACCCTAAATGACCTTTGACCTTGATCACGTGACCTGAAACTTGCACAGGATGTTCAGTGATATTTATTACTATCATGTCTTAGTTTCATGAATCAGATCCATAATCTTTTAAAGTTAGGATGGTAATTCAACAGATGAAATCCGAGGCACATACCCATTACGCATTATATACCGATTGTAAATGGTAATGAATTTCAGACAACCTGTGAGACAGTCCAGCCTGCAGGTAGCAAAAAAAGTCTTGCATGGAACAATGTGAAAAGGCCTTTACTAACAAGCATTCCTGCTTTCTCAGTGAGGTAAAATAACCTCTAATTTATTAGTCACCATTGCTTTTCAACTGTTTCTTTGCCATTACTATCACAGCCCAGAACCAGATAATTCACCAGTATAAACTAACCAAGACAAGGAACTGACAAGTTCTGCTTCAATCGGATGGTCTCCTCGCTATCACCCAGAATGCTAAGTGTTGTTGGTGTCATAGGATCAAAGGTCACAGGGATATTGCTTCCTTTTCTCTCAAGCCGATGCATGTAAGTATCAAACTTTGTCCTGAAATCTACAAGTAAAAATTATTTTGAAAAATGATTATTTACGGAACAAATAATGGAAAGTGTATCAAAATTCTGTCAATATCCCAGGCCTTGTTTTTTCTGGGCACAATAGTTATTCTTATAAATATGACAACTGATCTTTTGCAAAATGTGCTGTAATACAAATCACAGTAACGGCTCTTGGACAGTTAAAAGTTGTATTGTTGATTTACACAAGTCTAGAAAGCAATTAGATATACCTATCATATTGTGAGAAGCAAATACTTGTAAATTAGACCAATTTGATTCATCCATTTTAAAAAGGAGATGGAAACCCTTGCAACAAGTTAACTTGTATCCCGTATAAACACAGAATAAAAAAAAATAGGATCAATGATAATCTGAGAATAGGTCAAACAATAAAAAAGTTGAGCATTTGTAAGTCAAAATCACTATAAATATTATGTTTGTAGATCACAGTCAGACTGCAGGTCTCTATACTAATGAGCAGGATTTATCGAAATCCTATCGTACCTGAATTCATCTCCCTGCAAAATATCGTGAAATTGTGAGACTTTCTTTCACAAAGAATTTAACCACTTTATCCTTGAGTAAAATTGATTATTTCTGTACCATAGGAAAGATAAATGTTACTCTTTTATATCGGTCATTTCTCAAACAGAAATTAAGTGTAAAACCAACTTTTGTCGCATAAAAATATTATTTTGTATGTTCTGGATAAAAAGTTTAATCTAAATTACAAAAACCTTTTAAAAAATTCAGATAATGACCTGAAAGAACAATTTTCCTTCTTTATAATACCCAAAACACGAAATTCTATTAATATTTAGAGCAGCAATGGCTGAATAAAAAGGTGTTTACGTCTGCACCAAGCTCATTAATTATGCAAAAAACTTCTAGTCATGAATATCGCTTAGATAAAAGAAGCTACTTTTTTGTACACTGAAAATATACACCACAACATCAAATTTTGCTGATTTTGATGATAGCACAAACTCTTTTGGTTTGAATTTTTTTGTATGGCAACAGAAACCACTTTGTTCGCCATATCCTGACCAACCATTGTAAACTTGCCGATTTTATTTTTCAGTCAAACTTGCCCTTTGCCCACATCAAATTTTAACGGTCTGATCTTTATTTTTATTGTTTTTTAACATTAAAAAATAATAAAACCAGGCAATTTGAACGGTATAACATCGTCCATACTGTGAGCAAAGGACACTCTTGTTTGACTGCCCCTAAATCTCCATTTAATGTGAATCAAATAAATGGTACTTTCAACATATCATCAACCTTCTATTTTTACAAAAGTAGATTCCTAACAGCCCCCTTCATCCTTAGAATAAAAAGAAATTGAGACAATATAATGTTTATATCTCACCTTGTGATGAACTAGACCACCATCTATATTCACCCTTTCTTCTGCCTTCGTCTATCAATACCTTATTAGCTCTCGATTCTTCTTTACTTGTAATCTGCTCAAACACTTTCTTTAGGGGAAGATTAAGATCACCTGTAAAAAAAAGAATAAAATCATCAATGAGAAGTAAAAGGAAACATCTGCAAAAAAAAAAGATTACTTGGATTTCAATTTGTAAAGATAAAGCCTGTCTAAAGCTTTGGTAGAAGATCAGTACTGAATGTCACCTGCAAAAGTGCAGCAATCACTGAATGTGTCATCAGCTGTGAGATTTTAAATTTTGAAATTTTTTCCCCAGTTACAGTTTTAATTTGGCATCTAACGCTGTCATTAATGTTTTATTTTGATTTGAAATACCACTACACATTTTGTTTGAAAAAAATGATTAGAAAGCTACTGTCAATTTTGTGCTCATTCTGTGCTCGAGAGGATTTCAAATAAACAAGAGATAATACTAATTTCATCTAATTTCATTGGATCTGGTACTGACCAAAATCAATTTTGAAGTAAATTTGTAAATTCATCCAATAAAATATGTTTCTATATCCTTGACACCATTGCTGTTTTGAAGCACATACTTCACATTAATATAGTCTAGCTTAGTAATGAACTAAAATAGTGACATGCACTTTGGGGATAATTCACCTTAAGAAAAGATTGGCTTTAACCTCACTTTGTCATCTGCATTAATTTTGTTACATTTGGGAAAGGGACAGGAAATAAACTTAATGGTCTTTTATAAGGGTAACACCAGGCAGTAGTAGTTGTATAGATCTCTATCATTGAATCTTATCATTTGAAGTAATTATGCCATGGCTGGGATTTGATCCCATGGTCCTCTGATTCAGAGTCCGAACTTACTAATCCACTGGGCCACAACAATCCACTGTGCACATACATGTACCTTCAAAGAAAACTGGATTCCTTTTCTCCGTATGCCTCTTGAGCATCACCGGCACCACAGGTTGGTTCTTATAGCTCTTCTGAACTGTCGTATTATGTTTTTCCGGTTGTATGCCATCATCTATTGGTCCAACCACATCCACATCCATCTCACCATTTGTGTAATGGTGTGGGTTTGTAGATGGCCCAAATTCCTCCTCTGTAAAAACATTTTTTATAAATAGGATGATGCGTTTATTAAACCTTTCGCTACTTTTAGTGATAAATAATCCATTTGATTCAAAGTGCTGAAACATTTATGTACACTAATATGCCTCTTGAAAGCCATTTTTTCTGTTTTTTTTTTTTACTGAAATCAATGCTAACAACAGTAATGCTTATGCTAACTAATATACAAATTTATTACAAATGACCTTGATATTTGAAGACTCACTCTTTTGATATATGCTTTGTTTAAGTTTAAGGTCTCTTTATGAAAATTATCAATTGAGTCAAGTCACAAAATGTATATTAGTATCCTAATTTCAACAAATCCTTACAGAAAAAGACCATGGATTTTGGTTACAATCGTCATATCTTGCCTGGCCTAGCAACAACTGATGGATTCAGCCATACCTTCTTGCTTCTGAGGTGCTGTGTGAAGTGACAGCTAGGTATTGTGCTCAACAGAATTATTTTCTTTCAATTCAAATTCAACCCAGTGTGAAGTGATATCCAGTGTTACATGAATTAATGTTTTGTGATGCTTTTTATGCTTAATTTCATTCAGGTTATCATGATGCTTCTCCTCATGATCAAGCCCATACATGCCCTAGATGCGGGGAGAGTATGTCTCTCAAGAATCAGACTTTATAGTCTATAGAGATCTGGGGAGCGTTCCATGAAAGGAATTGTCGGACGTTTTATAAGACAAGTCCTGTTTTATCAGACAGTTACCATAGTAACAGTGCTTCTCAACCAATCAGAATCCAGGAAAGTTGTCAGATCTGACAACTTGTCGGACGAAAATATTGATAAAACGCCCCCTGGTGTCTTCCCAATCTTCGCTAGCGATGTTTATCCATAATGTTCATTTCAGAATTATTATAATAAAATCTATGTATCTGTATATCTCTGCTCAGTGTCTGTTGGCATTCAACTTCATAGGACACAGACTCCATAAACAGCCAAAGAAACCCCCATTCATTCCAATACAGTCAATCACAAAACTTGTCCTAAATAATAAAAGGTATTTGATCTATATCAAAAGCGAAGTTTACTCACCTTGTTTTGCTTTACTTGTATCCGTTTCTCTGACACAGGCCTAGTGTGAAGAAAACAAATGGAAAATCAGCTGATAACTAAATTGCTAAAAGCATGTTGAAAGCTGTAAAGGGATAGTCCAGGCTGAAAATATTTATATCTTAATACATAGAGTAAAATTCACTGAGCAAAATGTTGAATATTTCATCACAATTTTTTCAATATTTCACACTCTTGTGAATAATATGTCTCCCTTATAATGAAATAAGTTGCAGCAATACATATCTAATGCACTTAATCAGTTGTCAATCCAATTTTTCTAGTTCTTGGAGGAAAAAATTTGAAAAAACCTAATTTCATATAATAAAAAAAAAAAGAACAAGTAGGGATGTGACATCATCAGCCCACCTAACAAATATTCATGATGACTGTTTTCACAAAATATTGCTAAACTTTAAAATTCAATAACTTTCTTCTTTGTCATCCGATTTTGATGAAATTGTTTGGCATTTTGCTCAGTGAATTCTACCTAACAAATATTCATGATGACTGTTTTCACAAAATATTGCTAAACTTTAAAATTCAATAACTTTCTTCTTTGTCATCCGATTTTGATGAAATTGTTTGGCATTTTGCTCAGTGAATTCTACTCTATTTATTAAGCTATAAATACTTTCAGCCCCGACCATCCTTTTAATAGGTAAAGTGACTATGTGCATTATAATTAAAAATTACCTAACATTCTACATGTAGGTTGACAATATTGCAGTAGCATTCCCCCAGTATTTTGTAAGTTATTGATTCATTGAGAAAATTTGAATTGTGATACATAAGGCCCCCTCTCAGTAATGTTTTGATTTTCTATAAAAAGGGGCATTTTTAGCACTTTTAGCACTATGAAATTAGTGATTGGACATCAGAAAGCTAATAAGCAGGCAAGTATAATGTCCTGGGCCCCATTTTACAAAAAAAGTTGTTATGATAGCAACTCTTCCTGCATGTCAACTTTCATTACAAGAGCAAAGCAAAAAGCAGAAATTTTACTGTTTATGAAATTGGGCCCTGATATTTTCAGCCCACTGTGTGCGTGATAATTGATTTTATATAAAAGAAAAATATTGTAAATATTTTAATTTCATCGAGCAGCCAGTCAAAATAAGTAAAAAACTGTTAAAATTGTGCAATCTAATTAATTCAAACTAACTACCTAACAGAAATAAATGCAAATGCTCCACCTCACCCCTTGCAAATCCATGCTAGATTGTTCTTGTCTCTCTGATGACTTCAATCTCTGGCTTTCCTGGTGACTTTCTCTAAGATCGATTTTCTTTGCATTCCTTGATGCCTTGAAGATTGTTGGAACTGCGTCATCATTGAGCGCTCGGCACATACTCCCGATCCTACCCAACATTGGGTCAGGTTCCTTGTAGCAACTGTCTTCGAAATGCTTGGAGCAGATCACAGAGCTTTCCTTAGGTGTCCAACCCTCTATTACATTCTGCACTGCATGGATCCATTTCTTGCGTAGCTGGGGATCTTCCGGGAAACTGTGGACTTGGATGGAGAAGGAGTTGCCCCCTTCTTTCTCACATGCATCACAATGTGACATGGTTGACCTTTGACAGGTCAGTTTCTTCAGCCAAATAGCTTCTGAAAGTGATCTTTACGTCATGGCCTGGATAAGGACCAAAGTCAGTATAATTTCCTACTCCCAGACCCAATATCTCTTTCAAGAACCTCTAGATGGCAGATTTTTAACTAGGCAAGATTCCTGGAGAAAATATATAAAGAATAATATTAAGAGACAATGTATTATTTAGAGTAAAGTTGGTAAGGTTGTACACTGCAGTTTGTGACAATTTTGTTCCGCCATTGCCCCACCCCCATGGATCTGCCCCCTTGCAGCAGCATTATTGGGGGAAATATTTTTTTTTTAATAAAAAGGTAAAAACAGGCCACCATACTTCTTATAGTTATGGTACCTATCAACATCGTAGTTGGTTGTTTGCTTCAGATCCCTAACAAGCAACTGTGTTGCCCAGTCATGTGAATCCTCCATCATATCACAATTTTTGGCTTTATTTAGCCCAGGAATATGGAAAAAAAAAAATTTGCTGAACTTCAAGGAAAAGAAAAAGATGAGACAGATCTAACATGCAAATGTGTTACTTTCTTTGCCATCTGCAATTTTTTTTTCTGCTACGCCACCCGGCCACCAGTCACTGCCTGACCAAAATAGTTGTAATGTTGAAAGGTATCTTGTGGCACTTGATATTAATCCTTTCTAATTCCCTGAAATGTTGCAGACTAAAAAAGATCCAGCAAAAGAAAAAGGATTTAGGCGCAGTCAAAATTTTACTTGCACTGTTGCACACTCAGTCCATGTGGTCTGAATTTCAGCCGCTATATTATTGGACAATGGTTTTATAAAAAAAAATTGCTCCCAATTCCAATCATTCCATTAAAAGAGGGGGTTATAATTGCTATCAAAATAAGAAGAGTAAGAAGGGTGGCACCTTAAAGGGATGGTCCAGGCTGAAAATATTTATATCTTAATACATAGAGTAGAATTCACTGGGCAAAATGCCAAAAATTTCAATAAAATAGGATAACAAATAATAAAGTTATTGAAGTTTAAAGTTTAGCAATATTTTGTGAAAACAGTTGTCATGAACATTCATTAGGTGGACTGATGATGTCACATCTCCACTTTCCGTTTTCTCATGTTATTACATAAAATCATAATTTTTTCATTATTCCATACTTGTGTGAATATGTCTCCCTTATAATGAAATAAGTTGCAGCAATAAATATCTAATGCACCAAATCAGTTGTCAATCCAATTTCTCTAGTTCTTGGTGGAAAAAAATTGGAATAAACCTAATTTCATATGATAAAATACAAAAGAACAAGGGGAGATGTGACATCAACCACGTAATGAATATTCATGACTGTTTTCACAAAAAATTGCTAAACTTTAAAATTCAATAACTTTGTTAATTTGTTATCCGATTTTGATGAAATTTTCAGCATTTTGTTCAGTGAATTCTACTCTATTTATTAAGCTAAAAATACTTTCAGCCCGGACCATCGCTTTATTGATATCCCAACACAAAGAGAGGCTTTGATAACGCAGCTGGTTCAATGCACTTATGTGTCAGATCAGTGCGTGTATGTGGATGCGTGACATATGACTGTGAAATTAATGTATTGGATGATTTGAATCATCTGCTTAATATTTAGACGTCTACACATCATTACTTCATTGTTCCGAAGGTACTTCTGGATCTAATACATGACCAGAGGAGAGCTGCTAACCTGAACAAGAACGTTTTAGTATTTTTAAAGCTGAAAATCAGTGTTTTGGTGAGGAAATCAGTATTTCAAAGAAATACCACAGGACAACTCATAAAACATAAAATTTCATAGTACAAAGGTATGGGTAAGATTTGTTTATATTTTTTTTCAAAATTGAAGCCGATTATTGCTGATGCCGAAATAACGAATTTGCATGTTCACTTGTTAGAGGTCCAAGTTGGATCCATAGTATCCCAAGTGCAAGTTGGACCTCTAAAGTTTATTAAGATGCACTTGTTTCGTCACGAGTGCAAGGTTAGTCTGTCAGGGTATGCTTCGCTGAGACTTCAACTGGTTCCGAGGCATCCTTTCCATCAATAGACCAATGATGGCCATTAGGCAGGGCTGGCGATTTTTTAAAAAGTGTAAACACCAAAAATATAACCCTCACACTGAAATAATTTCCAATTTCATACATTTCACTACTGAAATTATTAGCTTCTATTCTATTTCATATTGAAATCCACTCAAATTCGAATTCATATAGAATATGCAAGCCATGACGAAGATGCTGTTACTGCATCCTCTCATGTAGGGTATTTAGCTCCCACTGACTGGTTAGGTCCAAGTTGAGGAACTGCCTTGGTAAAGTTAATACTGCAAAGTTATTGTTCCTATTCAAACATGATATGAGAATCAGTTTCTTTGGAAGAATTCCATGATTCAGAGACTCACATTCTCGAAAGAGAAACATTTTGATTTTCAAGGACTGAAAATCATGTGTTAAATAAAGAAAACTACATTTCTTTTTTTTAAACTTTAAACCTCCTTTGGAATTTAAGCCATGGTTGGAACTTTTTGATTGTTTAAAGTGCATTGATTTGCAAAGCTGTGACTTATTGGGAAAAAGTTCATTTGAATTATTTGTTTTGGTACAATAAGCCTTAAGTTGTACATTGTATGTTTCAATGGAAGTGATTTAAATCAAGAAATCATAGTGAAAGTGGAGTAGGGCTTTAAGTGTTAAACCTCTTAACGATTTATTCATGTTTTGATGATACAAAGTGATAAAATCTTTCTATTTTGAGTGAAAAAAATAAAACTGCCACAAATAATCAATGATTTGAAGAAAACAAATCATAGTGAAAGTGATGTAGGGGCCTAAGTGTTCAACTGTTTATAGGCTACATTGCAAGATCAACCTGATTTTGTTGACATGATTTCAATTGTTTTTAGTGGATATGAAGCATTTATTTGTTACTTTTGATGATATAAAATTGATAGAATCTTTTTATTTTGAGTAAAAAAATAAAACTGCCACAAATAAAAAAAACTGTCAATCATTTGCACATGTTTCAATGGAAGTGATTTAAATCATTGATTCAGGGATTCGATTTTAAGGCGCGTGAGAGCGATCGCGCGCTACATGCGCGCCTTAATCCATTTGAGGTAGCGCGATTAATAGCGCGCCTTGCGATCGTTGACCTGCGCGGAAATGCCTAAAGTCGCCCTCGAAATCACCCAAAATCATGCTTATTGCCGAGTGATAACAACTCAATATGCTCGAGCTCCGCTTACCATTTAAAAATCATCCAAAATCCAACACTCAAAGTCATGAATAATCCTTAAAAATAGCGAGTAGCGCAGTTTCAAATTCCGACGTTGCGTTATTTTTTCTGTACCACATATTTCCATACACATGGTACCAAGTACGGAAAAAAAATCAATGCAACGGTCGGGAAACAGTTGCATGTATAGGGGTCCATTATGACTACCACCATGTGCAATTTCGAATGCACATGTTTCCCCTACAGATATCACAATTCTGTGATTAAATAATTCGAATTACACAAGAAATAAATCCCCGAGTCTTGTAACCTAGCATTGGTGAGTTGTCATTCGGCTTTGCTTTTCAAAACGGCTTATTAACTTCCAAAATAAGTTACCTTATTTATTAATTATAACTATAAAATCATTTGTTTTCTTTGTCTAGGGGATGAGGTATTATATCAGACAATAAATCATCAAACAAAGCTCCATCTATTTTACAAGGCTGGCGGCAGGCTCACGCATTGGCGCTTTTACTAGCTAGCCTGCCAGAGCTCTGGGGGACAATCCACTCGGTAAAGGCCTCAATGATGGTGATTTACTGTTTCAGACAGAGTTTACATTTCATGAATATTATTCAAAACTGGGGGACAATTCACTCGGTAAAGGCCTCAATGATGGTGATTTACTGTTTCAGACAGAGTTTACATTTCATGAATATTATTCAAAACTGCCAGTAAAGTTTGATGATTTCTTCATTGTCATGTATATTTAAGTTCTTAATGAATACATTCTCACCGAATTTAGACTCCCCAATAGAGAAATTAAATTTTCATGGAGATCTGCGTTTTCAAAGAACTTCAGGAAAAGTTAGGGGATGTGGGCCTTTTAGGCTTTATTACATGTACATGGCTGAGTACAGGGTATTGTACTGGAATAGATGGAGTAGAAATTAGATATTGAATTCATATCCAAGTCCAACTCACAGTCACACACACCCACATCCAAGATTCTAAGCATGAAAAATAACTTTAAAAATCATACAATATTGAACAAAAAGTAATAATTCATTAATAAGTGAACAGGTATTCCTCAAAATACAAAAAATAGCATTTAAAGAGCCCCTGAAATGCAAAAAGTAGCCCCCGAAATTTGCCAAAAAAATTTAAAATGGAGCCCCTGAAAAAAAATTGTCAGTGACTTAACTTTAAGCCAAAGTCAAAAATTTTTCTAATTTTTTTGATGAATCCTTGTTAAAAAATAAAATCGATAGTGTAGAAATGTCAGAAATTAAGTTTTATTCCATGTACATGATTAAGGGCTAGATATTTTTTAGAAGGAAAGTAGAAATCTCAGGGGGTGAAAGTTTCAGGTTTTGGGACCCGGCTTCGTGCATATGACTGGGAAGGAATACCTGGCTTCATTGAGAGTAAGCTACGTTAGTAAATGATTTTTACTTTCTAGAAGCCGCCTGGCTAGGCTAACCAGGTTGGATATAAAGTAAGAAATTAAGCTTTTCCTTTTTGATGCTGATTGCTGTTTCGACATATATATATTGACGTATAATTTTTACAGTAGGCCCCCTAGGCCTAAATAGAAATCTATGACTATGCATTTTTTCCCACCTTTGCCACTCGGAGTATCAGAGGCAGAGCTGCAGAGCGAGTTTTGGACCTTGATGTTCAGGGGCGGTATTCTGAAAGCTCAATTAGCAGTCAATTAGCGCTCAATTAGCATTTTGGTATTCTGAAAAGTCACTTAAGTGCCCCTACCCTTATTTGGCAGGGTTGCGTTGCGCGCACTTGCAATAGTACGCGTTATGACCGCGCGAAGACTTAATTGAGTAGTTACGAGACTTTTGGTATTCTGAAAAGTCTCATAGCGCTCAATTAACGGACTTTCCAGTGGAGAAAGATAATGGTGATAAGAGGTCCATTAAGTCTCATCATATCTTGCTAAATGTGGCTTTCATTTCGTATAAATATCATCAAATCGGTTTAATAGTAGGAGGAAGGAAGAGAATAAAGGAGAGAGCTAAAAAGGGAATAGAACTTAAAGAGAGAAAAGGTGGTGTACACTGTTAGAAAATTTATCCTTAAACTAAAAGAAGTTCCTGCAGCAGAGTCTCGAGAATACCTGTAATCTTACCAGATTGCGTAATCTTACAGGAAATTGGTATTTGGTGTGTGTAATCTTACAAATTTCCTTAAATAAAACACTCTTTTCCCCTTTTTCTAACAGACCTGTTCTGTTAAATTGCAGAAAAATTCCTGTTTCATGAATTTAAAGAATGATTCTGGTATTGCTTTCTGCAAAATCTTCTTTTATTTTTCTGTAAAATCAGTTTTTTTTTTAACAGTGTATAAACAAGTAAAATAAGGAATGGCCTAGGGATTATATTTGGTATAAATTAGAAAGGGGGGAAAAGGAGACAGAAATATTTGTGTACGTATAGGGAAAACATGACTATTATTTTCTATATTTTCTTTTATTATTAGCATCATAAACTATTTTGTTTTCGCACACTTTTTTTACAATAATGAAATTGCCAAATCACGGTAGATGCAGCAATGTGCAGGGGTGAATTAAACCTTGTTTCTGACAATGAAAAAAGTAAGCATAGACCCCTTTAGTATTTAAACGAATATAGAATAAAATACAAAAGAAAAAAAATAGTGAGTGATGCCATCGTTCACCCCACCTATAAAAACCTGTGTCATAACGTTTGTACTTCAAATTTCAATAAAATTTCGGCTTTATTACATTATGCTTGTTTGATTTTTAAAATATGTTTATTCAAATTTTGTTGGAGAAGATTTCTCATACAAATGAAAAGTATGTAGTTTTTTTGAATAAGTAGGAATTAAGTTAAAGAAGAACCCCCCCCTATCATGGCCCCGAGACAGAGGCAAATAAAATGTTGTAAAAAAAAAGAAAAAGAACGGATAGCGGGTTGTGAAAATCAGAACGCGTTGGAAAAAAGAGAAAAGCACAAAGATACAATTAATGAGAGAGAAGGGGAAAAGACAACAGTTGATTTTAACAACATAACGAACCTCTAATCTCCGATGCAAATATGCTTAAGCATTATTTTTCAGCAAAAATTCTTTGTATCAAGATCGTGGTGCAGTGCACCTGCAGCAGCCGGGCGCTGCGCTGCAAGGCAGCAAAGTGAAGAGACACTGCGCGCTAGGAGAAAAATTTACGTTGTAAGAGCGCATTTGATTGGCTAATTCGGCTCAGTAGGGGAGTGGCCTAAAGGGACTTAATTGAGCGGGGTCCGGACAGCCCGACCACCAGACAGCCCGACCCTGGACAGCCCGACCCGCTGCCCTGGACAACTCGTCCCGGTCGAGTTGTCCAGGGTTGGCTCTGAATCGGACAACTCGACCACTTGAATTCTTCTTCAAAATTTCATTAAATAAAATTTCAAACTTTACTTCAAAAGTATTTTCCCGCATAATCCATGTTTCTTCAATACATTCTCGACAGAAAAATTGACATTCAAACTTTACTTCAAAAGTATTTTCCCGCATAATCCATGTTTCTTCAATACATTCTCGACAGAAAAATGGACATTTCAGTGCATTTTGAGCTATTTTGAAAGAAAATATAGCGAGTTCCCTTGCAACGAGAATAATGCGATACCGCCGGCTAGCCGTGTTCATTCAACTTACAACTTGCAAATTTGAGTTGATTTTTCCGTCACTTTACATAGTTTAATGGTGAGTGTGTGCTATTTTGTATTTTCATATTCCATTTTCACATTTCCTGTACTTATTTAAAGTTATTGCATTTCACAAAATTGATACTTAATGCAAACTTTTTGAGATAGTTCACCTGGAAAGGACACCAATACGGTGCTTCGCCTCGCCGGCCAGCCAGCTGGGCGACCGGCTGTGCTGTGATTGTGTGAGGCAGTCGGCTCAACTAGCTATGCGAAGTCAACTTACTTATTTTAGTTGATTTTTCCGTCTCTTGACATATTGCCCATTTTCCAGTGGCGAGAGTGTGCTATTTTTGTATTTTTACACTTCTACTTATTAAAAAGTTTTTTTAATATCACTAAGCTGATTATCAATCATTAGGACAGTGACTGCGTGGTCTGAGAATGCACTTCCCAATTAAAGTAACCATCCTTGACGCCCCTTTTTGGAGGCCTTCAGGCCGCGGGGGGGGGGGGGGGGGGGTGCTTCCAACCAACATCTAAACCAATTAAGGAAATACATTTGTAAGTTATGAAGTTTACAATATGGAATAGTTTATTGAAAAAAATGTGTTGTACCGAAATTGAAAAACTTGTTTTTATCAAGATTTAAATTTTAAAACTTGCTTTTCCTTTAATATCGAAAAACATGTCTCTTATTTTTTTACCTGTCAGTATCTGTCACAGCTTTTTTAAATGCAAATTCCACTGGAAACAATGGGTCTTCTGGAGGATACAAGCACTTGGGCTGGTCCCAACCACCTACACCCGGGATGAGGAGAAGAGGTTTCATACTCGACAAGCGATGGCCTTTCCATTTCTTTCACGAGCAGAAATGATACCGAGTTCCAATGACTTGGGCATCAGAGCAGCAGTCCCTTGATCGATGAGGTAAGTACAGCTTCTTAGATAATATCAAATTTGTGCACTTCATGCAGGCATATCAAATTTCAATTTTTATTTTTTGGTATTTTCAAATTCTTTAAATGAAAGAAAGAACAATTGAATTGAACATTTACTTACATTTATTTCTTTTATACATTGTTTGAATTGAACAAAAATTTAACTTTTTTTATATATATACATTGTATTCATAAAAATTCAAAATTGCTTCTTAAAAATGTAACTACTACATGTTTAGGTTAAGTAGAAGTTGTAACATTCTAAATTAATTTTGGGTATGTAGGGGTTATGCTTAATTCATGAGGAACATTTATGTCATACACATATAGACGATACCAAGTATCGTTCAAGTGAGCTTGAAGGGGAAGTTCACCCTGACAAAAAGTTAATTGTAAAAACAGCAGAAAAAATAATAAAAAATATTGACAAAGGTTTGAGGAAAATCCATCAAAGAATTGAAAAGTTATTAGAATTTCAATTATTGGATTTGTGATGTCATGTGCGAGCAGCATTTCTGCATAATAAATGGTAAAAAGTCAAGAAATTGTAATTTTCTAAGAAAATTGAAACTGGTTTTACTATTCCTTTTGTATATATTCAAAAGACAAAACATTTCACACCCAAACATGAAAAGAAAACGAAAATAAAACATCAGGAACCATTGAAAAAATTGAATTCATGAATTTTATATTACAAAACATATGGGGCAGCTGCTCATTTATGACGCCACAAATCTAAAACTTAAAATTCAAATAACGTTTTTAAACTTTTCCTCATACATTCACCAATATTTTTTTGGCATTACTTTTCTGCTATTTTACGACCAACTTTTTTTCAGAGCGAACTTTCCATTTATGATATTGAATTAGTTGCAATTAATTTAACTTTAATATATTTAAAAGTATTTGCTTCTAAACTGAAGGTTGAAATGATTTGATTTGTTTCAGTAGCAAAAGAGGTGCAGAGCTTCAAATAGTTGAAATTACTTTATTTTATTTCTATCTTTCCAGCTCTTTGAGACCACCTGAATTGCAAGCTCTGTATGGCCAGTTTTTGTGTGACAAAATAAAAGATAAGGGTTGAAAATCCCTCCAGCTAAGTTAGGGATCATGTAATTGCCATGGAAACCAAATATAGTAATGTATAACAGGTTGTATATTCCTGAAAGTGCAATTGTTGGATAAATGTTAATTTATATTGGCACTAATGTAATTTTAAGATTGTCCTTATTTTTAGCTTTACATAAACACCAAAAGCAGAGAATATTGTTCCCAGTTGGAATTGTGTCATATTTATTATCATAATAGTATTATCATAATTGTGGTAATGTAATCCTATTTGAAATTTTGAACCAGTATTTATTTTGTGTGGGATATAATATGTTTTATATACACTGAAGTTCAATATGTGTTACTATGTAATTTTAGATCTGATCAAGTTTACCTTAATGTTACTTAATAAAACCCACTTAACTCCAAAGAAGTATTTTGAATATTTGGTTCTTGCACTATTTTGTATCCCTTTTCTCGCTAAATATTTACCTTTTATTGAGAGCTGTGTTGACGGGTTCCATGACATTTGCTCTGGCAAATTCCACACCATAATCTTATGAACAGCTTCAACCAGTAAGGTCTAAACCTAACTTAAAACCATATTGCAACCCTGAACCTCTATCTTAAGGGGCTTTCACAATTGCTCGTGCGATTGTTTGCGATCACTTGGTCACAATATATGTTGCACAGAATTGCAACGGTGAAGGGTCGTAAGTAGTCACGCAACCAATTGTAAAAGGGGCTTTAGACAAAATTAAGCCTGGGGCAATTGTCGCAGGAGCAAATGTTGTGTCACATGGTAATCAGATGGAGATGATTGGAGAGATGAAGATGGGGGGGGGGGTGAAGATGGTGAAAGGTGGGATGGCCATGATGAGGAGTGATGGAGTTGAGAGGGGTGTGGATGATGAGTGGATGGAGATGATGAATCAATGAATAGGATTTATATCTCCCTTATCAAATCAGCGCGTGTTGAAAACGCTTTGAAATGGGAACCAGATAAATAATAATGTATTTCATAACTATTAATGAGAATTAATGAAAAGTAAAATTTCAAGATTCAAACTCGCAGCTAAAGAAGTCATATTTGCGATTGACAAATTGAATATTTCAAGCTAAAGCTGTTGGAATTCTTGTAGAGAGTTGATATGATTATCATTAAAGGGGTGGTCCAGGCTGAAAATATATTTTAATACACAGAGTAGAATTCACTGAGCAAAACGCTGAAAATTTCATCAAAATCGGATAACAAATAATAAAGTGATTGAAGTTTAAAGTTTAGCAATATTTTGTGAAAACAGTCGTCATGAATATTCATTAGGCGAGCTGATGATGTCACATCTCCACTTTCTGTTTTCTTATATTATTACATAAAATCATATTTTTTTCATACTTGTGAAAATAATATGTCCCCCTTATGATGAAATAAGTTGCAGCAATAAATGTCTAATGTACTAAATCAGTAATTGTTGTCAATCCATTTTTTCTAGTTCTTGGAGGAAAAAAATGAATAAACCTAATTTCATATAATAAAATACAAAAGAACAAGTGGAGATGTGACATCATCAGCCCACCTAATGAATATTCATGACGACTATTTTTTACAAAATATTACTAAACTTTAAAATTCAATAACTTTGCTATCTGTTGTCCGATTTTGATGAAATTGACGGCATTTTGCTCAGTGCAGTGAATTCTACTCTATTTATTAAGCTATAAATACTTTCAGCCTGGACCACCCCTTTAATCAAAAAGTGGCACGAATATTCATCTTTGGATAAAGACATGCAAGATTCAATTTTAAATGTGTTGGAAACGGCATTACCATGGGAATAACAAAAGACGGGGTATTAATTTCCTTCAGTTCAGTGGTATCCCTTTTCTGCACTTTTATTCCTTTGCATTATTTTTTCCTTTTTTTCCTTTCTTTATTTGCGCCCCCTGAATGTGCCCCCTAGATACGACCCTGACTGACCTGGGTACAATACTAGTTTTATCTACTTGATGGTAGCTCCCCAAAATCTATCAACTTTTGACATGGCTGCCGAATAAAAAACATATCACTTGGGGGGGGGGGGACCTACCTATATATATATAATAAAGCTAACTTTCAAATGACACCAAAATGTATTGAGCGAGCACTTCCCACTTAAAGGGTATATGAAAATTAGGCTGGGCAGGAAATAGCCTTCCAATTTCAGTCAGTTTTTGATAGGCAAATCCGTTAGAACCTGCAAAGTTAAGGGTGTTGTGATAAATTAATGATCAATCGTGGCCAGTTTTGGTTGTTAAAGCAAATTTCATAAATTAATAAATTGAACTTTAATGCATGAGTGAAGTTCAACACACATTGCATTTTGGGGGGCAGCATTTTAACTTTATTATGTGGATCTCAGCAATGTGTTCATGGGAGTCGGGAGAATAGAGGGTGAGATGGAACTTGAAAGTAGGTTGATGGAATAAGGTTCAAAAGAACATTTAGCCCCCCCCAAAAAAAAAAAACCTCCCTCTCACCCGCCCTCCCCTTCTGTTTAGAGACTGATTGCTCTTACATGTACGTTTGAAGTCCAGAGCAGAATTTTCGGAATTTAAACTGTTAAAGGACAAGTCCACCCCAACAAAAACTTGATTTGAATAAAAAGAGAAAAAATCAACAAGCATAACACTGAAAATTTCATCAAAATCGGATGTAAAATAAGAAAGTTATGACATTTTAAAGTTTCGCTTCATTTCACAAAACAGTGATATGCACATCTCGGCCGGTATGCAAATGAGGGAACTGATGACATAACTCACTTATTTCTTTTGTATTTTATTATATGAAATAGGAATATTTTGATTTTCTCGACATTTCATGTGAAATGAAGTTTCATTCCTCCCTGAACACGTGGAATTCCATTATTTTAACATTTGTGCTTCAGGCAAGGAGGTCCTAATCATTAAATTTGTAAAAACAGAAATATTGTATAATGAAGTTTCAGCATTGTGCTTGTCTGATTTTTCTCTATTGATTCTAATCAAAATTTTTCTGAGGTGGACTTGACCTTTAATGATAAGTTCCGAAAATTGGGGCATCAACTTTTACCCATCAATCCTTCTGTCAAAAATTTATCAATAAATCAACTCAATGTGCAATATGCTTGATCAAACATTCATTTTTTTTCAATAAATTATTTAATAAATCATCATCGGCCTAATCAGTCAATTTCTTGGTAATCATTTGGCACCCCCAGTTCAAGTATCAATCCCCCCCCCCTTAGTTCAAACATCAATTTTGCACTCCTACATGGATAGAACATGGCAGCGGATAAGGTTTTAATATCAATGACACCCTTAAAATTGTTATGAGGGAATGTGGTGACCGGGGAGAAAATCTTTGAAGAATTTGAATAGTAAAAATTAGTTGATTCTAGAGCAAATTGATGACATGAATGAAATATAGGGCCCACATATATAGCGATTATTTTTCTTTGTGGTCGAAAAAACTTGGTAGGGCTTGAGCGATTTTTTGGGGAAGGTGGGCTTTAATCCCCCCCCAAAAAAAAAAAACGCACCTGAAGAAGAGTTAAAGGGAGGGAAAGAAGAAGTGAAAAAGTGGAAAGACAGAGCGAATGAAACAGTGGAATGGGGGAGAAAGGGAAAAGAAGAGGAAAAAGAAAAAAAACAGAAAAAGCGAGAGACCTGTTAGAAAATTTATCCTTGAAATAAAAGAAGTTCCTGCAGCAGAGTCTCGAGAACACCTGTAATCTTAACAGATTGCGTAATCTTACAGGAAATTGGTATTTGGTGTATGGCATCTTACAAATTTCCTTTTTAAACGGACCTGTTCTGTTAAATTGCAGAAAAAAATCATGTTTTATGAATTTACAGAATGATTCTGTATTTGCTTTCTGCAAAATCTTTTATTTCTCTGTAAAATCATGGGTTTTTTAACAGTGAGCTAGGGGAAGAGAGTGATGGTCCAACTTTAGGCCTTTTGAGATAACCTAATCGTGTTTTTGAGAATGAAATTATGATTTTCTTAAACTTTGGTCTGCAGGATTATCCCCACAACATATTTATCTTGGTGCCCCCTACAAAAGTTCAAGGCCCCCAGTGCACCCAAAGCTGAATAAACCCAGCTACTTCATGCACTGATGAGATCGAGTCAATGGATTGCATCATTTCCAAGAGGTTCTCAATAATATTCCTGAGATGAAAAGGATGATGGTGACGATGGTGATGATAATGATGAACATTGGTGATGACGGTGACAATGGTGGTGATGATGATGATAATTAAGATAATGGTGATGATAATGATGGCGATGATAATAGCATAGTGATTTGGTGGTGATGATGATGATGGTGGTGGTGATGGCAATGATTGTGACGATCGTGGTGGCGATGATAGAGATGATGTTGGTGGTGGACTTTTGATGATGTTCCATTCATCCTCTACATCCCCTCATCTCCATCGCCTCCTCATCTCTGCTCCTCTCAGCTTCATCCCTCATCGTCATCCCCTCCATCCTTTCCCTCATAATTTCAATCCCTCCTCTCATCATCTATTCCTCTCATCTCCATCCTTCCTTTCATCTCCATGCCTCCTCTCATCATCTCCATCCTTCTCATCTCCAACCCACTTTTTATTACCATCCTTTTCACATCACCGTCTCCATCCCTCCAATTTCAACTTCATCTCCCAAAATGTCCACCTGATCACCACAGCACTTAACAGTGAAATGTTCAGCAGAAAAAAATACATGGGAGTAATAGAATCCAATATTCACAATACTTTTTAGTAGATTCTTTATTTTCTATGTAACAATGTGATAAACTTGATCACAACTAAAATTACTAAGTAACACATAATTTTCTGTTATATCTTACAAACAGTAGGGGAAGGCAGGGTAAGTTGTGACAGTTTTTGCTTGTTAGAATTGATACGATTAATAATCTTGTCGAAATAAGTACCTTGCCTTTAAATTTAATTCTTCTGAAATATTTTCCACCTATATATAACTTTCTATCCCCACACTGAAAGTCATCGTAACCTTTTAAAAAACAATGTCAAATGGCTCAACTTGCCCCATATATGGGGTAAGTTTGAGCCATCTTCTGGGGTAAGTTGAGCCACAAAAACTATGTACAAAGTGTATGAGGGGAGAACCAGCATGTCAATTTTTTGTTTAGTCTTTTCACTTGCTAATTCTCTATAAATACTAACATCCTTTAAAAGGAAAAGAGCAGTCATGTAAATTTGCTCCTTTCAGCCAGCATTTCAATCGATTTTTATGGTTTGTTTGTTTTTTAAGATACATAACCATAGGAATTACCATGGCTCAACTTGCCTCATGCTGTTCGGCTCAACTTACCCCAGTCCGAACTAAGTGCGATAATTTTGTATCCACACATTTATTATGCATCCATCATATAAAAGACTATGACAAGAATGAAGATCCATACCTGGACTAACAATGTTGTTATCATGTCTTTAGTATATTTAAAGACGTGTGTTTATAAAGCACTTATTTATTTCACACTCTTTTTTACTTTTTTGGCTGAAATTCATATTTTTCCCTCTAAAAAACAACTTTTTGTTTCAAAGTTGAAAACATTGTGGTGGGGTTAGGGGTTATGCTATGGGTCATCAATACATGACACCACCACAGTGTCTGACTCATTCATTATTGGCCTGGGGCTGGTGGCTCAACTTGCCCCTATGCTCAACTTACCCCGCCTTCCCCTATAGCATAACAAAACATGGTCTTGTTATGCTGTTGAAAAAAAACATACATAAAGAAAATCAAATAGTGCACCATTCCTGGTATATTTGTTTACTATTTATATATTCACAAATTCATGTGTGCCCAGTCATACTTTTGCCTCTTAGTATAAAAAGCAATTGCCAGTCCAACTTCAGACAAATAATTCCTGCTATACTTCCTTAAAGCCTGCTATATTTGTATACTATTTGTGCATATACATAACACATATTCATGTGTGCCTATACTATATTTGTTGATTTGTAACTCTGATTGAGAACAATATCCTCTACTTTGGGTGCAAATGTAACAATATAGACAATCTTAAAACTACAATAGTAACCATACAAATTAACATGTAATAATTAATTGCCCCTTTTGGTTTAAGAATATACATTTCAAAATTTATTGCATATATATTTGATTACCATGACAACTAACTTAACCCTAACTTACGTAGAGGGCTCTTTCAAGGTTAATTAAGTCCACCCCAGAAAAATGCTAACTTGAATACATAGAGAAAATCAAACTAGTATAGTGCTAAAAATTTCATCAAAATCGGATTTAAAATAAGAAAGTTATGACATTTTAAATTTTCGCTTATTTTTCGTAAAACAGTGATATGCACAAATAGGTGAGTAAGTCGATGATGCCCATCACTCACTATTTCTCCTTTTTTTATTGTTTGAATAATAAATATTTCATTTTTTTAAATAGATCTGATTTGACAATAAGGACTAACTTGACTGAACCATATTAGCATTAAACAATGATAATTCCACATGTTCAGGGAGGAATTAATCGTTGTATCACTTGACAATGAAGAGAAAATTAGAATATTTCATACAATAAAATACAAAAGAAATAGTGAGTGGATAACGTCATAGTCTCCTCATTTGCATACCAGCCAGGATTTGCAGATAACTGTTTTGTGAAATTAAGCGAAACTTTAAAATGGCAAGACTTTCTAATTTTACATCCAACTTTGATGAAATTTTCAGTGTTAGGCTTGTTGGATTTCTCTCTTTTTATTCAAATCAACTTTTTGTTAGAGTGGACTTGTCCTTTTTATATTCAATTCAATTGTCCATTCTTTCTTTTAAAGAATTTGAAAATACAAAAAAAAATTCACTTTGAAATGTGTGCATGAAGTGCGCAAAAACTGATTTATTGTATCTATAAAGCTGTCTTTACCTCATCGATCAGGGGACTGCCGCTCTGATGCCCAAGTCATTGGAACTCGGTAATATTTCTGCTCGTGAAAGAAATGGAAAGGCAATCGCTTACAAGTCGAGTATGAAACCTCTTCTCCTCATCCCTGGTACAGCCCAAGCGCTTGTATCCTCCAGAAGACCCACTGTTACCAATGGAAGTTGCATTAAAAAAGCTGCGACAGTAATCGATAACGAAAAGCAAGTTTTTAGATTTTGATAAAAGGTTAAGTTTTTCAATTTCGGCAGAATACACTTCATTTTTCAATAAACTATTCAATTTTGATAATTATGAATACCCAATCTATTGTCAGTTGTTTACCCCCCCCCCCCCTGCCCTTCAAAACTTCGAAAACAATAAAAAAAATTGACAGTTATTTAAGAACAAAAATAAACAATGACGCTTTCCTACAAAAATTGTTAACTTCATAACTAGTTATACATGTACATATGATATGCCGGCTACTGAGACATTTTCAATTCTATTTCCTTTTAGTTAGTGACATTAAAAAAAAACCTTTTTAATAAGTGGAAGAAGCGTAAAAATACAAAAATAGCACACTCTCGCCACTGGAAAATGAGCAATATGTCAAGAGACGGAAAATTAACTAAAATAAGTAAGTTGACCTCGCATAGCTAGCTAGTTGAGCTGACTGCCTCACTCAGTCACAATCACAGCACAGCCGGTCGCCCAGCTGGCCGGCCGGCGAAGCACCGTATCGGTGTCCTTTCCAGGTGAACTATCTCAAAAAGTTTGCATTAAGTATCAGTTTTGTGAAATGCAATAACTTTAAATAAGTACAGGAAATGTGAAAATGGAATATGAAAATACAAAATAGCACACACTCACCATTAAAATATGTAAAGTGACGGAAAAATCAACTCAAATTTCCAAGTTGTAAGTTGAATGAACACAGCTCGCCGGCGGTATCGGATTTTTCTCGTTGCAAGGGAACTCGCTTTATTTTCTTTCAAAATAGCTCAAAATGCACTGAAATGTCAATTTTTCTGTCGAGAATATATTGAAGAAACATGGATTATGCGGTAAAATACTTTTGAAGTAAAGTTTGAAATTTTATTTAATGAAATTTTGAAGAATTCAAGTGGTCGAGTTGTCCGATTCAGAGCCAACCCTGGACAACTCGACCGGGACGAGTTGTCCAGGGCAGCGGGTCGGGCTGTCCAGGGTCAGGCTGTCCGTTGGTCGGGCTGTCCCGGAACCAATTGAGCGCTAATACTTTTCAGAATACGAATTTGGAGGTACTGTAGCGCACTCCTAGTACCAATGAGGTCCAAACATTACATGTATGGACCTCATAGGCGACATCAGTGCTAAAATTGGGTTAGAGATTTATGTGGATCTAAATTTATTGTAATTTCAACAAAAGTACTAGCTAAATTTGAGGCTTTTGTTGAAATTTTGCTTTAATGATACATTAATGCTTCAATAATTAACAAAAAATTGAAAGAAATGAAGGGGAACTTACATTTTGACGACTTTTTCCTGATTTTCTTGGCAGTTGTCCTTCACTTCTGACTCTCGATCGGACCTGATATGCAGATCACGTATACGCGTTCTCGTCAGGTGATCGGTCGGTTATTCTTTTCGCCAGATGTTGATAATTATATATTTCATAACGCAGCGTTCATCGCAAATTTAGCTGAAAGAGATTGAAGTTGAACAGCGCAAGCTTTAATTTATTCAGAAATAACGTTTGATTGCACAAGTTTCGCCTCGGACATTTAGGATCATTTGGTCCCATATTGGCGTAACTACGGGGGGGGGGTGTCCCTACCACCGTCCACACCGGGCGTCCACAAGCCAGCAATTATCTTTTTTCTCTTTTTTTAACCAAAATGCTTCCCCCCAGAAAAAAAGAACCAGGGTTAAAGAGAAAGACAATTATGATAGAGGAACACAAAATACTTTATTTTTTCAGCTTTTAATGCATCGACTTATAATCAAATATTAAATGGGGCTTAGAACATTTTTTTAAAAAGTCAATTAATAAAAATATTCCGCTCTTCGGGATTTGAGCTTTCATGAAATATCCGATCTTTTTCATGATTACCGAAAATACTTCAAATGTCAAAAAAAAAATTATCGGTGTAGTAGCTGATACCTTGCGCCCGCCTTAATTATTTTAATGTTGAGATACTTTGCTTTAATTTAATGAATTCCTAAAAGCATTAATTCTCAGATCATTTGTCGCAATCGAATGATTCGATTGGTAAGCTAGTTGTATAATTATTATGATTCATGAATTGTTTAAAATGTGTCTCTCTATCAGTTTTGAATATTTAAAAAAATGTCAGCTCGTGCTTTTTGCTCGCAATATTTTGATTAGTAAGAAATTCTTGTGTATGCGAGTTTGATACATAAATAACTAGAGAGAGAGGGGGGGGGTGTCCCTCAGCTACTTGTCCTTGCTTATTCCAATTTTTTTATTATGCTCGTGTTGTGAGTATTTCAAAGTCTTTTCTTTTTCTCACCCTTTTTATTGTCTTGGAGCTTCCCTCTATTTCTTTGCTACGATGTATAGCCCATCTTACTTGTTTCATTTTTTTATGTTCTCATTTCATTGAAAACATAATTATTAAACTGACGTAGAAGACTTTACAACAAAATTTTGATATTGTTTTTTCTTGTTTGTTTGGCTTTCTTTTTTCTTCTCCTCAGTCCTTTTTCTAATTAGTTTCCCTTTCCTTATTTTATATTATTTCATTTCATGAGGCATCCGCCAACTTATATACAACAACAAACGTTAGAGGCGGATATCCAGTAAGGGGGCGTGGTGGTGTGCCCTCTAAAAAGAGGAAAATAGGAAGGAAAAAAAGCAGGATTTATCTTGGTGAAGATGATAGTGGTGGTGATGGTGGCGGTGATGATGATGATGATGATGATAATAATGATGGTGGTAGTGGTGATAAAGATGAGAATGAAGTTGGTGACGATGATATGATGATGATGTAATTTTGTCTTTAAAAAAATAATAGTGCAAAGGCGAAATCATTTAAAGTTTATTATGAAAATAGCAGAAAAAAATAATTTGAAAAATTGTACGTATGCGTATGGAAAATCTATCCCCCACCAAAAAAGAAAAAAAGTGAGATTTTGTTTTGTTATTTGTGACGGCGTAGGCCTATGCGAACAGCTGTGTGATATAATTATGGTAAAAAAAGTAAATGAAATGCCAAGAAATACATGATAATGACTTTTATTGTACATTCAGTATATCAGTAGATAAATTCATACTCGTTCCAAAAAAAGAAGAAAGTGGGTATATTATGGACCATTAAAAATGGGCAGTTGCTCTATATATTATATTACATAGAATATATAGAGCAACTGCTCGTGTGTAGCGGTAAGTTATTCACCTGATCTACATAATTCATGCGGCGCACGGCGCGTGCGCAATGTTTAATAATTATTGTTGTGAATACAATGAATGTCATCAAAAACATAATAACACAGATCAAATAGTGCCAGCTCGACGCGCAAAATGAGAAAAAAATATATATTTTCTGCCCTGATAATTTGATAACCCTAACCTAACCCAATTTCTAAGTATTTTTATCATAAACAGGATAACTATATACAATGATTGAAATTAACTTTATATTCTTTTGCGAACAAAATGAATATGAAAGACAGCTTTTTGATAAAGAACACAGTTTTAGAGCGTTAGAGCGCGATTTATACCTACAACCGCTAACATAGGCGGATCCAGGGGGGCCGAGGGGCCCGGGCCCCCCTATTGGAGGAGCAAAAAAAGAAAAAAAAAGAAAGGAAAAAAGAAAAGGAAGGGAAAAGAGAGGAAAAAAGAAGAAAGGCAAACATAAGAGGAGGAACATGATTAAATGAAATAACATTAGGGGAAGACTCTGAAAATAATTTTTTTTTAAATCTATTTGTTAGGATAAAAAATTTTCGCTCGCGCTTCGCGCCTTATTGTCTTTTAGGGTATTTGCATATCTTGCTCAATATGGAGCTTGAAAAATCAAACTTTGAAGTCATTATACAAAACATATTTCAGCTGGGAAATTGAACTTTCATTATTTTGTTTCATTTACAAATTGATTTTTAAAAAGTGCTCTGTAAAAATGTCTGTGATATCATCTGAACATTATCATTTTCTGCTTGCGCTGCGCGCTCGCAAAATTTGAATTTTCAGGTACGTATTATTTTCCTGTATTCCATAAAGTTCTCAAAAAGTTCCCTATTCAGGTCAGATTGTTAAAACGTATCAGCTAGCGCCGCACGCTATAGCATTTGGATTAGTCGGTTATGTATATCCCAATATTAATTCTAAATCAAACTAATTTGATGACAGTTTATCAAAAACTTCGACTCGCGATTTCTGCTCGCATTGATAGATATATAATGCCTCTTATGCATAATTACAAAGTGCTTTAAATGTCCAGTTTTCAGGCCATAAAATTAACACATTTCGCGCTCCCATGCGAGAGAAATAGGAAGATGGTCATCAATTTCATATGATGACATAATGCCCTCATAGCATGTTCCGGTCCTATGTAAAAACTCAAAGTAATAAAAATAAAATACATCAGCTCTTTTTTAACTGTGATCCATCACAATTCACAATTTTCCCACAAAGTGTTTGCATTACAGAGCTTAAATTCACCCTTTGTTATATCATATATTTTTAGCTCGCGCTTTGCGCTCTCTTTATTGATTTTCATGATAAGAAAGTTACTTAGAATACCCAAATTCTAGGTCGAAATCTAAAACACACGTTAATTCAGATACGCAGATTGTTCTCTATTTAAATCATTATCCAGTTTCAGATCACAATATCAAAAAGTGTCTGCTCGCGGATAAATAACTTATCCTTTTCATGATAAAACATGAATAGTGCGTCCAGAATCTTTCCCCATAATTTTGTTTACCCATCACATTTCTCCTATTTTCTCCTCCCTTTTATTTTCCATTAATTTTTCTTTCGTTCACTTTTTTTCTGTCCTCTTTTCCCATAATTTATTTTACCCATCACATTTCTCCCTATTTACTCTTCCCTTTTATTTTCCATTAATTTTTCTTTCGTTCACTTTTTTTCTGTCGCCTTTCCCCTTCTAAGTTCTATTTTTTTTCTCGTCTCACCGCTTTTCCTCATCCCCAGCCCTCGATCGACGCCCGTGCAGATTCGCAAACAATATCAAGAGTATATGTCTACTTGCAAGGGCGGAAATCTCTCCCCAAAGGTAGGGGGACCAGGGGCTGGAAAATTTGACAAGCAAAAAACAAACAAAAAAAGAAGGTTTATCACCCTCTAAAGAAGGTCATCTTGACCAAAAGAAATTTGACAAGCAAACAAGCAAAAAAAAGGGGGCATGCCAAAAGTAAGATCGTCTCTTCCAAAATACATTTCGAATTTGAACGACATGACCAAAAATAGTAGGGGGACATTTCATAATGTGCCCCCTACTATTTTGGGTGAGGGGACATGTCCCCCGGCCCTGGGGTTTGCGCCCATGTGGGTGGGGGTGTTGCGCCTCCCTATCGGGATCATATCACAGCGAGTATACACTCTTCCATATTGGAAGAGTGTTTACTCGCTGAGATTTCGATCTCACACATAATTTTATAAAAAAAAATAGAACAGCTACGCCTTGAACACAGGCCAAAATGCCTAACGATTTCTCCGCGGCATTAACAACTCTCGTAAAGGGCGCTCCATTTATAAATAACGTTGCATGAACAGCTCTCTATGGCGACGAAATTTACCGCGGAATTGCAGCCAGCAGCGTGGGAAATTGGCAGAAAATTCAAGAAGAGAACCGGTGAGTACCGATTTAACAGTATTCATGTATTAATTAATATTTATTTAATCATAAGAATAATTTTTTTTTACGGAAAGAAAGCTTAGTTCTAAGCTAGGGCGGCCCAAATGCGCGTGAGTGGAGTCCCAGTTTCTTAACACGGGTAAGTATTACGGTGTCGCCTAGAGTGCATTAGCGCTCCATTAAATGGGTAACTTACATGACTTAAAAGGATATTTAAGTGGAAACTTACGAGACTTTTCAGAATACCCCCCCTGGTAGGTGTAGCGGTATTGAAGTGGAGCCTGCACTAACACCACTTGAACTAGTCTGAGTTGAGGTAGGCCTAGATCTGATAGTAACACGTTAGGCCCGCCCACGCCAAGCTTCACCTTCAGGCAACATGATTATGAGCGAGTGGGACAACGATGTATAAAAAATGCGAATTGCCTAAAAAGTATCTTATTTTCTTCATTCTCAAGCTCTCAATTTGACTTCAGTTCAATCAAGATTACAGCTGAAAAAACAACGCAATAACTGTAAGTTACATTCACGATTTTTAATTCATAAAATATGGAATTGGAAATAACTTACGTTATCCTACATGCAGCTAGCTAGTATTTACATTTTGAATAAGGAGGAAGTCGAGTCTCTAGACTCTCTAGCTCCACTCGTGTATGCGCTGTCGATGTCGTGCATAATTATTCGGCCGTCAAATATTCGGTCGTATAATTGCCGATACGCCTGTTTAAGCCCCCATCACACTTATTCGGAATCAGCAGGAATCAAGCAGAAGCTGGAACGAAAAAAATATTTTAAAAATCTAGAAATTTTGGGAGGAACTTATGAATTCACCAAACTGGAGTTGAAATTCAGTAAATTGACCAGGTAAATCATCAAACACTAGTCAAAATGAACCAGGCGCGTAGCCAGGGGGGGGCGGTCGCCCCCCAAAAAACGTCCCCAAAAAGAAAAAAAAAGGAAAAAGGAGAGGAGAAAAGGAAAAGAGAAGGGAGGAAAGGGGAGAAAAGTAGCTTTGTGGGTTTTTCTTTTTATCCTTTTTTTTTCTCAAATGAGAAACTAAAACCACTTCACTCTTGCTCTAAATTTATATATATATATATATATATATATATGAATTTTGCTTCTGCGCTGCGCGCAGTTAATTGGAAATATTGCAGTATTTGTTTACCTTACCCTTTATATAACCCTATTTTTCCACCTCAGCTATATGTGTTTCTTATTGCCAGTTCTAGTTCAAATGTATACATGAGGGCATGGAATTAGAGTAAGGTTAGGCCGGAGTGTATGAAGTTATCTTTTTTTTCAAAGTGATCGCGCAACTTCTGGTCGGGTCGGCTCTGGGCGGGTAGAATCAATTTCTGCCGTCACCTCCATATAGGAAACTTCTCCCGCTTTTCAGCTCATTACTACACAACCATAATTTGGGGGAAAACAGGTTGCTATTTAAAAAGAGGAAGGTATAAAATTCGTGTCGTTTTTTTTCAAATTCTATTAAACTGGCCTGTCATTTCCCTGCACATTCATCTCCTGTCCTTTTTTGCGCCCTTAGTTTGACATTTTGAATGACACTTAAGAATTTCTTTATCATTCAAAATAAAGCGCTGCAGGATATTAAAGTCAAAGAAATTATACATCATCCTTTTTTTTTATATAGATTCAGCTTTGCTTTTTGCGCAGTATTTTCCTTGTAATGAATTTCAATAATCTTAGAAAATCACTTGAATTAGAGCCGATGGGTAAAGAGATATTTGCATTTGATGAAACGTCCGCCCTTTTGAAATTTCAGAGTTTCGGATTGCTCTGCGCGGGGATGAATATCTTCCTCCCGGCAAATACCCTTCTTCTCCTCTGTTTTTCGAGTTAAAGATATGCACTGTCGCTAAATTGTTTGTTATAAAATCTGATCTTTCCAAGGGACGCTTTTCTTTCCAAAAAATAAATGATTGAACGCTTTAGCTTCCGCGCTTTGCGCGGGGTAATTATCATTTTAATTTCCTCCATTTTGTCCAATCACTTTTGAAAACAAGGATGAATCACAATGTATAGTCAACTGAATTGGTGCTGATATAGGTACTAGAGACAAGAGAGACGGCTCCTTTTTCATTTTAATTTATGAAACACCGAAAGCTTCGCGCTTCGCGCGGGGTAATTATCATTTTAATTTCCTCCATTTTGTCCCATTTTTGTGCGTTCACAATCACTTTTGAAAACAAGGTTGAATCACAATGTATAGTCAACTGAATAGGTGCTGATATAGGTACTAGAGACAAGTACCCCTCCCTGCACCCACCCCCTAGGGAGCGCGCTACGCGCGCTCTGTAGAGATACATCCACATCTCTATGGTGTTGGCACGCTTCGCGTGCATTTACCGCCCCCTCCAAAATGAAATCCTGGCTACGCGGTTGAAATGAACCGCAAGTGGAGTCAGGTTGATAATTCATACTACATTCTTGGACATTATAGGCGCATTCTAAATACTCTTACTGCATTCTGAGTGCATTCGAAATATTTCTGTCATTTCTTTTGGCCTTCCCGAAGGTTTGATCATGTTCAAAACATTCGAGGAGTATTTTCAAACGGTGTTCGAAGTAGATTTAAATGACCAACTGGTGGATGCACAATAGTCCTTTCATTCCGGCCAATTCTGCTTGATTCGGAATAAGTGTGATGTGGGCTTTAGATCAAACGCCCGGGTGAAAATTATTAGGCCTACGCTGTTTTAGGAGAGGCTTTGGGGAGCTCAAGCAGCGCCACCCCCCCCCACAAAAAAAGAGAGAGAAAAACACAGACCCGGGATAGTACATGTAGGCCTATACATGGGGGAGAAAAAATATCTCACATTTAGGCGGGCTCTTCGACTGCATGGCGCGTCAATGGAGGGCCGAAAAATTATTGAAAATTTTGTTGGCCTATACATGTTTAACAGTAGGCTCCCAATTCTCTAAATGTTCAGTTGGATGGTTTTATAATGCTTTCCGATGCCATGTATATTTTGTAGACTAATGTGTTATACTGGGAATTAATTAAGCTATCCCGAATCTGCGGGGGGGGGGGCACTTCCATTCATTGGCGAGTGGGTACAGTGCGCGATCCGATCCGATGAACCCTAAACAAGTATTTTCCATATATTCTGGAAAATGCACCCCTTAACGAGTATTGGCGTGTGAAACCCTACCCTTGGGCCCTTAACAAGTATTGGGAACCGGCCTCGCGTAAATGCCTCCTTAAACTTTAATTTTGAAGCATCGGAAGGAAGCTGACAAAATTAATGTCAGCTTCCTGCATGCTTCAAAATTAAAGGCATTTGCTGCAAGGTACGGTAAGGTAAATCGGACGCTAAACGTAACGTTAGCCTATAGTGTTGACTGTTGGGGGCAAAAAGTACATCCTTTATAAAACATTTTAGTCTTTTTTATACCCTCGTAAATTTGACCCCGAACACACGTACGTAACGTCGAACGTAGAAATGTTGTAGACTGCCATCAGAGTCCCCATTCCTAGCTTACATATTCTACATTAGCATGATTAGCGTTAATCCGGACCGAACAGCGTGGGGGGTGATTGCAACTCTTTTGACCTAAATATTCCCTAAAGTTTTGGAACACCCCAATACCAAGGGCTAGGCTTATACATTTTGGGGGGTATAACCGAGTACATCATAAAGGCCTATATTACGATTTTCGATGGCTATATGCCTATTGTAATCAGGGTGACCAGACGTCCCGTATTTTCCGGGATTGTCCCGTATTTTGCTCCTGTGTCCCGGCGTCCCGACAATCCCTTCCCGGGACGCGCGTTTCCGTTTTACACCCTGGCGAAGGCATTTTCCGGAAAAGTAGCCAAAAAGCGACTAGTGAAGAGTCTACACACATCGCTGGTTGCATGTATTTCTGTGGTTGCATGCAGCGTGACACAGGCGAGTCCACCACCGCATGCAATTTGCACAGTTACTGATCAGAGCACAGAGTTCCTCGGCACTTCATGTACAGAGAGAGCGGCAGTCAGGAGTGAAATCCGAACATGCTTTTGCAGTCGCGTTGTTTATGATAGTTTTTTTTTCTAAAAATAAATTATTAACTAAATGAATAGAATGACAGACAAAATCAAAATAAACAGATACTTGTAATTTAAAGACAAATTGAAGTTTGATGAATTGATACACTTAGAAGCTGCCGAAAGATAGATATAGAAGACTGACTAGAGACAAAATAGACAGATAGATAGAAATAGAGAGAGAGGTGGATAGATAGATAGAGAGAGAGATGTTGTAGATAGAAATATGGACGGACAAAGAGAAAGAGAGAAAAAAGACAGACAGATGCTAGAGAAGGAGAGAGATAGAGAATTTGAGAGACAGAGATGTTAGATAGATAGATAGATAGATAGAGAGAAATAGAGAAAGACAGACAGATGGATAGATAGAGATAAAGAGGGAGAGAGACAAAGAATATTAACCAATTAACAGATAGATAAGTTTAAAAAGTAGATAGATAAATAGATAGATAGAGAGAATAAGGGAAAGACAGACAGATGGATAGATAGATAGATAGAGAGAGATATTAAATAGATAATTAAAGAATGAGAGCAGAGAAGATTATTAACAAATTAACAGATAGATAGATACTCTAGTTAAAAAATAGATAAATAGAGCCTAGAGAAAGACAGACAGATGGATAGATAGATAGAGAGATAGATAGAGAATTTGAGAGATAGATAGATGTCAGATAGATCAAGAATGAGAGGAGAAGAGCGACAAATTAACAGATAGATACTGTAGTTACATAGGCAGGTAGAGAGAGAGAGAAATAGAGAAAGACAGATGGATGGATATAGATAGAGAGAGATAGATGTAAGATAAAGAATGAGACAGAGAAGATTATTAGATAGATAGATACTGCAGTTACATAGATAGATAGAGATAGAATTTGAGAGATAGATATATAGACAGAGAGAAAGACAGACATCAGCAAATCGGCAAGGCAAATGATCAAGGCAAACAGTCGTATTGAACCTGGAAAGTATAATTTGCAAGTACGGGTATGTTCTGTGGATAACTTCGGTGCGGACCACTGATCTCTCCCCTACCTGGATGGGAACAATAACGCTGATTGGCCTATTCCGTGTTGAAGCACCGGAAGTTGGTACCTCCGCACGCCGAGTTCCCCCAAAAAGCCAAAATCGGAGTAGAGTCTGGTACACGGCAATAGTGTCAATTCTTAATTATACTTACCAAATCAACTCTTATAACAGCACTTTTCAATGTGAATTTTTACCTGATACAAAGTTTAAGATGTCGTCCTGTGCCACGTATAATTGAACTTATTGTGACGACCGTGGAAAAAGAGAAAATGGGATTACTTTTCACAGATAAGACAAGCTGGTGAACTGCATAGTTGTAGACTTTATGTAGTCCCATGTGCTCAAATACATGTGTGGTAATTCTAAATTACCAGAGCAAGTTTCCAAAACTTTAAAACTCCGGGGGGGGGGGGGGGGTTATCGATTGTTGTGATTTCTCTGGAAGCGTGATGAATTCAAACCATGATTCAAATGAATATTCAGTTTATTAATATTCACAAATGTCACCAAGTTTTATGAGTTTATCAATCATGTTTGGACAGAAGAATATCACGACTGAGACACGAAAATACTGACCGTGTATAGCATGTTTCGGAGGAGTTAAAAAAATATTTTTTGCAAGCATAGATCCTGACCGAAATGGACTGATTTTTGGGACAAGGACTGGATCTACAAGGTATTCTGAAAATTATTTATCTTTTATTTGTGAAAATTACAAGCTATAGGTACATGTACGGTATAGGACTAGGACTTTAGGGGGCTTACGTAACTTGTGGCGTGTGAATTTGTGATATTTCTCTGTCAACAATAGATCGAATTATTTTTTCCAAGAACTCTTTTTTTTTAAGTACGTAAAAAAGACATTAAGCTACAGAGACGGATTAACAGACTTCAGAAATTTCACAGAACTTATTTTGAGATGCCGAATGTCTTCAAAGAAAAAATGTCTCGGTGGAGCAAAAAAAAAAGGGGGGGGGGGGTTATCAACCAGAAATTTAGGGGGTGACGCAATAAAAATAATCTGACAAGCAAAAAAAGGTTATCGACCCAAAATTTAGGAAGGGATGCAAAACAAAAGAAATAATCTGACAAGCATCAAAAAAGGGTTATCAACCAGAATTTCAGGGCGGACCACAACGATTTTAGGGGGGAGTCCACCTGAATTTAAAGGGGATGCAGAAAAAAATTGACAAGCAAAAAGAACAAAAAAAAAGTTGTCAACATAAATTTTGGGGGGTCTGTCCCCCACCTAAAATTTAGGGGTACAGGACCCCCCCCGCTTCCGCTACCTACAGTGTACATGTATGAACAAACTGGGTAGAGGATAATTGAAGAGGGTCGATCGATGTGACAGAAGGAAAGAGAGAGAGAGAAGGTCAAGTCCACCTCAGAAAAATGTTGATTTGAATCAAAAGAGAAAAATCAGACAAGCACAATGCTGAAAATTTCATTAAAATCTGATGTAAAATAAAAAGTTTCGCTTATTTAAAAAAAAATAGTGATATGAACGAGCCAGTTACATCCAAATGAGAGAGTCAATGATTTTACTCACTATTTCTTTTGTGTTTTATAGTTTGAATTATACAATATTTCAATTTTTACGAATTTGACGTTTTTTTGACCTCCTTGCCGGAAGCACAAAATGTTAAAATAATGGAATACCAACCGAGATGTGCATATAACTGTTTTGTGAAATGAAGCGAAACTTTAAACTGCCATAACTTTCATATTACATCCGATTTTGATGAAATTTTCAGGGTTATGCTTGTTGAATTTTTTTCTTTTTATTCAAATCAAGTTTTTGTTGGGTGTGGACTTGTTCTTTAAAGGGCGAATAGAGAGAAAAACACACAATAATGCTCAAAATTTAATCAAAATCAGAAATAAAATATGAAAGTTACATTTTCAACGTTTGAAAACGATGAATTTTTCGGTGTTACACTTGTTTGATTTTTTTTTTTTGGGGGGTGGGGTAGACTTAAATTAAAGGGGGGGGTTCAAGCCCAGTGTTATAAGCCTTCATAACCTAGAAAGTCCTCGCCATATCGATCCTAAGATGGTTATTTGGAAAACCTCCAAAATACAAGTCAAGGATTTCATCCATTCTTCCGTAGGTGAGAAAAACACCAACCCCTTCAAAATTATGTTTCCGAATTGTATACTGGGAAAGTACCATGGTTTCAAGAAAATTGCGAATTCTGGCACCTTAAATATATGAAGTTTTGCATAAAAAGCAATGAGTGCTTCAGTGTGCAGACAGCTAGCGTATCGCTCACAATGCACATGCTAATGGAGCGATCGCGTTCCTTTTGGGGGAACTGGTATGGCGGACAATAGAACTCGCGGGCTTCAAACAAAGGACCCTCCCAGCATATCCAGTTAGGGGAGAGATCAGTGGTTCGGACTTTGGATCGCGCGCCCAGCTGATAATGTAAACAAACGTAGACGTAGACTCTTCACTGGTCGCTTTTTGGCTACTTTTCCGGAAAATGCCTTCGCCAGGGTGTAAAACGGAAACGCGCTCCCGGGACGCCTATTTGTCCCGTATTTCAGAATATTGAACAAAATGTAGTTAATACATTTAAAAGTGACGAACTTTCATTAAATAACCAAGAGCTGACGAAGCAGGGACAACAATTAAATCGATGCTGTAAACTTGTGCAAGTTCTGCGGTGATTTCTTGCTAACCCAATGCATTGCAAACGAACTGGTCTCCTGCCTGTGTGTGGTAGGCTACTAGTAGGATCGAAGCAAATTCTCAATGGTGAAACAGTCTCACATGATAAACAGTTTTTCCACCAAAATAATCACAAAATCGGCGGGAAATTCTTATAATTTTGCTATGGATTCTAAGATTAATGATTTGGAGATGTAATCGGAGGAACAAGTTATTGAGTTTTTATAGATCTAGTTGTTTCAGCTTTCGTTTTGAGTCTTGGTGTGCACGCGATGCCGCGATGTAGTTTTAAGTTTAACAATAATGTTTCACTTTGAAATTTTATTCATTTCTAAAACATTTTATTTTTTAAATTTTAAAAATACATTTAAAAAACACCAAATGAAATTATGATTTTTATTAGATGATTGGATTTTTTTGTTTACTTGAAGTTTGAACTTTTCCCTTTTTCTTTCTTTTATATATACCCTATCCTTTCTGCTTGCCCTTTTTTGTTCCATCTATCTTTATTTCCAATACCATACTTTATCCATGTTATCCGTATTATTTATTTTGTAATTTTCTGTGTTATTGTTTGAATATTTTTTGTGTCTTTATTAATTATGAATACATCGCACTTCGGCCTTAGCCGAGATGATGTCTTGATTTTTATTAATAAACCATTTATCTATATATTAGTTTCCTATCTTTCTTTCCTAGACATTTTCTTTTCTCTCTCTGTTCATTTTTCTTTCTTTCCTTCTTTATCAAATATCCTTTTTTATTTCCTTCATTCTTTCTTTCCATATAATTTATTAGGAGCGCCTTGAGCACCTAACAAGGTGGAAATGTGCGCAATATAAATATCCTATATTATAATTACCTTGGCTTCCTTCTCTCTTCGTCTCCTGTTTCTTTTCGTTCTTTCTCTCCTTCCATTATTTTCTCTTTTTTTTCGTTCTCTCTTCCCTTCATTCTTCCCTTCCACTCTTTCTTCCTTTCTTTATTTTTTCCCTTCTTATTCTTTTCCCTTATTCTTTCTTTCTTTCTAATTTTCCCTTCCTTCCTTCCATTTTCTTTTTTCTTTCTTTCAAAGAATGAAGGAAACATGTTTATTTCCTTCATTATCTCTTTCCTCCTTCTTTTTCTTACCCTTTTCCCCCTTTCATTCTCTCCTTTATTTTGTCTTTCAGACATTTACTCATCTCCCCTTCCTTTCTTTTCTTTCTTTCTTTCTTTCTTTCTTTTTTTCTTCCTTTCTTTCATTCTTTCTATATTCATTTCAAAGAATGACGGAAACCTTTTTTTATCTCTTTTATTTCTTTCATCCTTCTTTTATTCTAACTTCCTGTTATTTTGTCTGTTTTCCTTTATTTTCTTTCCTTCTCAATCATCTCTTCTTTCTCTCCTTCATTCTTTCGTTCACCTTCCCTTCCAATTCTTTATATTTTTTTTCACAAGTCTAACACTTTGTGTGGGCTTCTTTGTTGATCTTCGTTTGTCAATTGTCCCGTATTTCATTTTGTGAAATCTGGTCACCCTGATTGTAATGGCTTTGTTGTATAGAAGCATAGAGTTATACAGTGCGTATCAAAAAAAAAAACGGGACAGATTTGAAAAGTCTATAAAATTTTAGTTTCAAATTATTATGTCTATATTTTGGTGTTAATAGGTGCTCTAAGGTCTTGTCTTTCAAATACTATAAAAAAAAAATTAGTTTCGTTCATGCTTGAGCGAACACGGGACGTTTTTGTTGGGGGTTCAAAAAGAGGCTTGCGCCAGAATTGCAGAATATGAGTAATATGATGTTCGGACTTCTTGCTATAATTAGCAGACTTCCTCTTAACCTTTTCATTATCGTTGCCATAATTTTCAAATCATGCGGTCAAAATTCATTTTCAGATCTATTTATTTGCTTGAATTATTCTGTTATTTCTTTTTAATATGCTCTCTGTGAGCTTTGAATATTCCTTCTTCAAGCTAAAATTATTTTTTTTCAACCGAATTATGGGAGAGCATGGATTTTTTTTTTCAAATCCTTTCATTATGTGCTACAAAGGTTATGGTGCCTTTTGAACAAAGCCACACAGATGGGCGGGCGCTCGGGTTGCCCCCCCCAAATTAAAAAAAATCATGACCAGGAAAAAAAGTGGACAGGAAATAAGGAAAGGTAGAAATTAAAATATGATATCATTTTCTGAATATTATGTCAAAATCTATCACAAAATTTGATATTGTAATTACAAAAAGTGGGAATATTTGCGTGCTCACTTCGCTCGCTCACAACTTTTTAATACATTTTACCCGATCTGCCATATCTAGCTCCCTCAAAATTGACTCAATTCACCATTGTCATTGAAAACATGAATCCCTTCCTGTCAAGCAATTAAACTTGGTCAAGGAATTAATGACCCATTGAAAAATAGATTCATATCTTTTAAAGGTACATAACATTATTTGTTTCACATAATAAAACGATTTGAATAATCACAAATTCTCTCTATTAATAATTCAAATCTTCTTGCTTTGGTTGACAAAAAAATCTTCTTTTCTTATTTACTTATGAAGGAAAATTAAAAGGTAAGAGAAGTTTAAATGAAAAAACAAAATAATTAAATTAAATGAATAACTTTGTAAATGAAATTTGACAGCATAATTCGAAAATTGTGGCACAGATAATGAAAAGGTCAAGAGGACGTCTCCTGATTAGCAAGAAGTCTGATCATTGTATTACACATATTCTGCAATTCTGGCGCAAGCCTCTTTTTGAACCCCCAACAAAAACGTCCCGTGTTCGCTCAAGCATGAATAAAATTTATTTTTTTAAATTGCATTTCAAAGATAAGACATTAGAGCATCTATTAACACCAAAAAATAGACATCATTATTTGAAACAAAAAAATTCATAGACTTTTCAAGTCTGTCCCTTTTTTTATACGCACTGCATGGTTTAGTATATACGTATTTAACTCTATGGATAGAAGTAATAAATTGCCGTTAATATCAATATGCGTGCGAGTATTGTTTTTAGCCTGAGTTAGAGGCCCTAGAGGACAGATAGAACGGTGTCCAAAAACGTCTTTTTAGTGGAGTGTAATTAACACATCACGGGCAATGTCATGTATACGTAGGTATATCCTACAACCTTTCATAAAAGTCCTATATGCCTCTAACGATATCACGATCTCCAGGACACGACCTTTTCGATGGCTATAATAATTGTCATGGATTTGTTGTGATATAAAGTAATGAAATACCACTAGCGTACCTAAGGGGGGGGGCAGACTGCCCCCCCCGACGAGTCACAACTAATGCAGGGGACGTATCCCTGCCCCCCTGACAAGTCATAATTGATCCAGGGGACATCCCCCCTTGAGAAGCAAAATTAATAATTTGTAATGTAAAAATGCAATGAAAACAGACGTGTGCCCCCTCTTTTGAACTTGATGACCTTTTTTCTGGTACGAAATGTCCTTTATATGCGATTGAAGACCCTTTTTTTTGCTTGTCAAATTTATTTGCGGACGAAATATCCTCCAAAAAATTTGTCCTCCCCTTTTTGGAAAATCCTGGGTACGCCACTGTGAATTATATAACTATATGCGAGCGAACGAAGTGAACAAATTTCCTGCCTACCTATTGGAAGCTAGACAAAATGGTGCCAGGTAAAAATGGCAGAGGTAAAAATGGCAGAAGTAAAGAGGTAAAAATGGCAGAGGTAATAATGGCAGAGGTAATAATGGCAGAGTTAAAAATGACTGAGGTAAAGATCATGACATGCTTTACATCAACAAGGAAAAACAGAGCCTTTCCAGTTAATATCAGTCATAATTATTGACCTTGAATGTAATCCTATCGACGGAATAAGCATATTTATATTTTTAATCATTTAGATCATCTTGGTCATTTCGTAGAGTAAAACAGCACTTCATCACATACATACCAAACGAATTTCAATGTAAACACCAAAATGTGCGCTACCATTGACACAATTAAATAGACAAGTTCGGGATTTCTTCGAACCACTTGCATTACTTGGATAACAGAAAAATAAAACGTTCTGTAATAAAAGTAATTTCTCATATTTCAACATCATAATGGATCCGAATAGATATTGATATGATACGTATATAGTTTAATGTAAATTCTGTAATAATAGCAATTAGTGTTTATTTTTTCAGACCAATACCTCATTGCAGCTAGTCCAGTGGATGGCAGGTTCCTAAACTAGTTTGTATGGTAACAGTTACCGCATGAATTTGGAAATGTGTAGCGAATCAAGGATTTTAATAAAAATTTATAGGCTTTTCTTAGGTATCATTCTATCGACCTGTTTTGAAGGGGAAATTCACCCTGAAAAATGGTTTACTGTGATAGTAGCAGAAAAAATGGTTTACGGAAAAACCCAATAAAGATTAAGAAAGATATTAGAAGTTTGAGTTTTTGATCTGTGACGTCATATACGAGCAGCTGCCCCGTATTACTTTTTAAATTTTTAGTCAGTGGTTCATGATTGCTAAAAAAATTATTTTATAAGCGGATGTGAAATAATTTGTATGTTGATATACTACAATAATTATTTAGAGGAGTCCACACAATGCAAGCACTGCTTTTTAGTGGATCCCTCCATTTTCTCAGAATTCTATTTTAATAAAATAAAATTGATATTTTGCTAATATATAATACTTTCTTTTGTTTTACTTAAAACAAATATCATGTATTGTACATGCCTTAAATTTACATTGTCTGTATAAGTTGATTGTAAGTATTTCGACCACTTTACTTCGTTCTGTTGAATATGAAATAAATTGAAATTGAAAAAAAAATGAAAAACAATAAAAACATTTTCATTTTTTAAAAATGACATTTCATTGTTATTTTTTATTACACCAGATTTGGAAAAAAAAATTGTTCGCAAATGACGTCACCATTAAAAGATAAAATCGTAATAGCTTTTCAAATCTTTGATGGATTCCCTTAAACCCTAACCAATATCATTTTAATAATTTTCTGCTATTTTTACAATAAACTTTATGTCAGGGTGAATTTCTCCTTTAATGAACTTAGTACAACACTTTGGATCCAAGTGTGCTTCAAATTTGAATATTAGAAGAGTGATTCGACATGAAAAGGTTGTGCATGTAAGTCCAGGAATAAATTAAGAAAAACCAAGGTGTTATCAATTCGGTGCATGGAGGGGCTTTTGGATTTTTGGCATGGGGGTTTAAGACTGGCCATTTATACCTCTGTCATTTTTACCTTTGCCATTATTACCTCTCCCATTTTTACCTCTGCCATTTTTACCTCTGCCTTTTTTACCTCTGCCATTTTAACCTCTGCCACTTTTACCACTGCAATTTTTTACCTATGCTATTTTTACACCGAGCCAGACAAAATCAGGGGCGTAACAGGGGTCGGTGGCCAAGGGGAGGGGGCAAGAGCAAAAATTTCCCGGTCATATCTTAGTATGAACAGGAATTTTTCATGATTGTGCCCGAGCATTAGGGCGAACCAGCTCAATGCGTGACAAGTACAATAAAAAGAGGGGCACAGCATGAAGCGTGTGGCAAAAAAAGTTGCTTAATAAAAGTCCCGAGCAAGCTTAAAGAACAAAAGCTGTTTTGGACACTCTGCAGATTTATTAGGATGCTTATTTACTACACATCTTTTCGTGGAGCCAACTCATTGGGGGCAAATGCCCCCGTGCCTCCCTCTTAGTGGTTCGTCACTTGTGGCTCGTCAGTGGGGGGGGGCAGGGGTACGTCCTTGCATGAGTTGTGACTCGTCAGGGGGGGGGCAGACTGGTACGCTAATGCTTTAAAGTGCTTACCGGGTGAAAGACATGATCATCATACAAAGAAGTCCTACCTTCAGCATTTAAACAAACATTTGAAATCATGAAACCAGTTCATAAATATATGAAGGTCGTTCATTCACAACACATGTTTACGACACTTTCAAATCTCACAGAAGTATAGGTAGAATTCTTTCAGTGCACAAAACAATACTGTAAAGGATTTAGTAGTATAACGTCCAGTTATCAATTCATTTTATTTATCCATGTTTTATTTAACATAATCGGTGAAAAAAACGAACAGTTGAGGGCAGTCCGTTTCCGTTGAAAATCTGCTTTACAACGGAGCTGTCCACATATTATAGATATATAAACATGATTGAATAAACATCATAACAGAAAATTAACATGATGAAATAAATAAGAGAACATGAACATGAAAAATTAAATAAGAGAAAATAAAACATGGTAAAATAAATAAGGGAATATTAACATGGTTAAATAACAGAACATGAACATAAATATCAGAACATTGATTTAGGGAAAGCAGAATATATTTTTGTGGGGGAGACAATTTTTTTGTTTTTACCTTCTCCCCCATTTAGTTGGATGGCACCTTTTTATCATGCGTGTACTGTACGTTTATCAATTAAAAAAAGTATGTTAATAAAATCTTTTCCATCCCCTTTAGTTGCATTCTTAATTCAGGGCTGTGAGAGATCAAATTGTGATTATATATTTTCTTTATCAAAACCCCATGCTTCGATACCCTTTTATAAATACCAATTAATTTTAAGTGTTAAATTTTTGAGCATTTCAGATTTAAAAAAAATGCTTATAGAATTTTTTTCATAGATGCTCTTACAGACCTGTCAATTTTCATTTGTTCTCTATTTCTATTAAGTAGAGTGTAATTTATATTTCAGGCCAAATGAATCAATATTTATCAACCATTCAAAATGAAAGAAAACTGAAGTAAATATTTTTTTCTATTGATAAAACACCACTATCAACTTCCAAGAAGCTAAGGATACACATGTACTTCAACATTAGGTTCCAAAATTTTGTTTTTGTTTTGTTTTGTTATGTATTTTTTAATGTATTGTTATGTTATGTATTATTTACTTTAATCACAATAGACACAATATTTTGAGATTGCATAACTAGCCATTCATGTGCTATGTTTAAAGAGCAGCTTTAGAGTACGATGTTTGTTTATTAAAACGTCTACATTTTTAGATTTCACCTGTTGTTACACTTAATCATGCTATCGTTTAATGTTATATATTTTTGTGCTTCGTGGGTTCTACTTTCACATTAACACTGTTATTAATTAATAGTAAGCAGCTGTTTAAAGATACTTGGAAAAAGAACGTATATTTAGTCACTTGGAGTAACAAACACTCGAGAGCAAGAAACACATTTTAAGTTCCACTTTTTCATTGAAAATTTGAAAATTGTGTACGATTTACTCAAAATTATCAATCTGTTATGTTACTGTGAGCTAAAATGACCCATTTAAAACTTGCAATAATTCAGTCGGGAAAATTACATATTATGCCTATTTATGATGTTTTTACTTCTTTTGATCAATTATTCACAACTTTGATAAATGACAAATGGAGTGTTGCAAGAAACTTGCGATCAATCAATTTTTGGTCCCTAAATCAATCATTGATGTCTTGCAGTTAATTGCAAATTAATGATTGATTGCTAATTTGCTCCATGAAACAAGAAGTTTTATCTGATTTGCTACAGCTAACATTGATCTATCAGTTGTAAAATAGCAACAGAATATTTGCAATTGATCGCAAATATTTTCTTGCAACACCCCCTTAATCCCTACAAACGGGGCATCAAAATAACATTAAATATACTTATATATTCACAGTATCATATACTTTCAAATTTATTGAATCAAGCATGTGGAATAAAAATAAAAAATAATTGCACTGAGAACACTTTAAAAAATATGAAATGTTTGGCAATTGAATAATACATTAAAACAAATTTTCGGAGTATTAAACAATGACTTAAAAACAATGAAAATTAGTTTCAGAAATAGTTTAATTTTCTATAGGTTTTATCGAATACATTTTTACAAATTTTAGTGACTTAGAATTTAAAAGAAGCAAATTTTCTTATCCTTTTGATTAGGTTGACTGTACATAACTTGACACAGTGGATAAATTGATAATTTTATGGCAATTATCCTGCTTTAAAATTATTAAGTAAATTTGAACCAAGTAATGCACGCATGTAACAATGTACTAAATCATGATTAGAAAATCAATGTCTTTTCCATTTCATTCATTACAGTTAAATACCTACAACGTGGTTCTTTCACACGCAAGAGACAAAAATAGGAAAATTAGAGTCATAAAGACAATTAGTTCATAGACTTGTATAAATTAACATCCATACATCATTTTAAACTACAAATATCATTGTTGAAAGGAAATTAAATAAAATGGAGGTAACTGCCTTGCTTTAATCTTATCAAGTAGATTTTACCAAAACAAAAAATTATCAAAACATTTGGTTACCTTACTGTGCTAGAAAAAGAAAGAAGTCGATTAATGATAAACTGAAACAAGTGGACTTCTGGCGCGAATGAGTCCATATCTTTGTCTACATGAAGCTATTAAAGCTACATATTATTATGATTCAAATGATATTTTTTTAGCAATGATACTAGAAACATGTTCTCCCCACGTCATGCCAAAGTCAAGTGTTAAACCCGAGTATTTGATCATATTTACATATTTCATGGGATCATTTCTATATTTTATCATTAAAGCATATTTTTTTCATATTTTTCCTTTGACCAAAAACCATGAATTTGGTCTTTTTTAATGCAAATGCATACCTTTAAGGTTGAGCCAGTTACAGATAACATAAAAATCACTTTGCAAATTTTTAAAAAACTTTCTTAGATAATACATCATGACAGAACAGAGCAGCATCATCTGCATAAAGACACATTTTGAAATTAACATTCAAATTCAAGTTACATATATCATTGATAAAGATACAAAATACCAATGGAGCCAATATGGATCCCTGTGAGACGCCTGATCTATTTTTTACACTTTCACTGATACAATTATTTACAGCGACAAACTGTCTCCTCTCTGTTAAATAATTATGCTTTCATCCAATCATATTTGTTACCCTTAATTCCATAATACTTAAGTTGTCCAAGAATGAAATTGTGTGGTATAACATATAACATCAAACGCTTTGCGTAAATCGAGGAAAATACCTCCGATCATTCGAACCTGATCCATTTTATTAAACAAAATATAGTCTACAATGTCAGTTAGACTGGGAATTCGTGAACAGTTTGTTTTCATTCAAGTATTCATAAAGTTGATTGAGGATTGCTCTTTCTAGTATTTTAGACAAGGCAGGTAGAACAGATATTGGTCTGAAATTATCGACATCATTATGATCCTCCTTTATGTATTGGAGTAATTCTTGCCGTCTTTAAATCTCTTGGAATAGTACATGTTCGCAATGTCATATTGTATAAATATACCAATGGATCTACTAAACAGGACGAGCCAGTTGAATTCAATTTAAAATGTGATTTAAAAAAAGGAAATTTGGCGAACGCTTTACAAAACTGCGATATTAATTACTTTCTCATCGTCATCATATTGAATCTCACTTGATGTAATTTCAGTCCAGAAGACGTCATGATCTTTCGCCACAGTACCACTGTAAGTAAAAAAAAATAGAATTAAAAACAATATTTGTAGAGGTGTTGTGGCTCCGTGGATAAGTCTCCGGACTTTGAACCACAAGGTCCGAGGTTCAAATCCCACCGCAGCACTTGCGTCCTTTGGCAAGGGGTTTATCTACATTTGCCACTATCCACCCAGGTGTAGTAAATGGGTACCCGGTAGCAAGGAATTCTTTGAATGCTCGAGTGTCCGAGTAAAAGTTAAAGAAATATTATGTTGCATAATTATCATTGTTATTATTTTATGATACAAATTATGAGGCGTTGTGTTCCGACTTTTCAAATGCCAATTCGTCCAATTCCCAACTCGTCTACTATCATTTGGTCTACCATCAGTTCGTCCACTAACCACATGGTCCAATTGCCTCTTCGTCCACTCACCATTTCGTCTAAGCCCAGTTGGTCCAGTAGCCATTTAGTCCATATACCATTTTGTCTAATTGGACTAAGTGTTAATTGGGCGAAATGAATGAAAAAAATGGATACCAACTGGTTATAAGACGAAATGGCCATATAGACGAACTGGCTTTTAGACTAAGTGATTATTGGATCAAATGGCTTTTACACGAAATGTTGATGGACGGAATGGCATTAGACTAAATGAAGGTAGACCATGTGATGAATGGACGAGTTGGCAATAGACGAATCGGCACCAAATCGGCACGAATCCCACCAAACTACAGTGGGAAATTCTTAATTCAAGAGGATAGTTCTCACTAATACTAAAAAAAAAACCGCCTGGCATGTTTGTTTGTGAACGATAAATCTTGGAAGTTTTGTCCTATTTGGTCCTCCTAGCCACTATGGTTGGACTGGCAAGAAGCTTGTTTACACGTGGGATCTTAGTCGGAGTAAAATTGTATGATGTACACTGTATAAACTGCGGTGTTAAAAACTGACACCAATTTGTGTTAAGGTTTTGTTTAACTTTGTGAGCAGCCGATTTAAAAAATTCTCAAACCAAGATGAAACGTGTGTACAAGTGCATGTATTAGAACTAATAAACCCTGAAAACAACCATTATTGAGAATGAAAAGCTAAAACTACAAGGCAAATCCCGAATTTGTAAGTTTATGGGATGAAATTAAGATGGTGTTTCCGGTCACTTCATATTTCAATTTTGAAGCACTAAATAATTATTTTCGAACGCAATTTTTCTCGGCTTCATTTTTGTAACATATCACAGACACAGGTGACAAGTGTGACCTTCTAGCTCAGATTTTTTAAAAGTCAAACCAATGTTAACCAATCAATTTAATAGAGGACCACACCCTGAGGTGTTAAAATTACACCCTAGAGAGATTAAACATAACACCAACGAGTGTAAATGTAACAACAAATGTAACAACAAAGGTTTTACACCTATAGGTGTAAAACTAACACCACCAATTTAACACCGGTGTAAAATAACTGGTGTGGTCCTCTATGTACACCGGTTAACATCACAGTTTTTGCTGTGTATGGAGTAGCTTCCAAAGATATCTATCTTATCACGACCCAGACGTGGGCTTCTTTGGTCAGAGGAAGGGTAGGAGTGGCGCCCGTCTGGAGAGAGTTACTCGGACCTTCCTCCGAACAAGATACTCCTACTAGGCCCCGTTACATAAAAGTTACCATTATGGCAACTACCATGGTAACGATGATCAACAGCCATCATAATCAATGCAAGTTACCAATGTATGCTGGCAAAGTTACCATAATGGTAGATTTTATGCAACGGGACCTTGGTTTCCAGGAGTATCTTGGTCGGAGGAAGGTCTAAGTAGCTCTGTCCAGACAGGCACTGTTGACGACATCAAGACTAGGCCCTATATCATAAACATGCTACAGCTTCACACGAAAATTGTTTAAGGATTTTTCTTAAGTGAAAAAAATGTAGCGCTTACAAGAACTTGATGGTCCCTTCATTCTTCTTCGTGTACCACTCGAACTTCATTCCAGGAAGCTTAGGATCCGCGCTGGTGTGGGTAACGCCGTTGTTATCTCTACCTCCGCATCCCCGCAGCTGAGAATTTGACGGCAACGACTTGAAGCGTCCAACTGGTTTATCATCAGCAGAACGTGCCTGGATCAAGAAACCTCCAAACGTTTGACTCCCTTCGATGGTAACTACAAAATATTGTCAAGTAAAAAGCACAAGTAACTTTTGCAGCATGTCTTGGACGCAGTGCACGATTGATTAAAATGCACTGTAGAGATGTATTCACGACTTATGGGGACGTCGCAGAGACGTCAGTCTTCACAACTTATCTGCTGATATAGGCATTGGCGTACCGTGGGTAACGGCATTGGGGGCCACCAGCAAAAAATTTGAGTCACTTAGTGAGCGCGCGAAGCGCACTCAGTTGCCTGATATACTGACCAAATAGAGACATTTTCAGGATAGTGTCATTGAACGGATATGTATCTCACTGATCAAATAATGCGCGAGCTGAAAATATGTGATATTCAGACCTAAAAAGGGGACATAATAAGCACATTTTTTTGTAATCATGATACGTACCTGTCTCGCTAAACAAACAATGCGAGCGTGAAGCGCGAGCTGAAATTTTTGTTTTTAAAAATATGTTCTATAACATGTATAAGGAATCGATCCATTAAGAGTATACATATCTCACCATAGTCATCTAATGCGAGTGCCATGCGCTTGCTGATTTTGTTAGAATTACATCTAAACACATTAAATATTTTTAGTCATAGTAATCATGATTATCATACGCATCTAACTAATCAAAGATTGCGAGCACGAAGCTCGAGCTAAAAATTTAGGAAATTCAGACCTGAAGAGGACATTCTACTTAAGGCTTGCATACGTATTTCACTGACCAAATGATGTGAGCGCAGAACGCGAGCTGAACATTTTTTTTATATTTAGATCAGAAAAGGGGACATTTTAAGGACTGATTTTAAGAATTCGTGAAGAGCAGACATATCTCTTACCAATCCACTAATGTGAACGTAAGCATGGGCAGGAAACGTTTTATATTAAGACCTTAAAATGGGGCAATCACTTTAAGTAGTCATGATAAAGAAGCATGTGTCATTTCATATAACAATAATAACTCGAAGTGCGAGGAAATATAATTAATTATTTGGTATATATTGACTTGAATACGGGAGGTTTTAGTACAACAGTATTATATATCTGATTAAACAGACGATGCGAGCACCAGGAACAATGAAGACATAGGCGCTGAGCAAATTATGTTTAATAAAGTTATGAAAAAATGTTTCTTATGTAATATGACACAACATAATTATGATATAATATAACATTAATTGACAATAATTTATTCTTTCCCACTCCGTTTTTCTTCCTTTCTCCCTCTTTTTCCCCTCCCCTTTTTTGGCTAGCCGATTGGGAGGGGGCATGTGCCCCCATGCTCCCCCCGTAGTTCCGCCACTTGATATAGGGACCTCGAGGAGACGTCTTCACGACCGATAATACGTCGTGGAGACATCTTCATGACTGATTGAGGCGTAGCGAGGAGTCTCATATAGACATCTACTAATGATGTGAACGTAGCAAATACGTTTTCACAACTGACATGACGCAGGGCCGTCGCTAAAGGGAGGGTGGTATGGAAAAAAAAGGAAGAAAGAATGAAAGAAAAAAAAGAAAGAAAGAAAGAAAGAAAGAAAAAAGAAAAAGAAAGAAAAAGAAAGAAAAAGGAAAGAAAGAAAGAAAAAAAGAAAAGAAAGGAAGGAAGCAAGGAAGAAAGAAAGAAAGAAAGAAAGAAAGAAAGAAAGAAAGAAAGAAAGAAAAAAGGGATGAAAGGAAGGAAGGAAGAAAAACATAATAAAGAAAAAAGGGGGCAAAGAGAAAGAGGAAACCGAATGAAAACAAAAGGAAAACAAAAATAAAAAAAACAAAGACTCTCGATACTTTTTCTATTTCCCTTTCTATATGAACACGATACTCGTTTCCCTTTTTTATTTGTTTTACTGCTTTCTTCCTATTTGTTAATTTGTGATGTCACTGTTTTTATCTTGACCTATTTTTTTCATCTCTTTTTGTTATTAAAACCCCATGATACTATTCGTTATGTTTCATCATTTTTATCCCACTCTGCTTTTAATTACCCATGGTTGAGATCACAACTTATTTCCAGAGGGGCTTATCAATACAAGCTTTGCTCTTTAATATTTTTTGTTCATTTTCATACATTAACTATGACCTGTAATTCTCCACCATCAAATTATCAACATGTGTTACAACTTAATTATTTACCGATCACTTTTGTATATTATTTGTAATTGAAATATCTATTATGACGTTTATTCTGCTTGGCATATTATGTATCTATATATTATGTTATTTGAAATTGAAAATTGATAAACTGAAACTATCTTTAGTGAGATCGATATCTCCCCACAATTTTCCTTCATGCTGGACAGTGCTTAATATTTTCCTTTCGGGTCAGAATATAAAGAAAATTTCAGCTAGAGCTTCGCGCTCGCATTATGTTTATTAAGATACACACCTTGTTCAATAATATATGCAGGATCTCAGTTTCTTCTTTTTATAAAAAAACATGTGAAAATGTTAAATTTTCAAGTCAAGTTATCAAAAGTTATCTGCTCGCGCTTCTCTACAGACAGTGATTAGAATGTCCCGGTTTAAAATCAAAGTATCGCATGATGTTTATTGAAATACACAGCTTTTTCAATTAGTTCAATGAGTCTGTCCTTGATTTTAAAAAAGCCCATGCTTCCCCACCCCCCTCACTGAAAAAGTCCTAGCGACGCCCCTGCCTACGTCGCGAAAACTACTTCGCGGCTGCATGGGAAATCTTGGAGACACTTTAATGCCTGAGAAGAATTTTGACTTTACGACTGCTGGACACGTCGGGAAGATATCTTCATTAGTAATTTGTAGATTTGCTTAACATGGTGAAGATCTCTTCAAGACTAGAAGAATCGTCTAGGGCAGGGGTTCTCAAACTTTTTCTTTTAAGGGCCAGATTAGACTCCAAGTAAACCTGAAAGGGCCAGGGTAAAGTAGATATAGAAAAATAATGTGCGCGAAGTGCAAAGACTATTGTGGTCGGGGTCCTAGATGCTCTCTTGTGCAATCTTGCCTTTATTTGGGAGCATTTAATCCAACAAATTTATAACAGTTTCAAATGATTTGACTTTCATTACTTTTATTACGGTTAGGTCTATCATGGATACACAATGTAATCATATTGAGCTTTGTTTCATATTGTGACTTAATTAATGATTAAAAAAAAAGCAGAGTCACGCGGGCCGGATCGAGAAGTTCCAAGGGCCGGATCCGGCCCGTGGGCCGTAGTTTGAGAACCCCTCGTCTAGGGGAATCATACATGATTCCATATTGAGAGAAACGCTGGGGCGAAAATCCACCACAGTATAAACAATTTTTAAAATTTTGTTTCTTAATGTCTCTTTTGAGCAGCTTCCTCACTGGTAAAATGCCACATTCCCTTCCTAAATCTTCCTCTTCTTCCAGTTCAGGCTAGACTCCATGCAATTGTGTGATTTCCATGGGTAATTTGCATATTTGGGCGGCAATATTGGATTTTGCAAATTTGCAGAAAATGCTCAAGGTTACACGAGTGGTATTATTTGGAACTAGCACCCTCGAATGGACAAGAAACCATAAAATATATTTTAAAAAAAAGGTCATGCCTCTTATCTCGCCTGGACTATCTCTTTCTTTCGTCTTGACAACCGTTCTATGTTACTTCAATGGTCAGTGCGATATTACGTAATATATACCCGAATATTATACATGATTGCGAGTGTGCATGTGTGGTTCCAGACAATGCCTGTATACTTTGCATTCATACTCAACACGAGACCTGAATGTAGAAAGGTTCGCTGATTGTATCTCCAACAGAAGGGGAAGATTCTGGAAGACATTAGCTATGTATGCCCAAATTCATGCACGATTTTAGAGTTAGATTAGTGATTCCATCAGCTAATGTTGAAATCAAAGGTTTTACATTCAAAGTCTCGTTGACAAGCTAGTACAATTATTCAGGTATAGAAAGTCTAAAGCGATTATGTTAAAAGGCAATATTAAGGTATCAATTTGCACGAGAGTGTACCCATGCATTCGCCAGTAAAAGCGCGTACTTGGGCATTACGACAAGGTTATGAAACAGTCCGGACCGAACAGTGCCAAATCGAATATATATATACATGTATATATGTATGTATATATATATATGTATATATATATATATAGGGCCGTAGCAAGGTAAATACCAATATTCATCAATTTTTCGGGCACATGCCCTTCATCAGGATCCAAACTATGAATATATAAAATATAGGCCTACTAATGATAAATCCAATACAATGCAATATAAATTCAGTGTTTGAACAAATTTAAATTGAAACCCCAGAATCTTGCTCGAATTTGGATGTCATTCTGCTTAATCTAGTCGGGAAAATTCATCATAAAATTTTTAAAGGGGATAAAAGAAAAAACTTACCGGTAATCTTCTGACCGATTTTATAAACTGTTGAATCTACAGTGAAAGTATATGGACAAGGCCCAGTTTGGGGGTTGATCATCTGCCCTTCACTACTTAGGTGCTGTGGGGCAGCTTTGGCGCAGGCATCCGCTGGTGCACCGTTCGGGTAGGCTTCGACGGGGCTCGTACTTATGAACTGCAGGATGAGTAGGCCTACGAGATCGAGAACGCGACGTACCATCTTGAACTTGAATGATAAAACTTACTAGTTTGAATTGAGGCCCAAAACAGGGTAAATTCAGTGGGTTGGGTCAACTGGATCGCATGTTTTGTAGATTAAAAAAGAACAAACGCACACCACGTTTCTGAAATGAACTTTGTACCACAGTTATTCAGGTCTTTTTTTCACTGCGCATGGTGATTGTGTAATCGAACTAGCTTGTTGTTGACATATCGTCCGTGTGTAAACAACGTGATGTTCAATGGGGGGGGGGTTCAAGAACTTCGACAAGGTCTTTCCAGACTGGAAGGTCCCGGAAGCGCGTTCCGTTTTACACCCTGGCGAAGGCATTTTCCGGAAAAGTAGCCAAAAAGCGACTAGTGAAGAGTCTACACACGTTGCTGTTGCATGCAGCGTGCGACACAGGCGAGTCCACCACACTGATCTCTATAAAAAATCACCACCGCATGCAATGATACTGATCAGAGCACAGAGTTCCTCGGCACTTCATGTACAGAGAGAGCGGCAGTCAGGAGTGAAATCCGAACATGCTTTTGCAGTCGCGTTGTTTATGATAGTTTTTTTTTCTAAAAATAAATTATTAACTAAATGAATAGAATGACAGACAAAATCAAATAAACAGATAATTATAATGGAAAGACAAATTGAAGTTTGATGGATTGATACACTTAGAAGCTGCCGAAAGATAGAAATAGAAGACTGATAAATAGATAGAGACAAGATAGACATATATAGATAGATAGAAATAGAGAGGGAGAGAGGTGGATAGAAGAGGGAGAGATGGATGGATAGATAAATAGAGAGAGGGGGAGAGACAGAGAGGGGGAGAGAGAGAAAGACAGAGAGGGGGAGAGAGAGAAAGAGAGAAGGATAGATAGATAGATAGATAGAGAGAGAGAGAGATGTAGATAGAAATATGGACGGACAAAGAGAAAGAGAGAAAAAAGACAGACAGATGCTAGAGAAGGAGAGAGATAGAGAATTTGAGAGACAGATAGATAGATGTTAGATAGATAGAAAGATAAAGAATGAGAGAGAGAGACAGAGAAGATAGACAACAGATAGATACTCTAGTTAAAAAATAGATAAATAGATAGAGAGAAAGACAGACAGATGGATAGATAGATTGATAGAGAGATAGATAGAGAATTTGAGAGATAGATAGATGTCAGATAGATCAAGAATGAGAGAGAAGAGCGACAAATTAACAGATAGATACTGTAGTTACATAGGTAGGTAGAGAGAGAGAAATAGAGAAAGACAGACAGATGGATGGATTGATAGAGAGAGATAGAGAATTTGAGATAGATAGATGTTAGATAAGAATGAGAGAGACAGAGAAGATTATTAGATAGATAGATACTGCAGTTACATAGATAGATAGAGATAGAATTTGAGAGATAGATATATAGACAGATAGAGAGAGAGACAGACATCAGCAAATCGGCAAGGCAAATGAACCTGGAAAGCTCAGCTTGCAAGTACGGTATGTTCTGCGGATAACTTCGGTGAGGACTTTGGATCGCGCGCCCAGCTGATAATGTAACAAACGTAGACGTAGACTCTTCACTAGTCGCTTTTTGGCTACTTTTCCGGAAAATGCCTTCGCCAGGTGTAAAACGGAAACGCGCGTCCCGGAAGCTCGAGAGGCCGACGGTCTTGTTGACGAGGGTCCGACGACCGAGGTCCGAGTGGTTTGTCTATTTTAACATTCCATACTCTGTGTATGTCGTTTGTATGCCATTAGGCCATGTCTCCAGAATTATTATATTTTTAGTCAGTCTTCAGAATACGTTGGGAAAATACTCTCCGTGCAAAAATAGGAGTTGAACTAATATAATTGATGCATATTCCGAGCCCGCGAACATTCAGTTTAATGACGACTGTTTTTTAAATCATGTACTTTCTGAGGCTACCAAGCAAACAATTTTGGAGACATCCCATCATTGCTGTGCTTTTCAAATTTCTGCGGACCAAAATGACCTTCGTTTTCAAGCGAAACCCTTTTTCGGTGGGGGGGGGGGGGCTTGTCAAATTTCTCGTTCAACCAAAAGCCAGATCCGCCCCTGAGTTTGTTAGATAATGAATACTTGTAATATATAAGCAAATTTTAACCAACGATGGGACCTGAAAATTAAATGTGAACGAAGGAAGAAAAACAGGCAAAATCTCAATTTATAATAGGATAATTAATCTTGTGAACCCTATACAGTCATGTATAGTGAGGTTTCCCTGAAATACAGTATGCGCATTTGCAACCACCATTAGGAACTGAAAACCGAAAATGTGTAAAAAGGAAGATGAAAAAATATGAAAAGACAAAAATGAAGGCAAAAAGGAAAAGAGGAGACCGAAAAATAGCAATGTCCACATTGATCTATATGGCGTTGGAAAAGGTTGAAAGACGGAAGGAAACGTAAGGCATTTGAAATGATGTTGTGATATTAGTCTCAAAAAGTTATTTATCGCCATCGGGCAAAAATTTAATCTGAATTTGCACTTTAGAAGGTCAGTCATGAGTTTACACAATATTTGGTAAAAGGTAAAAATGAAGGCCACAATTAATGGCTAAAATGTAAGAGGTGTAAAAATCACATTTCTTGTGTGAATTTTCACGCAACATTGCATTGATATCACTCAGATTTTTTTTTATAGAAAGTTGATATGTAGCTGAATACAGCTAAAAAGTACAAGACACAGTTAGTGCACTACTAAAAAGTAAACTTGACAAGTTCCTTCGTATCCTTTTTAATACATTTATCAATTTTATCTTCTTTTTAAAGATACACATTTGGTATCCCTTTTCTCTTTTTCAAATCAATAATGATCACGTAATTCTTCTCAATCATGTACGAATTAATTAAAACAAAAGTCCCCCTTAACTTATATTGGGAATTATGGGTGCTTTTTAGTGAAACTAGTTGAAAAAATGTTTTTGTGATAATATTTCGCCGCCGAATTGTTAAACACTGCATAATATTATGTAGTATTCTGTTTCTTTCATTTTCTTCTTACCATTTAAGTTTCATACACAAAATACGAAGGAGGGGGGGGGGGGGTCGCTGCGTTTCCATTAACAAAGATATAAGTACTATCTTCCGTATGATGCAAAAGCGGAGTGACCTCACCCCTGGTTCCGTTTTAGAGCTAGCGCCCTCAAGTTTGTGTTTCGTTTCTCGTATATTGTGAGGTTGGGCCACTGATCTATATCCTCTATCCAGATAGTATTCAGATCAGTGGGTTGAGCTTGTGTGTGTATGTTTTTTGTTTTGTTTTCGTTTTTGTTGTTTCTTTTTCTATATTTTGTCTTACCCAGTGAACTTTACCTGACTACGCAGTTCAGTTGTCTTTTCTCGTCACAAGTCTCGACAATAACAAACTGCTAATTCTGGCAGAATGCAGGGAAGTCTCGTGTTCCTGTTATTGTAGCAAGTCATGACAGGACTTTGTTATGAACTAGTTGCATTTTAAGTCAAACTATTTCTATTCGAGAGATTCAGACAATATTTCATGGATAATAATATGGGGTGGGGACAGGGATCATAGTACATCCCTGTCTATCAATGACCCACAAATCAATTTCGAATTAAAAGCGCATACATATTGAGTATGTAGGTAATATTGACGCCCTTTTTTGACATTTGCGAATGCAGATTAATTTGTTTCAAATGTGCTTCAGAGCTTTGTGTTCAAATTTTACGATACATTTTTTCATCAAATATGACGTTTTCTTAAAATTTTGGTAGGTGGGCCTCGATGAAAATCTGAGTCCTCGAGTAAAAAAAAAGGATGAGAAGCGCTGTCTTCCAATTTGTATTTTCATGTTGAATAATGTTTCAAAAGGAAAATGGTTTGCGAGAGACGGCGCTATATAAAAAATGATAAAGTTCAAAAGAAAAAATACAACAAAGAGATAATGTAAACGGCATATATGTGTATTAAAAAGAATGATTAACTTCATCGAACTTTACTACGACATATAGCCCCAAATGATTGTGTCTAACACTTCGAGTGTGTATCCCAGAAAACTGTTATCTCAGTGGATGATAAAAAAAGATGAAAATGTGTTTTATAGGAGAAATTATGAGATTTTACAAGAAAATATATTTTGGTCCGTTTCAATTCATTCCAATTTATAAAATAGTTCACTTTCAAGATTATATCTTTCTCTCTTTCTTATATGCACAATATAATATATAAAACTTTGAAATTAATTCCCCCCCAACAAAAAAACAGAGTAAGTGAAAAAAGGTAAAAAAAAATGGAGGCATGGGCTTAAAATGTCAGGATGTAATCTCTGTATAAAAATTTTGGTATCCAATTACTAAATTTGTAAGATAAGTGTTGAAAGATCAATTTTTAAGAAAAATAAAACATGCGCGAGAAAGAACTGCCGAATTTGAATCATAACGGTTGAAAATTAGTCAATGGCAACTAAATTTTTGTATGATCTGAATGTTAAATGTTATAATCCACATTTTTATAACACTACCAAAGTTTTAACCAGTCTTTAAACGCCACGAAACGCCAGGTACTTAAGGGGTGGTTCATTATTTCTTGAATCTACTTGCACTTGCATTTTTATGCCTCAATTTGCCTGGATATGAAAATAATTTGAATTTGTATTATGACTGTATAGTTTCTAATCAAGGATATATTTTGGAAATAGTAAAGCCTATAGTTTATTTGTTCAAAATATTTTCTCCTCGTTCTTCGTCTACTAACGTGTTTTTCTTTATCCGCAAATCGACTAATTTAATCATAATTACAAACGTAATATAAATAAACAATAATATGGGAAAGGTTCGATGCAACATCGCATAAACTTTTGGTATATTACATCTGTTCCAGACCTGCTTTACACTTACATATACTTTCAAAGCAATTATATACTATACCAAAAATCAAACCATAAGGATTATATCAAGGGCGTAGGCAGGGGGTGTACTGGGCGCATGTGCATCCTCCCTCTGAGGCAGAGGAGTTCAGACACTTGCAAACAAAACTAAATTTCTACTCCTTTCTGCTTTCAACAGCTGATTTTATAGTTCCACCTCCCCATTAAGATGTGCACCCCCATACCACTTTAGTTCCACCTCCCCATGATGTGAACTTCCCTATGCTCAAACCTAGTCTGCAGGCACAGACCTCATTGGAACATTGATCAACAAGTGTGCCTCCACGCAAAGACTAGCACATACAATACTTGCTGTTCCAAGAGCCTTCAGTACACAAGGCATGAGTAGCTACACAATCAGACCCTTATTTCGAGTGAAGGTTTGCCCAGCAGACTAGCTCAAACCAGCCTACGCCTATAGAATATGATTTAGTAAATTTGTGCAATAACCTATAATCATACTCTTCACTTCTGTGCCAACACCTATCTTAATATAGCGATCGTTCAATAATATTCCAGAGAATTCGGACAGATTTATCTACCTATAATTATCAGGTACATTAAAAATACAAGTCAACAGTGAGGCAGATGAAACCAATAAAAACTTGTATTAATATTAATAAAGATCCTTGAACGGATTTCTGAATTGACGTTTTGCAAATACCCCAAATAATTACATTTGTCGAGTCATTGTGCATACAATTGTGATCTACCCAACTATGCCTGGAGAGAGAGAGAGAGAGAGAGCGGTGTACTACATGTAGATTTTCACCACGTTTACACTATACCTATTTTGGACCAAACGGGCGAATTTTGCCCTAAAAATCCTCGTCGATCTGGCGCTGCACAGTGGCTGTCGAGCTCAGGATCAATATGCAAAGCACTGATTTTCGGAGTATATCATTTCATGTCTATTAACTTCGAACAATAAAATATGGATGATTTATAAGTCGAAGCAGCAATTGATAGCTAGTTATAAAAAAAAAAAACCGCACCCTTTTTCAGTTCTCATATACTGTGACAAGTCCCCAAACAGGTTTGTTAATTTCAAATATGCGATCCTGTAAACAATTTGTTTTCATTATTGTATAGACCTACATTTGCAAACGTGCTGAAAGTTACATATTTTTACGTGCAATTTGGCACGATTACCATTATTTTGGTCACACTTTTCAAGGCTTATTCGAAAGAAAAATCAAATTTAATATCGTTGATTGCGAGACAGACTTAAGATTGCAAAAAAAAATAATAATTTGAGTGGAAATACCATGAATACCGGGGGTGTGGTGTTTCGATATGAGTCAATATTTTCGTTTTAAAATACAAAAATAATGACAGTAATAATAATAAAAAGGGTCACAGAGACACAAAGTGATGACCAAAATTTCTAAATTTTCAGCAATTAAAGAAAAACCCAAATCAGTTCTTTAAAGTGACATGATGGTAAAAGCCATCAATACTTATCATCCGCATTTTCAATGTGGGAGAGGTGCAGAGGTTGGGCGCTATCCCTATGATCTTTCAAGCAGTGAAAAGTCAGAACTTTAGGTCTTGTAGCAATCTATTTGATGACACGATATTGCTCCAGCGATAATTGGTCATGTTGGTCAGGTCTTTATTTCATCCAAGATGTATAAGGAAAGGGTTGCAATGAAGTGTTATGTTAGGGTTTGGTTTAGTATAGGATATAGTGTGAAATCCAGGGTTGAAGATGTCATTCCATTAATTGTTTGGAATTTACAGCGGAGCAATAATGTTAGCATATCTCATGGAAACCTTTATTTCCTCTGTTATTCTACTGAGGAAAATGACGTCACCATCCTTAGGTCGTCTTACCATCTATATCAAAATACCCCGACTGTGCCCCTTTTGCTAATGATAAATCGGTAGGAACTCTTGTCTATCCCCCCCCCCTCCTCTCCCCCCTCCTCTTCTGTCTTTATATATATCTCTCTTTCTCTTTCCCTTTCACTTTCGTTTCCCATCTCTCGGTCTCGTGCAGTTTGTATATCTGTCTTTCACACACACACACACACACACACACCCTCACACAGACGCGAATCCGGGGGGGGGGGAACAGGGGGCACGTGCCCCCCTTTTGAGAAGCAAATTCAATTTAAAGTTTGTAATGTAAAAAAAATGCCATTAAAACAAAAATGTGCCTCCTCTTTTGAATTTGAAGACTTTTTTTCTTTTTTTTTTTTTTGCTCGTCAATTTTTTTCGGGTATGAAATATCCATAATTTGTGGTTGAAAACCTTTTTTTTTTTTTGGGGGGGGGGCTTGTCAAAATTTTCCTCCGATAAATTTGCCCCCCCTTGGAAAATCCTGGATCCGCCCCTGCCCTCACACACTTTGTTTCCCACTTCCTATCTCTCTCATGGAGATACCCGTATACCATAACTTCGCTTCGATTTCAAGTTACCATTCTACATTGTCAATGATAATCCGTTGTCATTTTTCCGCACTTTGATACATCACCGGGTATTACCAGCTCCTATATCATTATTATTTCCTTTTCTATCGGCCGTATAATTCCTCTTCCGAAACAACAATATAACTAAACGAATGATAAGGACAATATTACGATATAGCTATAGACACACGTAAAGAACACCTAAATTAAAGGTCAAGTCCACCCCAGAAAAAATGTTGATTTGGATTTGAACAAAAATAGAGAAAAACGAAACTAGCATAACGCTGAAAATTTCATCACACTCGGATGTAAAATAAGAAAGTTATGGCATTTTAACTTTATTTCTTTTCTTTTTTATTGTTTAAATTATACAATATTTCATTTTTTTTACAGATTTGACAGTAATGACCAACTTGACTGTACAATATGATATCAAACAATGTTAATTCCACATGTTCAAGGAAGAATTAATCGTTGTTGCATGGAGCTATTGTTGCACTTGACAATGGGGTAAAATTAGAATATTTCATATTTATTATAATAAAATACAAAAGAAGCAGTGAGTGGATGCACCACAAACCGTCCTCTCTGCGCACTTCGATGCGAAAGTGATCAGAAAACGCATTTAAAGTTTTAAAACCAGCAATAAGTGCACCTACAAGGAGAGCAAATTGTTTACAGGCGTCTTTGTTTAAAAGTTCAGGTTCTAAAGTTCCATCTATGGAAGCTTAAAAGGTTCCAAAGTTTCATCCCGTATCTTTAGATTTTCTTGAAGTGAATTATTTACGCCACAATGGGCATCGTAACAGAGAGGACGGTTCGTGGTGAAATCCCGAGGCGCGATAGCGCACTGTATGATCTGCGCAGAGAGGACGGTTCGTGGTGCGTGCGACGGTATGTTTAGTTTTATAAATAGAGTAGAATTCACTGAGAAAAATGCCGAAATTCCATCAAAAACGGATAACATATAACAAAGTTATTGAATTTCAAAGTTTAGCAATATTTAGTGAAAACAGTCGTCATGAATATTCATTAGGTAGGCTGATGATGTCACACCTCCACCTTTTCTTTTGTATTTTATTATATGAAATTAGGTTTATTCCATTTTTTTCCTCCAAGAACTAGAAAAATTGGATTAACAATTGATTTAGTGCATTAGATATTTATTGCTGCAACTTATTTCATTATAAGGGAGACATATTATTCACACAAGTATGAAATAATGAAAATATTATGATTTTATGTAATAACATAAGAAAACGGAAAGTGGAGATGTGACATCATCAGCCCACCTAATGAATATTCATGACGACTGTTTTCATAAAATATTGCTAAATTTTAAACTTCAATAACTTTATTATTTGTATCCGATTTTGATGAAATTTTCAGCATTTTGCTCAGTGAATTTTACTCTAAAATACATAGAGTAAAATTCACTGAGCAAAATGCTGAAAATTTCATCAAAATCGGATACCAAATAAATTGAAGTTTAAAATTTAGCAATATTTTATGAAAACAGTCGTCATGAATATTCATTAGGTGGGCTGATAAATTAAGCCCGGATCATCCCTTTAAGGAACGGATATCATGTAGACATAAGAAAATAAAACACATCGTGGTTGATCTTTCTCTCGAGATATAATAACTACTTAACAAGCTTCGGGGTGAGGAGAACGCGAATAAAACCTGTTCGATCAAAATCTATTTGTGTTGATTCTACACAGTAAAAACTCTGTTTATTATATCAACATTTACTCTGCAAAAACTCCGGTGTTGATTTAACACCAGCCCACACCTGAAAAGTATTGAAACAACACCAGTTTGGTATCAAATCGATGTTGTTTTAATACAATTAACACCTATGTGGTGTTAGACCAATACGAATCTGGTGTTTAACACTTGTCCGGTGTGGACATATAGATTCCAGGCTGGTGTTAAATCAACACCAGAGTTTTTGCAGTGTAGTTGTTTAACAATGAAATAACCATGCGTCATTTATTGAAAATCAAATATCAAAAATTAAACTTTGTTGTTTAATATTCTGACCAATTGTTTAAACTATTTAAGATTCATAACAGCGTTGAATAAAATATCAGCATTTTTACTGGGTACTATGCACAAGGGCGTATTCGGGCGTTTGACATACCAGGTAGATGTTTGAAAATGCATTTTAATGTGTGCTTATCATGCATGACCAAATTGATCAATCATCATTACGCTGAAGTATAAATCAGAACGCTCAACTAGTTTTGTTCAAAATATATTAGTCAATTATTCCGTTGTGTGTTTGTGTCATAGCAACAGTTATGATAAACAATATACAGTACAGTTTCGGGCAAGCGTGATTTATCTTATTTTGATTTCCTATGAGTTGGTGCTTTGTCAGTGAGCTCATTGTATACTGTACTGCATAATTATGCACAATTTATATTTCCTTTCATCCACTCCTGTAAAAAACACATATGGAAAATTCACTTTCACTTTCCGGCTCATTCTTCCGCAAAAGTTTCGAAATATTTCCATAATTGCAGGTCCTTTGTATTTTCATTTTAGCTCACTTGACTAGGTGAGAATTTAATGAAAGGACTTGTTTGATGTTTTTATCCGTCAAAGTCTGTTTTATCCGACACTTATATCCTCCGGTCAGGGGAGCGTTTCATGAAAGGACTTGTCGGACGTTTTATCCGACAAGTCCTGTTTTATCCGAAAGTTACCATACTAACAGTGCTTCTCAACCAATCAGAATCCAGGAAAGTTGTCAGATCTGATGAAACACCCCCAGGTCTAGATACATAATTATGTTTAAAAAAAATCACTAAACATTTTTTTTTGTTATTCAATTTTCAACAGGGGGCTGTTTTATCTTAGGTGAAAAGTTGCCCTCGAGCTAAATGTATTTGTATTTTAGTTTTCTTGTCCTCAGTGTTTTCCCAAACTTAAAGTGATTGGTTAACATTAGTTTGACTTTAAAAAAAATCTGAGCTAGAAGGTCACAATTATTGTCACCCGTGTCTGTGATATGTTACAAAAATGAAGCCCAGAAAAAATGCGTTCGAAAATAATTATTTAGTGCTTCAAAAATTGAAATATAAAGTGACCGGAAACAACATCTTAGTTTCATCCCATACACTTAGGTGTACTATTTAGGCGTCTATAAGACACCTATTTACAAAATCGGGTTTGTTTTGTAGTTTTAGCTTTTCATTCTCAATAATAGTTGTTTTCAGGGTTTTTTAGTTCTAATACATGCACTGGTACACATGTTTCATCTTGGTTTGAGAATTTTTTAAATTGGCTGCTCACAAAGTTAAATAATACCTTTAACTAAGGATTTGGATCAATATTACATGCAGCTTGATCCGCATGAATGACATGCATGGTTTGTTTTGTTTTGTTTGGTATCTGTTTGACATCATAATATAAAATTGTCATTTCGAAACCTGCATCCGAATCGATTTTCCTTGACAGCATGGAAATCCGTGGGGTTTTTTTATCTTAATTGTCCATTAATTTCGGAGAATGAGCAAAGTAAAGGATGATCTTTTGCAATAAAAGTTGAAGAACGCATCTCTTTTGATGGATGATAGGCCTATGACAATGATAGGCGTGTCATTACTACGCCTAGCTTGATTGGTTTGGTGAATTGAATGTGATTTTCGATGATGCACGGACTTATTAATCCTGTCACTTTTCTACGATAATCCATCAAATCAATGGAATATTACATGAAAATATCTCCATGAGAGAGAGAGTCGTGGAAAGTATTTCACCATCGTTTCCATACCCGTGAAAAATTCCTCGTCATAGGTTTTCTCGCAACGCCCTGAGCAGTAGGGACTTTTATGGAATTATACCCGCTGTTGCAATTAACCTCAACTCGACGTTAATTAAATGGTCTCGGTGACGCCTCCGTTGCTTTAATATTTAGTAATCAATATTATATTTGACGCCAGGTGAACGAAAAAAATCCGGGGTGGGGAAGATTGCGAAATAATTCCAAAAATAGCTGGCAAGGGTTTTATCGCACCGCTTGGATACGCACGCACAAAAGCGCTCAGCTCAGGCTCTCAGTGTGAGCTGTGTATTGTGCGCGGCGACATCGAGCGATTGACAAATTCGGGGGAAGTCCCGATGCATGAGATAGACGGTGACGTAATTGATGTTCGACGCGTGCGTGTTTACATTCAAAACATCACCAGTACAGCGAGCATGCCATTGTTGTCAGACATCTATAGGGAACAAAGGGTAGTTCTGTACGTGCTGCTTGATACCAGCAGACACCTTATTATTAGTCATTAGAATCAGCTGACAGCGATGCCTTTGTTGTAATTCCGGTTAAAAAGCGAACGCTGTATTCTACTCGTTTCATTAACATTTCGAATGGTGTAGGCACACGCGTTTCTCTTTCGTTTTGACGTGCAATATGATAGTAAAAATGAGGGTTTCAGACTGGTATATCGTTGCCCTGACGTCTCTTGCTGTTGAAACTGTTCTATCAACGAAAGTGGTAAGTAATTATACCTATTAACCTTACCATGATGAACTTCACTCTTATTTCTTTAAATTTCAGTGTTACTTTTTGTTTGTAAGTTTCTCCATAAAGTTGAAAAGATGCATTTAGGGTACATGCTTACATTGTTTTAATGATTTCAAATGGATGTACATGTATATTTTGGAATAATACCTCATGCATGGCCGGGATGCATGGTCATGTACTAGATCAGATAGTTATTGGTTCGTGTTGTTTAATCATTTATTCTCATTTGGTTTCTGTTCACGAATCCCGACGGGGGGAGGGGGGCTAGTGGACAGTATCCGTCGAAAATCGGATTTATAAATTTAAGAAAATATTAGAGAACAAACCGTTTCAGTTGCACAACTGAGTAATAATATTGTTACTTTCTTTAGGCATAATGTTACAAGTTTATTCCTATATTATCTTCTTTTTTTATTATTATCTCAAGTCACAGCAGAAATTTGGTGTAATATGATGTGATCTATATGGAAGAATTCGCTAAACGATAATGAAAATTCCTTTACCCCATAAAGCTCTAACTCGCACATGCTCTATAAATTGTGAGTCACTGATAAGTCACGAATTCCGACTTCTTTGTTATATAACCGTGTGCATGGCGGTCACCCATTGTTCAATCCCTTGCTATACACTTGCCATTCCCTTTTTTCCCAATTGTATGGACTTTTCATTGTAAATCTTCTTCTTCTCCACAACTGTTAACAATCATTTGTTTTGCCTCATCACTCTACCCTTTCCTGCTTCTTGGGAAACGGGAAATTCCACTCTTTCCGCATCCTCCTCGGTATCCTCCTCTGCTATTGCCCTTTCAATACCGGATACTGGCACGTGCTGCAGGAAAGAGTGATTTATAAATCAAATGTCTCCAGTTATTTTCATTGACTAATGTGTTCTGAACCAATCAGATGCAAGGATTTGGGTAGCTTATAACTAGAGTCGGTGTTCAGTGATCATTTAATTGTTTCATCAAATTCTCCAGATCTGAATGGGTTTTTCCCATGCCTTGCGGTAGTTCAAGCGATTTAAAAAAATACTTAGTGGGTGTACAGTGTATATGAGGGGAGGAGGTGTCTCTTCGAAGGATCAAAATCCTTCTCGTGTCCGTAATCAAATTTGTCGGTTTCGCAAATTTTACGCTCACTTTATGCAGGGGCCGCGGAACCCGGGGGGGGGGGCTGACCATGTTCACGGTTTTAGAAAAAAGTGGGGTTTTAGAAAAAAGTTTAAGCCCCCCCCCGCTTCCACGGCCCCTGTTTTGTATGCCCGTTAGGTTCCCAACAAGTCACTCCCAAGGATGGGGGGGGGGGTAAATGGGGCAGTTGTACATGTAATCATAATCAAGTTTGATTTTGATTTTTCTGCATCATAGGGAATAAAATGTTTGAGGAGGGGGGAGGGGGACACTATACGTCGTGGCCCCATCTGTTGATTTTATTGTATTATCATTTTTATCTAAGGACCTTTTTCCCAAAATTAATTATCAATTTAAAATTATTCAATTATTATTTCGTCTCTAATTGCTTTTCATTAGTTCATTATTCATTTCTAAAGGTGATGGTCATTATGCTTTATTAATGTCACGTTTATAAATGTTTCTTGTTATCATATTCAGGCCATCTCGTCGTGTCCGATCGGCCACTATGCTGTGCTAGACAGTGATGGAAGTGGTCACATCTCCCACTGTCGGGTATGCGATTCGTGCTCGCCAGGCTACGGGGTTTCGCAGGACTGCTCTCCCACCTCTAACACCGTCTGTCTGCCGTGCAGCATGGGTAAAGACCATTTCATTATGAATATTATTTGAAGAAAAAAATGTAACCAAATATTGACAACATAAGTAGTTACATTATAAATGTATCGATATGTGAACAGACAGGGGCGGCATCAGAGGACTGTTCCATGAAAGTTGTCAGAACCGAGTTTCGTTGTCAGCACCGAGTTTCGTTGTCATCCGACAATTAATAGTAAAAGAAACATGTGCTTCCCGGCTAATCAAATCGATGATACTTGTTATAGCATTAAATCTCGATGAAATACCTCTCAGTGCATACCAGGCGCGGATCTGGGGGGGGGGGGGGTAACAGGGGGCACGTGCCCCCCCCCCCCCCTTGAGAAGGAAAATTAAAATTTGTAATGTAAATGGCATTGAAAGAAACCTGTGCCCTCTCTTTCGAAATTGAAAACTTTTTTTTTTGGGGGGGGGGGCTGGTCAATTTTTTTCTGGTACGAAATATCCTTAATTTGTGGTTGAAAACCTTTTTTGTTTTGGGGCTTGTCAAAAGTTTCCCCTGAAAACCCCCCCCCATGGAAAATCCTGGATCTGCCCCTGGTGCATATTTTTTTTCTTGGTAATGAAAGTATACTCCCCCATCTATATGCCAGTGCTCTTTTCATAAGTGTAAACATAATTCTTGTTCTTTTTATCTTGAATCAGGTACATTTTCAACCACAGTGAGTGCGACAGATAGATGTGAGGCATGTGCAGACTGTCGGGGACGAGTCACGGCGAAGGAATGCAGTCCGATATCAGATACCGTGTGTGGGGCAGAGTGTTCTTTAGGTATGACGTTTTACTTTGTGATTCTTAAAAAGCCCCCCCCCCCCCCCGTCACACTGATTAACCCAGTCTATAGCGATCGAATCTGTTCCATCAGGCGCAGTATCAACTTTCCGTTGGTTTATGATTTACAGTCTGTTGGTATGGCCGAGATCATGTTTACAAAGATTTCCAATCGACCCAATCAACAATAGACACAGAAGTTTATCTTTCTTTTTCACATTACGTTTCGTCTTCGATTTTTTAAATCGACATGATAGCGTCGCATACAACGTAGAAGTAAACGGCGAGAGAGACTATATGCATGCGTGAAGTCGATCCAGGACGTGTTTGATTATTCTTGACCAAACGAATTCTCTCAGCTGGTTTTCTTTTATACAGCAAGATAGTCACGATGGTAGACTGGTTGTACATGCGCAATGGCAATGTCCGATTTTTACTTTTATTATTTTTGGCGGTAAACCCAGTTTTTTCTTTCTTAAATCTTCATCATGTTTATTGCCTGACAAAAAGCCCCATTTATCGTGAATATCAGGTTTAATCAGAATACGGCTAGTTTATAATCAAGATAGATCACCCGAAAATTTCATTTAAAAGAATCCAATCTGGCAAGCGTTACAGAAAGTGCTGCCGGAAACCATTAATTTCAGGAATATTGTAGACTTGAATGGTCTTGACCAGTCGAACATTATGCCAAATTTGCTTACACAAAGTGATGTTTTTGACCAAACAGGCGAGTACTTCGATCCTCCATCACTCTCCTGCAAACAATGCTCCTACTGCTTCCCCGGGCGTCCTTTCGCCCGGACAGCCCGTGTACTCGACTGCCAGCGTCAGGGTCTAGACATTGACTACCAGTGTTCACCGTTACCAGGAACTGATGCGGTCGACGTCGCTCATCCCCGGGTTGTAACCGCAGATCGTCACCGCAGCGCTACCGCGGCAAAGAGACCTCATGACCGCACAGTGCACACGTCTAGCAGAACGCAGCAACGTACAGATATGGGCGAGAGGAAGTCTTCAGGACAGCATAGACAGAATCGTATGAATGACAACGGTAGGTACAGAGCTAGGTAATGGATGATATTGTCTCTCAAATTAACTACTGAAAATTAAGGAGAGGTTTAACTGTAGGAGGAAAGGAATTTACTTCTCTTCATGTCCATGTTCTACTTCTGAGGAGCCGATCTGCATGCAGGATCGCTGGATTAAAAAAAAACGAACACTCTAAAACTGTATTTGTTTTCACCTTATTTCTTACTCCTTTAATTTTGGCATTCCTCTAAAGTTTGCTAGATAGAAAATAGATCGATGGATGCATTTTATTCATTATAATATAAATCAGAATAAACATTCCTCAAAAGCAACATTTAAAATTTCATGAATGTATAGGCCCAACCATTTATAAACCATCATGCAAGAGTAATACCCCACAAGGCACTTCCGAAAAATTGAATGTTACCATAATATGAGTAACGTGCAGGTGTATTTTATTAACATTCCACTCATGTGTTGTTTCTATGACAGGTGAATCCGCAGCCAAAGTAGTTCCATCTACCATTCCTCTTGTATGGAGCACCCAACGCCCTCCTCTTTTCGAAGCTACAACTACAAAATCTGTCGATTTTAGAACTGTTTTATCATCAGCAAAATCTCTGAAAGAAGCTTCTCAAAGAACAGTTCACGAAAGTAGAGACAAAGCTTCAAAGATCAGTGAATTCAGAGACACACTTACAGAGAAAGTGGAGTATGGGTTAGACGCAATAAATATTCCAAAAACTGGTAAACAGAGTTCGATTATCCCGTACTACCATTCAATGACGTCGACGGACATCATCATCTTGGTCGTCATCGTCATTATCGTCATGCTCATCTCAATTGTGATCACTGCAATGGCGTGTTACTGTTGGATGAGGAGAGGGAAGAGCCTCCATGGACACAAGGTGAAATCGGTCAGCGCGAAACCGCCCACGAATGCGTGGACGTACCAGGACATGATGCCGTCGATGACGGAGACAACGGAGATGCGGCCCCTGGTCAAAGACACACCTCCGCCGTCGAGGAAACTCATAACGTGTGTTTGAAGGTGGCAAACATTTCACTTTTAACATTTAGATCATGAAACAACTGGAGAACGATTTGTTTTCCTTACACCATTGTCTATCTATAAGTGACGAATGAAGACTGAACATACAGCCGAATTGTGAGGGACATATGTCCAGATTTGCGGTCTGTTGTGGCAATGAGAGATTTCCTTAATCCGTGGAGTTAAGTGAAGAGGACTCGACTCTGAAAAAAAATCATCATGTGGATGTTTCGCTATAAAGATTTAAGTGTGACTTTCATTCATAGTTGCGCAAGGTATAAAACACAAAAACACATCACCGCAATTTTCGAATCATGCTCAGAGGACTCGCGCTACTTGTCTTATAGATGAGACTGCACGCTTTGCGCGTCCGTTCTTAACATGACTTCAAGTCATATTTAAAACTTATCTCTGCGACCCCCCCCCCCCCCTCCGATCTGTTTGCCACGTAGATATTTTGCTCTCGTCTCGATAAGAGTGAGAGAATAATTGGGAAGAATGCAATGGTCCAGCCTCTTTTTCTTTAAATATATATCTAAATTTTATGATGATAAATGTGTTATGATTGCTATATGATTATTAACATCGATTATTAGAACCCTGTGTGTTGGCATTATGTAGATATTTGTCGGGATTTGCAAGCATAATTTGTCGACACTGATTGTAATGTCCATGATCATTTTGAGAGCGATATGACAATAACAATAATATAAATAACAATGTTAAGCGCTTATTCTGTAATGTTTTGCAAGGTAGCAGTTCCTAAATTTGCAATTTTAAGGTGATACTGAATTTAAAGATATTTATCGTGCACATTGGATGTGGTATCAATTGTCACTGTTTGTTATGAGGCAATGTTGATATCCTAGGGAGGAGTGTTTCTTGAACAGTTTCATTTAACAGTGCTTCTCAGCATTGGCGGCGGAAGCCAAAAATTTTAGGGGGGACCACCAACAGTTTTTGACAAGCAAAAAAAAGTTATCAACCAAAAATTTCAGGGGAGGGGGCACGCAGGAAACAAAATTGACAAAAAAAAGGTCATCAACCAAAATTTCAGGGGGATCATCCCCCACATCAAATTTAGGGGGACGCGTCCCCGCCCCCGCTTCCGCCGCCTATGCTTCTCAGCCAATGGAATTAGGAAAGTTGTCGGGCAATTTTGTCAGACAAACTTGTCCGACGAAAAATATCGATAAAAACGGTCCACATGGTTAATTTCTATTTTACCCGTCTCAAATGTCAGTTTATCAGGTTGTCTTACATTACATGGAAAGGTAACATTTTCCTGATGAGGTTCTATTACCATTGGTTTACTTCCATGTTCATAGAATTTTATCTTAATGTTTTTATACAGTCCAACGTTCGTAAACTGAAGTTTAAACTAACAAAATTACTAGTTTTGAAACAAAACATAGACGCTCGATCTTGGCATGACCTTTGTCCAATTATTATTTGCCGTCTCGTGTGAAACGATTGACTTTGTTTTGTAAATCGACGATTGTCTTTATCTTACTTCGTAAATATGGTGATACGTGATTGTTGTGTTGGAATTCAATACGTGGCAACGAGTCTCAATCTCACAAGACATGAACGATGCTAAGATGTGCCTATCCATTAAAGCATGTTTGCAAGACTCGGAATTTGCTCAATTCATAATTTGTTCTTTAAAACGTTGCTTGTAATTTCTTTCAGAATACTATCATTGGGTTCACTAAGATATATGTATTTCTTAATGCCTATTTAGATTTTTTTTTAAAGATTCACTTTATAATACAGTTTTTTAGCTCCCACGTTGCATATCTTGCACAGAAGGATTAAATAGATCATATGGACAACAAAAACTGAGATGACCTCTTTTTTTCGCTGCTCTTTCAATTTGAGTTTATGTATCCTATCTACTTTTAACAGAATTACTTAGCGAAACTTCTTATCAAGCCCGGGAGCTGCAAAAATTTCATTTCAAGCTGCCACATTAACCATAGCAAATGCCTGAAAGACTGTAGGATTTGGTTCGTGATTTTACCTCTGTTCTTATCGACGGTGAAACTACCTCTAACATGTTTATATAGATATATTTAGACATCGTAATATTATCAGTTTTCCAGCATGTTACAATTAGAAGGGTGACATGTTTATCGTACTAAAACTAAGAACCAAAATTAAAGAAATTAAAACTGGAAGAAATTATTGCACTTATGAAGTATTTTTGGTTTGTTTTGATTAATTTCTTTTTTTTCTTCAAATATTAGGCATGCGTAGAAAATAACCCGTCATATTTTACCTTGAAGAAAAGGCCCTATCTACTCACTTCCTCCGAACACAAGAAGGTTATATAAGGATGCAAAGAAAATGAAGTATAATCATTGAAAGTTCCTTCTTTTCTACTTAGAATTTGCATGTATTCGATATATAAGGCCCCGTTAATGGGTGAGATTGTTAAGCATGTATGTTATTTTCCATATCTCTTGAATTTTATCGAGAACGTTTTTTCACTTTTTTATCGACTGATTTTTACAGTTTCACTGCTTCAAATATGTAAATATGTTAATTTATTTTCTTCATTGGAATTATAACAATACGTCTTAAAATTTTCTTGATGGGTATATGTGAATCATTTTTAACGTGTGTTGTTCGTTGATGTTGTTACTATAATAACGGTGTATTGAATATAGTTTGGACGTGATTAATTCAAGTGACGTCATGGAGTATGTTCAGTTGGACTAGAATTATTCTAGAATTACTCGATGGCAGCATAATTCATAAGCGTCCGATATGATGATGATGATGATGGTGATTTTGATTTATATATTTTATTTGACAAATAAAAAAATCATATTCAATATTCACTATGACGACGACGACAATGATGATGATGATGGTGATGCTAGTGTGCTGTTGCGTGGTAATAATGCTGATGGTGGTGACGATGATAAAATAAGGTATAAGCTGTGATGATGGGACTACAATAGCGACAGGCATGTTTATAGAAAGTCATGCAGATTGAATGTTCCTCAATGGACATAGCTTTGTTCTGTCCCGGCAAGACAAGTTTTGCGCAATTCTGGAACGAAATGTAACGAAAGGAGGTCCTTACCCAACAAAGACACTTTTTATATTATGAAAAATCATAAGTAATGTTGGTAAAATACCTAGTGGGTTCGGGAATGAAAATGAAATAAAGTACGACTTTGTTGTCCCAAAGTTACCACTAAAACTTTTGATAAAAACAAAATTATCTGCAGCGCTGTGAAATCATAATTGCGTTATTATCTAATCCGTAAGCCCACTTAAAGCTTAAACAAACGAGCATTAGAAGCAAATGGATTGTTTGGGAGAACTTTTATTTCCCCCAATACATGATATGTGATAAGATAAAATTGCTTGACAAGTTTTATGTTATGTATTATGTAGGATCAACGACAAATGAATTCATTGGCGAACTTCCGACTTTAGGCTTGCCATAAAAAAAAAGATTATTCAAATTAATTTAGGAGGTTATGTATTTATCTTAGATAAAGAAATGTTCCAGGGACAATACATTCAGTGTATTAAAATATATTTGGGAGAATGTATCCCCCCCCCCCGATGGAGATAATAAGATAAGGCGGTTGCCAAGTTTTTGTTCTCGAATGGGCGACGAATAAATTTGTTGGCGGACCTTCGACCTTTGACCTGGTAATTTAATGGCAATGTTCTCCAGTAAGAGCAAATGATTTGTTTAAATAATTAAGTAGTAAGTCAATATTGATGAACATACGGTGTAATTTATTTTCCATATTGTTCTCGTCTTAATTGTTTGAGATAAGGTAAACGCCATTATTTTTGTCGGTTTTATTCTCTTCCATGTGTGTTTAGGAATACCCCTATACACAAGCACTCACCCTTATACACTCACCTACAAAACGTTCCAGTGTGACCCGAAAGGCGATTTGTTGCTTGTTAGGTATACGCTTATTTGTATCATTAGAAAGCAGTTCAATTTAGCGAACTTTTGTGAGAAATAAATTGTGCAGTACACTTCAAAAACTCAGCGAAAAACTGAACATGACTATGTATTTGATAGGCAAATCTTTAAAAGAAAATAATAATCAAGTGGTTCACACGGGCGGGCCAGGGATTTTTTTTATGGGAGGGGGCAAGACGTCATATTTTTCTTCAAAAATGATTATAGGGGTATAATGGAGTTATACTGTCTCTCCACACCTCCCCTCTCTTCTCTCCCTCTTACTTTTTCCTCCTCTTTTCCCACTACTTATGAAATCATAAGGGGCGTTTGTGCTACCAACCTCCCACCCATAATCGCCGCGCAACGCTGATCGTTGACCAATCAAATAAAATCATTTTAAATATATGTAATATGATTCTACTGACAAGGCGAATAGATCTATTTATACAAGTACTTCGTGAATACAAGGGTACCAACTGCAATTACGGATTCAGAATATAAATATCACCATTCTATATATAGGCCTATATTTTTTTTCTTTCTTAATGAACCACATATCAAGCAATCAATTAATTTGATTTCTTTTCCCAAGCCAACTGTGAAGCAAATAAGGAAGTATATACATCACTACTCCAACAACTTTTTTACTCAACTCTTTTTTTACAGGGAATTTCCCCTTTCTCGCTTCACCCATTGTAGTCATACTGTGGAATGTCATGCAATTTCCGAGTTAGCTATTGACTTTTCAGAATAAACATTTCAAATTTTAATCTATTGATTGAAAGGGTGCCTGTCAAACGTGGGTTTCATTTGTTTTGGGATTCAAAGAACATAAAATCAGAGATGGGGTACAAAGGAGGGGAATGGGAAATGGGGTATCCCCTCCATCTCCCAAATAATATTAGGTTCGTCATCTCTTCCTCTTCATCTGTCTCACCATCCTTTTCCATCTTGCATGCCTGATATATCTCTTTTCCTATAGCATTTTGGATGTAGCATCTGTTTTAACCCCTTTATATGATGGTTCCATTCTGACAAATAATTTTTAAAAATAGTTTTAAAAAAGTAAAACGGAACCTAACCTACTAAGCCAATCGAATATAAAAGGCGACAAAGTTCAAAATGTGAGCCAGATAAATATACATGTGATATATTTTATTATATTACATTATCATATATTTTCATATTACAGGCACATTGATACCTATTTTTTTTTATTTCAATTTTAATAGAATCCTATATCTGGGCATTGAGAGCGAAAATTTCCATATTTCGGGGTTGTATAAAATCAGATTGCGGGCTGTTGTTAGCGACAACTAGAATTCTGGATTTAATTTGGACCCTCAAGCTTTACTTTCAAATCTGAAATTATTGAATTCAAATACTGTATATCTAAGCTTTAAATTCTAATTTTCAGGTTTGATACCGCAGTCCAGGGGCCCGTCTTACAAAGAGTTGCGATCGATCCTATCAACCACAGCTATATGGAAAGCGAGTAACGTCAAAAATTACAATGTACGTTTGCTCAAAATATTTTCTACCTGTGGTGAGTGTTCATACATTCATCTTTTATCTTTAAAGCTTAATGTGCTTTTCCGTGGTTACAAAATCCTTGGTTCAAATCTCCTGTAAAAAAGATGACAGTGATGGATTTCTATTATAGTTGAGATTGATCGGATGTAACATTTTGTAAGACGAGGTTCCATATTCGGCTGGCCATTGTCTAAAGCCGATTTGGGTCCCGTAACATAAAACTTAGAGATTGATAATCTAGCTCATTTTTTCAATTAATCATACACAATAATCAATTCAATAAATCGTAGAAATTGGCCCTACGATCTATCCCCAAACTTCATAATACGAGCCCCTAGATTTAGGCCTACATGTGTGTTTATGTTTAATAAAGGAATTTTAAATGTAGTTGCTTATAATCGGGAGCAGTTTGATTTCATGTAGTCTTCATGTCTAAAGATCAGTTTTAGCGGTAAAAATACTTGCATCTAGAATATTAAATCTTGCTTGCACAACTTAATTATATACAGCTATACGATAATATTCGAATTTTCAAATCCCATATGACAAACACAATATTTACACAATGAATATTTTATCGATTTATGAGAAATTTAAAACAGTTCTATCATAAACGACCGTTATTTTGCACAAGTCATGCACATTCAAAGAAATTATATGTTAGTCTGAAGAGTTAGACCTGCCCACATTTTTTTGTGTTGTAAAGAATTAAAATTGAAAATTACTTCAATTTATATTTCTAGATATTTATGTGTTTGATTTTTTGTTTATTATGATTATTTTTAGATTCCGTACAGAGTTAAATTCTATTAGGTTGCTTTTCACTCTCGAGTATGTAGAAAGATTTGTATTACAAACATTATCATATTTACATAATATTTATCATGGTATTCTCCTATTATATCAGTTTATTTTCAGTGTCGGGAAAATATTAAATAATCTATATGTACGTCACATGAAAGCTGACTATAATATTTTGTCAAAGGGAATCTCATACGCCTATGAATTTTACCTCTTCTTTTTCAGTAATATTCTAAATTCAAAACTACGTTACATTTTATTTCTTTTAATATTTATTTTCTGTGTTCGTTTTTTTTTGTATTCAAAATACAATATTTCGGTATCATGGAACCACACCTTGCCACAAAGCGCTATATTCCTGTAAATACAGCAGGCCTACGTATCTCTTGAATGAAAACTAATATTGCGGGAAAATTAACACTCTTACGTTGTTTAAGTACCGATTACCATATGGATTATCACTATATTCATGACATTCAAAATGTGGAAGAATAAACAAGTAAGCATTGACTTTTGAAATTAGGGTATATAACGGTAAAATATATCAAACTACGAATTGATCCAACAAAAATTATAATACAAGCTTTGTACAAATTTACATCTCGACTTTATAGAGCATCAAATACATTCTGTAGACCTATATTTTGCTCTGTCGAATACGTTCTACTGCAAACACTCCCATTCGTAGCGCATCAGTTGTTACTATTTGTTTCCTTATAGAGAATATTCGTTGATGCATACCATATTTCTTTAATGCATACATAATGATATTGTTTATTTAAGTAGAAGAGAGGGCATAATTCATAGCTTTCTATTAGTAGTAAAAGATAGAGAGCCCCAGAGCCCACCTCCCCATGCCTGTGCCAACTTTGTCCACGAGTATTATCATTCACACAAGAGATTTTTTAAACGAATTTTTTTCTTTATAATGTGGGAACGTCGTGGTCTCGTGGTTATGACTCTCGTCTGTCAATGTGAGGGACGTAGGTTCGAATCCCCCATATTGCGCTGCACTTAACCCAGGAGAGGTGAATGGGTACCTGGTATGATCCCCCTTGAAACGCAGTTCGCGTAACAGCTGCTCCGCTAACTGTTAAGCGAATCGAAGCTAGTATGTTTAATCGTACAACAATCACAATGGCTATAAACTTGGTATTCTTATAGTTTTCATAATATTCATTGTGATTCAGTTCCGTCGGGAGCTGCGATCGGGATGTTACAGGATTCCGGGTTTTAGGCGTAATAGCCAAAGAGGAATGCGCAGACGCCAGCAAGTATGATCCCGTTGACTGCTGCGATGTTCTGCCACATTGGGTCCTCCTCAGCTGTGGCTTTTTGCATCTCCTCCTCCTCCTTCACTTGCACCTCCTTCTCTTCGATGTCTGTTGGTGAGCCGCTGATGCCGCAAAGGAGGTTCCATGCTTTCCACTTGAAGCCGGTTCGACTTTCGGCCTCTGAGTTAAAGGAAGAGGGAAAGACGGTTTGATTTTTCAAGTTTCGTTACGGGAAATGTGATGCAAATCGTCCTCAAATATTATGTCAGACTAAGTTCCTGACTATACTTGTTGCATCCTCGATGAAAAAAGTAGGCCCTTTAACGGGTTTTCATCCAGATTAGCGTCATTATTACCACCACCACCACCACCATCACTGTCATCGCCATCATCATCATCATCATCATCATCATGGTATCTGCACATCATCAGCAGCATCACCGTTATTAACATCATTACCATCATCATCATCATCATCATCATCATCATCATCATCATCATCATCATCATCATCACCACCACCACCACCACCATTACTGTCATCCTGATAACCATCACCATCATCGTGCATGTCGTGCCCATATCACGATCACTAACGTCATCATCAGCAGCAGCACTAAAACAGATTCATCGCCATTACTACAATATTATTGTCGTCACCACTATCATCATTATCATTACTGTCATCATCATCATCATAATGGTCATAAATCATTCCCATCACAATTGGAATTGTACCACTTGCCACCACCATATGATCATCACCACCATTACCACCACCACCAACATCATCATCATCATCATCACCACCACCATCATCATCATCATCACCATCATCATCATCATCATTATCATCCCATCATCGTCGTCGTCGTCATCATCATCATCATTATATCTTCAACACCACCAACGCCATCATCTCGTTGGTCCAAGCGAGACACCCTGTTATTTCCGCCATTAGTTCACATACACTCCACCCCTCCTCCCTCCCCACCCCTCCCCGATTCCCTGAGTAACTTACTTAGCGCCTGTTCTTTGACCCTCTCCTCTCTTAACAGATCGTTCTTCTTCTTCTTCTCCTCTAGATCGTCCGACATGGGAGCTCGAGGTAGCTTCGAATGCCTTGTCCACCAAGTCAGCCGAATTAACTAGAAAAGAAAAGTCAACATCTGGCATGTCAGAGCAAAAACCGAGCACAGGTTTGTTGTGATTTGATTTGATTTTTTTTAACACATGGGGGGGGGGGGCGTTTCATGAAATGACCTTCCGGATGATTTATCCGAAAACGTATCTTCACGGTTTTATCCGACAGTTTCTACAGCATACCATAGGAACGATGTTTTTCAGCCATTCAAAATCAAGGTCCTCTCCTGGACCTTGTCAGATTTTGCCATTATTTTGTCGGACGAAAAATGTCGACAAACCACTCTCCTGCATAACAATAAGTTATGCATATAATTATTCATAAATTTGCACGTTGTTTAGTGGAAGTAGCCAGACTAAATCGAAACTCGAAATATCATGGCTGTATTTATTCATACCTTTTTCATAAACCTATCCTCCAAAAATATCCAGGAATATATTTTAGGAAATTTCGTAAGTTGGTGCTCAAAAGGTAATTCATTATGTATCCTTTTCTCATCATTGGTAGCAAGTCGATGAACAGTGCAGGGTAGTCAAGCTCAGTTAAAATAGCAAAAATGTACTTTTTAACGGAGCTCCCTATGTGATACGAAATACGTGGTATGAAATACAAATAACAAACTTGAATTGTGAAATTTTGTAAAAAGAATAATCAATATCCAAGTCCTTTGGAAGCGCATAGGGACGTTATGTTATAATTTGATCTGCGCTATACAATACTGCGTTAATATTATTATTATTGTATTATATCAATAACTTGGAATAATTGAGTATGTTTTTTTTAACTCGAAGTAAAATGAAATCATGATGAAGAATCAATTTAATGAAAAGATGTGATAGAAAGAATCATTTAGAAAGACTGTCACATTAGATTACTGAAATGAGAAAGTTATTTACGTTTAAAAAAGTTATTTTCTATAGTGATCCTCGAATTAGCTTTGCTCCTTCAACGTGGTTGGTTTAGTATTGCTATACTCTCCTAGATGATAAGTTTTGTACCCCAAATCTCAATTTGGCTATAATCTCTATAAATGGTGCTTTGTCTTTTTTTTCTGATCTCATATTATTTCCAATTATTTTTCGTTTTTTTTAAGCTAAGAAGTCATGGAAGAAGACAAAGAGGGCACTTGAGAAAAAATGTGTTTGCGGGACGAAATATTGACTAGTTTACCTTGTTTTCTGGGATAGCTGGTTTGAAGAGACTGAATATGCAGATGAGTATGAAGGAGAAGGCGTAGAGGAAAGCAGCGAAATGAAGATAGTGGAAATTCTTGACGATGTTTGGCCTGTCGTCTGGTTGGCCGCAAGAGGGCACTCCAAACACGAAGTCGAGAATAGACCGCGTCAGGCCAACTAAAAACCCAACGAACATGCCCCAGAAAGCACCCTGTGTTGAACAAAAAAAGAAATGTTTATATCATATCAAAGAAATGAAATTCATGAGGGGACTCAAGAGACAAGATTAGAAAATAACCAACCATAAATGCATACAACAAAATACTGCATCAACAATAGTTACATACAGTGTGAATAAGACTTTTTAAATCGTTGCTTGACGAATTCGATTTTTTTTTATAAAAAAGTAATTGTATTTCTTATAGCTAAGTGCATACAAGCAGGTTTTCTTGTTATGTATTTAAAGTCAATTTAAGAAATGTATCACAAATTAGGCCTACTGGATCATAGAAAAGAAAAAGTATAGGTTATCTTGTATATTGTTTAATGGAAATAAAAAATAGACAACGCGAGTCCTTGAAATTCGTGCATGTCTTTTAGATGTACCCGACATGATTAATTCCCTGTATGATCGCGATGATCCAAGCATATCATTAAAGGTCAAGTCCACCTCACAAAAATGTTGATTTGAATCAATAGAGAAAAATCAGACAAGCACAATGCTGAAAATTTCATCATAATCGGATGTAAAATAAGAAAGTTATGACATTTCAAAGTTTCGCTTAATTTTAACAAAAGTTACATGAACGAGTCAGTTACATCCAAATGAGAGAGTCGATGATGTCACTCACTCACTATTTCTTTTGTGTTTTATTGTTTGAATTGTACAATATTCAATTTTTACGAATTTGATGATTAGGACCTCCTTGCCTGAAGCACAAAGTATTAAAATAATGGAATTCCACGTGTTCAGGGAGGAATGAAACTCCATTTCAAATGACAATGACGAGAAATCAAAATATTTCATATTTTATATAATAAAATACAAAAGTAATAGTGAGTGAGTGATGTCATCAGTTCCCTCATTTGCATACCGACCGAGATGTGCATATAACTGTTTTGTGAAATGAAGCGAAACTTTAAAATGTCATAACTTTCTTATTTTACATCCGATTTTGATGAAATTATTAGTGTTATGCTTGGCTTGTTGAATTTTCTCTTTTTATTCAAATCAAGTTTTTGTTGGGGTGGAGTTGTCCTTTAAGCAGCATAACTAAAGTTTCTGGAATACATAGTGATCCGTTGAATATGCAACTAGATGATCGGCGTCTCATAAGTGTTATATTACTATTATCAGTATCAGACTATTCCATGACTATGTTATGTCAAAACATAGTGAATTAAATTGGTTCAAGTCGTTCTACTTTAAAATGGAATCTTACAAATTCGTTGACCCTACTCCAGAGGATTGCAGCTGTAAAGCAGGCAAACACTGAGGGCGACAGGTATGAAAGGATAGACTGGACATAGACGAAGAGTTCACCCGAACCGTAGGCCTGGATGACGGGGATCCAGAGCACCCCTACAACTACCAGCACAAGCGTACATAGTCTGGGGATGAAAGATGATTTATTACCGTTTAGCAATATCACTATACCAAACAATTAAATCCTTTAACCATTCATTATCAAAACATTACCATAAAACAGTTAACTATCAAACAATGGACCATTAAACTATCAAAACATTAAACTATTAATCAATTCATCAAACTATTAAGCTCTTAAACCAATAAACTTTGAAACGATAAACTGTTTAACCATTTACATATCAAAATATAATTAAAATTGTTGAACCATTTAACTGTCAAGCTATTAAACTGTTAAACCTTTGAAATATCAAACCATTTGACCATATAACTATCACAACATTGAGTCGTTAAACCACTTGACTATCAAATTATTAAACTATTAAACAATTAAACTATCTCACTTTTAAACCATTTAATTATCAAACCGTCAAACCATTTAAATGTAAACTGTCAAGCCGTTAATCAGTTCAGCTATCAAACCATTAGACCGTTAGATCACTAATGATAAACTATTAAATCTTTACAATATATCAATGTCAACTATTGTTGAATCATTAAACCAATAAATATCACATGATGCAATGAAACCATTTAGCTGTCAAACCATTCAATCGTTTAACCATTTCACTACCATACAATCAAACGGTTAAACCGTTTAATAATTAAATTATTAAACAATTGAATCAATTAAACCATATAACTATTAATGTTAACCCTTCAAATAAAATACCGTCTAATCTGACAAAAATGGAAGAGTTAAACAAGCAGGGACCAGTGGTGTCTGAACTAAGGAAGGAAATAGGGTAACGCCATGGGATGGAGGAACGACCGCCTATTCCGGGGGGGGGGGGGTTCTCAGAAAATGAAACATAAAACAAATGGGAGATGTGATGAGAGAAAGTAATAAGGAAAATTAGGTATCGTTTAAAAATAGAGGATACTCCTTTTAATCATTTGACTGATTGGGGAAATATTTCGTCTAATTTATGAGTCAGCTTGCCGATATCAAATCAGTATGAGGCAATTGTGGGACGAAATTGGTATGGCCTAACTGGAAATTAGATATCGTGGATAATGGGCGAAATGGTAATTTTAGACCAAATGGTTAGAAGAAGGGTGGTTGTTGATGAAGTATGATTGGACCATGTATGATATGATAACGTGAAAAATAGACCTATCTGCAATTTATCATTGATCATTTTAATTGTTCAAAGATTGAATTTATATTTTATTCAGTGTAGCGGATCCAGGCGGGGGCGCAGGATGTGCGCCCACCCCCCCATCGTTCGAGAATCGCCATATGAACACACTGTACTTTTTGATATAGCTAAATCTGTGACAAAATGGTATTTGCGCCCCGTCTATTTCTAAAACTGCAATTTGTGTCTTCTCTGTTTCAAAATCCCGGATCCGCTACTGATTTATATAACTGTAATCCATTGTTGACTTACTTTCCGACGATAACGAGCTCCAGTTCGGTCGATGCTGGTCTGATCTTATACCAGATATCGATCACGAACATCGAGCTGGACGCGTTGAAAATTGAGGTCAACGAACTTATCATAGCTGCCAACATGGCCGCCAACATTAGACCTTTCAAACCTAAGAATGAGAATAAAATGTATAAATTATCCAAAGGCGAATAATTGTTATTCGTGCAGATTAAATAATCGTTTGGAAGGCTATCATATAACTGCTTGATACACTTGACGAAAGAATTAAAAATTTTATTCAAAATCATGAAGATTTATTGTTTTTTCCTTTTTTCTTTCTTTCTTTCTTTTTTTTCATTCATTCTTTCTTTCATTTTCTTTCTTTTTCTTTACTTTCTCTTTTCCATATATATTATTTCCTTTATTTTTTGTCTTCTTTTATTTTCTATTTTAGCTTCTCTTTAGGCGTTTCAATCTATTTGTTTGGTTCTTTTTGTCCCTACTTTATTTTGCCGTCTGTCTGTACATCTGTGGATGGGACAGAAATTTTATTTCGTGTCTATTTGTATTACTTGTCATATAATTCAAATTACAAGACATTATTTTATTCTCTTCCGTCACTTTTTATCTTTCCTTTCTTTTCCCTTTCTTCCTTTTCGTTTTATTTTTTTCATTTCCGTTAGTTCATTTTCTCCTTTTATTTCATTCGATATTTTATTTTTTACATATCATTTATGTGTTTAATGCAGAAAAAAATATCCTTTTATTTTCACTTTGAGCATGTGTTTTCAATTTAGCCATGTAATTCAAACCATGAGGCTCACCTGTAGGCATTAATTCTACAACTAACTTCGGGTAGGCGATGTCTGAGCACCCGGCCCTGTTATCACAAACTCGCTCGCAGACATTGGGGTCCACACAGGCAACTTCATCTATAAAACAAAAGAAATAACGATTTTAAAATCATCTTTACGATTTAAGCTGCACAAATAATTCAGAGAAATTTATGGTATTTTTTTAATAAAGCAGTAAGAACCAACACTGAACAAGAAATAGTGCAATCTGCGTCAATTAATTTGTCGATCGGCAGCGACGAAAGTTGTAATGATTGTTTTTTTAGTTATGTAGGCCTGTTTTATCCTATTCAGCATTGGAAATAATGAAGTATATTTATATCATAAGACGATTAAATGAATTAGATGAAAGGAGAGGTTATGCTCCGTTTATGAAAGTATAACTAATCGGTATTTTTGTGTATGAGATATTATTTCTCAACTTCATGAATTTTCTTTCTTCTATGGGAATCCAATTTTTCTTTTTACAAGAGCTTGTGCTATGACATGATTGAGTCTGTAAAATGGCTTATTTCGATAATTATGTTCTTGTAAATACCTTGATTGCAGATGCTTGATGAAAACAATCAATATTACATAATTCAACAAACTTCCACTTACGAATTTTACATTATATTTTTCAGTTACCCTCTGACTGCATGCAGGATAAGAAATGAACTTTCATCATGTTAAAAATGACACACTCGAAGATTTATTTGAATTTGCTTGGATTTGTTTTGATTTACCTGCGAACAATGTTCTGCTGATCATACCAGGCCAGATCATTAGAAACATGGGTAGGATCTTGAAATAGCCCGTCATGATACACGCCGCTTTACTGTGTGTTACGTTCTTGGCTGCAAGGGTTCGCTGGACAATAACCTATATTCAAATGAAAACAGAAAATATAATGATAATGTGGTTATATATTACGATGCCCGTACGATCAACGTACACATTGTACTATCTAATTGCTTACAGATTTATCATCATCCCGGTCATCGGATTGAATCAGTCATACCCACATACAATTTATGTATGTACATGTACTTCCTCCACTCCCTTAGGAGTATCCCAGCCTATAGCCGTTGAGGCGCGCAGAAGACAAGCTTTTAAAATCACACCGTGTACCAATTTAATTCAATTCAAATAAAACATTTATTTTCTTCCATGTCATTACATTTTTCGTTAACATAAATTCATACATAAATCAATTTGTTATAGAAAAATATAAATATGTACATATTGGGTTTAAGGAAGAAGGCGTATACCCTAAAAGCTGAGGCTTGTGGCGGGATACGCCTGTAGACAAAAATACAATACAATCAATAAACAATATCCATTTACGAACAGCGCGAAAAATGTGGTTCTTTTTCAACATCAACCCAAACCGTGCCGAGACCCTGCCCTATTACCTTTTCTCTACTGTCTTCTTGGCTTGTTCGTCAGATTTAAAATTCAAGGTAATTTTATTTCCCATTCTTTAAAGAATTATATTTCTTTACATCATTAAATTTGCCCTTTCTGCGCCCCCTGAAAGGGTGTGGGGCACGTGCCCCCCGTACTTGCGAAAAATGGCCAACACTGGCCCATGTGTAATCCAGTTCCCGGCTCTCACTGCGTCTTTAAAAATGAACAAAAGGGAACAGGACAACACAATAGCCCGGCAGCATGATCTTAATCAAATAGGCACACCAACGAACTCGACTCGAACCTGGCTGATGGTATGTCATTGGGAATAATAATAAAAAAACAAGTGCACACCAAGTTACCAATAATGCACATAGCATTTCCATTTATTTGAAAGCAGGATAAAAGAGCATTGTACATTAAATGCTTTGCTCACGGGCATAGGTGCCGCGGCCGGGGATCGAACCCCGAATTTTCTATGTATAGCCAGGCGCCTTAGACCACACGGCCACGGCAACTCCGTAATAACTTTGATCGCTCTCGAGTCGATTTTGTCGATGTGACCGAGCAAACTCAAGTCATGTTAATTCCTTCATGTTGACTGGTTCCTGTGCATTTTCTTTGAATACTTTCGTCACCTTCAGCCCAGCAAACCGTGACACCAGGGACCCAGTTTCATTACAACTAAGGTGACTTCGCCATTATTGAAACTGCCATGAAAAACTTAATTGTATTTGGCTGTTGAGCCCCGTGCCCCCGTCACCATGGTAGTTACGATAATTTAGATGGAGATGTCATTCTTTATGAAAGGGCCCCCGTGATCTGCCCGTGATGGCGGTTCATTAACATTTTCATCTAACGACAGGTTGTCAGATCTAACTATTTCCCCCTTGATTTTGATTGGCTGAGAAGCGCAGTTCCTATGATAATCGTCAGATAGAGCATACTTTGTCGTTGGAACATCATAAATCCATTCACGAAACTCTCAACTGGAAGTACATACCTGGTTCGTACACCAGAAGTAGAGACCGAGGATGAACACGCCGAAGACCACTCCGGGCCAGGGTAGGTCGGCCGTCTTGGCATCGCGGAAGATATGCCATGTTTCCTCGGTGGGTATCCCGCATGAGGTATTGGCGTAAAGCTGCGTCGTGTTCGGGATGGCGGTCATGTACAGGAGGCGAAGGTTCCCGATTCCACCAATTTCAGCAATTGCTACGTACGGTAAAAATGAATAAATGGATATATCAATGAATTAGTGAATAATGAATAATCAATCAAGACATAAATAATAAATGAATTGACTATCCTTTAACTAATTTAATAATTGATAAGTAATGGGTCGATAATCAAATAAATGAATTATATTGTTTAGATCTATATATCATTTAATCAATTGATAGATGAATAGATAAATGAATAAATGAAGTAATTATTTAAATTATGGATTATTTTATTCAAAAGCATGAATGATTAACTAAATGGAATAGATAAATGCATGAAAAGCAATCTCTTGATCGTTAAACTGATTGAAATGGATGAGTCGGAGCAGCAGATCGTCTTACGTCTCGGAGCTGACTAAAACGTGCAAAAATGTCGTTTGTCGAGAGTCCATCAGAAACTGTCGATTTTTCACCAATTTTCGACAAAGACCTCATTATGGTAGTTCAAAATACATTTTTTATGTTCCAGAAACGGTCGAGCGCCGCGCGTAAAACTCCCTAATTATGAGGCCTATAGGTGTTTGATCCATTTCAGGACCAACGTATTCCCATGAGAGAATACAAGGTGTACCGTGAAACCTCAGTTTACACTCTCACTAAAATTCAGAGGCGTCGATCCTGGGGGGGGGGCAGGGGGCGATCGCCCCACCAGTGAAAATATTGGGAGGGGGCAAACATATCGTTTTGCCCCCCCCCCCCCCGTAATTCCGCATGAGCAAAAAATAAAATAAGATTGTAATGTTACACAGAAATCAGCAAGTGAGACTGAGATACACAAATCGTGCTTAAAATGTCCCCTTTTTCAGATTGGAATATATAAATATTTTCAGCTCGCGCTTCGCGCTCGCATCATTTCTATAGCAAAATCCTTATTTTTTTCATGATTAGATAGATGAACAGAATGACCCGTTTTCAGGTTTAAACCCCGAAAGAACTCCCGCTTCGATTTGCAATAATCTTTTGTTGGATCTTATTTTATTTATCTTGTTCTTTATTAAAAACTCAATATTTTCAGATCGAAATATTAAAATTTTCAGCTCGCGCTTCGCGCTCGCATCCATTGTTTGGTTTTTAGATACCCATCTTAATCATTGGTACCAAAAATGCTTACAATAGGTCTTCCAGGTCTCAGCTCGGTCTTGGCAGTCGCATTATCTGTGTAGTGAGATATGTATTCACATGAGTTACTACAGTCCTAAACAGGAACCTTTTTTCTGGTATCAGGTCAGTATATCAAAAAATTTCAGCTTGCGCTTCGCGCTCGCATCAATTTGTTGCTGAGATATGTGTCTCTATCTCATGAGTCATATATATATATATATACACTGTAAAAAAAATGAAGTGCTACAGTGCTTGTATAGTGACTGCACTACGAGTGCTGATTTTCTAGTTAAAATTCAAACTAGAATATCAGCACTCGTAGTGCAGTCACTACACTATAAGAGCTGAATTAGCACTTCATTTTTACAGTATATATATATATATATATACATATATACAGTGCGTATCAAAAAAAAGTTTACACTTTGAAAAAGCCCTGGGAATTAAAAAATATACAGCATGTGGGTAATTTTTTCACATATGATCTTGGGTTTGGGTCTCATCTATCCAATGAAATAAAAAGTTTGGACAGAATGTTACACTTGAGTGAGCACTGTCCAGTTTTGTAAAGCTCGCAGAAATCTGTTTGCGCAGAAATGCTTGTTTTCAGGCAGTGTCAAGGGGAAAGGGCGAAATCAAACTTATCCTGCACAACATTTCTCACACTATTCCTTTGCTCTTTTAGTCAATTGAAATAAAACGGATACACTCAAGCATTTAGTAATAATTTTGCCACCCAAATTGAAATTTCAACACTTAGTAAGCACAAACTTTACCCTTTTTGTCCCAGCTGGATCTGAAGACATAACTGAATCTGAACAAAAGTTTATATCAGACATCTCCAGCATCTTTCACTAAAGTTTTATCATTTAAAGTAGGTTTACATTTCATTTTTCAGTTGATAGTTGTATCTCCACACTTTTCCGAAGCTTGGCAATGATTAAGAAAATGGAAATCGAGCCTAAGCCATTTCATGTAAATCACAGCTCAAATATCGTCACGATGGCCTCAGTGTGTGGGGAAGTGGGGTGGGGCGCAATCCACTCTTCGAAGTGTTTTGGGCAAGGAAACAAGTTTAAAGAAGGTAAAATATATCTTCAAATCAATGTTGCGAGCTAAATTCCACTTTTTCTTCATGATTAAGGTCTACCTTTATTCGTATAACTATTTCAAAGTTCTGCGCAAATCATTTTTCACTAACTTTTCAAAAGTGAGTGGTGCTCACTCAAGCGGAAATATTTTTCGACAGTTATATCGTCATTTGCTTAAATGGATCTGTACCAATGTTGAAATGTGGAAAAATCTTCAGAATATTACAAATATATAATTTTACAGGATTTATTCTAAGTGTAAACTTTTTTTTGATACGCACTGTATATAGATATATATATATATATATATATATATATATATATATATATATACATACCTTTAAACGTCTGCTACCGGCGGTTTCACGCTCGGACTTTAGGCGATCTTCAGGCAGACTGACGTTATTGGCTATTTGTGTGGTGCGGTGGGTCAATTTGACGCTTCATATATATACATATGAATATATTGCCTTTGCCGTTTTGCCTTTGGAAAATTGATGATTTCTGCCCCCCCCCCCCCATCTGAAAAATGGATCGACGCCCCTGCTGCACTAAATGCTCTCATTCGTCACCTGCTTATTCTCCACCTCTCACCTAGGCCCATGAGGACGAAGGCGCCGATGAGCACGACGACGGCCTGGAGGGCGTCGGTGAAGATGACCGCCTTGAGGCCGCCGGCCACGGTGTAAATGGCGGTGAGGAAGAGGAGAACGATGACGGATGTGTAAATGTTCCATCCCAGGGCTTGCTGAATGACGATGGAGCCGGCGTACATCTCGCCCTTTGAATATCACGGGACAAAAATTGAAGTTCGCATAGTGTTAGCATGGAGACAGGCGTCGTAAAGGTAAGTTGGATACATCATATATATATACATATTTCACAATCGACATCGTTTAGGGCCTATTACGTTATAGGCCTATGAACAAACTTTACATCACTATGAGAAGTGTGAGTGCTTTAAAGTGACTATTCACTATGATTTTAGATATGAAAATGACAAAAATGGGATTGATCGCATCGTGTTACCATGGATACAGGCGTCGTAACGTAAGTGGTCAGTTCATTGAATTTATTATCGTTATGCATTTTCGACTCGGAAGAAAGTAATGAGAGGAAGGATTAAGAGAAAAAAGAGACAGTGGCATAGACGGCGGCTTTATAAGAACCTTACGAATGCATTACATAATGACAATCATTTTGGCTGTAATTTTTCTTGCCTAGGTGAAAATAATAGATAAATAGAAAAAATAAAAAATGTAATCACTATGAAAAACCGAAAAAATATTGTATCGATATTTTAATCATCATTTTAGTACCAAATTCGGAAAGCATGATGAAAAACCAAAATTATATCGATATTGTAGCTATCATAATACAACCAAGCTACGGAAATCAAGATATGTGTTTATATTCTTTTTATCTTAAGTCATTAAAGAAAACATGCCTTCAGCCGCAAGCTTGCTCAGCAATTCCGCACATAAAAACTGAAAACATAATCGATTAATTACAAAAAAGATTAATTAAAAAAAACTAATTACAGAATTTTGATAAACGTAAATTTGAGAAAAAATATATATATTATCGGTATGTATCGTAATTCTACCAACTTACGGAAAGCATGATAACTATGGCAACAGTCAGGTTGACCACGGAAATGAAGGTCTGCAGACGATACCCGCCGAAGCGAAGCTGAAGATACTCTGGCACCGTTGAAATCTATACAAGAGAGAGTATTTTTTTAATGAATTTGAAAATAAATCCGACAAAATGATTTTTTTAAGAATTTGTATTGAAAAATAAACAAAAAAGTGCCAAGACATGCTGGTAGAAAATGTATGTTTTAATTGACAAGGCAAGGATGGCCTTCCAGCCAGTTGTCGGGTTTAAAAGCAAATAATAAATTATTGCCCTGTCGGACTCTTCTACGTGTTAGTGATCTTCACAGGGATCATTATATTTAAAGCTTAAATTTCATGAATTCACAGAGGTGAATTTATGTTAAATGAATCGGATTTAGAGCTACTACGATGATAATTTTGACAGTTATAGTCCTCAGTCACATTTCTCTTACGTCCACCGTACAGCGAGTCGAAAACAGGCGTTTTAGCACTTTTGTATCAGCTACATATGGGTGGTTTGAATAAAAGAAGATAAAACGGCTGTTTTCGACTCGCCGTACGGCACGCCCCGGCGGACGTAGAGAAAACATGACTGAGGTATTATACAACTTTGATCTTTAAAAGCGTATTATTTAACTACAGGTATCTAGCTTTGAACTCCATAATGGTACAGTCATACCAAACGAAACCGACTCCAAACAGATCAATGATATGACATTCAAATAACGTAATAGCTTTGATCGGTCTGAAGTAGGTCTCATTGGTGTGACAGTACATAACCGCTTCTCTACTGAGTTATATACGTATTGCTATTAGCGCTATTTTTGTCAGCATTTTGATGTTTCGGGGTAATTACTGTCACTGAAGGGGGTGGGGACAAACGAGTCCCTACAACCGGGCCCTAAATTTTAGATCCTATCTTGCAGGATACGATGCTATATCGCATAAATGTTTTTTTTTTGTTCTCACTTCGAAACCATGGTGAATAATAACTCACATCAGCTGCAAAATAGACTGGTGCGAATATGAACCCGAGAAACAACAGCGCCATCAGAGCCTGTAAAAATAGAAACACAATTGATAGATCAAGCCCAAGATTCACACTTTGTCGGAGCTGTTTTTTAATGAAATGTATTTCATATTCCATCCCATAATCATGACGAGGAGTATTATTGCTTTAAGACCCTTTGTCCTTAATGCGCATTATTTGTTTCTTTATAAACGCAGAATCATTGAGAATATTTTACTCAAGGAATATCCCGAACATGACACAGGGATGCTTTCTGGGCAGGGGCGTAGATAGCGGGGGGTATGGGGGGATGCATCCCCCAGAATTTTAGGTGGGGGATGGTGTGTACAATCATCCCCCCCAGGTTTCTGTGGGGGAAGAAGCAAAACTATACAGTAATAAAGCAATGAATGCTAGTTAAAATCAATCAATAATAATAGCAGTAATAATCATAACGTACAGCAATGACAAACATGATCAAAATTGGACTTTTATTCAGAGTCAATCATCTTATATGCATTTACAACTTGCAAGTTTTAAGTAATAACAACTGTCTTGCGTCGTCATATACATTTAAGGATCGTTATTCAGAGTTTCACCAAGTACATTTCCTTATAATAATTATGTATTTGCAAAGGAGATAACGTCGGCCAAAAGGGCCTTAACTGCTTTTGGCCATTCCGAGATAATGGCGTTTATAAAGGTTTTGGCCTCTAATAATCAAAAGTTTGTGGTCGTTTTTTTGCTTTTGAAGCCAATTTCGATAAACGTGTTAAGTTATTAAGTTTTACATGAAATGTGTTAAATTTATTATAAAATATTCAGAACCCCTAAAATCGGGTTAAGGCCCTTTTGGCATAAGGCCGACGAATTAAGTTCAAAATATTTCATTACAGATTTAAGAAAGTGTCGCTTAATCACTCACTTTCAGAGCAATTGCTTTCATAACACATTAACACTGTTCAAACGAATTAATAAGAAATTACCTATACACATACATTGAGCCTTTTCGCTGCTGGCCATGTCCTCAACCCCTACTTTGCAAAGGAAAGGTGAAAATTTTCAGTCTCTAAGGAGCGAATTAGTAAATGAATGATTTTGGAATGAAAGTGCAAATTTTGGATGGCCTCAGTGATATCCGAGGTTTTTTCACTCAATATTCACTCTTTCATATATTCACTCCTTAAAGAGTGAACTATTTCACTAATTTTTTCAGAGTACTTTGCGCTTTTCAAAGAATCATCCAATATATAGACATGCCTTAATTCACGAAGGCAGATTGAATCAATCCATGGATAAGATTAATTTATGGTCTAAGATCACAGAACAAGCCTAACTCGACCCTCAGCGTGTTCATTGTCGGACCTTTGACAAAAAACATAATCATCTCGCGCATTTACGCGATAAAAATTATCTATACAGTTTACTTCCGACAACCCGGTGAGGTTTATTTCATTTCCATACTTAATTCAATCAAGCCTTTGTAATCATGGTAATTTTGGAGTGTGCTTATCATTTTAGTGTCCGCATATCTGCACGTGGATAAGAAATATAATGTTGAGCTTTTTTTTATTTTACCCCTATTACTATAATTGTAATTGATATTTTTTTAGTTATTTGGCTGTTTATTTGTTTATTCCTTTAGTTGTTGATTCATTCGTTTGATCATTAACAATATCGCTACTTTTAAAAGAGTATACTACTATACTAGTAAAATAAGGAATACTAGTTATTCTAGATCATGTTTAGCAGGACTGTCATGACCAAGATGATAACTAGACATCCGACAAATGACATTTCTCTTATGATCATCTTTACTCATTGTCATTAATCAAACAAAAGATTACTGCCATGAAAAATGTGCAAGGAAGTTTGTTTATTACTGGATGCCCTGTTTATTGCTGAAAGCAAAGTGATTAAAAGACACACGAGATAATCCATGAGGCAGATCGTGTTATTTTGTTATCTTTAACTCGTCTGCTTTGGCCCATGATATTTTGTTTTTATCGAGTACATTATCTCCTTCATTCTTTATATTTATATATCAATTATATATATATATATATATATATATATATATATATATATATATATATATATATATATATATATATATATATATATATATATATAAAGTATGACCCAGCTAGGGATCATCCCCCCCCCAGGTCTAAGGACCTGTCTACGCCACTGTTTCTGGGACCCATTCTACTCAATCCTTATTACCACTCCGAAGTTACAATTCATTTCGGCAACAATAGACTACTCAGGCCGTATTAGAGCACGTGTCTTTGTACATCCCAAGACTTCTTGAGCACTGCTCGCCTTTTGTATTTATTATAATTAGGTACAAATGATATTAAGCCAAATAGGAACCTATTTAAACCATAGGTGAGACCTCAAAATACTTACATAGTATTCATAAGATATGACGGCATAACCTGAAACGGAAGCAGTTCCCGCGACCCCGATGAAGGTCGAACTTCCGATGTTGGTCACGTAAAGCGATAGTCCAACCTGCATTTGAATAAAATTTCATTATTTTTCAATTGAAATAAAGTTCAATCTTTTTTATCAAATTAAACATTGATATTGATTGTATCTTCGTTGTAGTCATGTGATTTAATGCTATCAGATTATGAAAATGAATGTTACGAAAAATTATTTCTTGTCCGATACGCGGGAAAATCCCAACGTCATAATTGTCTCATCTCTTCGCATGCCCGGTCCTAAGAGGGGCGGAGTCGAGTAACCGATTGCTCCCCTAGCAAAGACCTCTGACATTAATATGTTGAGTATATACGCGCTAATAATGCTGTCATTTTGGTATAATTAGGCCTACTTTGTCCCTTTCCATTTTTTTTGTCTTGAGCTTAAAGAACCTTTATCTAAAGCGTGAACATTCACACTAACTAAACCTGACTCCAGGGAAGCGTTTCAGCAATATTTTCATCCGACAAGTTTTCAAATCTGACATCTTTCCTTGACTCTGATTGGCTGAGAGGCACTGTTCCTATGGTAGCTGTCGGATAAACTGGTACTTGTCGGATAAAAATGTCCGACAAGTCCTTTCATGAAACGCCCCCCAGATCGACCAAATCGCTAACGTTATCTCCAATGACATACAATCAGTCGATATCTGGCCGGTTTCTTTGGTGCAATTGTCGCGTAATAATATGTCACGATTATTTTTGTTAATATTTTTTTTTACTTACGAGCCACCATGACATCTGTCTACCAGCCAGAAAATATCCGCTCGTTGAGTCTTTGCCGCCGCCCCATGCCGCCTGAAAAGTATTTGCAATTGGAAAAATATATAAAAAGTTAAAAGTCATCTGGAAAAGAGTATGATTAAAATCATATAAATGCGATAATAACGATAATTGCATAGTATTCATTCGTGCATGGAGGATCCAGGGGGTCCCGTGCCCCTCCCCCCTTGAGAGCCATAATACCCCCAAAATATGTAAATATGCCGTTTTTAACTAAGTGTGGCCCCTCTTATTTTGAAAATGAAGACTTTTTTTTGTTTGTTCTTTTTTGCTTATCTAATTTTGAAAATGTCCCTCCCCTGCCCTTTTAGAAAATCGTGGATCCGCCCCTGGTATTCATGTACTTTTGACGACATAATGGTTAGAATTCTAAGAATTCTAGGTCTTAAGAAAACCGACTCTCAGAGGCCCGTCGCATAAAGAGTTGCAATTGATGTAACTTTGCGATTATGGCAACTACCATGGCAACATGGCTCAGTAGCCAATCAGAATCAGTGTTATCATGGTAGTTGCCATAATGGCAAAGTTGCAACTCTTTATGAAACGGACCCCTGCAGACCTATCGATATGTCACTAATGATATACTGTACAGCGTAATAGCTTTGATAGGTCTGTAGTCAGTATCATTAGTGTGAGTGTAGCATAATACATTTTATTCAAAGTAACTGAAGTCTATACCCTCATCATCGAACACATGTATTTTGTGATTGCTGTCTTGCGGAGATTGGGAATTCATATCAACCCTTAAACTTTAATCATTATTTTTTTGCGGAAGTTTCTGCGTTCATTTTAAAGTCAAGTTCAACACTATGCTATAACATAAATGTATTATACAAATGAACATAAAACACAAATTATCAATTTGTTTAAAGAACAGTAATGATCAGTTCACGTGCTGATGATACAGTACAGGGACCAAATTATTAGGGATATTGTGAACTCCGTACTTCTTGGCATTTGATCAGTGGGTGTGGGAAACTCAGTTATCCTCTCGAATGATCATCATGTAATATTTACTGTTGCCCTTGTAATTCTGTTGATTCATTGTCGGATTAATTGATCAGAGCCTCGAAAAAAATAATTGTCATGATTGTGATAACGTTCAAAATGTACGACACATAGATAAAGTCTTTTGTCATTGCTGTATAGGGTTAGCAGAAGTACCACTTCTATCAGATCAATAGTCTTAAGTATTTTGAATCGCTGACTTTTTGAACTTGGAACAGGTATGCATCAGTTAGACTATAGACCTTTCAGTAGGCCAACAGTTAGACATACACCCAAAAGTCTCAGAAGACAGGCGATAATATTTGAAATACTAATCAAACGTGTGTCTTCAGTTCGATGCAATGGTTAGGACCTGCAAAGGCGTTTTACGTGAGATTTTTCTGATCCGTCGGAACTTCGAATATCGAACATAAACCACTTTGGAATACAAACGTATTACTTACATTTTTTATCTCGATTAGTTTAATACTATTAATCCTATAACTGGGACTTTTATTTGGTCGAGGGGTTAATTTGAGAGGTCTGTCATGTCTTACTGCTATATAATGTTTGACCCTCTACAGTTCGTATCAAAAAGCTTACACTTATAAAACAAATCTTTTAACATTATACATTTGTAATATCTTGAAGATTTATCCACGTTCTAACATTGGTACAGATCTATTTAAGCAAATGACGATATAACTGTCGGAAAATATTTCCGCTTGAGTGAGCACCACTTACTTTTGAAAATTTAGTGGAAATTGATATGCGCAGAACTTTGAAATAGTTATGTGAATAAAAGTAGACCTTAAAAATGATTTGAAGATATCTTTCACCTTTTTAACTTTTTTCCTTGCCCAAACACTTTGAAGAATGCATTGCGCCCCACCCCACTCCCCCACGGACACCGACGCCATCGTGACCATATTTGCTTTACACTGAGCTGTGATTTACATGAAATTGCTAAGTCTTGATTTTCATTTTGTTAATCATTGTCAAGCTTGGAAAAAGTGTGGAGAAACAAGTATTAAGTGAAAAATGAAATGTAAACCCACTTTAAATGATAGAAGTTTTTTGTTAAGAAATGCTGGAGATGTCTGATCATGGACCTACTACCAAAGTGTTGAAATTTTAATTTGAGTGGCAAAATTGTTACAGAATGCTTAAATGTATCCATTTTATTTCAATTGACTAAAAGCGCAATGGAAATGTATGAGAAATGTTTCGCACGATAAGTTTCATCATAGTCATGATGGTATAGGTCCTTGGTTTGATTTCGCCCTTTCCTCTTGACCCAGCGTGAAAACGAGCATTTCTGCGCAAAGAGATTTCTGCGAGCATTACAAAAATGGACAGTGCTCACTCAAGTGTAACATTCAGTCAAAACTTTTACTTTCATTGGATAGATGAGACACAAACCCATGAATTACCCACATGTTGTATATTTTTTAATTCCCAGGGCTTTTTCAAAGTGTAAACTTTTTTTGATACGCACTGTATATGCAAATCAGGCCACAATGTTAAATAATTAGCCCGGTAAACTTTGACTTTTTTTATTGCTCAACTGGTATCCTTTGAAATCTTATCACTTTTGAGTGACCGACATGACAATCTGTCGGAACAAATCATGAAGGAAAAGGAGCTATACCGAATACTTTATAGATTATATTGATTTGGACCTCAAATGTCATTTCATTCTAAAATGATCTTCAAATAAATCGCTACAATTCAATGTGTAATATTGGTTAAATAGAATACATGAATCAATTTATTATAAATCCATAACAGGGGCATCGGAACCGGTTCTCGTGCACAAAATCGTAAAAATTACCATTTACTTTTGATTCAGCCCATAAAGTGAAATTTATCATTAAAAAAGACACCTAGAGGGTGGGGGATTTTTTTTATCGCCCGTGACCGATATTAATCCAGTTATAACGATGATAATTATGAGACGGGGTATATCTATTATTGGGTAAATACTCTATTAAAGATAGGGAGAAATGATTTAGCAAACAGAATCGGGATAGTTCTAGAGCGAGGGAGCAAAGGTCTGTCGTCCTTTAAGATGAAACCACGAGTTCATCCCGTGTTAAAGGCATGTGAATCAGCAAACAGAAGTAGGCAGCATCTGAGTCCCGTCTTACAAAGATTGATCCCATCAACCACAACTATGTTAAGCCAGCAACACCTACATCTAAAATGCATATGTATGTAAAAAAAAGTTTTCTTAATACATGATTGATGTATATTCATAAGACTGTAAAAAATGATGTGCTATATAATTTAGCACTTACAGTGCTTGTATAGTGACTGCACTACGAGCGCGGATTTTCTAGTTTAAATTTGAACTAGAATATCAGCACTCATAGTGCAGTCACCATACAAGCACTGTAAGTGCTAAATTAGCTCTTCAGTTTTTACAGTTGTGCATCCTTGCCTTGGCAGTGCTGTGTGCCCCTCTTCATTAACAAGGAACGTTTGTGCCGATTTCTTAATAAGTGAAAAATTATGACACTGATGGATTTCCATTACTGGGTATATGTTGGGATCAATCACAACTCTTTGTAAGACGGGACCCTGCATGATGGCCTTATCAAATATCTATTTTTCATGGTAATCTGAAGAGGTACACACTAAAAAATGAAGTTATAATTCAGCACTTAATGTCCTTGTATAGTGACTGCTGATTTAGTCATTCAAATTTGAACTGGAAAGTCTGCACTTAAAGTAATATAATATAATAATAATATATAGAATATATGGTATTTATATTGCGCACATATCCACCTTGTTAGGTGCTCAAGGCGCTCCTATGTTACCCGGTTAAGCTAGGCGTTCATAGCGCACACAGCTTTTTGAGGAATTACTTCCTATCGATACCCATTTACCTCACCTGGGTTGAGTGCAGCACAATGTGGATCAGTTTCTTGCTGAAGGAAATTATGCCATGGCTGAGATTCGAACCCACGACCCTCTGTTTCAAAGTCCGAAGACTAATCCACTGGACCTCAACGCTCCACGTAAGTGCAGTCACTATGCAAGGACATTAAGTGCTAAATTAGCACTTCATATTTTAGAGTGTAAATACGGTTACACTTCGTAATTCCGAAGGTTCGTAATTCTGAAGGTTCATAATTCCGAAGGTTCTTTATTCCGAAGGTTCGTAATTCCGAAACACGTAAATTGCCTATACCTCGATGTTCGTTAATCCGAAAACGTAAAAGGGTTCGTTAATCCGAACATTTGTGGGGTTATTCCGAAGGTTTGATAATCCGAAAACGATATAAGGTTCGATGTTCCGAAGGTTCGTTAGTCCGAAAACGTAATGATTAACGAACCTTCTTTCATTTCGGACTAACGAACCTTCGGAACAACGAACCTTAATTCGTTTTCGGACTAACGAACCTTCGGAACATCTCAACTTACATCGAATTACGAAGCTCATTTCGTTTTCGGACTTACGAACCTTAGGAAATACGAACCTTAGGAATAACGAAGCTTTGGAATTACGAATGTATGTATGCATGTAAATACTACCGAGTCGATTAGAACCAATGTGTTGATAGATGATTCGCCAGATTGTGGCTAATAGAAAAGGTTACACTTCGTAATTCCGAAGGTTCTTTATTCCGAAGGTTCGTAATTCCGATACACGTAAATTGTCTATACCTCGATATTCGTTAATCCGAAAACGTAAAAGGGTTCGTTGATCCGAACATTTGTGGCGTTATTCCGAAGGTTCGATATTCCGAAAACGAGATAAGGTTCGATGTTCCGAAGGTTCGTTAATCCGAAAACGAAAGAGGGTTCGTTGTTCCGAAGGTTCGTTAGACCGAAAACGAAATAAGGTTCGTTAATCATTTAGTTTTCGGACTAACGGACCTTCGGAATTACGAACCTCATTTCGTTTTTGGATTACCGAACCTTCGGAAATACGAACCTCATTTCGTTTTCGGACTAACGAACCTTCGGAATTAAGAACCTTCGGAAATACGAACCTTCGGAATCTCGAACCTTTGGAATATCCGAGCCTTCGGAATAACGAAGCTTCGGAATTATATCCGAACCTTCGGAATTACGAATGTATGCGATAGAAGCTACTCTTTTCGGTTTTTTTTTAGAGTATATATTTGTAGATTGAAATTTTTTGAGTTTATGAATAGTAAGAAGTGAAACTAAGCGCGTGGGGTAGGGAGGGTTCTTAAAAAATAATGGTGTTTTGATTATCAAAGCTTGATTGGTTCAGCATCAAGGAGCCCTTGTGTTCTTAAAGATTTGTTTTCTAATACAAGAAGCAATCATTATTAAAGGGGAATGAAACCTTTGGAACACAAAGAATAAGAATAAGGAAAGTTTGAGAAAAATCGGACAAATAATGAGAAAGTTATGAGCATTTTAATATTGCAATCACTAATGCTATGGAGATCCTCCCATTGGCAATGCAACAAGGATGTGTGATGTCACTGATGAACAACTTTCCCTTTGGTGGACTATAAAATACCCTCAAAATGTCTCTTTTTGCTTTTTCTTATGATGATACAAACTCTCTATCCATGATGTATTCTTAAAAAATATGTATTACATGCCCTCATGTAGAAAGAACACATGATCTATGGATAGATGTGATAAAAGAGGCAATTCAAGTGAAATATATACTAAAGTAATGGGGAGAGTTGTTCACAAGTGACATCACACATCTTTGTTGCATTGCCAATTTGCTATCTCCATAGCATTAGTGATCGCAATATTCAAATGCTCATATCTTTCTCGTTATTTGTCCGATTTTTTTTCAAACTTTTGTTGATCTGTTTCTTTGATTTTTATGTATTCACACAAGCTATCTTGTTCCAATGGTTTCATTCTCCTTTAATATGGATAAGATTGATAAGGGAGAGAGCATTACTGATAGTATGTAATTTGTTATTGACTTTCCTTGCTTTCCGGTATTCAAGCACGATTTACAACCCCTCCCCAAGTCCACCTCGCTCTCCGCTACATGTCAATGGCTTATCCATTTTTTGAAAACCAGTGTAAATCATAGACGATATACTTTGATGAAATACGATGAAGGTTATCATTAATTCGGTCTGAGCTTAACAAATTGAAAATTATGAATCCAAAAATCAGAACTTACTGCTAATAATGATATTCCATGGCGTTTTCACGTCAACGGAAAAGCTCGCCACAGACTTATTTATCGTCTGATTCGTTTTTTTATGTAGAAACATCGTGGAGTATGATTTAAAGTCATTTCAGTTTCTGAATCAAAACCTTACATTGTATATAATAACCAAGATGTGACGTTAGCCCTGAAATTAAATAAAAACTATGGTGGATAAAACTACTTATCCTACTAAACTATTTGTTAATCATTTTAGACGTTTGTCATTATATAGATTGTCGTCACTTGCCCAAACTAATTTGGTTATCTTTTTTTGCGTATGGAGTGCAGAATATAAATTGTACCAAAGTAATGCATTTTTGAGGTATCTTTATTTTGTAGCAATAATTAAATATTACCCCCATTTATTTTATTAATTAAATTTTACGCCCCTGTGTCCACACGCACAAGTGTGTGAGAGAGAAAAGAAAGAAGATACAATGGTAAAAAATACTAATTTCTGAATATTGCGTCAAAATCTATCACAAAATTAGATTTTTATTTGTAAAAAGCTCAACAGTTTCAGTCACTCACTGTCGATTAGAACCAATGAGTTGATAGATGATTCGCCAGATTGTGGCTAATAGAAGCTACTCTTTTCGGTTTTTTTTTTAAGTATATCTGTGTAGATTGAAATTATTTGAGTTTATGAATAGTAAGAAATGAAACTAAGCGCGTGGGGGTGGGAGGGTTCTCAAAAATAATGGTGTTTTGATTATCAAAGCTCGATTGGTTTCATCATCAAGGAGCCCTTGTGTACTTAAAGATTTTTTTTTCTAATACAAGAAGCAATCATTATTATGGATAAATCACATCACAAAATTAGATTTTTATTTGTAAAAAGCTCGACAGTTTCAGTCACTCACTCTTTTTTTTTCAAACTGTTTCTCCATGTGCCGTGCTGTGCCCCTCAAAATGTTTGACTCATTTTGCCACTGGATGAAACATTCTTTCATAACATGCATGATAATGATGAACAATGGTTATTCTTTTTTTTCCAAATGAATTCCAAAGTTACTTGGAGTTGTTTAAATGTACAATTTCATTTCAGCCAGCTGGCATGGCTGGGTAAAGTCAGAGGGCGGTCAACTGCACTCTCCACTTTCTTGTATGTTAAACAAACATTTTTGAGTAGTGTTAAGCCCCCAACTCCAGTATTTGGCAATGTCTTGACGAAAGATGCTTACAAAATTAAGTGAATTAGTGTTGTAAACAGAATTGAGTATCACCCAGGAAATGAAACACTTATGTCAACCATACATGAAATAATGAGTGGTTTTGTTTAGCTAATGTCAAAAGCCTGTGTAATTAGTCATCCCAGAATCCCATTATAGCTACCGTTATTTTTGTATTTCAGATCTCCTTAGACATGTTAGAAGTTCTTCTTCTTCTTCTCTGCTTCTTCTTCTTCTTCTTATTATTATTATTATTCTCCTCCTCCTCCTCCTCCTCCTCCTTCTTCTTCTTCATGTTCTTCTTCTTCTTCTTCTACTACTACTACTACTACTACTACTACTACTACTACTACTACTACTACTACTACTTCTACTACTACTACTACTATACTACTACTACTTCTACTACTACTTCTTCTTTATCTTTTTTTGCAATCTTCTTATCCCCTCCCGTACGTTTCTCTCTTATATGTCTATCCAATTGAACTTCTCTACATTATCTAAACCAACACTCTCCGCCCGATCCCAGTCCAATAGTATTTTCTCTATGATAACATGTTATCATCTTCATAAGATAGTGTATATTACGTTGCTATAATTTTATTCTCTTGTTCTGTGCCACACCCAACATGCACAATTCATCATTTTCATTATCAAATCAACAAGTCATTATTGACCTCATACTTTTCTTTTTGTCATAAACGACACTTCAGTTCAAAAGCTTTGGAATTAATCGCAATTTAGCATCGGAGTTCATTAAGGTTGGTTTGAGAGGACTTTCAGTGTCATAACTACCAAAATATTTCGCCAGGACGTGGGTATATGCCTCAATGATCGCTCGCTAGTTGTCTCTCATAATTAATAATGTCATATTTTCGAATCTAAACATTAACGGTTAATACTTACCATGCTAATTACCCTTTTTGTACCAAAATAGTACATTATTCCAAAATACTCGCGCTATAAATGTCTTTTATTATTTAGTAAATTCATACCACGTTTCATTGATGTCAACACCTTCACGCTTTACAAGATTATTAAATTAAATTGAATTTAGTTTAATTACGACAATTTCCGCATTCCTTTTCACCGTTTCTGTATTGGTGTTTTATTTATTCATTTCAATTTGAATTCAATGGACCTGTATTTGTTGCTGATTCAGTGAATGATTCAGCGACTGACTCCCTGACACGCCTTTTAAATGATAACCTCGCGAGCACTAAGTCCATGGGATGGGAATGACGATATAATACGGTTTATTTACTTAGACTATATACGCCTCATGGATCTTCACGGACAACATGGACAAGAAAAGTATATAGCGTAATTTTCGACTCATTTCAGCTCGATTGGTGTGGCGCAATCAGTCAAGCCAATCCTGCAGTCACGTTCATTGACACAGGCTCGATTCTCACCAAGGACGATTTTACAAAGATAATCTTCTTTTTTTAAATTAAAAATTGAGGCAAGACTGAAGTCCAAGATTTGTAGTCCGATTCAAACCCTCCAAAACAGCCCTCTCGTGTCGGGCGCATAAGTACTAACGAAAACACAAAAAATGACCTCCCGGGCTCAAGTCAGAAATCTACCAATGATATTAACCTATTGCCTCCTGGAGAGATATGATACATGTACAACGTCTATGCTGGTTCAAAACACTGACAGTAAAAACAGTTGCATACATTGTTCTTATTTATGATATGTAGCACAATTTTAACTGTTTAATTAACTATTCTTAAATATAATTTAAAGATTTGGTTTGTGATTTTCTTGCTGAAAGCTAAATAGCTTAAATTATCATATATAACATATGGTATTAAAAATGAAACTCTTAAGTGTTGTTAGACCGGTAACACGACTTTTGTTACCGCGACAGTTGCTCCGGGTGTTCCTCTAAGGAGGCGCCGTGGTCTAGTGGTTACGAATCTCGTTTTTCAATCAGAGGGACCTGTGTTCGAATCCCAGCCATGGATACCCGGCAGGATTGATTCCTTGAATGCAACAAGCGCCTTTATAGCAGCTATAGAGATACAGCCGGGGTAATATATAGTGCACCATTGAATTGGCAACTTGATAATTTAATTGGGGCCTCATAATTATATCATTATTAAGATATAGGGTTGGGTTAGGGTTGCAATAGGGTTTTATATTAGATTTAGAGTTAGGTTTAGGGTAGGATGAAGTGTTAAATCCAGGGTTGAAGTTGGCAATTTCAATAGTGTGTCCACGGGTTTAGTTTATTTTAGGGGCCGCCCGCACTTTTTTCTAAAACCGTTTGCCAAAACGTAAAAATTATCACCTGATTATGATTTTTGCATGAACAGCCCCCCTGCCCCTACTTTCAAAACCTTTCCGCGGCCCCTGTAATATCAAGCTATGTGCAGTCTCGTACAACCAAATGGAGATCATTCCAGAGAGATGGAGATGGACAAGCGGAGCTGCGTTTCAACATGTTCAAGAAAGGACTTGTTGGACGTTTAATCCCGCAAGTTCTGCTTTATCCGACAGTTACCATAGTACCAATGCTTCTAAGCCAATCGAATTTAAGAAAAACTGTTAGATCTGACAAGTTTTCGGACGCCAAAATGTTGATGAAATGCCCCCAGCATGTGCAAAGCACCATTACCATACGCCTTGTTGATTTGGGAATATAAGAATACCAGAGTTGGACAAAGCTAAAAATCTGACAGGAGTGTATATGAATGTGGATTAATATTTTATTGCGGAGCAGAACCATTTAACACCTGGGGAGCGTTTCATCAATATTTTCATCCGACAAGTTGTCAGATCTGACATCTTTCATTGATCCTGATTGGCTGAAAGGCACTGTTCCTATGGTAACTGTCGGATAAACTGGTACTTGTCGGAGAAAAATGTCCAACAAGTCCTTTCATGAAACGCCCCCCTGGAGTGAGAGTGGCAAAGTGTGGATTGATTGTGGATGGATAGACCATGGTGGGAATCGAGCACACGACCCTCTGATTGCAAGGCGAGAGTCAGAACTGCTATACACCACGACGCGTCCGCTTATACGGTTACACTTTGTAATTCCGAAGGTTCCTAATTCCGAAACACGTAAATTGCAGAGACCTCGATGTTCGTTAATCCGAAAACGAAAAAGGGTTCGTTAATCCGAACATTAATTTGTTATTCGGAAGGTTCGATAATCCTAAAACGAAATAAGGTTCGTTGTTCCGAATGTTCGATAATCCGAAAACGAAATAAGGTTCGTTAATCCGAAAACAAAATAAGATTCGTTCTTCCAAAGGTTCGTTAATCCGAAAAATGAAACCATTTGCTTAGGCAGCAATTGCTCAGATAAAATCGAAATTGAGCCTATGCTTGATCCGGGCGCCTATTCATGATGCAATGCATGCTTTGGCCACAACACACGCATGCATCATCGTTCGTTATTACTATTATTGCATAATATCGTGTTATCTTGTAATGACAACACCGTTTTTGTTACCAAAATGAATTAATTTCATTTTCGGAAATACGAACCTTGTTTAATTTTCGAATTTACGAATCTTCAAAATTACGAACCTCATTTCGTTTTCGGATTGACGAACCTTCAAAATTACGAACCTCATTTCGTTTTCAGACTGACGAACCTTCGGAATTACGAACCTCATTTAGTTTTCGGATTAACGAACCTTTGGAAATACAAATCTTCGGAATAACGAAGCTTCGGAATTACGAATGTATGGGCGCTTATACACGTCGTATCAAATAATGAGTTGACGCCTGTGTTGGTACCATGAACATGCCAGACAAAAAGGAGAAAAATCTTTTGAAAATTGTTTGTATATTGGTAGCGACGTATATGTATATAGGTGTTCGTGTTCGCGCAAAGGCTGTCTAAATTCAACATGTCAAAATCCGCCACAAAATGTTTACATAAAGGAAAATAAATACAGGGAAATTGTATAATCTGCTTGAAAACACCGGGTTGGCCTGAGATTCTAAGCACATTTAACCAGTATTGCGGACTAAGATGTTTGGCTTTCCAAGAAAATAAAATAGTAACAAAATGCAACACCTAAAACTTACGCAAAATGTGTTGAATAATCTCAATACACACTGCGTAGTAAACTTTCTGGATAAAACATTGTCCAAATGCTAGAAACCACGTAGGCTTCAATATAATTGGATTAATATCAAATTTGATTAATCCATATTATAGCAACAATTCAATAAATTTCCAGTGTTCTGTACATTTTTAATATTTTGTTAGATATCATTTTGCTGTTAGCTACGATATATTTAACACGAAGTTTGTAGAGTTCACAACTTAGCACATGAATTGGAACCTTCTTTCCCTTTAATAACGATTTGCACTCCTACCTATTCATGGTCAGTAGGCTGATTTTTTTTCTTAAAAATCAGGAATATCTACGTCACGCATGATAAAACTGAAGCTTTAAAATGATAGTCATAATATTCATGAAAATGATGGGGAGGAGAATGTGGGGGTAAGGGGGGTGGAAGGGGCGAGGTTTGGGAGAGGAGGAAGAAGGGGGTAGTTGAGGATAAGGTAGAATGGGTTGGCTATTGAGAGGGACTAGAGGAGGCGTAGGAAAGGATGAAGATTGGAGAGGAGGGAGGGAGGAGGATGGGCTTGGCGGGGTGAGGAGTGGGAGGGAACGAGGAATTTAACTAGGAGGGGAGAAGAAGGGAGTGGGATGGGCCAGGGATAGGCAGGGGAGGGAGATGAGGAGGAGAACAGACAACCGGGAAATCAATTTCGGTAGTAATAATAACTGATAAAGGAATGGGGGTAAACAAATATTGTAAACCTTTGAATAGTTACGGACATTGTACCAGACTATACTCTTTATCTTGTTAATCGTCTCAACAATGACCATTATCTACTAATTAGTGTTTAGTTGATGGTTTTCCGTATCATTTCGGGTTAAGAGTTTGAGCCTATTAAAGGTCTTCGATCTACACTAAATTACACAATATATTTCATAACCCATGCGATTTATGTACATAATTTTCCATGACATAATTCTCGTATATAAGGTAAACAAACAATGCCATTGAACCGGTTTCGTATACACGCACGAAGTAAATTATCATTCTACTACCTTTATTTCAATACCTTATCTGAAAACAATCTACCTTTGGCATTTTTAATGTGTTTAACTTATTTACATTATATTTATCTTTTTCCTCCTACTCTAATTTTAATTGCCCCAAAATCACAATTGATTTACAAAGGGACTTATGAATACAGCTTTGTTTTTAAATAAGTCCCTCTTTTTCATATACATTAACTATAACCTGTAAATTCCAAGAAAAGTAAAACTGTAATAAGGCAGTGGCAGTGCTCATAACTTTTTTGAATTCACAATAGTTATTTTTTTTGTTTTGTTGTTGCTCAGATAGGCTTATGCCGTGGCGTGGTGCCGTCGTCTGTCGTCCGTCCACAATTTCAAAATGCTTCTTCTTCGTCATTTCAGGTCCGATTTCAGTTCTGTTTGCTTTATGTGATAGCTCTAGGTGGTGATTCAAAATTTCTACACAGAATTTTGAAACTCAATAGACATGCTAATTTATGCGCATTTTTCAATATTTACAAAACAATCTTCTCCTTTATTTGTTGACCGATTCTTGATTTTTTTTTTGCTTCCATCTGGTAGAGCTTCATGGCGTTCATTTAACTTTGACACAGAATTTTGAAACTTTGACTAGAAACATTTCTATGCTCATTTATGCGTATTTAAAAAAAAATCACATAGAATGCCTCTTCTTTATTTGTTGACCGATTTTGATTTTTTTCTTCCAACTGGTAGACAGAGCTTCATGAGGTTCACCAAACTTCTACACTGAAGTTTTAAATTTTGAGTAGAAAAATATTTACGCTAATTTATGCAAAATTTATTCATAAATCACAGAAAATGCCTCTCGTTCTTTATTTGTTGACCGATTTTGATTTTTTTCATCCATCTGGTAGAGCCACGTGAGATTCCATAAATTTGTACACAGAATTTCGAAATTTTGAATAGAAAATTATTTATGCTAATTTATGCGAAAGTTATTCATAAGTCACACAAAAAATGCTTTTCTCCTTCATTTGTTGATCAATTTCAATATTATAATAGCGCTAGGTTTGGGATATGAAAATTGTACACAGAATTTTGAAATTAATTAAATATGCGAAGTTATGGATATTCTTCAAAACTCACAAAATAGCGTATTTATTTGTTGATCGATTTTGATATTTTTGTTTTATCTGAGAGCTTCATGAGGTTCACCAAGGTTCTTTAAATAATTTAGAAATTTTGACTAGAATATCATTTATGCTAATTTATACGAAATTTATTCAGAAATCACAAAAATTGCTTCTTCTCTGTCATTTCTTCATCAATTTTAATTCTGTTTCCTCAATTTATGTCACCAATACAATTCGCTACAGTATCAACTGGGCTCAAATGAAAAATTGTGTTAAATTTTGTTGCGAGATGCCGGATGAGCTCCACATCATTGATGTGCTAGTTATAATTTCTGGGACGGAATTCACAGTATCATAACTTTTGTAACCATAAAAACAAAGAATAGTTAAATAAAGGGTAGGGGAAGGCGGGGTAAGTTGAGCATAGGGGCAAGTTGAGCCACCCCAGGCCAATAATGAATGAGCAAGACGTTGTGGTGGTGTCATGCATTGATGACCCATTACATAACCCTTAACCCCACCACTTTGATTTCAACTTTGAAACAAACAGTAAACCTTTAGAGGGAAAAATACAAATTTCAGCAAAGAAAGTAAAAAAGGGTGTGAAATAGATAAGTGCTTTTTACCCGCGCACGTCTTTGAATATAATATAATTATTATTCTCAGGTCAAAATAATAAACCTATACGGGTAGCTGGTGGCTAGGGTGTGGACATTATAACCTGATTGATGTTGTCAATATAAGCATACATGTATAATTAAGTCATAATTTGAAAAGAGAATAATGGAAGCCTATAAAGTGCATTAAAAAAGGTCACTTATTTATCATGTTTATTGAAAACTGTCTTGAAAATTTAGGTTTACAGTTTGGTTTTGAATAAGGTAACAGATGATGCGTTTCTCATTGAGGAAGGGAGACTATTCCAGTTTGTGTGCAGAAAAAGTATCATCCGAATTCAATTCGCTTATTGACGAAATGCAGTTTAGTGCAGATCTTGAAGTAGGGGTCTTACATGGGATAATCTTGGAGAATTTTAGATGAGTCTAACGTGGATGAGTGGAACGTGGGTCTTCTACACGCTGTAATTCATTTATCTGAGAAACATTAATCCATTAAAGTAGTCTAATTTGCTTGTTACAAATGCATGGATCAGTGTGTTAATTATTGTCATAAGTAACCTCCAGAACACTTTCACGGTCACTCGTACAACACTGCATTCGTTGCAAACATAGCATCAATCACAGAATAATGGCAAGTTTGCAAACCAAAAAAAAAGTGCGATGAATGCTCTTGCCTTGGCTTCTTGAATGAATTACCCTCTAAACTCATCAACTCGTATTAACAATAACACATATCCTCGTTACATAATTATGTTTGTTAATATTTGCGGATATGGAGTAAGTTTGTATAGATGATAGGTTATTTAGCATGTCTTGGATATGTGAGTTTACACGTCTTTCTGTGAGTAAACTAGATGCTAAGGATACTGCAACCATTGCCTGCCTGACTAAAGACTTCCAACTGTTACGCAACTAATGTTTGATTTTGACACTTGCCTTGGTGTTCCAATGATAAGAAACTCGATTTTGATATCGTTGAGATTCAACTTAAGTCTCACCATCAATCTAGAAAGATAATGTAGATAGCGTTCAAAAGCCCAAAACAGGAGTGTTTTGTTTCCGAACTGGGATGAAGGAAATATATAATTGAGTTTCATGTGCAGGGCAGTGAATAGATATGTTACGAGAGTAGAAAAGCCTACTAGAATAGAGGGAAAAGAGGAGGGGTCCGAGCCTTGAACCTTGAGGAGTGCCCCATCTAACGTAAAATTTCTTATATTTAAATATGGCAAAGGAATCGATATTGTTGTTATTTATATACCCTTTTGTATTAAGAATGAATAAAACAATATATATATATATTCCCTTCACTTTTGTCCAAATTATCCCTTAAAAGGTGATGATACAACAAAAAAAAAATAAGTAAAAAGAGCAGGATTTTGCCCTTCCTGTCACGATGTTGACAATTTTGTCAATTGCCCTTGTGGGATTGAACCGACGGATATTGCACCAAAAAAAAAGAATTTGAAGGAATGTGATTCACTAATACCTTTAAACGATTAGCCTCAAATTTCAATTTTGCTCCAAAATATCTTCGAATCTAATAAAATTTATGATTATTCACTATTACAAGTAACCAATAATATCAGTTCCAAATTTACTTACCCATATCCCTAGGGAGAATACGAGAACGAAATGGATGACGATGACGACGATATCCCATGCTTCTAGATTACCATTCGACGTCGTATTACCCATTGTCTAACGAACTTCTTTTCATAGGCGCCGAGATCAATCACGAATTCGAAGTTCGATAAAACAGATGAAGAGAAGAGAAGGCGCTTCCTTTATTCGAGGAAGCTGGCACAAATTGTAAAATAGTATCGAATGTGGAACGATTGGATTAGATAATATGGAGATTATGGACACAGTAGATAATGAAGACGTCTTGAGTTATAAATCTTTACGCCGAGAAAAAGCAGAAAGACCTGCCCAATGTTCATGCAAAGGCAATGAATGGTCTTTTGTGGGTTAGACTTGGGAATGATTTGGGTGTGTTCTCTCTGCAGGTTCCAAGTTACGCATTCAAAGATTAATGTATTCAAGATAAAACGAATTGGTAATTATCGATTGTCAACAAAATTATGCTATTGTCTTAGTGGGCCGTAAAAAAAAGAGCGTGTTCAAAATCCAAAGGTTTTGTTTAGAGTACCTCAGAGCATCTAATTGGTATCTTACACTTAAGGGGTTATCACACCTGAAAGTTTTAGCCTGCGTGTGCCGACGTACGTATAGACTAATGTGCAGCTGTGTTTCTTAAACCAGTTTCTCGATTTCAAATATTCCCTCTTATTAAAAGTACAAATGATTTTTCATATGAATGACTAAAATCATTAACAAAATGATATTAACAAAGCTATTCTAGATATCAAGAATAGGACGCCTGACATCAATAAATGTGATAAAAGGGAAAAAACGGCTGGTCTTGCATTCCGCATACGCTAATTAAAACGTCCAAGAGCGACTATGGTTTTGATGTGGAGGTTTTTAGGGTGTTCGATGTTTGGTATTGCCCCTCCCCCTTACCGGACTCTTTCGTCATCAAAGTAGGTTTGTCCGCGTAGTATTATTTCCATGGAAACGGAAGCATTTGTCACTTTTATAGGAATTGAATTGACTAATGGCGCTCCAATTCTACACATCTCGGTTAGTGCAGGGAGATGGAAGCATTTGCCACCGATAGTGGATTGCTCGAAATGTTGAAGTGTCCATTTCACATCATCGGAAGACAAGAAGATGGGAGAAAGAGAGAGAGGCAGAGAAAGACTGGGAGGAAAGGTTGGAGAGAAGGTATTTTGGATAGAGAGAAAAATAGAGGGTGAGAGCGAGAGAGGAGGCAGATGGGAATTTAAAATCAAGGTTCAGTCATGATGCTATAGGAATACGATTGATGGCAAATAATCAATTACGCAATAGATCCCAGTTATGTCCATGCTTTTAAACTACATCTTTCCATGATATTACAACAAAGTTTTGCTCCTATTGTGTACTTCTCCAACAAGTACAGGCAATTTAGAAAATTAAGATTTACGACAGTTAGAAACGTTTCAAATAATATTCCCAATGAGAAAAGAAAGTAATCAAATAATTTCGATTAATGTTAGATGTAATGATAATACGAAAAGGTTTAAGTTTGTCTGCACAATTTTAACTGCATGCATTTAAAGTTGAATAGGAATTGACAACCATAGGAGTGACTGCTCTCGAAACACTTTCAAAGCGATTTTTGATCGATTCATTTATTGCATTTCATTCACCTATTTTAGTCGGGCAGCATAGGCGACGGAAGCGGGGGGGGGGGGGGGGCGAGGGTCCTGTCCCCCCTAAATTTGAGGTGTTTTTTTGCTTGTCAATTTTGTTGCCTGCGTCCCCCCTAAATTCAGGTGGACCGCCCTAAAATTGTTTAAAACCGTTATGGTCCCCCCTAAAAATTTTTTTGGCTTGTCAATTTTTTTTCCTGTGTCCAACCATAAATTCCAGGTAGACCCCCCTAAATTTTTTGGCTTCCGCCGCCATGGGAAGCAATACGACCAATTTTGAGTCATTCATTCACTTCTAAATAAAAAATATTAGGGACTACTGTATTATTAAATACCAGCCAGGTGCGGATCCAGGAATTTCCAGGGGGCACTTTTGTCCAGAAAAATTTGACAAGTAAAAAATTAAAAAAGGTACTTTATACGGTACTTTCGACCACTTTTTGTGGCTCTCAAAGGGGGGGGGTGAGCCGGCTGTGCCCCCCTCCCAATCCGCGCCAAAGCACCCATCCCTCGAGCTTAGGTCAGTTTGGTGCCCCCTCATAACGGGTCAAGTTGATGCCCCCTATGTTTAAGTTCAATTTGCCCAGCCCCCCATCCCCCATGTTACACACTCATGCGCTCCCGGTCAAACATCAAATTAGCACCCCAATGGTCGAGCATAATTTCTGCTCCTCGCTAGGTCAAACTTTAAATTGCGGGCGATTCCATACGTCTCGTACGGGACATTTTGTCAACAATTTCTAGTCTCTTAGCCGATTGCTTTTATTTTTGGTAAATAATAAAGTTATAGTGGGTAGTCTTGTGAAAAACTGATTACCAACAATAAAATATTTGATTATGGCTGAATTAAGGGCAAAAATGTTGTGTGTCGTACGGGACTCAAACAGACGCGCCGGAACACTTTCAGTTTTGGGGGGGCAAAATCCCGAAGGAGGCACAATATTTTTGACAGCGTGAGATACCGAAGCGATCGATGGGGAGAGGGCGGGAGACGCCCCCCCCCCACGATAAGGACTTTTTGTAAAAATGGAGTTTAAAAGTTGCGTTTCTAAGAGAATTCAAAAATAAATTTCTTGAGAATTAAACATAGAATTCACTACGAAAGACTATACTCAGAGTTTATGAGAACCTATAAAATCTACGCGCAAAACGATCGCTTAATTCGGAATGTGGTTTTCGTGTCTGATCAATTAAATTACGTAATACGCTTATATTGACTCAAAATACCAGAAATTACATTTTTCATGCAATATCCTTTCAGAAATATTTATTTATGTACATTTACATACACGGACGACGCGAGAGAGCACAATTATCATAAGTTTCAAGGAGTGTATTAAGCAGAAGAAGCGTAACAACAGAAACAAAATACATTCTAATGAATGTCTTTTTAAATTCAAAATGTCATACTGTTCTGACGTGGCAGACGACGATAAGCGCTTAAATCCCCATTCTATTTAAATCATTTCTGACCTCAGCATTGGAGAGAGTCCCTGATTATCCATGCATAGGCAAAACGTTTCATATTTTGTAACTGGAGGAAAAAGAAATATGACCTGCTTAATTATTGTCTAACAATTTAAAACTTTTCTGAAAATTAAAAACATTACTCGATTTATGTGTTTCCTTTGGCATGTTTTGTATGGCTGGGAAGCACTTTTGGATGACCCCTTCAAAATCTTCTTTTTTCTTTACATATTTTCTGGGGAAAATGTGACCACAACTAGGAAATGATGAATATCAAATTCCAGGAAATATTCATTTGTAAATAATCATGAACTAACAAACTACGGCAGTTCATAATGTACATTATGTAACATTATTTAGAAGAAAACAATTACATTCCAACAGCGGATGTGGTTGACGGTACACCATGTGGAGTTTTCGAAAAAAATGGATAGAGGAAGAAGTGAAATTGATAGGAGGAAGTAGACAGTTGATAGTCGAGTAATTTTTTGTTCAAACGAGCGTAGTCCTGATAAAGACAGTAAACCAGAAAAGGTTGAAGAAGAGGCTTGATTAGTTGATAGAGGTACTCCTGCTCTGCACTCCATTCGCCGACTCAAGCTAGCATCTTCTCATTTATCCAATAAGCAACTACTCAATCCTCTATAACTCTTTAAACTATTCGGTTTTACAGCTATTTCCAGATTCCATATGTTGCTCGAGTAACTAGCGTTCACGCGCGTTGGTGATATCGGGTCCGGGAGCGTTTCATGACTTGTAGGACGTTTTATCCGACAAGTCATGTTTTATCCGACAGTTACTATGGTAACAATGCTTCTCAACCAATCAGAATACAGGAAACTTGTCAGATCTTACAACTTGTCGGACGAAAATATTGATGAAACACCACCCCGGTCTGAGCGTTTCTGGGCGACCGCGCGTTTGTTAGCCGACACAGCCAGCTTGCAAATTTATTATTATTATTATTGCAAATTTAGTCCCCCATTCCACAGAACGGAGACCATTGAAAGACCACTGAAAGACTTAAAATTGGTGAGGTCTTACAGCGGTTTTCAAGATCAATGAAATTTGTCATCTCTGTGGAATGGCTCAGAAAGACCCCTCAAAGAACTCTGAAAGACTGATGGATATTTCTTGTCGTACTGGTCTTAGACTTGTCCTCTCGAGATCTTTCAATGGTCTTTCAGAGATCTTTTATGCAATAAGTGATCTTTCTGAATTCTTTCCATGGACTTTGCCTGGTCTTTCAATGATCTTTCAATAATCTCTCATGAGTCTTACAGTGATATCCGCAAAAATCTTGAGAGACTGCCGAAAGATCAATGAAAGACTATGAAGACCTTTGAAAGTTCATCGAAAGACCGCTGAAAGACTGCTGAAAGACCACTGAAAGACAATTTTCCTGTAAGACCGTTGTAAGAGTGTTTTGAACCGTTTCAAAAAGTTTTGGAGCCCATGAAGACCACGAAGACCACTGAAAGATTGGTCAGGACTCGTGTAAGACCTCAAAGACCATTGTAGGTTCATTTAGAGACCTCTGAAAGATCAACCGAAATTCATGGTCTTTCAAAGGTCTTCCAGCGGTCTTGTTCTCTGTGGAATGGGGGTTTAAAAGGTTAAACGTTATCACCATAGGCGGCGGAAGCGGGGGGGACGTGTCCCCCCCTAAATTTTTTTTTGGTAACTTTTTTTTTGCTTGTCAATTTTTTTCTGGGGTCCCCCCCTAAATTCACGTGGCCCCCCCTAAAACGTGTGTTGCCCCCCTAAAATTTAAGTTGATGACCTTTTTTTTTTTTGCTTGTCAAAAATTTTTGGGGCGCTTGTCCTATTTCTTACATGTGTCCATCCCAAAATTTCAGGTGGACACCCCCTAAATTTATTGGCTTCCGCCGCCAATGGTTATCACACTGTAATAAGATGGAAAAGGGGTTTATCAAAGGTATGTTTCACAGAGGGACATGTTCGTCAAAAGACGCAAGACTTACTAAGATGTGTAATTGCCCCGTCAGGGGCGAAATTTTTTCATTTTTGACAAAAGAAATGACAATTCTTAGGCAGAAAAGTCCCTTCATCGTTTACATTTGTCCTTAAATAATATAATTTTTCTACTTTTAGGGGGGCACATTGGGGGGCCAAAATCTCGTTTTGCCCCAAAAAAAATTCTTTGGGGGGGGGGGGGCAAGTGCCCCCCCCCGCTTCCGGCGCCCTTGAAGACCACTGAAAGATTGGTCAGGACTCGTGTAAGACCTCAAAGACCATTGTAGGTTCATTTAGAGACCTCTGAAAGATCAACCAAAATTCATGGTCTTTCAAAGGTCTTCCAGCGGTCTTGTTCTCTGTGGAATGGGGGTTTAAAAGGTTAAACGTTATCACACTGTAATAAGATGGAAAAGGGGTTTATCAAAGGTATGTTTCACAGAGGGACATGTTCGTCAAAAGACGCAAGACTTACTAAGATGTGTAATTGCCCCGTCAGGGGCGAAATTTTTTCATTTTTGACAAAAGAAATGACAATTCTTAGGCAGAAAAGTGCCTTCATCGTTTACATTTGTCCTTAAATAATATAATTTTTCTACTTTTAGGGGGCACATTGGGGGGCCAAAATCTCGTTTTGCCCCCAAAAAAATTCTTTGGGGGGGGGGGGGGGGCAAGTGCCCCCCCCCCGCTTCCGGCGCCCTTGAAGACCACTGAAAGATTGGTCAGGACTCGTGTAAGACCTCAAAGACCATTGTAGGTTCATTTAGAGACCTCTGAAAGATCAACCGAAATTCATGGTCTTTCAAAGGTCTTCCAGCGGTCTTGTTCTCTGTGGAATGGGGGTTTAAAAGTTAAACGTTATCACACTGTAATAAGATGGAAAAGGGGTTTATCAAAGGTATGTTTCACAGAGGGACATGTTCGTCAAAAGACGCAAGACTTACTAAGATGTGTAATTGCCCCGTCAGGGGCGAAATTTTTTCATTTTTTACAAAAGAAATGACAATTCTTAGGCAGAAAAGTGCCTTCATCGTTTACATTTGTCCTTAAATAATATAATTTTTCTACTTTTAGGGGGCACAATGGGGCAAGTGCCCCCCCTGCCCCCCCCCCCCGCTTCCGGCGCCCTTGGACTCAAAAATGTGCCGTACGACACGCAACATTTTACGTCTACTTCACCCAGAGACAGCATATTTTTGTTATTTGTCAATTTTTCATTTGTCTACCCAGTAGTACTCTATTATTATCGCAAAACAAATTGAAGTCCCTTGTTTATTTGGACAATAGGTTGAAAAATGTTGCAATCAATAAGATTTCTCGTTAGAGGGATGGTCCGGGCTGAAATTATTAATATCTTAATACATAGAGTAGAATTCACTGAGCAAAATGCAGAAAATATCATCAAAATCGGATAAAGTTATCGAAGTTTAAAGTTTAGCAATATTTTGTGAAAATAGTCGTCATGAATATTCATTAGGTGGGCTGATGATGTCCAATCTCCACTTTCCGTTTTCTTATGTCATTACATAAAATCATACTTGTGTGAATGATATGTCTCCCTTATAATGAAATAAGTTGCAGCAATAATTATCTAATGCATTTTACCGTTGTCAATCCAATTTTCTCGTACTTGGAGGAAAAAATTTGAATAAACCTAATTTCATTTAATAAAATACAAAAGAACAAGTGGAGATGTGACATCATCAGCCGACCTAATGAATATTCTATTTTGCTGACCCCCCCTCAATAAAAATAGAAAATTAATAAAACATAAATATATAAATTAATGAATAAATAAAGGCATATAAATTAATGTAACCAGCCACCCCAAAACCAACGATCAATCGCCCAAAATGATTTTTTGAGCGGTCTTAACGAGCACATCCTAAGCTTTAGAACTATATATGATTTTTTTAAACTTGACTAACAATAACTCACTCAAATATTTGCGGCGGAAGCCAAAAATTTTAGGGGGGACCACCAACATTTTTCCACAAGCAAAAAAAAAGGTTATCAACCAAAAATTTAAGGGGGGACGCAGGAAAAAAAAATGACAAGCAAAAAAAAAAGAAGAAGGTTATCGCCTAAAATTTTAGGGGGACACGCTCCCCGCCTTCTTTTCTATAATTGTTAAAGTATAAAGATGAAGAAATACTCCTTCACACAAAATTAAGTTTTTAATGTTTACTTTCTGAAGACCAATTTACTATATTATCTATTAACAGAGAACCTTCCCTGGCGACTTATTCCCGACCTTTCGTTGGAAGAACGCGAACGCATATTTACGACGGTAGTTGATTTTGGAAGAGACATCCTTTTGGGCCAGTCGTCATGGTCGTAAAACTCTGTCCTGCAATGCCAATTGTGTGACATGATTTTTTTTCGTTTCGCATCTGAAACCGAAACATTCAATTTGTGTTTCGTGTGCAAAATTATGGTTGCTACTATGGTAACAGCGATATATCCGATTTAGGACGACTTTCCAATGCAAAATTTGGTTCCTCCCAGAGCTCGAGAGGCCGCCGGGGGGGGGGGGCGGCCACACCACGCGTGAAAAGGGAAAGAGTGGGCAAGTACGTTACGTATAGGCCTATGTAACGTTATATAAGAGTGTCAAAAATGATGTTTGAAATACTGAAAAAGGAGATATGTTTTCAATACTTGTATGGTTTCACAAGCTAAATACTTGCTAAGAGATGCATTTTCATAATCTGGAAAGGCCTTGCTTCCCTTGTTTAGGGTGCTTTTCGAAACCGCATGGTCGTGCCTGGCATCCACTCATCAATGGAAGTGGTCCCCCGGGAATTCGAACCGAATCCCCATTTCTGGGGAAAGTAAAGCATAATTACCATTACATTGTGTGCTAAAGGCATATTGTTTGTGTAGGAGTAAACAAAAGAAAAAAAAACCCGCACGTATACATGCTGTGTACATAATCTACCCATGCGAAATGGTTTCGGCTGGAGAGGTGATTAGACCAATGAAATCAATTGCCAGAGTTCCACCAATACTAGTAATCCACATTAAATGCAATATCGATTCGATGGACTGTAATGATCTATATCTAAGTCTTAATTCAGTAACTTTTTCCTCACTCAATATGTACTCAATTTGTTTGAAAAACCACTTTCTTATCCATGTTATAATCTATTTTAGGTCCTGCATTTCGAATATCTCCAGCCATCAGTCGTAATGTATTCAATTCAATTCAATTTCAATTTATTTACCATCTTCAAAAAAAAAATGTACATGCATGTATGGTGCGGATGTCGCGGAAAGAATTTTGCACACGAAAAGCAGATCTGTATGGCCTGTAACCCCCCCCCCCCCCCCCTGTTACAAAAAGCTTAGCATTGATTGTAGAGCAGTTTTTTAAGGTTTGATTCTATTGACTATAATGTACAATAATTCTTAAAAATCAAGTGTATGATTAAGCATTAACTTTTGTGTTAGGGGACCCTAATATTAGAGTCCGTGAGGATTGCGAAAGGTGGCAATTGGTGGTTTTGGGGTGGTTGGTCACAAACATATATTTTTTAGAAGAATAACAATAATGAAATGAATGAAACACACAATACGTTTCAAACTTGATTCAGTCTTGTTATTAACTGTGCATATGATTCTAGAGAGCAGAGGCGTCGATCCATGTTCCGGTTGAGGGAGGGGCAAAGGTGAAATGCGGAGTCAAAATTTGTGCATGCTTTTCGCGCCAATAATACAAAGTTTTGCGCACCGAAACATGGAGAGTATTGTATCCTTGGTAGCAGTTTCATTTGACATTTGATAGTTTTATAGTGTTTTCCAATGCTTACTATATTTGCATGGCATATAAACTATTAAAGTTGCCAAAAAATAATGGGGGGGGGGGCAAATAAATATGTTTTCCCCCGAAAGATGTGTTATTTTGTTGGCGATCACCTCCCCCGCCCATCCCAGCCCCAGGTCGACGCCTCTGCCAGGAAAAATATTCATGCTTAATTCAGATTTAAAAATTAAGATTTATATATCACATAAATTTACAAATTCACTTCAATCACAATGATATTATGGAAAAGGAAATGTGAGAACTAAAAGAATCTGCTGACTTTTTGTCAGATGATTAAAATAATAAAATTGTTTAAAAATGGAAAGTTGGTAATTTCACACACTTAATTGAAAAACAGATATTGTGAAATACAAATTCACATCTGACAGAGCAAGCATTTGGGGCATTAAGTCAGAAGGGATACCTGGGTCAAATAGAATAAGATTCACTTCATTAGATAATTTAAAAAATTTCGCGTAAGCAATTATAATTTCACGAACATTTTTCGTAGTATATACAAATCAATTTGGTTTGACACCAAATAAAGATGATTTTCAAAAGCATGACTGAAATACACATTGTATTATGTCTTCAAACCAGTGCTTCATTTCATAAACTTAAAACGTACCTATCAACAGTGTAGTAAAATAACGAGAAATCGTCATTACGGTGTAGCGTTAATTTCGGTGAAAGTTACGTAATCTTCGCACACCGAATTCGCATAGCGGCAGCATGGTCGAGTGATTTTTGTAGCCTGTTATTAGTCGTTTCGCGCGTATTTGACACACAAGCTTGCACCGTGCAATGATGCACACAGCACCCACGCTCTTGACCGAAGAGACGACCCAACATGCCCAATGAACTTACACACAAACTAAGGCCTATACCTCGGCTATCTTTCCTTGTATGCACACGTTAATGTACACACTAAACCCCATCTCCCTGGTATACACATGATACATGTAATGATAAGCATGATAAGAGAGGATTGAGATGAATGAGGGAAATTGTTCTCTGACCATCGACGTGATCATTGTGAATGTAGGCCTACAAACATGCACGCTAACTGACCACGGGACCATACAGCCAGTACCAAATTATTCACCATTTCCCCCTTTTCTGCACTTAACAGTCATAAGCCAAAGGAAAAATAAGGGATATTAATGATTCATGCGATATTGGACAAGTCATGTAAGTTTTATAATTTCATCATGTTCATCTGTTTTGTAATTGACGATTCTGATCCTTCACTGTGTCGGTGAACTGCATCAAGGACTCATCATTTTTAAATAGTTTTTACTGGTTTTTATTGTACATGTCAATCTTATGTTCCCCGTTGCTATCACCTATGAATATCAATACTATAACGAACCTTCAAGTACGACGTTGTGTGCATATTGATCAGTACACTACGTGTAGAATGAAAGTTTACATATCGGATACAAAAGTTTACGTGAATGACGGCTGTCATAAACGCCTATCAGTCGTTTTATTCAGCTCGGCAAAACTGATGTACAGGTTCTTTTGGTAATTTATAACAAAATGCCACGGTAAAAAAAAAATCGGCGCGGATAGATCGAATGCTAATAAAGTTGAAAAACAAAGTATCGTACTTTGCAGAAATCCTTTTGTTTTGGGACAAATCGCCGGAAGGGAAAGAAGGGGGAAGAGCTCGTGGAATCGTTCGCTTTCGCTCGTTTCTCATAGGTTTTGCGTGCAAATCTCCGTGAACCGCTGGCAATGTGCAGCGCTCTCGCTGTTATCGATTCACTGTGGTGACCTCATTTTATTACTTGTTTGCGTAATGACGATTTCGCGTGATTTTACTACACTGATCAATATTGATTACTATGGCAACACTGCTCCACCATGCAACCAGAGTCAATGTTTCAGTCAGGTTGGTCGCTATATATATATATATACAATTGATTGCAAATATACAATTAATATAGTTCCTATACTTCCTCATGAAATCTACACCATTGTTTGATACAATATAATACAAGTAGTTTTGATACTTGCCAAAAAATGTACAATCGTATCAGAAAAGTCCCTGTTTCTATTTGTAATATTCTATTTACTTTATTTATTTTTCACTGCAAGGTTTTCATTTTTAACATGTTTTTCAAAGACGGGTCATGTTTTAATCATTTTCAGAAAAAAAAATTGTCATCCCTATATTACATTCCACTGAGTGAAAAATTATGCAAATATCATTTATTTTTAAATTGTTTGTTGAAAACTATTCAATCCTAAAATGTGTGTGTGTGGGGAGGGGGAACTATAGACAGCCTCTAAAAAATCATTTAAATATAATTTCCCTTCTCTCGCATTAGGTTGCATTGAAACTAACAGCATGAGTACATATAAAACAAGCAGGCCTACTATTTGAAATGGTAGAGGTGGATAATATTGTTTACGAATACATGTTGAGGCGACCGCACACCTTACCATTGGTCTGCGACCCGATTTCAGAATAAAATGTTGTAAAATTTGATCCTAATATTGAGATTGGAATATCTTACTGTGTAATGTTCTAAATAGTCGTACAAATACCTATGGACAAATTTGTGACTATGCTATCATCGTTCTTAGAATAAAAGCGAATTTAATATCTAGTCGTAATTACGTCATAGCAGTCGTACGCTTGGATACGATTTGAAACTAATTTGCCCTTACTCCAAAATGAAGGCTTGCAATCTTTCAAAATAGTTATATTAGTATTCTTTCAATTAATTTTAACCTCAAATAAGATGTTCTATTCACATTTTCAGAAAATGAGTAAAATGCGATTTGTTCTAAAATCGGATCGCGAACAGTTGAAAGGTTTGCTTTGGCTTTTACTGATTTTACTAAACTTTTGTGTATTAGATATTATATAATATCAAGGCTCATTGTAAATTATGAATAGAATAACACAAGTTGGGATCTGGAGATTTAATTGCTTTCTTGGTAAAATGTTGACATTCTTTTTCCTGAATCAAATTACTGATTAATTGATTGATTGATCGACTGAATGATGGATTAATATATTGATTGATTGATCGATCGACTGATTAGTTGATTGATTGGTTGATTGATTGACGATAAGAAATTAATTATGCTTCCCTAGTAATTGATTCTGCCTTCTTTTCTCCCAAAACACGGAATAGTGTAGCGGTTTGTGATAACTAAAATGCGTTTGTTTAGAAAACTATCCTACTTCATGATGATGAGAAGATATGATTATTTCTTGTTTTTTTATGTAGGTTACGTCAGGATATGAGGGCCCGGGGGGGGTCTCTACCAGAAGCTCCTTCATAGCTGTTGACATGGTTGATGTTTTAGCAACTATACAAAAATCAGACATTGCACTGAGTTCACTTTCGAATGATAACGGGTATACGTAGATCGGTCTGCTTGGACCTTGGATATAAAGTTACTTTTTATGCCCCCTTACTCCTTTTTTCTCTCTTTTTCCTTTTTACAAGACTGGAATTACCTTAAGGGAATGGTCGCCCTAGCCGCTTATGAAACCGTCCCTAAATACATAGCATAATCTAGAACCCTTCATAATTATTTTCATTCCATTTTCTATGTACTGATTTCCGCAACATTTCATTAGCAAATCAACAAAGAAAATACCAAAAATTTTATTACTTGACAAAGTACTAAAACGAAATACAATAACCCTATCGCTTAAACAAAGTTGCATGTGTTGCCACTTTAGGCGTAGCATGACTGCATGACATCACTGAAATAATATCACATATCAACTGTCATAATGTCAGATTGCAAGTGCATACTAAGGAGGCGGGGGCTATATTTTGCTGTATTTTTAGATTTTGATTCGTATTTTTCCCCCTCTGTTTCGGGAAAATGTGCCAACGTTTCGGTATAGACCATAAAAGAAAAAAGTCATTTTATTCCGTAAATATTTATTCAGTAGTACATTTTGTAAATCTTTTTTTCAAGGGAGAATTGAATCATTAACCATAGTACGACAGAATAAATATACAAACGGCTCCTAAAATCACTCCATTGAACATGGCTACTTTAGCCCATTTAGGATCCTCATAAGCAGTAGCTCTCATTTCTTGTTGGGGGGACTCCTCGTCTTGTTCTTCCTCCTGGTCCGCCGGTGATCCGCTGATCCCACAAAGGATGTTCCAGGCCTTCCACTTAAGGCCCGTCCTCTGCTGAGCTCCTATTTCAGGAGAAAGAATGATAAAACAAATTTTCGGTAATTTCCACTTATTGCATTTTTTACACTAAACAGGAATCTCCTTTATTAGCAATTCATTCAAGCCAAGCTCGATTTCCGGTATAGACATTATTTCTATCACCCTCTCTGCGTCTTTCTCTCTCTCTCTCTCTTTGTTCAGCGGCCACATGGTCTAAAAATGGACGAAATTTGTTTGACTCGAGAATGTAACTTCCTATGGAAGGCAAAATCTGCCAAAATCCAATTTCATTAACATGTAATTTTTGTTAGTCCTCTCCTGCCTCCGTTTCTCATCCAAATTTATTCTGATTTGGTAGACATACTGTCCATAATATATATATATAATGTTTTATTGTCCAACTTAATGGAAATTCATTTTGTTTACATGCAAACATACAAATTACAAATATACATAATCAAGGAGAGACAAAATTAATACAAAATACTGGCATGCACGTAATACATTCGTTCTTATACATAAGACGATTAAAAGAGTATAACAAGATCATTGCTGAAATACGAACAACAAGAAGGCATATTCGGTGTAATTATCATTACCATCATTCTAAAACTGTTAAATAAGTAAAAGTATCGGGTCATTTTATTTTATTTATTTATTTATTACTTGAAGCATAATTCACATATAAAAAATCCACAACTCTACATTGACCATGATGTCGATACTATTATTGTAATCATTATAGTTGCAGTTATTATTATTATTATTATTATTATCATTATTATCATTACTATTATTACTATTAGTACTACTATCATTACTCTTTACATTTGTGGCAGTTTTGTATTGTATTAAAGAGGAGACATAGATGGCAGTATTGAAGGGTAAGAGTAATTCTGCAATAAGGTGACTTGTTTTCTATTTAATGGTTGAGAAGACGAATTGAGAAAGGAATAAAAGAATTTCCGTAACGGCTCGTTCTGGCCTTAACTGATTCCCACCTTCTTCCACTACGAAGTAGTTTGTATTTCTTATTTAATGGATGGGAGTGATCACTGACTATTGCTTGGGCTTTGTCAACTACCTTTCCTTGACATATCCTATCCAAATCTACAACACACTTCGTAATCCTACTAGCCCGTTTCACGACTCTATACAATTTATCCTTATCCTTCTGTCTGGCACTGTGATACCAGGCAACACAGTCATGGGTGATGATACTCTGAATAACTGATGTATAAAACAAATACAATATTTTCTCGTTTACATGAAATTGTTTCATCTTCCGAAGAAAAAACAATCTGTGGTTGCACTTGAGTGTGGTAGCTTTAGTCTGCTCGGACCAATCAAGTTTGTCATCAACAATAGTGCCTAGATACCTATAACTATGGACAATTTCAATTGGATGACCATCGATGTGAATAGGGAATTCTACAGGATCAAAAGATTTCTTCTTCCTGAAGTCAAAGATGATTTCTTTAGTTTTGTTAGAATTCAACACCAGATGGTTTTCAGTGCACCACCTACCAAAAGAGGATATACTCTCCCTATATTCTAACTCACTCTCTTTTATCAGGCCTACAATGACAGTATCATCGGCATATTTCAAAATACGAACCGACGGAATATTGGAAATACAGTCATTAGTATATAATATATAGAGAACAGGTGAGAGAACACACCCCTGAGGAGACCCTGTGTTCGTTGTGAGTACGTTGGAGAGTACATCATTAACCTTAACCCTCTGGGTTCTACCGTGTAAGAAGTCATAGATCCAGAGAACCAGTGACGGTTTCACATCCAAGAAGCTTAATTTTTCTACTAACTTATATGGCTGGATGGTATTAAATGCGGAGGAAAAATCCACAAATGTAGCTCTTGCATAAGAACTAACAGAATCTAAATGCTGGTAAAGTGAATGGGTTAACATGAGTACTGCATCTATGACAGACCTCTTAGACCGATATGCAAATTGGTTTAGATCAATTTTGTGACGGATTGATACAAGTACTTTTTCCAAAATAATTCTTTCAAAACATTTCATGACAACAGGACTCAATGCTACTGGTCTAAAATCATTATTCAACCTAGGACGATTATTTTTAGGCACTGGTGTAATGACTGATGCTTTCCAGCATTTTGGTACGATATGCTCATTTATTGACCTTTGAAATAACATACAGTACGGAGCAGTGAGTTCAGATGCGCATGTCCGTAGGACACGCCCACTAACACCATCGGGCCCAGTCCCTTTTCTAGGGTTGATCAACTTTAAACGTCTCCGAACTTCGTGCTCTTCAATGACAATTGGGTTGTCATCCGACGCGCGCAACCGTTCAACTTGTTCATCAGCGATATGACGGAAGTTTTCATTCTCGAAACGGGCGAAGAATGCGTTTAATTCGTCAGCTCTTTGTTGTGGATTAGGTTCATTTGCAAACATGTTTTCTTTCCGACTACTCGAATAATCTGTCATGTGCTCTAGACATTTCCACGCATCTCGGGGATTGTTTGTATGGAAGTTTTCTTCGAGCTTTTCACCATAATCTTTCTTTGCTTCACTGATTTTCCGTTTCAGCCTATTTGTCAAGTCTTTAACAAGTTCACTGTCCCTCAGATGAAATGCCCTTTTCCTTTCTTTCAAAATCAATTTCATTTCTTTCGTGAACCAAGGCTTATTGTTCGGATAAATAGTAACCAATTTAGACTGAATGTGAAGATTCTCACAGAAGATGACATAATTGTTAATTGTATCTGTGAGTTCATGTATGTCGTCGCAGGCACCATAAAATAGTTCCCAATCCGTAATATCAAATCCCGTCTGCAGTAAGTCAACTGACGTATTGTTCCAAACTTGAACTTTCTTTTTTTCGCACTGATTGGACTTAATCCGTTGTTTGTATTTTGGTAACATGTGAACGGTGTGATGATCGGACGCTCCCAGTCCCGGTCTCACAAGAGATTTGTATGCATTTGGTATCGAACTGTAACATCTGTCTAAAATATTTCTTCCCCGTGTAGCAAAATCAACTAACTGATGATATTGGGGCATGGTATCCTCTAATTCACAATGATTGAAGTCTCCCAAAATAATAACCGGGGAATCAGGGGATCGCGTTTCAAGTTCACTCACTTTATCTTCGATGATCTGAATAGCTGTTACTTTATTTGCATCAGGGGGAATATATACCAACACAACGTGAACTTGTGGAAATTCTCGAGGAAGATAGAATGGTCGAAAAGAGAGAGACAAAAGTTCAATATCAGTACAGCATGTAGACGATCTTACAGTATAGTTGTTGCACCACTGTTTGTTTACAAATACACATATCCCACCTCCTCTCTTTTTGTTTGTTAATTCAAAAGAACGATCAAGCCTTTCTACATCAAAACCAGCTATATCAATATTGTTGGAATGAATGTCATTATTAAGCCACGTTTCTGTTATACAAATCAAGCTAGAGTTTCTATATTCGTGATCATATCTGACGTTAGCACGAAGTTCGTCCATCTTATTTACAATCGATCTCACATTACTTAGGGACCATAACCTTTAGAAATAGCGCCCTAGTATTGCAAAGTCTTGAAATAGTTAAATTGCCATAACTTCCTTGTTTGAATTTATTTTGGTCTCATGTTTTCAGGGTTTGCCAATTGTATCATTTCACATACTCCAATTGTGTTTTACGCATCAGTGATCATTCCTTTAAGAAATAGCGCCCTCTAATATTTTGAGAATGTATATCATCTAGAGTTTCATCTCCTCCTGTTTTTTGCCCACTATTAAATCAGAGGCGTCAATGCATGCACATCGTTCTGAAACGATTGCAGTTCTAGTTTCAATAAGAAATTGTGGTAGGCAATGCTAAGTGTTGATCATTCGCCAGAATACTTATTTAGAACAAAGTTTCATTAAAATTATTTGGGCTTATATTCATCTCATCAACCTGTGTTTTTTTCCTGGCGTAGGTAACTTAAAAATACAACATGAGGGACCACACTAAAATTGACAGGCATTTTCAGTAATTTCGTTATCTTCATTAATTTTACTCACTACTTTTATAATTATTATAAATCATGAATATTCCTGGAAAATCGCTTCATATTTCATTTTTCAATTTTTCATGATTCTTCGTAAGTTTTGTTCAATTCTAAGAACATTTGATTATCTGGTTTTCTTTTTCAGTACGAGAGTTTTCCTTAAAACGAGATAAATTTCGGCGGTGTTCCACTTCCATGGAACCCTTGTGGCTTTCAAATTCGATTCACAAAAGTGCATGTGTCAAGCGGTAGGCCGTATACTGTGTGAGGGAGTTAGTCTGTTCTCAATGATAGTTTACATTTATTTTCTTAACGTTACGCGATGACTCGTATTTTGCTTGTATCATTTCAACGAATCGTTGGGTCGCATAACCCAACACTTCGCAAATTAGGGGGATGTCTTTACAGATATGTACGCAAAACGTGATTGCACGCCGTGACGTGATTACGTGAGTAAACGTTTTAAGCCGTTTTTGCCATTCAATCGTATGGACTATTCCTCATCATCTACCCGCTAAGGAAACCAATATTTAGGTATGGCCTAATGTGATATATTTTTTTTACTGCAGTATCAATCTGCTCTAAAAGGATATTTTGATTATTAAAAAAAATGTATGTTGAGTAAATGATTGTTATATTTTGTTTCTTTGTTAAAATAATGCCGTGAGCTGACGGAGGCTCAAATAGTTATCCTTGCGTCCCCGAGTGGAAAAATGAATAAGACATAATCCTGTTAATATTAATAGTGAATTATAATGATTATAAAGCTTGAATAGTAATGAATAATTAACTCACTGATTGCGGCTTCTTTTTGTTTTTCTGCACGAATTGCATCATTCTTCTTTTGTTCTTCTGCCTTTTCCTCGGACATCGCCATTCTCGGAAGATTCGAGAATCGCGTCCAGAATGTCAGTCGTACCAACTGATAGAAAGCAAAAATAAACAAGTGGAATGCCTCTGGCGGTCTCACCTGCATCACGCGATTCAATATAGCAGCAGCGCTGACTTTGAAAACTACTATAACTCGCATAAGATGTTCAGTGACACTTGGTTACTCTTATTTCCACGTTTTATGAACTAGACCAATACACTTACAAAGATATGACGGTAATTCAACAAATACCCCCCAACGTGGCCAAAGTTCATCGATCTCACATGACCTTTGACCTTGATCATGTGACCTGAAACACGCACAAGATGTTCAGTGATACTTGATTAATATTACGTCCAAGTTTCATGAATTACATCCATAAACTTTCAAAGGTATGATGGTAATTCAACAGATACCCTCAATTCGGCCAAAGTTCATTGAACTTCACTTTGCGAGCAAGTGAAGCAAGGGGGCACAGCAACTGGTTACCAGTTGAAAAAATATCTTCCAAAGTTTCGTTGTTAGTCTATAAATGTATGCATAAAATGGCACCCGAATACCTCTATAGTTTACTTAGATCACCACACCCGCCACATTACAGACTTCGTTTTAGTGAAGACACTTCAATTTTACACATTCCTAGAGTTGTTTCTAATTTTGAGGTCCCAAATTATGGAATAGTTTACCAATTCTTCTTGGATCATGAGAGTAATTTGTACATGCGAAGCGCATAGAGCAGATTATGCGCTTTATGATATTATTATCATTATTATAATTTCTATTATTATTATTATTATTATAATTATTATTATCACTATTATTATTGTTATTATTATTATTATTATTATTATCAACAACATGATCGAGCCTACCTCGTTTACCATGTACACAAGAGACTGTGGCGTTTATGAATATATCCCCTCCTATGAGTAGATAATAGCATTTTAATTCGGGGGGGGGTCTCCACATTCCGTTTATAATTTGGACACAATTAAGGGTCTTTTCTAAAAGCTAATAATATTGATTTGTACAAATATCTTACCTTTTGAGGATGAATGGGCTCGGTGAACAAGCTGATTACCACTACAAGGATGAGGGAGAATCCATAGAGGAATGCAGCAAAGTGAAGAAAGTGGAAATCCCTGACGATGTCGGGTCGACTGTCGGGTTGCCCACACGACGGAACACCGTAGACGAAATCTAGGACGAACCGGGTCAGTCCAACCATGAAACCGCACACCAGCCCCCAGAAAGCACCCTGATTTTTGTTTTGAATTTTTTTTTTAATAGAAAAATTGAAATACATGGATTTTTTGTCGAGCCATTACGATCATGAATCTGGGTTTAACAAGTTGGTTAGTAATATAATGACACCCCCATCACATCCCCATGTTAGCAGAGTCCACAAAGAGTATCCTGCAAGGTTTACGTTGATACCCCCCCCCCCTCGTCTGCTCTGTGCCAAATGTTGAGTGTCGGTAACTCCAATGGCATGAATGGCAAGACAATCACTAATCGTACTTTCCTATACCACTCCCTATACACCTCTGTACCCATTCAACTGCCCCCCCCCCCCCCCCAGCGTCTTACATAGAGTTACGCTTGATCCAATCAACCACAACTATGGAAAGCCAGCAACGTCAACATTTAAAATACGTGTTTGTTCAAAATATTTTCTAGATATGATGCATATTCATACATTCACCGTTTCCTTAACAATTCAGTATACTTCTTTCTGTTTTCAAAGGACATTGTGCAGATTCCCTATACAAAAAAAAATACGGATTGACGGATTTCCATTTAGGGCTGATCGAATCAATCGACGGGGTCCTTGAACTCATGTTACATGCAATACATTCTTTAATGTAAAACATAGCCCCTCAAGTTTGATGCTAAAGTCACATCAGAGGGCTAGCGAGTACCGAAAATAATTGATATCATTTTTAATCAATAAGAATAGCACTGTTAGTCGACAGTCACGCCGACGAAACCGACTCCATACCGGTCAATGATCTGTCGTTGGTAACATTATAGCTTTGATAGGTCCGGAGTTGCGTGCGGACCCCTTCTGACTTTGAAAGATTTAAAGTTGAATATCTTTTTTTTATTTACATCTCAGTTTTTTCCATCTTTATAACCATTCTTCAACCCCCCCCCCCTTTGCTTTAGATTTTGTTTATGATTTGCATACGATAACGACCAACCGTTTCATTGATTCTGTGCCAAGCAACAGCTGCCGAGAAGACCGAGAATACAGCAGGAGTAAGGTAGGACAAGATGGCTTGCATGTACACGAAGAGCTCCCCAGAACCATACGCTTGAATTACAGGAATCCATAATACACCTACTGCTACCAGAACAATCGTTGCCAATCTGATCACGAAAATAGGGGATTGGATAGAATGTCGGTTATTATAAAAGAAACCTTGATAAAGAGCAAAACCAACGGTTTCTGGAATACGTTAAACCCTCACCTCTTCCAACATTCATTGATCACTTCGATCTTGTACTGCATTAACCTCTTAGACATTTTGTTAGCTTCTTTTTATTCATTTTTCAAACTTTGCTTTCGTGTTTTGTCGCTTGCATTTCCTTAGATACATCAGCCGTTTTCTATATTTTAATTGATTGTTAGGGGTATATGGCGGAAGATTTTCCATAATTGGGGGTACTCGGGATCTCTTTTCTAATGGTGGTGCGCCTTCTCTTGAAGCCACTTGTATCTTGAGAAGTATTGTGCTCTGAAATTTAATCACAATATTATGTTATGAGACATAATATTAATGATGAAGGCCGATTGAAATGTCCCAGTATAGACATGTAATTGAAGATCCCAACTTTGAAATATGTATTTCTCATATTCTAACTAATTATCTTGTCAGTGCCGCTCATCAGTTGTGCAATAAGGTCACTCCCTAGTCCTTTTTGCTTCAGATTAATGCAGCCGCTTTGTCTGTAGCACAAACACTGACAAAAAAAAATGCCTCTGAGTTTGCCTACCAGAAATTCATTATTATCAAAAGGAATGTTGACGACCAAGGAGCAAATCATTTATGATATTGACAACACGGGCAACATACTTTCCAACGATAACGAGCTCGAGCTCTGTCGATCTCGGTCTGATCTTGTACCATACGTCGATGACGAACATCGAGCTGGCGGCGTTGAAGATGGAGGTCAACGAACTTATCATAGCTGCCAACATCGTCGCCAGCATCAACCCGCGAAGTCCTGTAGACGAAAGACAAAGTTTGCGAGCACACATTTTAAGCAATATTTGAGGGTATTGTAATAGGCCTACGGAATTGCCGGAAAATTGATCACGAATTTGCTTGCTCGCAAAAATCTGGGAAAGGGTATTAATTTACGCAAGAAAACTCTCAAAATCACATCAAGGATTTCAATAATCAACTGGAAATAAACATTTACCTGTCGGCATCAGTTCAACTACGAGTCTTGGATATGCGATGTTAGAACACCCTGCTGGATTTCCACAAGCTTTCTCACAAACTTCTGGTTCGACACAAGCGATTTCATCTGTTTGTCAAATACAAGAAATGATCATGGATTATTTTTTATTTCGTATCGTCATTAATCGAGCAGAAAAACAGTGAACTGTATGATTATTTCGTTACAGATGTCATCTTGTTCGCCGATAAAGCCAAATCCCATGGTTTGTTAATGAGGCAAGATAAATATCGAGGGGTATGACTAAAAACACAATCAGTCCCTGACTTTTATATCCGTTGGTATACATTATAACTTACAAAGTTTTATACTATGTATACCACTTGTGCACCATGTGCACCGTTGCCTAGAAGAGTACTCTCACGGTAACTTTGCTAATGTGGTAGCTACAATGTCAACCCTGCTAAACATCTTATTAAAATAAAGGTTTGAGAGTACGAAACATAATTAGCAAAGCCTCTTATTCTATCAACATATTATACAAGATCTTTTTTCAACGTGATCGATCATTGCGTCCTTTCAAGGATGAAGGCATGAAGCAGACGATGTATCAAATTCGAAAGGAAATTCCATTTAACCCGTTGCATACTGGATGTAGATTTTTCCCGTGAAATGCCTATGTGAATTGCAAGTTCCATAGACAACTGATTAACAAGAACTTAGTCAGGTTAGTGAGACTTACCTGGCCACATAGTTCGGCTGATCATGCCAGGGATGACCATCAAGAACATGGGAAGGATCTTGAAGTATCCGGTCATTATACATGCGGCCTTGCTGTGGGTCACATTTCTTGCCGCAAGAGTACGTTGAACAATCACCTGAAAGAAGCAATCATAAAAGTTAACCCTTTGCTTGTCAATGCTCAACGTCGCCAATTGAACCGTAATCATATGGTGGCCCTGAAGGGACATCGCAAATAGACCAAATCGCGAATATTCACGACGAAATTCGCGACGTCGCCAATTTCGTCGCCAATTTGAATATTGACGACGAAATTCACGACATCGTGAATTTCGTCGCCAATTTCGTCGCGAATTTGTTTTGCTTGCCTGGGCGGTATGCAGGTTGAAACCAATTCGTCTGCTGCTAATTCCTCCACTGACAACAGGGTCTACATTCTCTGTCCATTAACTTTTCGCCTAACAACCATATGGTCCAATAACCATTTGGTCCAGTCATCATTTCGTCTAATCACCAGTTCGTCTATGACCATTTCGTCTCATAATTAGTTGGTCTAATATCAATTTTATTTTCCTTAATTTCGCCCGATTAACACTTTGTTCAATTAGACCAAATGGCATATGAAATAAATGGCAATTGGACCAACTTGGTTATTAGACGAAATGGCAGTTAGACCATGTGGATACTGGTATACTAAATGATAGCAGACGAGTTGGCATTAGACCAATTAATAATAAATCATTGAAACGACAGAACGATGTCTACTGCTATCCATATGCATATGCGGATTGATATTTAAAAAGTGCTCTGTAAATATGACAGTTTTATGGTTTGAATATTAACATTTTCCGCTCGCGCTGTGCGCTCGCAAATTTCTATTTATCAGGTACCTATTATTTTCCTGTATTCCATAAAGTTTTTAAAATATTCCTTATCAGGTCTGATTGTCAAAACGAATCAGCTAGCGCTGCACGCTCGCATTTTGATTGTATGTCTCAATATTGATTATACAATTCCCTTTTCATGACAATGTATACAAAGCTTTAGGCTCGCAATTTGCGCTCGCATTAATTGTTAAAAATATATTAACTGATGCATCCTATTTATAATTACAAAAGTGCTTGAAATGTCCAGTTTTCAAGCCATTATATCATCAGACTTCTCGCCCTCATTAGGCATTAATGAATAAGATATTAATTTAATAATTGAATTGTCCCTTTTGTTTTATCTCGCGCTTAGCAAGAAGAATAGGAAGACAGTAACCATTTCCATATGATGACATGTCCTAAGGATGTATCGGTCCTATGTCAAAACTCAAAGTAATTATAATTCATTATAATCTATATGCACCTTACAAATTTCTTACAAAGTGCTTGAAATATAGAGCTGAAATTGACTCTTTTTTTCAGATCGGAATATCAAATAGTTTAAGCTCGCGCTTCGCACTCGCTTTGATTTTCATGATAAAGTATTATTTAGAATGCCTAGATTCTAGGTCTAAATATGAAACACACAGGCGCATGTTTTTTCAGATATTCAACTTGTTCTCTATTTAAATCATCCAGTTTCGGATCACAATATAAACAATTTTCTGCTCTTACTTTGTACTCGCATCATAAATGTAGGAATTACTAATTTTTTTTTCAAAATTTACAAAACATGAATGAAATTTTATTAGGTCTAAATCTCGATTTTTTTTCCCGCTCGCGCTTCGAGCTGCATCAATTGTTTAGTTATAAAGATATTCTGTTCACGATTACAAAAATTGATTAAAATTTTCCATTCTTTATGGAAAATGTCAAAATTTTTCAGCTCGTGCTTCGCGCTCGCATCAATTGTTTATTATACACCTATTCTGTTTAAGTTACAAAAGTCCTTAGAATTTTAATTCTTTAGGTAAAAATGTCAAAAAAAATTCAACTCGCGCATCGCGCTCGCATTATTTGATTTTTGAAATATATAAACGTCTTCATGACTAACTGCACGCAGTCTTTAACAGGTACATTTTCCGCTAGTTCATATCTGCTCGCGCTTCGCGTTCGTAGTTTTCTTTATTTGCATACACATCTTTTTAAGGAAAACAAACATTGCCCAGAATGTTCAAATTTTAGGAAGAAATACATAAGATTTCGAAAAAAATTAGCTTGCGCTTCGCGCTCACATTATATAAATAAGGATTATGATATTATATATTTATGTTGATTTATAAGAATAAAGCTAAGAAGACTACCCTTCACAGAAACCAAAAATCATCTTCGAGCGGCCGATCGGGGAAAATATGGCTGAAAAATAATTTTGCCCCTCCCCCCTATTGGCGAAGGCTGGATCCGCCCCTGAAACACCTAACAGGCAATGCGAGCGCGAAGCACGAGCGAAAATGTTATATAGTGACATGAAAGATTATTTTTATTTCCATGTCTTCCCCTCATCTAATTTTTTTCACTCGTCTTCCTCCTCTTCATTTTTTTCTCCTCTTTTTTCCCCTCCTATTTTGTATTCCTTTCTTCCCTTTTTCCTCTTTTGTGGTCCGCCAATAGGAGGAGGGCCCTCGGCCACCCTCCCCCTGGATCCGCCTATGCATATGGATAGCAGTGGACATCGTTCTGTCGTTTTAATGGTTTATTTTCAATTGGTCTAATGCCAACTCGCCTGCTATCATTTTGGTCGGTTACACTTCGTAATCATGGTAATTCCGAAGGTTCTTAATTCCGAAACACGTAAATTGCCTAGACCTCGATGTTCGTTAATCCGAAAACGTAAAAGGGTTCGTTAATCCGAGCATTTGTGGCGTTATTCCGAAGGTTCGATAATCCGAAAACGAAATAAGGTTCGATGTTCCGAAGGTTCGTTAGTCCGAAAACGAAATAAGGTTCGTTGTTCCGAAGGTTCGTTAATCCGAGAACGAAATAAGGTTTGTTGATCCGAAGGTTCGTTAGTCCGAAAACGAAATAAGGTTCGTTAATCATTACTATTCGGACTAACGAACCTTCGGAATTACGAACCTCATTTCGTTTTCAGATTAATGAACCTTCGGAATTACGAACCTCACTTTGTTTTCGGACTAACGAACCATCGGAATTACGAATCTCATTTCGTTTTCGGACTTACGAACCTTCGGAATTATGAACCTTCGGAAATACGAACCTTCGGAATAACGAACCTTCGGAATATCCGAACCTTTGGAATAACGAAGCTTCAGAATTACGAATGTATGCGATTTTGGTCTACCATCAGTTTTTCCACTGTCCACATGGTCTAACTGCCATTTCATCTTATAACCAAGTTGGTCCAATTGCCATTTATTCCATATGCCATTTGGTCTAATTGTACTAAGTGTTGATTGGGCGAAATTAAGGAAAATAAAATTGATATTAGACCAACTAGTTATGAGACGAAATGGTCATAGACGAACTGGTGATTAGACGAAGTGATGAATGGACCAAATGGTTAATGGACCATATTGTTGTTAGGCGAAAAGTTAATGGACAAAATTGCATTAGACTAAATGAATGTAGACCCTGTTGTGAGTGGGGAATTTGCTTAATGCCGACACCCCCCCCCCCACACACACACCTTGAACAATGTCAAGCAGGATGGCACAGTAACACTAAATCGGTCAAGAAAAACGACAAAGAAGTACTTGACTCTGCAGGGCAAACTCTTCACTCGAATTAAGAGTCTGAATGTGCAGCCTACTCATGCCTTGTGTACTGAAGGCTCTCTCGCTCAGGGAAGTTTTGTTTGTACTAGTCTTTGCGTGGAGGCACAATTGTTGACCAAAGTTCCAATCAGGGTATGTGCCTGCAGAATAGAGGAGCTCAAGGCCAGAATATTCGATTCTGATTAGTTGAAATCAAGTTGCGTTTGATTGGACACTTCTGCAATATGCACAACTGTCCTTGAACTTAGGACTTACTGTCCTGGATCAATACACATGTACAATGGGGAAAATAAGACGTACTTGATCCCGTTTCATATAAACTTATCATACTTACAAATTTGCAGTACAAGTTATAAGCTACTGAAAAGGTCCAATTTGATTGGCTGATGGTAAAATGTGCATGTGTGTGTGTTATTTTAAGTATTCGTGAAACAGGACCCTGATGGCAGAAGGATCACCTAAGGGTAAACAGTACCTGGTTTGTACACCAGAAGTAGCATCCCAGGATGAGGGTACCGAAGATAGATCCCGGCCAGGGGAGGTCCGATGTCTTAGCATCACGGAAGATATGCCATGTTTCCTCAGTGGGCATTCCGCAGGTGGTGTTTCCGTAGATCTGGGTGGTGTTGGGGATTGCCGACATGTAACGGAGACGAAGGGTCTCCATGGACCAGCCGATCTCCGAGAAAGCTGAATGAAGAAATTGTATCATTTTTTAACAGACCGTCGCCAAAATTTCAGCACAGCATAACCTATAATTATGACCTAGGATTTCTACACATGACTACAATTGGAAGGCCATACAGAGACACCATAGCATCATTTGTTTTAAATATCTGGGCGAGTGGCATATGCATGTTGATCAAGCTACTATACATGGGGAGTTACGAATTGATGCAGAGATTCGAGGTTTGAGCATTGGTCCCGTCTTTCGGACAGTGACGTTAAAAGTCTCTCCCATGCAGGCCACAGACGTAAATAATTATGTACAATTAACATGCGTCTGCAGAAACTTACACACAGACATAATCATCGCCCTCTCTCACACACCCATACACTGTGTTCATCCACTTCTTACAATGTTGTCTTAACAACACTCACCGATTCCCATTAAAATAAAGGCACCAATCGTCATGACAACAGCTTGGATGGCATCCGTGTAGATGACTGCTTTTAATCCACCTGCCACCGTATACACAGCGGTCAGGAGGAGCAGGACGATGATAGATGTATAGATGTCCCATCCTAAGGATTGTTGAATGACCAAGGAACCAGCGTACATCTCTCCCTGCAGTTAAATAACAATAATGATGATAATAATGATAATAATATTAATAGTATAATAACAACAACAAAGGCAATAATAATTATGTTTATTGTAATGACAATGATAATAATAATGATTTATTATTATCTTTATTAATATTATTATTATTGGCAAAAAGAAGCTGCTGAAAACTGCTTATCTAAAAAAGAGCCAATGGAGTAAATAAGAGAGTCAAAAGGGGCATAAGCTTTCGATCCTAGCAGAATCTTCTTCGGAGGCAAAATGACAAACATATAAGGTGGAACAACCATAATATAGACCAATGGTTTTATGGTTGTTCCACCTTATATGTTTGTAATTTTGCCTCCGAAGAAGATTATGCTAGGATCGAAAGCTTAGGCCCCTTTTGACTTTATTATTATCATTATCATCATCATCATTATTATTATTATCATCATCATTATTATTATTATCATCATTATTACTGTCATTATTATTAGCAATTATAATTATTAGCATTATTATTGTAGTGCATTTGTATAGCCCACATATCCACCTTTTTAGTTGCTCAAGGCGGTCCTGTATTACCCCCGGCTAAGCAAAGCTATTCCTGTGCTCACAGTTCTTTGAGGAATTACTTCCTGCTGGTACCTATTTTCCTCACCTGGGTTAAATTCAACACATTGTAGATCAATTTCTTGCTGAATGAACTTACGCCATGGTTGGGATTCCAACCCACTACCCTCTCAAGGTCCGAAGACTGGTTAATAACGCTCCAAATGTGACTCGTTGTTTAATATTATTTATCATTACCTTACGCGTGGCAATGGGACTATAGTTCGCAAAAAAGTAAATAAACTGCATCGTGCCTAATGATTGACAGAAAAATGCGAAATAAGACCAAAATGCGATTATTTTGGAGCAAGCACCGAGAGAGCCTGATATTAGCGTATTTTAGCATCGACTTCGTAGACGCATTCTATAGCGCACCAATTCCTTTGACATGCAAGTCAAATCACATTGGAGAGATCAGAGGTCATTGTCGAAAGTTGGTGGACCGGGACAGCACATTTGAACTGGACGAAAAATTGCAAATATGTCGTTTTTGTCCATTGTCCAGGACGACACTGTTGTTTTGATTCATGGGTTTTCGACAACAGATTATCAGCGTTATAGAAAGCGTCTGTGAAGGGATAGCTAACATGTCCTCTTATCAGATTAAAATCGCAGAAAACGTTTTATAAATCATTGTTTACCTATATTTTCATTGGTATATTTCCTATGTAGCAAGTCAACGTTATGTGTTAAAGGACAAGTCCACCCCAAGAGAAAGTTGACTCGATTAAAAAGAGAAAAATCCAACAAGCATAACACTGAAAATTTCATCAAAATCGGATATATGACTTGTTAAAGTTTCGCTTAGTTTCACAAAACAGTTATATTCAAATCCTTGTCGGTATTCAAATAAGGAGACTGATGACATCACTCACTCGCTATTTTTTTTGTATTTTATTATGTGAAATATGAAATATTCAAATTTTCTCCCTGTTGTCGTGTGAAACAACGATTAATTCCTCCCTAAACATGTGCAATTAGCATTGTTTAATACTTTATGGTTCAATCAACTTGGTCCTTTATTGTTAATTCTGTAAAAAATGAAATATTTTTTAATTCAAACAATAAAAAAACAAAAGAAATAATGAGTGAGGGACATTATTGACTGTCTCATTTGCATGTCACTGAGTTTTGCATATCACTGTTTTGTGAAAAATAAGCGAAACTTTAAAACGTCATAACTTTCTTATTTTACATCCGATTTTGATGAAATTTTCAACATAATGCTTGTTTGATTTTTCTCTATTTATTCAAATCAACATTTTTCTGGGGTAGACTTGACCTTTAAATAGCGGTTCTGCACATTCATAAACTTTTTCCACTTCATATATTGAATTTATCAAGGCCTGAATAAATAACAAAACGATGGTGTGCATACAACCGTTATTCAGAAGCTATAATTTTAGGGATACTAAACATGCTAAACGATCGAACGCAGAGAGGACTGGCGAGTCCCTAATACATCCGAGCATATGTGTGTTTACCAACGAACTTATATGGTGGACAAGTATTTGCTGATAGGTCTTACAGAATTCTTATGATGTGTGAAAAAGACAATGAGCCCCTCTCTAGTACACCGTGAAATTTCAGGGATTTAGAATAAATCCTGGTTGACTGTAGTTGAAACCAATCAAATTCTGGATTTATTTCGAATCATTAATATCTATTCTTAAATCTCGAGGGATTTGAATTCAAGTCCTTTGAATATTAAAATGAACGTTTAAGATTGAAACTAAATACAGAATTCAGTCGGCCCCTAACTACAGTTCCCCTGTTTCTGTTTATGGTAGGAGCTCGGCAGGACAGCGTTTTGCTGGTAAACGCCAATCTGGTATATAACCAATTACCTTGGAAACATTTTACGTCTAGGTTAATAAGTCATAGTGGTCGCCTCATAGACAATTATCAGATATTACTCTCGGGCCTTTTTATCAAAGTGGAGACAATGACGTGGTGGGGATTCGAACTCACAACCTTGCGATTATGAATCCAGTACTCTAACCACTGGACCACACGACCCATGTGGTCCAAGTATAGGTATTTCAAATCCCTCCAATTAAGAGTGTACGTCTCTGATAAGTTATGAAAAATATGATATTCAATATGAATGTTAAATCGACTTTGTCTGTCATCCATGTGTTACACAATAAAAACGCTGTTTAACATTTTATACAACCGTTGTTTACTATATGGATCTTGCATTACTTGTTTAACAGTTTAAGCAACCATGCTTAATCTATTGAGAATCAAATATCGATAATTAAATTTGTTAATGTAAGATTTATTTGTAAATGCTTGTTTAAACCGTTTAAACAACTACTGTAAGGTTCATACATTAAACAGCATTGTATATGCATTTTAAAATGCGTTATATTCTAGGAATACATAGGACCTAAATCAAGAAGGACGCATTCATATGTTGATTTACATACTCCAATAAGATTTAATTCAATCAGTGACGTCACTATTGTTGCGATCCGCCTTCAGATAATGGTCCACGTCAATGATGCGTTTAAATATTGCATTCAGATTGTGCATTTAGATAATATTGGGAAAGTGCGTTGGGATATATAATGACTATTAAAAGGGGAATGAAACTTTTGTAACAGGTAGGCTTGTGTCTAAACAGAAGAATCAAAGAATAAGAACAAAGAAAATTTGCGAAAAATCGGACAAATAATGAGAAAGTTATGAGCATATGAATATTGCAATCACTAATGCTATGGAGATCCTCCCAATGCGACAAGGATGTGTGATGTCACATGTGAACAACTTTCCCTTTGATGGACTATAAAATATCCCCAAAAGTCTTTTTTTTTGTTGCTTTTTCTGATGATGATACAAACTCTTTATCCATGATGTATTCTTTAAAAATCTGTAATGCATGCCCTCCGATAGAAAGAACACATGATCTACTGACAGATATGATAAAAGAGGCAGTTTATATGAAATATAGTAAAGTAATGGGGAGAGTTGTTCACAAGTGACATCACACATCTTTGTCGCATTGCCAATTTGAGGATCTCAATAGCATTAGTGATAGCAATATTCAAATGCTCATAACTTTCTCATTATTTGTTCGATTTTTCTCAATCTTTCGCTGATCTTTTTCTTTGATTTTTCTGTTTTCACACAAGCTATCTTGTTCCAAAGGTTTCATTTTTCTTTAAGATTAGATAATGTTATCAATTTTTACTTTCAGTGTATGTCTTCATATACGTAACATTCAACTTTACTTTGCTAGTGGCCCAGTGGATCAGTCTCTTGACTTTGAAACAGAGCCGGTCGTGGCTTCAAATCCCACCGATGGCGTAATTTCTTTTAGCAAGGAATTCATCCACAGTGTGTTGCACTCGACCCAGGTGAGGCAAATGGGTACCGGCAGGAAACAATTCCTCAAAAATCTGTGTGCACCTGAATATAGCCTAGCTTAGCTGGGTAATAATAATATCAGGGCCCGCCGCGCCGGGAGTACAGTTTTCGGAACTGAAGTGGCTACCCTGGGTAAATGTACCGTTTTCATTATCATTATTACCATTAATATTATTGCTTTTTAGAATATATTACATGCAGATACGACGTTCATATTTGCTTGCACGTTCAAAGTAGGTTCAAACATATCGCAATACTCTGTCCAGCTAATTTGTATTCCTTGCTCAATGCCTCAATTTATTTTGTATGTATAAGTTCATTGTATTATTTCGACCACATTACTTTGTTCTGTTGAAAATGAAATAAAATAAATTGAAATTGAATTGAAAAATTCAATCGCCGTATTTCGATGTTTTGCTTTCAAACATTGCGTTTAGGATTGCGGTGCATTAAAGTGCTAATATCTAGGAAACGGTTCATCAACATTTTTGTCCGACGAATTATTGGATCTGATATTGTTCCTTGATTTCGATTGGCTGAGAAGGACTTCTGTGGGAACTGTCGGATACATCACATTTTGACGGATGAAACGTCCGACAACTCATTTCAGATTTGCTGCGTTCAACCGTGCTATCATATTACAAGCTGCAAGCGTTGCGCTCGGATTTTTTGATACGTTCTAAGAATGCGTTCAGATTTATTGTATTCAAATACTATCCTCAAATGTATTGCGCACCGTTAAGATTCTTCTGTACTCAAGATATCATAATATGATCACATTCTCTTCTCGTCCTTGTGGTTCATTGATTAATAAATTATAAAGAGTGACTGCAAATTTACCGATAACATGATGACGATCGCCATGATGAGATTGATAATGGAGATGAAGATTTGAAGACGATCCCCTCCAAATCGGAGTTTGAGGTATTCAGGGACCGTCGAAACCTTGGAAAAGAAAGAAGTTGTTACGATGTTGACCTTTTCCAAATTATCATATTCATTAAATCCATATTTCATTTTCCATGATCCAATATCTGTATTTTAATCTGTTCAGATAAATTATATATCACACACAGCATTTTTATCGATACCAGTGATTACCCATTCGGCCAGTGTGAAATATTCGTATGCTGTATAATAATAATAATGCAGTTCTTATAGCGCATTTCAGACCTGAAGGACTCTCAATGCACTTTACAGAATTAAAGATTATACAACATAAGGAATTACTTAGAATAACACTTAAACAACATCAACAATCACTTACATACATGTATGGCATAAGTATATTGGGAAAGGTCTATTTGAATGCTTCATTAAAGAGAAATGTTTTAAGTTGTGATTTGAAAAGTCCAGGATTATTTTGTGATAGGAGAGTACTGGAGAGGGAATTCCAAAGGGTTGGGGTCCCTGTAGGAGAAGGACCTTTCGCCATGCGTCTTATAGTTCATAGTCTGGATACTCGAAGGAGTAGTTGAGTTGATCTAAGTGTCCTAGAGGGGTGTATGGAGGAACAAGTTCAGAAATATATTGAGGGGCAAGAGCCTGGACAGCATTAAATGTTATTAGAAGGACTTTGAAGCAAATTCGTGATTTGATAGGTAGCCAGTGAAGTGCTTTGAGAATTGGGGTGATGTGGTTGTGTTTCTTGGATCTGGAGACAAGTCTTGCGGCTGAATTTTGGATTCTTTGGAGCTTTGTTATATGATATGTATATGACTTAGAGTGTAATCAATATGATTTCTTCGTCAGATTGTTATGTACATTTATTTCCTTAAAAAATTACCCACATAATAGTGCAGTTATGTCAAGTCAGACCTATCAAAACTTACGTTATTTTCAAAAACATCTATGGTTCAGTTCAGGGTCAGATTTTTTTAGCTGCGACATAATATTATAATCTAGTTCCATTGGAATTAATTCAAGTGCTAAAGACTTCTTTATCTATACTATTGTGACATTTAATATTTGACAATGTAAAAATTTATAAAAACAACAATAAGGTGACAACGGATATACAAAACTGCATACAATATTATTGTAGGTCTCTAAGTATATGAAAAAAATACTAGAATATGTAGATATGAAGAAAAAATCTCAGGTACTAAATTTCTCTGAAACTCTTTCAGCGAGTTTACTACATGTATACTTTAGCAACATATCCCATACAACACGTTTCGTAATATCATTATTTTGTTTTACCATCCTTTTATTATGGTTTTACATACCTCTGACGCGAAGTACACAGGCACAAAGATGAATCCCAATAACAGCAAACAATTTAAGGCCTAAAAACGACAAAAAATTAAAAGAGAAGAAAAAATATATATTTCACCGAGACATACAATACTTTTTGATTAAAATTACTTCAGAAGCTAAGGTCATTGTTTGACTCACTCACCACCGATCGTAGATAAATTATGTATGCGGGAGCTGTAATTTGTTTATCAGGGGCGGATCCAGCTTTCGCCAATAGGGAGGGGGAATATTTTCATCTATATGTTTCTCGATCGGAAATTCTAAGCACTTTTTGCAACCGTGAACATCATGTGTATCTAAACAATATTAATGCGAGCTCGAACGCGAGCCGAAAAATTTTGACATTCTAACCCCAAAGTTGGAAAATCTACAAGTATTTTGGGTAAACAACAATAGGATGGGTATCTATCTCCACATTTTATGCGAGAGCGAAGCGCGAGCTGACAATTTTCAAATTTCCGACCCCCAAACTGGATATTTTTGTAACCATGAACAGGATGGGTATCTGTCTTAATAATTGATGCGAGTGGGAAATGCGAGCTGAAAAAATTAATATTCTGACCTGAAATTTTGACATTCTAAGCACTATTGGTAATCATGGCCAGGATGGGTATCTAACAAATCGTTTTATGCGAGCGTGAACCGCGAGATTAAATTGTTTTATATTCAGACCCAAAGCTGGACATTCTAAGCACTTTATCTAACCATGGACAGGATCGTCACCTTAACTATCTCAAAAAAATTATGCGAGCGCGAAATGACAATTTTTTGAATTTCCGACCCAAAACTGGACATTCTAAGCATTTTTTGTAACTATGAACAGGATGGGTATCTATTTAAACAATTGATGCGAGCTGAAAACTTTTGAGATTCTGCTTTAAATTTGGACATCCTAAGCACTTTCTGTAACCCCCCCCTAGGTTGAACATCAATTCGGCGCCCCTAGAATGAAGATCATTTCGGCGCGCCTATGTCGAACATCAATTCGTCCCCACCCCTCCCATGTAGAACATCAACTCGGCGCCCCCTCCATCTTCTTTTATTTTTCCTTCTCTCTTTCTTTACCCCCGTTTTTACGTTTATTTTCTTTTTCCCTCCTCCCCCCCTTTGCTTTCATTCTCTTTTCCCCCTCTTTTTGGCGCCCCCTTTTAAGCCTATGCCGGGGGCCCTGGCCTCGAAAGCACCCCCTGAATACGTGCATGTTATTGTTGTTGGATCAATCTCTTTATTCAAATAAACTATTTCGGGGGTGGACTATAGTGCAGAAAGTGTTGATGTAGATAACCTTACCTGGAATTCGTATATGACCACTCCATATCCCGATATGGATGCCGTCCCGGAGACTCCGATAAACGTCGAACTACCGATGTTCGTCACGACAAGCGATAAACCTACCTGTAGAATAGTTGACCATTTATTTATTTAGTTATTTATTATTTCATTTATCTATTATTTATTATCCATTCATGTTCACAATGTCACAGTCTGAATACAGCGTAATAGGTTACATATGTGAAGGTATATGCCACAATAAAGTGCATAATAAACATACAAAGGTGTTGAAACATATGACAGCGCCCCGGGACAGCACACAGAGAAATAAAGGATGTGTGTAATCACAATAACAAAGATGATAATGAATTGTATTGAAATTGATGATAACAACTACAAGGATAATAGTCATAATAATGATAATTGTAATAACGATAATTATGATGATAACAACATTAATAATAATAATAATAATGATAATAAGCATCTGATGGTTATTTATGATGATGGTGACAACTTTAGCAATTTTAATCATTATATTTCGACATTGATCGTACTTACGATGGTGAACAACTTCCAGAAATAAAGATTATTTTATGGTAATGAAAACAATGTTAATAAGAGATATTGATTTAATTGAAGAAAAAAAAACATCCTAGTCAGGACAGTAATGATTGCATTCAAGTTTGAATTAAGCGTCCTGGTTTCGGACTCTTCACCGAGAAATTATTTGTTAACAGAAATTTCACTCTCATTTAATTCCATGATTATGAAGTTGCAATGTTTGATGAGTGGTGTATATTTAAGCTATTTTTATTAAATACAAACAAGCTGAATAAAAGTGCACTTACGAGATACCATGGCATCTGTCGTCCCGCCAAGAAGTAGCCACTTGTATTGTCTTTTCCTCCTCCCCATGCTGCCTGTTATTGATACACAATTAAATACAATTTTAAATGGTCAGTCATAAATATTCTATATCATTCTTTGCGTCCTATTATACCTTTACGTTCTATATGTCCATACGTTCTTTATCCATAATATTCACAGTAGTTATGTTAATACGAGAGCATTCGGGTATCATATAAGAAATTTGGCTGTGTTCGGTAAGGTACACGGATGGAAGGATCCATTTTCCAATTTCAATATTTTTTTTCTATTCTCTGTAGTATTCTTTAATACATTATTTGTCTGTGTTTCATTAAATTTTGTCCTTACAGAAATTTTCAATAGAATATCAGGTTGCATGTAGAATTCATTTCAAAGAGACATGCAGTCAACAGGAACAACCAAAATGACTCTTCTATCACCCCCCTGGCAACTATCTTTCTTTTGTTACCTCTGAAATTAAAGTAAATATGCGACCTATTCAGAATAGAATTATTAACTCTCTGTATTTTGTGTGGGGTCTTTCAAATAAATGGGAGTCGGTTTCACGAGTCATTTCTTGCTTGACGTGCTCTCCCTGAACTTATCAAAGATATATTTCTATTTTATTTAAAAAAAAGCCGCAACACGCTCAAATACCAAAAAAAAAATGTAACGGAATTATTTATTTAACCATGAACAACAAAGTCTTGTTAAGTGATTTCATCTTAATTTTACTTCGAAAATGCTGTAACAAAGATTTGAAATAACGTTTCATAGTTTAGGAACTCGGCAGTCGCCATGCAGTGCGCAATGGCAGCTAAATTTCTTTCTCCCCCTTCCTCTCTCTCTCCCTCTCCCTTTCTGTCGCTCTCTCTTATTCAATCTCCTTCTTCCTCTCTCCTTCCCAAGATCAAAAGAAAAACAGAATCTTCACGATACAAAGCTAAGGGGCGTTTCCCCAGTTTGAACGTATCAATGTTATATCAATTTATGCCTGCAAGGTCAAGGAGGGTAGCGGGGAAAAAGGACAGGCGCCCGATATTGTTCCGAAATACGAATTTCCCCCAAAAGAATAATAATTAAAAAAAACTGAATTAAAATTTAACTCCATTATCATGCACTTGCAAACAGTGTGACATCTTTCTTTTACCATCTTTTGGTCGTAATTTTAGTCTAACTCATTTTGGAAAAAAAGAAATTTCACCAGCTTTTTTCACTTTGTATTTACTCTTTTTATGTTTATGCAAAGCAAAGTAAATGATACTTGGCGCGTTTGGACAAAGTTCACTTTTTTTTCCTCAATGTCCTTTGCAAATAAAAGTCATTGGATTTTCTTTTAGAGAGAAGTCGCGTGAAAGAAATTCAGTTGATAGCAAGAGCTTTGTGCCAAATATGGAAACGAGATAGTCCGTCACGTTTTTTTAGCTTTGACAAAAAAGACAATAGTTGGCACTTAAACTTTTTTTGTGCATACACCCTATTTTATAGGTTAACATAACATTAAGCCTATAGATAGATCTGTGGTTTGTCCAATAACAATTTTCTTTACAATATTGATAAAATATTGACAGGTTTACCATTGCGAAAAATCATCTTTCATCACACCACCCACTTTCTCTCTCTCTCCTCTCGGCCAGAAAGCCAGATATCACTTCATTACCAATTGTATTGATCATGTTGATGTATGTCTATTTGTAAGATAATCTCTTGAATATAAGTCTTTATAATATTGAAGAGACTGTACCATGTGAAAGTAAGTAATTAAGAAATGAAAGAAAGAAAGAAAGAAAGAGAGAGAGAGGGAGGGAGGGAGGGAGGGAGGAAGGAATGAAGGAAGGAAGGAAGGAAGGAAGGAAGAAAGAAAGAAAGAACAAATGAATGATAAGTAAATAAGCAATATATAAGTAAATACATGTAAGTAAAAAAATACAAAATCAATATATTTAAGCAGTGATTTAAATGTTTGTCTGCCATGTACATACTGGTATGGTTTAAAGAAATACACATGACACATTTATTGTTCCCTAAAAGAATTATTGCATCCTTTTTTATCAAAAGGAGGAGAATGATCCAATAGTGTACCTTATCCCTCTGGTTCTCAAGTTCAACAATGTATAAACATAAAAACACCTTGCATGAGTAACCTGTATGTCTTATTTATGACAACTATTTTTGGGTGACACCCATTCATGGCAAATGCTATAAATGCACTCCAACCACACTTGCTAGCCTCTTGTCGAGTCCCTGGCATCTGCTTCCCGAGCGAAGCGAATCGGGCCTAGCGAGCGCAGCGAGCGAGGCTCTGCTTCGCTATTCATGGCTATATCCCTCGAAACAGCCGGCAGGACCTCGACAAGAGGCTACACTCTTGCTTCCTTTTTTTCTTCACCTTCTCTTATTCCTGTTTTTTTTCGAATTCTTACTTTTCCTTTCAATTCTGTTTATTTATCTTATTTGCGCCTTTCACTTCTCCATAAGTGTGTTTTCCTTCTTTTTTTTGTCTTCTTCTTTTTCCTCTCCTTCTTCTACTTCTAATTATTATTATCATTATTGTTATTATTATTATAATCATTATTATTTTACTACTACTACTACTTCCATATATTCCTTTAACATATTCTTCGTCTTCTTTACTTCTTTCTCCTCTCCTTATTGTCCCACTCTTGTTTACTACTTGAAAAGAACACCAATTTGACGGCCTGTACCTAGATTAAAAAATCCAACTTACGTTGTCAAGTTCAGGTGTATTTACGATAGGCCCTTCACTCTTAATGTTTAAACTTAAGCTTTCAACTTTTTTTTTTCATTTTTTTTTACCTCTTTACATGTAGATCATGATGGAAATAAACCTCCACAAACAAGGAATTGATCTGAATAAATCATATGAACACTGTTCGTAATGACTTGAAAGTTTTTGCTATTTGTCATTTCTTCATTTTTCTTACTTCCTTCATTATTTTGTCCCCTTCGCTTTCAGTTTTTTTTTTATCTCCTTCAACCAAAATTGAAAATAGAGGGTTAGCTAAATAAGGCCTGCACACATTATCCGTGCCTATGATTTTCATACTGGGAAGTGAAGTGACTGAGCAAGAAAAACTGTCACTTTCAACAGTAAAACTTGGCATTTTAGACATACAATACCGTGGATGACGTGAGGGGCTGGCTGTGCAAAATATCGACATCCCCCAAATAGCTTTTAATTATTTTCATGCGTAGGACCATAGCGACCGAGAAAGAAAACTTGCAAATTGCAATCGGTGTGTTGGCTCAGTTGGTAGGACATCCGTCTCACAACCCTGTTTAGCGTTCAACATTTCAAAAGAAAGAGCTACGTCCATCTGGTGCTGCACAGTGGCTGCTGAGTCCACGATTAATTGGACAAAATATCTGAGTATTTCCATTTCGGCCAATTGATTAAATTTGTATATATTCATTTATGTAAATTCATTTATCTAAATCGATTAATCGAAGCACTATACCGGTAGTGATAGTATAAATTCTTGTAGTATAGCCATTAATGATGGCAGTAATCTAGAATTGACAAATGTATCAGAAGTCGGTATGTGTGTATATGGGGGCGGGGGGGGGTCGAGATGTTGGTACCGATCTTTACCGTCGCCATCCGAAGGACGTGACCCAGGGCTTAAACCACTGCCCTTTGATTCAGGTTGTAAATCACCCGCGGACTCGCTCAAATCAAACCAACCCACAACGACTATCTATTCAATCATAGAAACCAGGGAAATTCATCATTAATCCATATAACTATAATATGAATAATAGTACCGTTGTGGTTACAGAAATCTTGTTAAGGAAACAAATATAAACAACCCGAACTCGCTGTAGCCGTATGGCAGTGCTTTGCTATTAAGATTAAGGGAATCGCAGAATTGAGATTTCACCAAGGTTCGTACAAAAGTTGGAAAACGTTCGTACTAGGTTGCAAGAAAGTCGGTGAACAGTTTCCGCTGTTGCAAATAGTATTTCTTGTAGCAAAGAACTTTTAAACATGTTCAAAATGTCTTAGCGAATCTTTTTCTTTCCGCTAGCACTTGTAACGTTTGCAAAGCAGTCATAAGTCATTTGCATACGGTTGCAAGACGGTGTCGGCGTGTCGCTGAAATTCTTTTGATTCGCCAATATGACTGTTGGCTCCTGTATAAAATCATCCCACTAATAAAACAAAAATGTGAGTCGAGCGTTTGCGAACCTATTTTTCTCGTTAAAAAAGCTGACGAATAACAAAATTGAAACGTTAGTAAGAATTTGCCTCTAGGTTAGATACCCTCTTTAAGCTAGGGTTACATCGGAACCGAATCAGCTGCGAATTCATCCGAATACACGTATTTGGGTGGTTTCGGGGGTATTCTGTAGCTGTTCTCCCTTCGCGAACGCGAGAAAATTCGGGAGGAATTCGGGAACATTCGAATCCACCGAAACCATCCGAATCAGCCGTCGTATTCGGGCAGAATCCATTCGGTAGAATTCGGTTTTGGTGTAACCCTATGTTTAGATAATGAAGGTTTAGATCTACAGTGAATCCATTTTCTTACCCATATTCCAATTGAGAACACGGCGGCAAAGTGAATGATGATAACCACGATGTCCCAAACTTCTAATTTTCCATTCGTTAATAAATTTCCCATTGTGATTTGCCTGCATGCGAAACGATGAGAAACATTTTTATTGGCCGGATTACATGTTAGTGCGTAAAATCTATATGTTAATGACCATACTAACTAAAAAGCGATTGCAACAACACTATTATTAGTTATATTACTGTAAAATTTGCCTCAAAAGAGGCTTAAAGGACAATGACAAACCTTGGAACTAGTTAGCTTGTATGAATACAAAAAAAATCAAATAAAAAGATCAGTGAAATGTTTGAGAACAATTGGACTAACAGTAGGAAAGATATGAGCATTTTGATACAGAAATCACTAATGCCCTAGAGATCTTCCCTTTGGCAATGCAACAAAGATTTTTGACGTCAAGTAAGTGCAACTCTCCCCTTTGTACACTAAAAATATAACAAAAGTATAAATTTTGCTCATTCTAATGATAGTGTATATAGGGAAAACTCCTTTTCCATGCTTTATTTGATAAAACCTCCATGTCCTTTCATAAAAACAAAATCGTGTGATTTATGAATAGACTTAATAAACGTGATAATCTAAGTAAAAATATGCAAAGAAGTAATTAGAGAGTTGGACATTGCGAGTGTGACATCACACCTGTTGGTCGCATTGCCGATTGGAGGACATCCACATTATGAGTGATCTATAACATGCAAATGCTCATAACTTTCTTATCATTTGCTCAATTATTCTCAAATTTTCATTGATTTATTTATTTGCTTTTTGTTTCTGTTTTCAATTTAGCTAACTTGTTCATGTGGTTTAATTCTCATTTTACGTCTTGCTTGGAATTGAACCCGAAACCTCCCGGTTGCGAGCCCATCCCCCCCCCACCCGTATGCATGAATATTTTCCATGGGGCAACTCCCAAAACATAATTATTTAAGCGAGAAAACAAACGATCGAGTTTAATACTAGGCACTGTGTACGGCCATGAAATACATTACTCTAAAACTGAATTTTGTCTTTTTTACTCCCAGCAGCCTAACAGAGATACATAACGGTGCTATGTTCTGTTATTTATTTTCAGTACGGTAATAGTATTCTATCCGAACAATATTTTTCATCTTGATAAATGTCTCTTAATAAATCACAATGCATAAAACCCCATACAAGCTTTCATTTACAGTAATCATGGATTACATTTAAAACCTCGCTTGATCAGTGTTCAAAATACTACTATGCCTACCAAAATCTATTCATAGGATAAATGAATAAAAAAGCCACCTTGCACATGTTACATTTAACAGTAAATATGCAAAACATAATACAGTTTTATCCTACCTTTATTTTTAGGTTTGCTTAACCCAGCTTAAATGGTTCCAACAGGACGCTATAAATATCAATCCACCAGTCCAACTACAATAACTGAAACACCAAACCATATACAATATTTCTCTGTCGCCACATTTTCCCTTCTTTCAGCTGGAGGTGGCTTGGAGTAATGCTTTAGATGGTTGAGTAGAATTCAATCGAGCCTAGATACGTTTGATTAAGTCCATTGATTAGTATTATCATATTGTTGTTAACGGTGCTGTTTACAGAGGTTTACCTTTCAATTCAACTTGCCAATAATTATTTTGGTAAAATTGGGCAACCACTCATCCAAGGAATATTTATACAACAGGGGGTCCGTTGTGTAAAGGCCATAACATTCAAGGTAACTTTGCAATGATTTTCATTCATAAATTCGGCTACCACTCATTCAAGGGAAAAAAAACTAATTCATCATCATTATAACAAATCAGGGGTCACGTTATTACAAGGGCCTTGCCATTTTAACTGAGGAAACTTAACTTTGTGAGGATTAGTGTTTTATTGTAACTTGTCTGATTATGTTTGTCTAAATCGGGCAACCATCCATGCGAGGAAAATGTCGGTGTTTCATAGATGCCCCGTTTTACAAAGGCCATGCAAGCCATACGATCGAGGTTTGAATCTAAATGCAACTTGTGTCATCCGAAGAATAGAACGGTATATCTTTAATACGGAGTTGCCCCGTTTCACAGTAGCTCCGTGGTTTCATAGAGGACTTACGATTGCATTTGAGGTAGATTTGCTATGATGGTAACTATCTTGATGACAATGGTAACTGAACTCGGCAGCCAGTCATAGTCAAGGTAGTTATGAAAATGGCGAAGGTACCAATATCGTGAGTCTATTTTGAAACTGACCCCTGGCCCTCGAACTGTGTTTTGTGTGACGATAAGATCTCATCTAATCAAGAAAAACATCCTTGCATATCATTTTTTTTATTTCGTTGATAATCATCTTTATCATGATTAGTAATTTTGTTCGGCGTCACTTGTGCCTGAGAGACGGAACGAGAACTGAATCACTGTGACCCGCAGATCTCTAATTCGGTTAAAATGAAGTTGGGATGCAAAGGTCAAAATGAATTTAAAAAAAATAAAAAATGGTTACCCCCCCCCCCCCCTAGCGATCTTGTTCCAACGAAATGTTATCCTAAATTCTGAAAGCAGATGGCATTATTTAATTCATGTGATTTAATACAATATTCAAAATAAAAAATGATGTTTTCATTTTCTTTTCATTTACATAATCAATAAACAGAGATAGTAACATCTGCATGGTCTTAAGAGGTCTTATCGAATCCAATAAGAAATTTAGCTCGAGATAGATACAAAAAGGATTAGCAATACTTAATTTTACTATCAAAATACGATAAAAACCATAATCTTCGAATACCAATGAACTGAGAAATACTCTTAAAAATAATATCAGATCAGTTACCAGTGGCATGCGAGATCTTGCTACCTGTTCTGCTATAATAATGAATTGATTACCATTTGATTGAAAAAAAAGAAACAATTATGATAATTCTTACCTTATTCACTTTTCCTTCAAAGATATAGTGAAAGAAGTATCTCTCATTTATGTACGAAACGAATATCAGAGACTGTTTTGATTTATAGATACTTGATACATGACAAACTTTGATTTCACGGAGATCTACTTAGTATATAGCTTTCACCTGATAAGTGGTACTTTGCACGTCACGTGACCCTTTGCCAACCAATCAACGTCGATTATTTACCCTAGGTGCTGGGAACTGCCCACCGCAAATAGTACAGACAAACATCAATATTATACAGTCGTATTCTAACAATTATTATGCCCGTGGCAGGTAAAATAGTCCGAATAGTGCGAAATTGTAACATATGCATGCATGAATAATCACTTTCTTTGCAGTATTTGTCGGATATTTATGTTTCTTCTCATACTTGACACTTTTCCTGAAAATATTGATGATCTATGACATGTATGATCATGATGTGAAAATCTTGTATTTCTATGAATACACTTTCCCCTTTATCGAAAATGTCTCATCTATGTTTGCCTATTTGTCCTAGATCAGATATTGACTCTCGAATTATTTCTCGATACTCCAAGTGTATCTAGAATGTGATGTCAATTTCAAACTGTTGATTTTTATAAAATTTGACTTATTTCAATCTAGCAGTCAACCAATTTTCAATACTTTTACATGTATTTGTAAAGTCTCTAGATGCAAATGATTTGTTTTTTATGTAAACGTTGCAAAATAAATAGTCTTCGTATACGACTGCAGTGTATGTATATTGTATGCATGTGTGTATGTGATAAACCGAAATTGAATTGAATTGAACTAAACTGATTCAAATATGGAGAAGAAACATCAAAGAGAATGAAAAGGCGTTGAAAAGTGGAGATGTTTAATAAAATTCAGAATTCTATAAAAGTCACGTTGTCCTTTAGCCAGTAACAGAAAATAGATAATCACTTTAATCAATATACAAGTCTTTCAAGTTTTGTTCGGTATTTTCGGAAATGTTCGATATATAATTATGTAGCTAAACAACTTCATCAACTAATCGCTGACATCTGCATGGAACCTCATTCGAATACGCATGTTGGACATCGTTCTTCATATGCAAGCGGTGTCGATCAAGACTCCGATCATGATGACGTGTCCCCGACCACCTGGCCGAGTAAGTCCTGTCGATCATGACGAAAATATAAACGTTGCCGAGCTTAACCGAACTTTGCCGAAAGTTTTTCGAAAGGGCTTGATTGAATTAATCAGTTCGTCAGTGGAAATGGAGCTTTTCTTGATGTAAATCTTATGAAGTGGGTAGATCGGTATCTAATAACCATGATAACGATATCGTTGTGGTTTCGCACTGTGCTTGCACGAATATAAATCAGAGGTTTGGGGTTCAAGTCGCGCCCTAGTGGACGTTTCATATTGTTGTTCGGAAGTTGTGGACCATTTTACGCACCCAATGGCGCCATAGGTGGGGAGGGGGCGGTGCATGGGTACTGATCCCTCCCCAAAAGAAAAAAAATGGAAGGAAAGTGTGAAATATGATATAACGTAATGTTTCAGTCAAAATATTAGATTTTTTAATTCAAAGAGGTCAACATTTTAACTCACTCACTTCGCTTGCTGGCGAGTTTTAAGACATTTTGCCCCATATACCCTTGCGCCCTCTGAAGTTTGTTGCCCCATTGCGCCACCATAGACCGGTGGCCGTTTCTACGGGTCTAAATCAATATAAACAATAGATATCAATCTACCACAAAAATGGGTCACCAGATCGTGTGTAAAATTACAGTTTTATGAAACGGCCCCTGGGTTATATACTTTTATATCAGTTCTCATATTCAGAGTAAATATTCAGAATTGATATTCAGATCTGATACACGCCCTTGAAATCCAAATACACACAAATGGTCATGACGAAATGGGTACATGTAAAATTTTAAGCGCCCTCCCCACATACAGTTTAAACACGTGTTTGAAATCCCAAACAACAAAGTTCCTGTTTTTAACTGTTAGACAACCATTGTAAGGTTCATTCAGTAAACATGGTAAACAGCGTAAACAAAAAACAGAGTTTTTTTTTACTTTTCAGGTCCACCTGGTCACACGCCCACCCACGCCTCGTCAAACACCCACACTCACACCCTGATACACACCCACACGCACCCTTGCAAACACACACGCACACACACACACACGCGTGTACACACGCTGCCAAGGGAACACGCCTCCAAAGAGAGCAAACAAAATGACTTCTTTCAATAAACAACGAATAGATGATGACCTAGAAGATCTATGAAAACTAAATAGATGTGATAGCAATGCGTTACAAATCACAATTTAAAAAGATGACGGAATAATGCCGATTATCTGGAAGACTATGGGCCTTTTCAAACGTGAATCTTGAATCATCATTCGGCCCTTCACGGTGAAATGATGATTCGAGATTCACGTGCGAAAAAAACCTACTGTAATGACGATTGCTATTGTAATCGTGACTGTGATTCGCGATCGTGATTCTAATCATGTTCTAGTTTGGGTCCTTTACGTGTTAAATATTCGTCATTACCCTTATATTTCACTGGAATCATACAAATTACGATTTTTTTACCGAGTGAAAGGGCGGTTAGCTACATGTGGCTTTCACTATCATCGCGGTAATCTCGAATCATTCATAACACGGTACTATAACGTGGTGATATATATATTAGATATTCAAACTTCAGAATCACTCTTCTATCATTGAACGTGTCTGTTGCCGACTTTGCTATTTACCCTCGAGCTTGAAAGGGCTTTCAAAACATTATTCGTCTTCCCAGTATCGGAATATTTTTTTATTGTAAACAAAAGCAGCATCGTTGATGGTGGAGAAATAGGTGAGTCAATATTTTACTAGCACACCCAAGCTGAATAGATTTTGATTCAACATAAAGCAATTACGGGAGAGGGGAGGATAAACCGAACTTTGTCATACTTCTGTTATATCAAAGTCTACAATTCACAATGTATTGACTGATAACAAAAAATTGAAAAAATAAAAGTTATTAAGTTCCATGTTGTCTGCGTCCGTTTGACAACTTACTACTTCTCTTAGGCGCGCACAATGATTGCAATAAGTTGTCACCTTTTTTCACTATTATATTCTCTTATTTTTATTGTAATAATAATAATAGCTGGATTTATAACTTAACTGGGCGTTGTGGCGTGCGCCTGTAATCCAAGCTGTGGGGAAGTTACAAATTGATGCAGAGGTTCGAGGTCACGTCTTTCGGATGGTAACGTAAAATGTCGGTCCCAGACGTAAATAATCATATCTGATTGATACACATCTGACAAAACTCAAAATACATATATATCAATTTTTGACTGAGAATACAAGACGCTTGCTATTATCCCCCGGTTTTAGCTCGAGCTACTATCACAGGCGCCTATTGTATGCAAGGAATTAATCCTGCCGGCCATTCACCTCACCAGGGTCGAGTGCAGCACAGTGTGGATACCATGGATACATTCCTTGTTGAAGGAGAAATTTAGAGAAAAGGTTCTCTTTTTTGCCAAAGAAATAAGTTACATTTTCATCTCGGTCCAAATGACTTTCAATCTTGGTCACATCTTATCATTTCATTTTTATGTTGTTTTTTTTTTCTTTTTTTTAAATCGGACATGAGTGTCGGAACGGTTTCAGACAAACATCGTTCCAAGAAAGATTCTTCCCCCCCAAAAAAAAAAAAAATCTTTTCCGACGTTGCCAGGTTTGCAAAGTTGTGAAACATCGCTCCAATTATGTTTGATGTGATTTTATTTAAAAATTCATTTCATTTTAGCTCAATAACTAATCCTAAACTGATCATTATGATTATCAATTTCACTATTTATGCAGGCTATGACAACATAATTATTTTAGTTTGGTTTATCCATGGACCTACCACTGGTAGGTCCATGGTTTATCTGATCAGCTCCAGCGCCCTCATTCGTTGAAATTTTCATTTTTTATGAAAAAAATAAATATTGACATTATTATCTTGAAATTTGCATCCTACCCAACGCTTTATAATCGATAGTGCACACTAAAAAGTATTTCAACTTTCATCCATAAGTACCAGCCTTATATTAAGACATTTTCGAACAAGTTGTCAAATCTAATAACTTTTCTTGATTTTGATTGGCTAAGAAGCAATGTTACCATGGTAACTGTCGGATTACACAAATCCCCCATTAAATTAAATAATTGGATCACATCTCTCACACAATAACAATAGACTACATGTATATATCTGTTTATATGTGATGTTCTTTTATTTCATGCGTCAGTCGATTTTTTTTTCAGGATTTTACATCTTTTTCCGTAAAGATTATTCTAATGTTAATCCTACTGTATTCATTGCGTATTTACTTTGATTAATCTGCATAAAATTATGAAAAAATGTCAATTTTATATCTATCAAACAGATGGACAATTATCACAATTACCATGACTTAACTCCGACTGACGATTATGAGGATATAAATTCAATAAAATATTATGTGATGGACACTTTTCACAATCATCAAAACTTTAAACTGGCTGTGGTTTGACACTATCAAAATGATCAGGACTGAATTTTTTTATATAATTTCTTGCGCTGCTGTGTGTGATCGGATTTGCGTGATAAGCTGTGTCAATAATTTCAAGAAGCACTAATATTTGCACGATTCATGTTTGAAGTATAGATATCGATATATTTCCACGGGCATAATTTAACATGTATTAGTAACGATTCTCCACGGTGTTGGTGCGTGATTTTGCATAATCACAGGCGTGATAGACATCTGCAAAATGACCACCGTCTCTTTTTTTTATTGAAATAGAAACAAATAATAAGAGTTTATTTATTCTAGGTGGGAAGTACTGAGGAGTAGTCCATGAAGGAAAGGACCAGTATGATTATTACTTCGTAAATATATCTTATTACTTTATTCTTTTTGCCTTTTTTTATTTTAGATAATTGTATCAAAACAAGAAAATATTTAAAGTTGACCATGTTAGAAAAAATGATAATTGTGAAAAACGCTTTTATAACCGTGGAAAAAAAATATTTTTACGGTGAAAATTTAAGAACAGAAAAATGATAGCGGTGAGGAAAATTGATAATCGTCAACGCATTATAACAACAAAGATGAAAGATAATAGCTGTAAAGTAATCGCAGTGTAATATGGTAGCCATGAAAAAAATAGAATGGTGATTGGTGAAACAAAATCACAATAATCGTGAAAAATTGAACTACTTTATTTGCATTTAAAATAACAAAGGTGCTTGAAGTGTCTTGCCATATAATTCAACCCGTATGCAGGGGCCGCAGAACGGGGGGGGGGGGGCTTCAGTCCCCACTTTTTTTCAGAACCGTGTACAGAAACGTAAAAATGACCATATGATTGTGATTTTTAGCATGGTCATCCCCCCCCCGCTTTGAAAACCACTCCTCGGTCCCTGGCATATCATTACATAACGAAATAAATAAATGATCTTTTATATATATTTTTATTAAGTAGAAATACATGATATACCCTCCGAAATGCAAGATGTAAATAATCATTCGAAAGCAACAATGGTTTCGCCTATGCGAGGTTTCAAAGGTCATTGTCACAATAGGCAAGGGCATTTTGTTATATGCTATTTTTCCGTCGACATCTATATTTCGCATCACACCATTAAAGCATTTAATTGATGATGATAACTTTGTGAGGATGACCAGGGGTTGCATCACAGTCGGCAAACGCCCCCACCCCCCTCCCTTGATTGGTCAATGATTGAAAATATAAAATAAATGGATAAAAAGAAATGGGAAAATGGAAAAAGACAAGAGTTGAAAAAAAAAGAGTTCGCGGGGCCGTGTAACCTCATAATTCGGTTGAGAAAAAAAATAATGACGTCATATGTAGTTCGTCTTACCCATCCCCCTACCCGCCCTCCCATCAAAATATCCTTACACCTGTCCTGACCGTGACTTCAAAAACATTAGCCCGCTCCCCTTATATTTTGTGAAGCCTTGTAAACAATGTCACGGTGTATTACATGTGCGTTATAGATACGTAGGACATGTGTGTTACATGTGTGTCATGTGTATAACATATGTTACAAGTATGTGTGGTGCATTAGTTATTTCATCATCTATGTCTCTCCCCGCATTGGCGGCGGAAGCAAAATATTTTAGGAGGGGACAACAAAAAAAAAAGGTTCTCAACCCAAAAAATTTAGGGGGGACGTACGAAAATAAATTGACAAGCAAAAAAAAAAAAAAAAAAAAAAAAAAAAAAAAAAAAAAAAGGTCATCAACAAAAAAATTAGGGGGGGAACGTCCCCCCCCTCCTCAAATTTAGGGGGGACACGTCCCCCCCGCTTCCGCCGCCTATGTCTCCCCGTAGTACTCTTTTGTGTATGGACCGTGTACATACTTACACTATATGGTCTGCAAACACAGACCCTGATTGAAACTTTGATCACCAAGTGGGTCTTCACACAAAGACTATTTTAATTCAGCGAGGGGGCCTTCAGTTGTAGGTTTTTCATTCATACCCCTTAACTCGAGTAAAGGGTTTACAGGGCAGACTACACCCTCTCGCAGTTTTGGGCAAAAGCAGATTGCAGACCGATCACGGCTGTTTCAAGGCTGACTTTTTGGTCACAATTTTTGTCGCGGCAAGTCGTGCCATTCTGTGGCACGAACTGGGAGCCTCTCAGTTTGTGCTAAAACATGACACAGGATCGTGCAAGTGTCTGATCAGCATAGCTTATTTCGTTAATTTCATTGGCCAATAGTATACGGTCGATTTGTTGGCACGGTGAATTTTGCAAGGAAGTTGAGATCCTTGTACCAGCCTGCGCGCTGCGTATATTTATTCTCATAAATTTACGAGCCCCAGATGGCGTTATAAACCAGTCAACGACCACATCTCATGAATATTCATTGACACGACGAACATATCAAACAAAACAGACCTGTCATTGGTGACTGATTTGCGTTTATGCATGAATTTATTAATTATTTTAGGTTTATATTTACATCTTTGTGGGGGCGTCGTGATCTAGTGGTTCTGACTCTCGCCTTCCAAACAGAGGGTCGTGAGTTCGAGTCCCAGCCGTGTTGTGTTTTCCTTCAGCAAGAATTTTATCCACACTGTGTTGCACTCAACCCAGGTGAGGTGAATAGGTACCGGCAGGAAGTAATGCCTCAAATTGTTGTGCACACCAGAATCGGTAGACTAGCTTACCCGGGGTAATATAGGAGCGCCTTGAGCACCTAGCAAGGTGGATACGTGCGCTATTATATACTAAATGAAAATAAAGAAGTAAACTAAAACCATAAGTATAGGCATCAGATAAATTAATTGGAAGAGCGCCATCTTTTTTCCAGCCGTAGCTGCACATTTGAGTAAAAATTTATTGCATTTCAATATTTTAAAAGTTGACAAACATAAGAATAATGAATCATTTAATAAATGGTTATTGTTTGTCCCGACATGACTGTTTTTATTTTATCACATCAAGGATTACTCACACCTGTTTATATAACCCTATCCTAGATCATATAGACCGAGTATAAGAACGGCAATAACAAATTACGGAAGACTATGCAAACACTTGTGAGTGGAATATCATGTTTATTAAACATTCGCAGAACAAACTGGTGTTTACTGAATTTGGACTTTCTTTATTTATTGTATATTTTATTCATAGAGATTTATTACTAGTTATATCTCTATGATTTTATTTGAACTCTTCGGAATTGAGTGAGTGAAACTTTGTGTCGTAGGTGGCGCTATTGCAGACCTGTGCCAATGTTTAGAGAGTTTGTCCAACTGTCTGGTCCTATGTCTGTTCCAGTTGGTATCCAATACGAACAGAACACCCATAATATGTGCAGAGGCTTAGTGGTCTAGGGTACCCGACTACACCATAGCAGCCACGGGTTCGATTCCCGGCACGGATACATTGCTCTTTTATCATGCATCAAAATGATTGAAAATGCTTTATGCATTAGGGTGCACACGTGGTCCAGTGTCGGTTCGTCGACTGTGTCTGCTACATCATACAGCCTCGCAGACACCAGGGATAATATTATTTTCCTCATGTTTGAAATGAACTTGGATTTTACATTAATAGTAATTATGATAATAATAACAATGATAATGATAATAATAATGATAATAATAGCATAATGATCATGTTAATAGTAATAATAATAGTGATATTGCGTTCTTTTAATACATATTCCAATGCATGTGCTCATGCACTTATAGAAAATCAAGAAATGACATAGGAAACTGAAGTATAGTGTTGGCCAGTGAATTTATCCAAACAAATACTTTATTAGATAAGTCTTCAATTTATCTGAATCATGGAAATTTCTCATATTGTTGAGTGCATCCCACTGGATGGACGAGCGTGTGCTTCAAAATACGTGAGCGACATTTATCACCTCGCCACGTTCACAGATTGAAGATATGGGCCCCGTCTTCCAAAAGAGTTACGTTGATCCGATCAGCCTCAGCTCCCACTAGTATATGGAAATCCATCAATGTCATAATTTCTACTACAAGAAATGTGTGCAATGTCCTATGTGAATAAAGAGAAGCACACTGAATTTTCAAGATAATTATATACATCATATTATCTGAAAAATATTTTGAATAAACATGCGCTTTAGAAGCTGACGGTACTGGCTTTCCATAGTTGAAGTTGATCGGATCAAAAGCAATTCTCTGGATGACGGGGCCATATGATATTATTTCATTTGAATAATGTCATTTGGAAGGTGGAGTGCGGTAGCATCCTCGCGCGCGCAGATCAGGAATGGCGAAATAACTCATTTGCCGTTAATCTCCGAACACGAATTCCAGGCTTCCATCAATCATGATTTATAGCGTACACAATAAGCTCGAAGTGGAACCAATAATAAAATGTCGGCCGATTTTTTTTTCGACATGGATAATTTGTAAAGATTACGTGAGGGAAAGTGGACATTACGATTGATCAATGTATTTTGTTGTAGCCCTTTAAAGATAAAATTGACCAGATATTTGATGGAATTTCGACAAAAATTATGGTGTTGGATTATTATAAAAATTTGCACAATTTTTTTTTTACAAATGCCATTATCGTTTTATTTCTTTGCCTTTTTTGTGTGTGCATAACAAATTCTTCTAAGGATTGCTACGAATTATGGGCAATATGGATCACGAACCATACACAAATTAAAATAAAGAAAAGCACACCTAACAGAAAAGGTGTTGTTGTTGATATATCCGTAAAGCAAGCATTTTTAATCCAAATTGCAGTTTTGACCGAAATGTGCAAAGAAAAATGGAAAGAGTTAGCAAGGTCATTCCTACCAAAACAAAATGCTACTTATAGTGCGGCGATTTGAGTAACTTGATATATAGGAATTCAGAATTAAAGGATAAATGGAACATAAAATTGATTTGAATAAAACGAGAAACATCCAAAACTAAATGTTCATAAAATCGGATGTGAAATAAGAAAGTTATGACATTTTAAAGTTTCGATTAATTTTGCAAACCAGGTACATGCACATCATGGTCGGTATGCAAATGAGGAGACTGATGTCATCACTCACTCATTCTTAGATTTTTTTCCTCATTGCAATGTGAAACAAAGTTTTATTCCTCCCTGAACATGTGGAACTACAATTGTTTAAAAAATGTTGGTTCGGTTAAGATGGTCATTCAAACAGTAAAATACAAAAGAAATAATGAGTGATGGACATCATCGACTCTCTCATTTACATGTCACTGACTTATGCATATAACTGATTTGTGAAAAATAAGCGAAACTTTAAAATGTCATAACTTTCTTATTTTACCTCTGATTTTGATGAAATTATCAGCATTATGCTAGTTTGATTTTTTTCTTTTGATTCAAATCGTCATTTCTGGGATGCGGACTTGACCTTTCAGATATTAAACGGAATGTATATGGATCCTAGATGGAGGTTGCGGCTTTTCACGAATTAAGCATAAAAATTAGAAAAAAAACAAATCAATGAAGGTTTTACCACAATCTAGAAAAAAAGTTTTTTTGTGACGTCCCATACAGGTGGTTGCCCAAAGAGGCTATGCCTTATAATTAAAATTACCGATACTTTAATTATTATACCATGGTCTACGATAACGTGCACGAAATTACGTGTCTGAATTTGATTACGTGTATCCATTTCTTGGCAAAAGTAATTTCAAGAAATTAGTATCACATGGAAAAGGGGTTGCTCACATGTGACATCATAAAATCAAAGCTTTAAAATTCGTTTTTCTATTTCATTTTTGGTAGTTCATTTCTTCAAACCTTCCTCGAATATTTCTCATCTTTTTTTTTTCTTCTTACATCAAATCCAATCTGACGTCATGGTTAATTTTCCTTCAAGGGATAAGGTTTAAAGTACTCTTGACTGTGAAATATTCTCTAGCAGGTGTGATCCCGGGGATAAAGGGGCCACCACCGAACATTTTGTATTATAATTATTGTTTGCATGTCACTTTTTAAGCGGGTCACAATCATTCTTTAGAAGGAACCAGAATAGATGAAGGGTCAGCTTGGTCCAAATGATATTTTAGTCATATTTCACTAAATAATTATAGTCATTTATTACTAGATCACCGTCATCTCTGACGACTGGAAGCAGAAGTTGCTCCCAACTGTCCATAGATCTAGTAAATAGTTTGAATCTTCTGGTTTTAGAGTATTTGTAAATACCGAGTCTGTTCCTAACAAGCAACAGGGATTTTCCGCTCCGCGACGTACGGAGGATTCAATAACGCAGTAAATGTATTGAAAATGCCCTTCAATGACATATAACAGCTGGGAGGTCTTTGTCGAAAATTGGTGAACCGCAACAGTGATTTTTTTTTCGGGGCTGACGAATAATTGCAAATATGCCGTTTGACCACAAAAAAGGACTAAACTGCTTTTGGGATTCACCAATTATCGACACAAAGTCTCCTAAGTTGTTCTATATCTTGAAAGACATTTTGACGATACGTTTTCTCCTATTCTTGAATCCTCCATAAGTCAATGTGTGAAAACTCCCTAATATTTCTTCAGAAAAAATGATTTTTTTTTAAACTGAAAATACCGTAATCAGACGAAAGATTTCGAGAAGAAAAATGTTAAGTCGACGTGAATATGAGCATCACGAAACTGGTTTCTCAATCCTCACTAGAAAAAGATCCAATTATATTTTTTTCTAGGTGAATCATGTCCCAGATGAGTGAAACAGATTTCCACTGCCTTAGTCACTATAATTCGAAAAATGAATTTTCTCACTAGCAGATTTCCAATTATGAGTACTTCTTACCAAGAAATGTGTCCGGCTTTATTTTGTTTTCATGCATGCAGCAGAAAATTTTGTTTTAAAGCCTAATTATTGAAATGAGAGTTGCATTGATCATGCTAATTCCTTTTGATAATTAGCATAATGGATCTCAGAAAAATGAGGAAGTCAGGCATGATAATGTCATGCCTGACCTCCTTATCATATACACGTATGTCATGTGTGACAAACTTTTGAAAAAGCTGCGAGCAAATTTTTGACCTTTTCAACACAAAAATCTGATTCTGTGATGGATTTTGACACGATATTCAGAAAAGACATGTAAAAGCATACTTTATCCCTTTTGCTTTTGCTTTTCTTTTATTTTCCTTTTCTATGTCATTTTTTGGGGTGGGGGGGGGGTCGTGAAGATTTGTTGGGGGCCCATGGCTCCCAATTAACCCCTCCCCCTTTTTACGCTAGTGGCAGATAGTATTTTTCTGAAGCGCATCGACGTGGGAGTTCCATTGAACATGTCCATTCCCTGATATTAGCCTTGTTCAGACGTGGGATTATCGTCAGAGTATAATTATATTATATGCATGGATTAAATCAAATTCTAAATACATTAACGCTATCACGACCCACACGTAAGCTGTTTTATTCGGAGGAAGCCCAGTCGGAGGAAAGGTCAGAGTAGTGCCGTGCGGACAAAGTTACTCCGACCTTACCCCGACCAAGATACTGCTACTTGTTTCCAGGAGTGCATGTAGTTGGAGGAAGATCGTAGTAAATATCTTTGGAATTTTAATCTATTCATGATAGAATTTTACTACGACTAGGATCTGACGTCTGAACGAGGCTATTGAGGAGAGAGCAGTTGGATCGAACCTTACTCCAGACGTTAATCCCATTCAGCAAGATATTTATCCATAAAGTGCTGCTCTCAACCCAGGTCAGGTAAATGGGTATACCATGGCAGGGGCTTAGCGCGTAATGGCAGCTCCACTAAAGCCAGGACAATTGTAGACCAACGATATAGATTCATTAAAGGTGTAATTCACCCGACGATATTTTTTTTTCAATTAACAAACAAGTTTGAGAAATAAATATTTGTGAAGGTTTGGTGAAAATCAATAAAAAAATAAAAGGTCTTTAGAGTTTAGAAATTTCAAATTTGTGACGTCATATTGGAACAGCTCCCCATATTTGTAAATACATGAAATATTAAAGAATTTCACTTCGTATTATTTATAATGCCTTATAAGATATCTTGTACGTACATGTTATTACCCCCCCCTCCCCCACCCTTGCATAAAACAGCTTTTGCTCTTCGAGGGCCAATTGGGGCAAATGAAGACACTTATTGTTTTCCGCCCCCATGACAAACGCTGGTTCCTCCCCTGAAATCGAATCCCCCTTATTGAAAAGGTGGAAGGTAAGTTGCGATAGAATCTTTGTTTTTATTACTCAAACCTCTCGATGATATTATGCTGACTACAGACATGACACAAATGGAAATCGTCCTCATTCATGAGAGCATTATGGGGGCATGATTCATGATGAGTTAGGAGATTGTTAAAGCGAAGAAATATTACATATTTTTTGTCTTCTTCCAAACAGGAATGACGAATATTTCAAATGAAACAGGAGGCCCATGAGATCATGAGAAAGATTATTTGAAAGTTCGATCACAAGACAGCCATTTGAAATAATTTAATTTATTGCCCGGTTTATTGCCTGCCACTTGTCCCAAATATGTTTTAGTGAATTTTAATGGAACTACCCTGAAAAATGAAATAACTCTCTCTACGGCGAAGGATTATTGTATAAATTATCCTTCTCTCTTCACGCTCACCGAATTAACATCCACTGTGAAACCATGGTGGTTCCGGACAGGAACGCCGCCAAGGGAGGGGGATGAGGCAACCTCCCCCCCCATATGATGTTCCAATTAGTGAAAAAAGGGGGGAAAGAGGAAGATAGGAAAAGAGAGAAGAAAGAAGCGTATATACAAAGTAGGTGGTGTTACTCTTTATAACCCCTGTATTAATTCCATTTAGAAAAAAAAGTCTTGCTCCCACCCCACCGCCCCTTAATAAAAAGATGCTCTGGCCCCGCCCCTGTTATCAGAATATTTTCTAGAGGAGTTTTAAAATCTTTCTCTTCTTCATGATCAATCTATGATTATTTTGGTTGTTTACCAAACATAGTATACCTACTTCCCCCCTCCCCCTCCCTTGCCATGTCTGTTGTGCATTGAAACTTATTATATAGCATTCCGTTTTAAAGCCCCAAATCCATCGCAATTCTCGCAACGGGGCCCGATTCACAAAGGACTTGCAGTTGTTATGACTTTGCCATTATGACAACTACCATGGAAACCTTGAATGTGATTGGCTGCTGACCCCTATCACCATGGTAGTTGCCAATATGGCAAAGTTGCAATAGTTTCATGTCTATTATGAAACGGGCCCCAGATCTTGAATTTGCAACTGACTTTTGCAGGAATAATAATGTGCATTGATTTGCTATAGCTTAAATTAATTCATTTTATGCAGATACAGGATTGTCAAGCAGTCAAGTTACGCTTACAGTGCCAACCCTGAAACTTTAATCGATTTGTCACAGAAAAAAATAACTTTGTTCATAGTTTCATTATATACCACGTTCATTGCATTTTCTTTGTTAATTTGTTTACGAAAAGGTTACAGAAATCAGTAAATGAAATATGTGATTGACATATTCATTCGTTAATATTTTTTGTGTAAATAAGTTTTTATTTAATTATGGACATCATTATCGTAGACGGCTGCTCGATTTCAATAGTTATAGATATTGTATTCCCAAAATAACGAAATATTATCAGCATTAGAAATCGTTTATTGAGGCCAGAATGGCAAATAAGGCGTATTATGCTTTACTTACGCACTTTCAAATCTCAACGCCGTGCTTTTGAAACACAGCAATATTAGAAAACAGCCATTATGCCCATATTTTTTTAAATGTATTAATGTCCAGTAAATAAGCGGGTTTCACTTTATCTGCCTTCAAAAGACGCTGTTATGCTTGCACTATAAGCTGCGGTTATAAATATTTGTTTCGTTTAAATTGTTCCTTTCATAGCAGGGGCTGCGGAACGGTTTTTAAAGTGGAGGAGGGGGCGCTGACCATTCCAAAAAATCACACTATATGGTCATCTTTTACGTTTTTGTTCACAGTTTTGGAAAAAAAAAAGTGGGGGACTGAACCGACCCCCCCCCCCCCGCTTCCGCGGCCCCTGCATAGTATACCTCCAACAAATACCTCTGTCAACTAGCCTCTTTTGAGGGGAGTCCCCTCCGCTTTGCTGGGCCGCCCGTCTCGCCACATTTCTCTTCCAGATTTCGACATATTTGCACGATTTCAACCTTATTGGTTGCAGACATTGATTTTTTTAATGATCTCATCTTTTCCTTCTTAAAATGTGCGTTTGCAACAACCCGATGCCAGACACAAATATTTTGAAAGGAAATACGGGGAAAAGAAACTGAAAATAATTGTGTTTTAAAGGTATGATACATTTTTCGACAAAAAGATTTGTATAATCAAATTTCAAAAGACAGTAATGATGTTATATTCCGCAGGATACAAGTGAGTGTATTTTGTTGAGCAGGTTTTTATTTGGGAATTTTAAAGCACAAGAATAAAAAACAATATTTTCGCTGAAATCAAACAAATTGAAGGTAATTAGTGTATTACAGACTTTCGCATTCTCTACACTGTTAGAAAATTTATCCTTAAAGGACAAGTCCACCACAACAAAAACTTGATTTGAATAAAAAGAGGAAAATTTCAATACTGAAAATTTCATCAAAATCGGATGTAAAATAAAAAGTTATGGCATTTTAAAGTTCGCTTCATTTCACAAAACAGTTATATGCACATTTCGGTTGGTATGCAAGTGAGGAACTGACGACATCACTCACTATTTCTTTTGTATTTTATTATATGAAATACGAAATATTTTCATTTTCTCGTCATTGTCATGTGAAATGAAGTTTCATTCCTCCCTGAACACGTAGAATTCCATTATTTTAACATTTTGTGCTTCAGGCAAGGAGGTCCTAATCGTCAACTTCGTAAAAATTGAAATATTGTATAATTCAAACAAATTAAAAAACAAATGTAATAGAAGAAATAGTGAGTGAGTGACACTATCGACTCTCTCATTTGGATGTAACTGGCTCGTTCATATTACTATTTTGTTAAAAATAAGCAAAACTTTGAAATGTCATAACTTTCTTATTTTACATCCGATTTTGATGAAATTTTCAGCATTGTGCTTGTCTGATTTTTCTCTATAGATTCAAATCAATATTTTTCTGAGGTGGAAAAATCGATAAATTCGTTAATTGTTATCCGATTTTGATAAAATTTTCAGTATTTTGCTCTGTGAATTTTGCTCTATTTATTTATATATAATTATTTTCAGCGCGGACCATCCCTTTAAATCTTTGTAAAACACCCGCCAGACCTAGATCTACCATCATGTCTGTGGTTAGGTGGCAATTAGCCTTGATTTTAAAGACTTTATCATGACATCATTCATTGCTAAAACACCTTTCCCTTAGCTTTTAAAGTACGCAGTTAAAAATGTTGGGGATTCCCCTGTATCTTCTTTTTTTTATTCGGCAAAGTGTTCCAATATGGTCCCGAGAAAGCCTAATGAGAATTTTCTGCATGGCTCTTAAGATCTTCAACATGCATGACAATACTTTCTTTGTATCCTGTGTGTGAGGGTGTGGGTGTGTGAGGGTAGGTTTGTGTGGGTGAGGGTAGGTTTGTGTGGATGACTGTGGGTTTGTGTGTGTGGGAGAGAGGGGGGGGGGAGGGGGAGTGTTAGTGGGTGTGAGGGTGTATTCTCGTGTGCATGTTTGAGTAGATCCAAAAAAGAGAGAATATTTTGCTTGGGGGTGTGGAAAAGGTTTTGTTTTGTTGATGTTGTGTTCTGTTTTGTTTTCGTGTGTGTTTTATATATAAAATCTTTATTCAGATTATTGTATACTTTCTAAGAATAAACAGAGAGACTTTTTTTTACATTGTCTTACAAAAGTTGGAGGCTGGGATATACATGTATAAGTACCTTTTTTCCTTATTATTATGGGATAACCTCTTCACTTATAAAGTCTTTACTTTTGATTTTTCATCATACAATACGGTATTATTATATAGTAAATACATGTGAAATTATGTGGGTTTTGTTATTGCTATCATGGGTTACATTCTATATCAAAATGTATATTTCATTTGTTATATTGCTGTATACGTGTTCTTCACTTCAATTTTTATACATGTATTTGATTTATTACCTTTGTATGTATGAAAAATGTGATAGTATCTGAATAAAGGCTTTAAAAAAAGCGAAAAAAAGTAGGGTCACTTGTGTGTGTGCGGGTGTGTACCCTTGAAAATAAAGTTTACTTGGCAATGATACCATATTTCGTGAACATGGACGACCGGTGTATACTGAATGTTTGGTCTCGGACATCTATTCCCCTATCCATGTTGCTGTATACCAGAATTTCATAATTCATAAGGGATTGATCATTCCTTTACACTTGGCCATGCCTATACAGTTTATTGAATAAACTATCCTTTCATCCATGAATAAATCGGTAACCTGTTTTTTTCATTATTTTCTAATTTCTTGTCCTTTTTTACACATTTGCACGTTATTATATTCCGTCATTAAATGAACATGAAGAACCCGCTTTTCACCTTCTATTTTCATCAAGGAAAGTAAAACACCCGAGCATTCCTCTTTTTGATCAAGAAAATACTAATTATTTTTGTCGCTCTGTTTTTATTCAATGGCCATTTAGACATTTCTGAACATAATCACGGGCTAAATTCAATATTTCGATTTCCTCATCCAGTCATTAATGTAATATCCATAAACATTAATACGTTTGTCGGTTTTGACTTGTTTTCATGTTGTTGTTTTTTCCAGGCAAGATATTCCGTACTTGAAGTGTGGCCCAGCACGCGGTCCGGCGAGATTCGCCATTTTTTTTGTGATTGTTGGTTGTGGTCTTGGCTTCAATTCGTCTTATCTATATCCGCAATACTGTGTTTTCCCATTCTTTTGCCCTCGACAGAGAACATTCCTGATGATGGAAATTTCTAAATTGAGGAAATGCCCTTCAGTTTGGTGAGTGTCTTTTTTATTTGACCTGATTTCCAATTTGACATGCTTTTGGAACAACGTGAAAGAATTACGCAAGGTATACACGCTATATGACAATGCGACCTTTTTTACCGGCTTTGTTTTGTACGGAAGCTTTACAAGGTGCCATCGACTTGCAGATTTGGCGGGAATATTCGTCTTGCTAGGTCAGGCGCGGATCCAGGAATTTTCCTTCTCGAAGTTAATTTCTATTTAAAGAAAATAAAACACATTTTCTGCATATTTTATTGATATTTGATTTAATTTATTAACATGGCTTTTTGATCGAGATAGGGGTCCTTTGAGTCATATGATTTTGCACACCAAAAAATATTCTTTTTGGGGGGGAGAGGGTCAGTGTAAAAAATGTGGTTACGTTTCCAAATACATATTGTAACATTTCAAACGATATCAGCCTACTTGATTATATCAATTCCTCTTTTTGCTTCGATGTCGTTATTTTATGATGGGGGTAGCTTAATACCCCAATCCCAGTGTGAACTTATATCAAAAGTCCGGGGGGGGGGGGCGATCCTGGGAAGCAACTTCAGTTCTGAAAACTTTTCTACCAGCGGGCCTACTTCACATCATGATGTTATTATTACCCCGGCTTTAGCACGGCTACCTTGATCAGACCTGTGCTCGAGCATTCGAGGAATTTCTTCCTATCGGGTAGCCATTCCTCACCTCACCTGGGTCGAGAGAAGCGCAGTGTGGATAAATTTCTTGCTGAAGGCAAATACGCAATTGCTAGGACTTGAACCAGCGACCCTCTGTTTGAAAGGCGAAAGGCAGATCATAACCACTAGACCACGAGGCGTCCATGACATATTTTATTTTTATTTTTTACAAAATTCACCAAACTTGTGCACAAAATTTTTCAATTTTACTTTAGAAAATGCAAAAATAAGAAGATCGGTCGCTTCACTCTCCCCGAGTTTCTTCGAAAAGCTTCATGCGTCCCGTCACCCCCCCCCCCGGAAAAAATCTGCTACGGCCATGTGCGTTTTGATATCAGTAATGCAATAATTTAAAGAATTCCTTGTCTTATTTCCTGTACGACAAGGGATCATTTCCCACTTTTTAAAAAATATCTTTGTGTATCAAATATTTGAATAAATATTTTGAATGTAAGCTAGCATTATTAGTCTTGAACCAGCACTCCATGAAAGTAAGTTTGGAGGTCAAAGAAAGTACACGTACAAAAAATAGTATTAGCGGATGATAATACGTTTTTTTTTTACAATACGCTTATCTGATTTGGAAGTTAAGTTAAGCTGAGCTCTTTTTGCGGAAACATCAAGGTTGAACATGAATAGATGAAAAATGTTGCGAAGATATTGGGACTCCTACAAGAATAGATTCAGAAACACCTTGCGATACTTGAATTTATTAAAATTATTTTATAGAAAGGAAATGAACTGTTGTCATGGTGGGAAAATTAACCTTGGTTGGTAAAATTCAGCCGTATTGGCCAAGCTAAAAGACGTGTTCAATTATACCCTTTCGCTGTCATGACCGTCAACCTAATCGCAGTTCCTACAAGTTGGCGAGCGTGGTGTATATGTTTTTGTGCTCGCGGGTGTGCATGTGTGTGTGTGAATTAAAGGGGAATAAAACATTTGAAATAAATAGGCTTGTCTCGAAACAGAAAAATCAAAGAATAAGACCAAAGAAAGTTTGATAAAAATCGGGCAAACAATGAGAAAGTTAAGAGCATTTGAATATTGGAATCACTAGATCCTTCCGTTGACAATGCAACAAGGATGTGTGATGTCACATGTGAAAAACTTTCCCTTTGATGGACTATAAAATACCCCCCCCCATGTCTCTTTTTGCATTTTCTTATGGTGATACAAACTCCTTATAAATGGTGAATTCTTTAAAATCTGTATTGATGCCCTCCTGTAGATAGAACACATGATCTTCTAAGAGATGTGATAACAAAAGGCAATTTAAGTGAAATATATACTAAAGTAACGGGGAGAGTTGATCACAAGTGACATCACACATCTTTGTCGCATTGCCAATGTGAGGATCTCCATAGCATTAGTGATCGCAATATTCAAATGCTCATAACCTTCTCATTATTTGTCCGATTTTTCTCAAACTTTCGTCGATCTGCTTTTATGATTTTTCTGTTCTCACACAAACTTTCTTGTTCTAAAGGTTTCATTCTCCTTTAAATAAAGATGTGATTTCTGGCTCTTGCGATTTGAAAATCAAACAGTAACCAACAATATAGGCCTATATATTGCGAGAATTCTTAAAAATCTGCAATATAAGAATATTGCGATTCAAGAATCAAGTCTCAGATTTCACCTCATTTATGGTGTGTGAACACCACTTAAAATTTTAGAAAATCGTAAAGGGATTTGTTTTACTTGTTCTTGGCCCTTCCTGCATTGTTCCAGCTCTCCAAAGTCACTCCCAGGAAACCAAGAACTCTTACATTATTCTTGACAGTCAGCCCGCTTTGTCATTTCCGTCTCGTTTTTTTCCCCAGCTGACAGATTCTACTGGATGCCGAAATGAATGCCAAGTTTCTGCCGTAAGACACAGGAAGCATGTTACAAACATTCAGCGAGTGTCATCTGCCTTAATTGTCAGAATATGTGAACCGGCAGATAGTTTTCATGGGATCAAAATATATCTTATTATGATCCTCAAATGGGCAACAACAATTAATTTTTCTATCCATTTTAATACTTTGAAAAAAATAAAATATGGATATAGCCTGAGTCAAAAGTAATGATAAAATAATGGATTAAATGCAAAATTTCCAATTTGCATTGTTAAACAGCGATTTTGTTGTTTTTGTGTTGACAATTTAAATTAGCTCAAGTTGAACAGTCCCACCTACCAGTGGCTTGTTTGAGTCAAAGATTTTGAGGCATATGGGACAAAATTATATTTAAAAAAACACCAGCGAAGGAGCGAAGCGAGCAAGCACACTCATTGCCTGTATTAATAACATTTTGGGGTAAATTTTGACTTATGTACAAGTAAATCACAAATATATGTATGTAAATCACAAATATATAAATATATATATATCATATTTCATCTTTTTCCTTCCTTGTTTTTCTGTTTCTTTTTTTTTCATTTAAAAAATTGATACGTAGAAACTTTCATAAATGTCATATCTTTTTTTAAATAAAATTCGAATATGAAGAAGAAAAAGGAGGAGACAGAGGAGGAGGAGAAGAAGAAAAGGATGATGAAGAAGAAAAAAGAGAAGGAGGGGGAGATGAAGAAGAAGAAGAAGAAGCAGAAGGAGGAAGAGGAGAAGAAGAAAAAGATGATGAAGAAGAAAACGAAGGGGAAGGAGGTGGAGAAGAAGAAGAAGAAGAGAAGAAGAAAAATATGAATGAGAAAAAGAAGAGAAAGAGGAGGAGAAGAAGAAAGTGATCATAGTGATGATAAGAAATAGAAAGAGGAGTAGCAGAGGAAGGAGAAAAAGGGGAAGAAGAGACAAAACAAGAGGAATAATTCTAAAAATGATGGAAACTGAAATTAAAAATCAACAGTCTTTAAATTCGCCAACATCTTTGGTAAAGAATGAATCGATAGCCCCACCTCAAGTCTCCAACTGTTCATATCTTGCCAGGTTCCTTTAACACCCACAATACCCACAATGCAATATTCTGAGAGTGTAGTCTTGTGATTTAGGCCCACTTGAATGGTAACACATAAGTTAACTCCTTAATACGTACATCACAATAATAACTGACAAGCAAAGCGGATACCTTTCCTCTCAAATACTACACAAATAATATTATTGGGGAATTTATCATCTGCAATGTCGAATAGCAAAAGTATATTTTAAGACGAGCCAATTTTTTTTAACACAGAGAGACGACACAAGGTTCCCTCCCCTTATAACATTCCAACCTTACAAATGTGTAGTGACTGTTGTGTTTTTTTCTTATCCATCGATTCTTTGTGAAAGTTTGAATTATCCGCATTTCAAAACAGTACTTTTCCACATCATCTGACGGTGACAATGACTTTTATAATTATCCAGACGCAATACATGCATGTTTTATACATATATCTGAATTGGACAAGACTTGGCTCATGTTTGCACTATTTTGCGATTTCAGCAATAACCATTTAAAAGGAAAATAAATCTATTTCAGTAACATTGCTTCATTTTCAATAGCAGGATATAATGAATGACCAATTCGTTGTTTAAATATCCTGTCTTTATTTGACAATGATTTCCTTCCTCAATAGTAGCTCTATATAGTTTACCCTTTACTGAATCACTTTCGGAGGGAGGTTTGCTTCTCAGGATCATGTCCTTTATGTGAAATTCATTAAATCCCAAATTTATCCCATTTTTGTTATACATTTTGATAACATAATTTATTGTAAAACATGTTATATAACTCATCCCTTCCAACCTAATATCGTCCATATCGACAGTTCCGAATATTATGGGTATCAATTGTGTGCCCGGCTTGGTCTAGTGGTTCTGACTCTCTCTCTCCTTTAATACAGAGGGTCATGGGTTCGAATCCTAGCCATGGCGCGTTATCCTTCAGCAAGAAAATTTTCCACACTTTGCTGCACTCGACCCAGGTGAGGTGAACAGGTGTATGGTAGGATGAATTCCCTTCAATGCACTGAGCGCCGACGAAAACTGGACTCTAAAAATATTGGTTCAAAGTGCTCAATGGGTCAATGTGTTCAACCAACATTGCGAATTTCTTTGGGGCATTTTTATCTATCCAGAGTGACTGAAATTTTGCCCATTCTACAATAATTGATGCTAATTTGTTTACCTTAATGGACAATTATGCTTCCCTCATTCGGTAAAATACTGCCCCATAATATTGGTTGGACACATAATTAGCCTCCTAGTGCAGTAAAATTTTTACTCAATATTTTTATTGTGGTAGCTCGAGCTAGAGCCGGGCTAATAATAACAGCGTTGTTTATCCTCTGGCAAAAACGCTATATAAATCCAACAACTTTTATAGGAGACACATTACTCACTAACTCACACATCTATGAAAAAAATGAATCAATTATGATTTCATGTAATAACATAAGTAGAAGGGAAGTGGGGATGTGACATCAACCCACCTAATAAATATTCATAATGACGTGCATTTAACTATTTCACAAAATGATGCTAAACTTTAAAATTCAATACTACGTTATCCGATTTTGATGAAATTTTCAGCACTATGCGCTGTGAATTTTCTGCCTTGAGTATCTGTAATTCTTACAAAGCAAAAAATGAGTTTGGTGCTGGCACTGAAGTTTGTGATTGTAAGTTATTGTTTAGCTATCAGGTATCTGCGGAGTTATTGATTATCGCTTCGGTTCTGTTTGTGTTGTTGCTTGAGACATTTTCGTTTTGTTATTCTCTTTAGATTTATTGCTTATTCACATGTTTTCCATATTGTATCCCACAATGCATCATCCAGATGAATCAGCAATAATTGCGAGAGGCATTTTCCAGGTGCAAAACTTTCTTGGCTGCTCTGTTGTTTTTGTCATCGAAACAGGTTCCGTCAGTTGTCGTAATTTTTCAGACATCAAGAGTCCCCTGTGATTGTTTTAAGGGAGGTGCAATGCAAGGCAAGAACGGATACAAGAACATCGGAAAATGAATCCTCAAATCAATGCCCATCATGATGACACTAAACAGCCAAGAAAAATGGTGAAAAACCAGCAGTTTCGTACCGGACTCTGGACTGGACAAACGACATATTTGCAATTTTTCTTCAGCTTCGAAACTCGGGACGAAACTGCTGTTCCGGTCCACCAAATATTGTCAAAGACCTCCTAGTTGTTGTTTGTTATTTGGCAGGCATTTTCAATACATTTCCTGTGTTCTTCATACTGTCGTGTGGTGCCGTGCGAAACTCCCTATTTTCTCAGACAGCAAGGGTCCCTTGTGTTCGCCAGAGTATTCTCACTACTTTCCCACTTTACAGGGGAAATCTCTTTTCGTGATTTCTATGTAATAGGCTTCTGTGCTCAATTACTAGTCTTGATACGCATACCTTTTGATAACACAGTTTACAATTATTGTATGAATGTCAATACAGTGATAACCAGATTTCATTCAATATTTTGCAGGCATATCTTACGTCTGTAATGAGTATGAATGTTGTTACAAAAATAGCTTGCGATTGGGAATAAATAATTATATGATATTATACTAGTACCCTGCTAAATGCTTTATTGTAAGTGCTTGTATAGTGAGTGACTGCACTACGAGTGCTGATTTTCTAGTTCAAATTTAAACTAAAAAAAAATCAGCAATCGTAGTGCAGTCACAATACAAGCACCGTAAGCATGGTAAGCGCTAAATTAGCACTTCAATTTTTACAGTATACATGTCCATCAGAACATTGCATAATTGGTAAGGGGTTAGGTGCGGTAACGTGCCAATTCCTCTATTGCCACCTCGTCCGCTCATCACAATGATGGTATACCACCATTTAGTCTATTGCCATTCTGTCCATCAACATTTCGTCTAACAGCCATTTGGTCCACTAACTACTTCGTCTAATCACCAGTTCTTCTAAGACTATTTCGTCTCATAACCATTGGTCTAATATCCGCATTCTTTTCATTCATTTCGCCCAATTAACAATTAGTCCAATGAGACCAAATAGTAAATGGACGAAATGGCTATTAATTGGACCAACAGTTTTTGAAACTACATGGTGAGTGGACGAAATGGCAATTAGACCGGATGGATAGTGGACGGACTGATGGTTGACCAAATGATAGTAGAAGAGTTTGTAATTGGACGAATTAGCATTAGACCAATTGAAAATAAACCGTGAGGGATAGCTGATTGTGCGTCGTCCAACACTAAACATGCTAAAACGAAGTCAATCTGTATCTTAGAAATAGTTAGTAATGTTGATAAAGGTTTAAATTTCTTCCGGGTGTTGTCTATGATATAATGAACTTTATGAGGAAAGCCAGAGACATGTCAGCCATTTTTGGGAAGGATATTTTTATTTTCAAAACATATACTGTATATAGAGGGAAAATAACCGTTGCCCAGTAGTGAGTTGAAATTATTGAGGTGGATGAAGATTTTATAGGAAACTAAATTTTGGAAAATGTGCAAGCGAGCAAGCGAAGCGAGTTATCTAATCCAACCATGGCGCCTAATTGATATTAATGGAGGAGCCATTTTTTTAAGCGATCACACAGTTTAGAAAAAAGAAACATGGCCGTATAGACTTTTTCCGGAGGCAAAACGAGTAAAAATTTCGAAGAAAGTCGAATGCACACTTGGTAAATTTTGTGAAAATTTTCAGTAATAAAATGGAAATCTTCAAAGTTTCGGGAAGGGGGCACATGCCAACCTGCCTCCCCAGCTTTGTAAGTCCATGTACCAATAGATAAACCACGTGTTTGAAAACTCTTTAAAGGACAAGTCCACCCCAACAAAAACTTGATTTGAATAAAAAGAGAAAAATCCAACAAGCATAACACTGAACATTTCATCAAAATCGGATGTAAAATAAGAAAGTTATGGCATTTTAAAGTTTCGCTTATTTTCAACAAAATAGTTAAATGAACGAGCCAGTTACATCCAAATGATAGAGTTGATGACATCACTCACTCACTATTCCTTTTGTATTTTATTATATGAAATATGAAATATTTTTATTTTCTCGTCATTGTCATGTGAAATTAAGTTTCATTCCTCCCTGAACACATGGAATTCCATTATTTTAACATTTTGTGCTTAGGCAAGGAGGTGCTAATCGTCAAATTCATAAAAATTGAAATATTGTATAATTCAAACAATAAAAAACAAAAGAAAAAGTGAGTGAGTGACATCATCGACTCTCTCATTTGAATGTAACTGACTCATTCATATAACTATTTTGTTGAAAATAAGCGAAAGTTTGAAATGTCCTAACTTTCTTATTTTACATCCGATTTTGATGAAATTTTCAGCATTGTGCTTGTCTGATTTTTCTCTATTGATTCAAATCAACATTTTTCTGAGGTGGACTTGACCTTTAAGAAACTTCCGATCAGTTCAGATCAAATCGTGGACCCGAAATCAGTTTTTGTCTCACCTGCGAAGCAAAGTGAGACTATAGGCGCCGCTTTTCCGACGGCGGCGGCGGCGGCGTCAACATCAAATCTTAACCTGAGGTTAAGTTTTTGAAATGACGTCATAACTTAGAAAGTATATGGACCTAGTTAATAAAACTTGGCCATAAGGTTAATCAAGTATTACTGAACATCCTATGAGAGTTTCATGCCACATGATCAAGGTCAAAGGTCATTTAGGGTCAATGAACATAGACCATGTTGGAGGAATCAACATCGAAATCTTAACCTGAGGTTAAGTTTTTGAAATGTCATCATAACTTAGAAAATATATGGACCTAGTTCATGAAACTTGGACATAAGGTTAATCAAGTATCACTGAACATCCTGCATGAGTTTCACGTCACATGACCAAGGTCAAAGGTCATTTAGGGTCAATGAACTTTGGCCGAATTGGGGATATCTGTTGAATTCCCATCATAACTTTGAAAGTTTATGGATCTGATTCATGAAACTTGGACATAATAGTAAACAAGCATCACTGAAAATTTTGTGCAAGTTTCAGGTCTCATGATTAAGGTCAAAGGTCATTTAGGGTCAATGAACTTTGGCCGAATCGGGGTATTTGTTGAATTACCATCATAACTTTGAAAGTTTATTGGTCTAGTTCATTAAACTTGGACATTAGAGTAATCAAGTATCACTGAACATCCTGGGCGCGTTTCAGGTCACATGTCCAAGGTCAAAGGTCAATGAACTTTGGCCGAATTGGGTGTATCTGTTGAATTACCATCATAAATTTGAAAGTTTATGGATCTGATTCATGAAACTTGTACATAAGAGTAATCAAGTATCACTGAACATCCTGTTCGAGTTTCAGGTCACATGATCGAGGTCAAAGGTCATGTAAGGTCAATGAACTTTGGCCATGTTGGGTTTTTTTGTTGAATAACCATCATATCTCTGTAAGTTTATTGGTCTAGTTCATAAAAAGTGGACATAAGAGTAACCATGTATCACTGAACATCTTGTGCGAGTTAGAGTAGTATTCAAAGTCAGCACTGCTGCTATATTGAACCGCGTGATGCAGGTGAGACGGCCAGAGGCATTCCACTTGTTAAGTCTTTAGTTTCAGAAACATTGCATTTGATTGCTGGCTTGATTCTTAGTGTAGAATATATATATTTTGTTGTCATTGTTTCCCATTAACTGCCTATTTGCAATTGAAATTTGCAAACATTCGCAAACAAATTTCGTGCAGCATCCCTTATCCGGCCTTAGCTTTACGATATATATCATCATGATTTGTCATGTCTCCCTTGGCTTTCGCAAGTAATGAGCAAAATATTTTGAGGGTGCCAGGCATATGACCGATGCGGGGGAAAACTTTCTACAGAGCTGTGAGCGAACTAGCAAAATGTTGACCTTTTTGACAAATATTTAATCAATGTTAGATAGATTTTGAGTACTATTATCTATTTCACCCTTTTCCATCTCTTTCCTCTCCTTTCTAATTCTATAGATCGTGAACAATTTGGGGTAATTGGCCGCTAAACCCCCTCAATCCTTCTGCAAGTGGTTTCACAGAACAATAGCATATTGTGTTAAACATGTCCCCCCCCCCATTTCGTGCATTATCTAATGCGATGGGTTATCATTAACTGAAATTTATATATATTATTTATCCTACGAGTGGAGATAGTCAAGCTCTATTTCCGTCGTCACTTCTAATTGCCTTATTTGGCATGGGCATGAAAAAGTGCTGGTTTTATCGACTTATCTCCTGCATGCGGATGTCACTTTTAAGGTCAGAGTAGATAAAAAGTGAAAATTGCTTAGTGTAAAATTTTTGGCCATTCCCCTTTTAGTCAAAATTCATTCAGGTAGCTTTATTTTGTTTAATTCATTTTCATGATGAAATCTCGTACTCGTTGATGATTAACTCTTTGCATGCTGAATTAATTTAGGTGGAATAATAATGACCATTTTTTCAGGTTATTTACTTTACTTCAGAATATCCACATTACATCATTGTTACTTATCATTATATAGATGTTATCCAAGAGCTATTGCCTTTATCAACTCATCTAATTTGAAAGTAGGGGAGAAACTTATTATTACCATTGTCATGATTGTTGAATTTAATTGGATGAATGTGCAAAATTGCAACATGAGCGCGCAAAGGGCTAATTTGTCGACTAACTCACCAAACGCAAGACCCCTCTTCCCTCCTATTATTTCTAAATTAGAAAGATTTGGAACAATTCCATGTGGGTGTTTCATAAATCTGTTCGTGAGTTACGAACGACTGATGAACCTTTCTCGTGGTAAATGCTATGAAGCAAATGTCAATTGGTGACGCATTAACGCGTAAGAAAGGATAAACAGTCTTTCTTGCAGTCGCTTGTAACATACGAACAACTTTTTTGAAACACCCACCAGATAGGCTGTGGTTGATAAACAGTCATATAATCTGGACTTAATATGGACTCTTAGGATTTGTTTACATCTTAAATGAGTTCAAATCAATAAAAAATCTACAGGCCTAATCTTTTGTGTTTAGCTCGAGTAAAAAAAATTCCATAAATCATTTGTTAATTAAGCGCTATTCTATTAATGTCACTCCACCACGGGCCTGTTGCCCCCAAAGTTTCAAGCAAACGTAACTCCTAATCAAACCTAAGTATTAATCTCATCCAATCAGAAGCGCTCGTTTGTAACTTGCGTTTGATTGTTTCCATTTACGTTTAAACACAATTTTTTGTGTGTAACCGGCCCCGTGTACTCTATTCAATGTCAGGGTCAGCTGTCAAAGTGTTAACAGGTTCATGGAGTTTTATTGGTAGGGGAAAACCCCGGTATTTTTCCCAGGGGTTCAAGAGCTCATCATGATTACCAGGGCATTATGTTTGACAGGAACTGTGGCTTGGAAAACAATGCAGTAAAATGGTTAGGTATCTTGTGAAAGGAAACGAGAGACAGTTGCCAATAAATGAATAGACCTATCGCTCTTGAACACTTGAAACTTTGAGACATTACTCCCATTAAATTCTCGAATTTCCCACCCTCTTGCCATCATCGCCCAACTAAGATTATCAACAGAAATTGAAGGGGGAGTCGTCCCCAAACCTCAATTTTGTTTGGGGGACAGGACCCCCCCCCCCCCCCCGCTTCCGCCACCTATGGTGGGGGAGGGATAATGATACATTCATGGCCCTGAGGAGCGGGAGAAGTTTGACAAAAATCCAGTTTTGGGAGTGAAATAATGGCCCTGGGACGCGGGGGTGCTGACCCCCCACACCCCCAGATTTTTCACCATATAGGCAGCATCACTTGGACCTACTGCAAATGGTATACTTAATAGCATGCGGAAAGTTAACCAAAATCACCTTCATTTTGTAGTCGATTTCTGTTCTCTCTATCACTCTCGTCATATTTTTCGTAACCATTTGAAATGCCCTTAATTATGTAGTGAAATCCCTTTTTTTTACTCGTCAAATTCAAACCAATACCCCCTTTTGAACCCCTTTTTCTTTGGGGGAATTTGGTTCAAATTTGACGAAAACTACCCTCCGTCGGGAGTTTTTTTTTCGACGGGGGGTAAATTTTTTCTTAACAAACCAGGGCCAATTCTGAGAAAATGGTTCCCTTGCCCTTGAGCAAACGGAAAAAGTTTAACATGCAATTAAAAGAAAAACTTTTTCAGATTACGATTCAGCCGAAACATATTTATTTTTCGTAGGCCTTCTTGAATATAATCACCAATATATATTATAATATGATGAATGGACAAACACATAATTTGCGCGTGGGAAAAGTATACTTTACCAGATGTCCACACACACACAAATAAAAAAAATGAGGCATATGAAGCCAAACTTATTGTAAAACATTTGCCCCCACCCTCATAAAGTCATCTTGTAACATTGGTAAAAAAAAAAAGTATTCCTAATTTTGTTGGCCTATGTAGAATATGTATGTATATAAACAGAACATAAAACATAAGTTTTTAAACAGAAGTCGAAGAGAAAACACAAAGAGTGAGAGAGTGAGACGGAGAAAAAGAGAGAAAAGGTCTAAGATTCGTTTACGTATATCAAAACCGGGTGATTTCAATGAAGAAAAAAATAGTATCTCATATTCAGGTTGTAGTGCCCCCTCCCCTCACCCACTCTCTTCCTATATTCCCTTGTACCATCCTTGGGGAAGAGGAGTGAACATACAGAAGGAAGGGAAAGATAATACCATGGAGAGATCGGAAAGGTGATGATAAGATGATTCCGATGATTGATGAGACTTCGTTGATATAAACTTATTATAGTCACAAGAACGATATACATAAAATCACCTGTATACAATGCTCCTATTGATAAAACCAAGATTCATTTTACCAAAAGAATAAAAAAGTTTCAGTCGTCATGTGACATTCAGTATCTCCCACGTAATGCACAAAAACATCAGTATTCCTGACAAGACCCTTGCACTATTTTGATAGTTAAACGCAAGAATACAAGTGAAACTGACATTTCGGTACAAGACCATAAATCCACGAACACCATCGATTTTACCAATCGTTGAGGTTTATATTTTAAACTTTGATGAAGTGTAAGATTAACCCTCATTACCGTCCGGAACACTTGCCCTCCGTCTACCTGCGTAATGAGTGGAATCGTCCTGATGCGACCAATAACATCAAACCAATCACAGCTCAGCAGCTATGACTACTGCATATCCATGAATCGAAGCTAGTCTTGGAGATGATAAGTGCTTTAAAGGTAGTGGCCAATTAAAAAAAACTCCAGGAGAAAGATAGAAAGAGAAAAAGGGGGAAAAGAGACATGAAAAAAATGAGAGGCCCAAGTTGTCAAGTTGTGTGACTGTATGATACCCTGTGATTCACGCGAAAAGAACAAATGCCATCAGCCTTTCTTCGTCATGCCCCCACCCCCCTCACACCCCACCCCGCTAAGTCCTATTAAATACCCAGTCATCGCCTGTGCTGCTCTATTTATTGACACAATTGTTGACATTATGGTAGAATTAGCTTTTTCTGCAAATGTTCGTGATATTTTGTGAGCTTTGGTAAATGGTTAAATTAGGGTCTGCACACAAAGACTTCGATCTCTGCCCCGATACCACTACTGACCAATCACGGCATAGCATTGTAGTTATGCATTATTCATGAGCATGTATGTGGCAACTGCGACTGCGTAGTACCGCACTTCGTAGGGCTGTGTGGATCAAACATCAGGATATTTCTCACAGTGAAATATTCTCGCACAGGTCAGGTTATAAATATCGATGAAATTCCCGAAGAATCTCGTTTCAAAGAGACTAAAAATCCTTCTCCTTTACCTGTTTCGTTCATTCGTGATAATGAATCCATGCAAGTCACTGCCGTTGCAGTGCTCCGCGCTGTAAAACCAACACAGTGGCTATTGGAATAATTGGACTGAATTCTTCGTGGATTCTTCTTTAGTGCTTCCAAAAGAGAATAATTGTTCTTGTGGGGGTATTTCTAAATTCGTTTTGATTTCCAAACCAACAAGGAGTTTTTGTTTCTGTACATTAGCATTGAACAATTAACAAGGACAAAATGATGAAATTGCTACGAATTTTACTTCTTCTTCTCTTTCTTAGCTTCGAAAGTACACTTAGAAGCAATGCAGAAGTCACTCAGGAAGGAGAGCGATTCAGGGTGAAACTGAAGGAGGAGTTCGACAACCGCCCTGTGAGCGAGCTAGTGTTCGTGCTTGACTCATCAGGAAGCGTCAGTGAAAGTGACTTCTATGTTGCCGTCGACTTCGTCAAAATCGCGTCTACGCTTATAAGTGTGTCAGAGAGTACGACTCGCGTCGCAGTCATCTCGTATTCGGGCTGCGGTCAGATATATACTCGTGTTGACTACATCAGTTTGTCTGTAAACAAAAACAAATGCACGTTTGGTCGAGATTTGGAAAGCGTTGTGTACGATGCTGGCGGGACGTGTACTGCAGGAGCTCTACAGCGTGGCCGTGAGGTCCTCGCCAATGCGCGTCCTGGTGCCCATAAGTACGCACACTCTAAAGCCCGTCTCACACTATGCAATTCGTTGCAAATTAATCATGATAACATTTGATATGGATTTTCCAACTAATAAAACATTACGGATCAGAGTTCCAAATAGTGGTAGGGCTACTGAAAACGAAATTCAGTCCAGTTAGAGCCTCCCTTAATGAAAAATATCAATTCCAAATCAAAATGAAGTCATCATTGGCTGCGATTTGAAGCCGATCTGGACTTTACTCCAACCATAGGGTTTGACACAAGGAAAAATATGATTTCAATTTTCCTAACAATATGCCAATTTTTAAATAAGATAAGTTAATTCTTGGAACTTTCACATTTAATGCACTGAATGCGATTTCTTGAAAAAATCGCGTCGCACCGGATTGCATAGTGTGAGACGGGCTTCAAGGTCACATTTATGTTATTTATGTAACATTGACTGGCTCTTCTTTCGGGGGAAAATCATCATTCCCGCAAAAGTGTCATATTGGTCCGCGTCTTTAGGCGAGGGCAATGTATGGTTATTTTAACTGCAATATATTTGATGTCCCGAAAGAAGAGCCAGTCAATAATTTCTATCATAATCCAAATCAGACATCTTGAGAAAAATAAGAATGGGATCCTATTTTGTCATGTTGAGCAGGCCCTCTGAGCTTTACTATTGTGACAATATTGTGACGTAATGAACCGTCACGTCCTGGCCTGTGGACGCACTTTCATCCAGCATTGTCTCAACCACAGGTCTCACCCACTCTCAACCGCCTCAACTTGCTGCGCGGATACGATTCGTATCTCTTTTTACACAACAACCAGAGGCGTCGATCGGGGGGGGGGGGCGATCGCCCCACCAATGAAAATATTGGGCCAGGGGCAAACATATCGCTTTGCCCCCCCCCCCAATAATTCCGGATATGCCAAAAAAAAAAACAAGATTGTAATGTTCAGCAAGCGAGATTGAGATATACAACTCGTTCTTTATTTAAAATCGTGCTCAAAATGTCCGCTTTTCAGATTGGAATTTAAAAATTTTCAGCGCGCGCTTCGCGCTCGCATCATTTCTGTAGCAAAACCCCTTACTCTTCATGATTATATATGTGAATATAAATGTCCCGTTTTCAGTTCTAAGCCTAAAAAAACAACTCCTGCTTCGATTTTCAATAATCTTTGGTTGGATATATATCTTGTTCTTTATAAGAACGTCCATTAAACTGTCATTTTTTTTCAGATTGAAATGTCAAAATTTCAGCCCGCGCTTCGCGCTCGCATCTATTTTCTTTTAGATACCAATCTTAATCATTGATACAAATAATGCTTAGAATATCAAACTTTCAGGTGAGAATATAAAGAAATTTCAGCTTGACACTCTCGGCACTTGTATCATCTGTGTAGTGAGATATGTATGCTCCTCATGAGTTACTACAAACAGTCCTAAACAGGCACGCTTTTCCTGTCAGTAAACTGAAAAAAAATTAGCTCGCGCTTCGCGCTCACATTAATTTGTTGGTGAGAATACGTGTCTGTGTCTCATGAGTCATATGTAAATATATATATATACACACACAAACATATAATATATATTTATGTGTATGTGTGTGGGTGTTTTTAGCGCCTTTGGAACGTTGCCCCCCCCCATCTGAAAAATTGATCGACGCCCCTGACAACATCAGATGCACGGAAATGAGACCAGGGAAAATACAAAAGTCCGGTATTCGTTTCTGCATGCAAAGGAAGTATGCGCGTAGGGACCAAGAAAATACAAATAATACAGCAACCCCCTCTCGATATTCATAAAATCTAGGAAATTACGGTTTTGTGAATTACCAGCTTAGATGTCTGATATGGAAATTAATATCAATATATCACATTGTGAAGGTCTTTTCTTACACCAGCATGGACTTAGTGAAAAATTCATTTGCAAGATGTTAGATTTCGTAATTTAAAAAATATCCCTCTGATATACGGCTGAAATAATTAAAAATTTTAAAATCATTCTCATCTTAAGCCCTAACTTCATTAAAATTCATTGGTGTTGTTTCAGCGGTTTTGAATACACAGTCTGTTATGAAATAATGATGCTTCTCAGCCCATTCGAAGTACTGCTACCACTGCCGGTTCTGCACTGCTATAGCATATAAAACCCCTTTGCACTACCAAGCATATAAAACCCCTATGAATCTGATCATGGAATTCCCTTAGCTTACCAGGAAATCTCCATGGTCTAACCAGGCTCATCAAATCACAATCTTGTGCAAATAAAAGAAAGCAACAAGAGTACTTGACAATTCATTTCAAGTTTGATAATGGGAGATGCACAATGATAGAGACAAAATATTGTGTGTTTCATGCCTTATTCCAACAATAATGCAATCTTGATTTCATTCCTTCTTTATCATTAAGTTAATGGGCTCATATTATTTCACTGTACCTTTTCGAACGAAAAAAAAAAAAATTTCACAAGTAATGTTCGCTTTCGCAAAGTGTGATACACATGTGTTTTGCTCTTCATTGTTCAGCTTATTGTACTTATCCATCATTCATATTTTCTTTCAAGTTGGTGCACTGATCCCCTATCAATTTCATTCTTGATCGTTATCACCCTTCTGCTTCCGTACAAGTTAATGATTTGATGAGCCTGAATTGATCAGGGAAATGTCCCTGCTCAGATCCTGGATGGTAGAACGCCGGGGTTAACATGTTAAAAACAATGCAGAAATACAGCAGTGCTGCCAACTTGGAATGGCTTGAAATGCACCACTGTTGCGTAACAGGGTGTGTATTCAAAACCGCTGAAGCGAGACTAATGAAATTTTCATAGAAGATAGATTATGAAATAAGCTTTCTTTCCATGTACATTTGATTGAAAATACTACTACACTGGGATTGTTTTAGCCCTATGTCAGAGGTACTTTGGGGGGGGGGGGCGCACTGTAGGCCTACTACAAAGAGAGACGAACAGGATCTCGTGAACATCTCGTGTGAAAATTTGAGGAGGTACTTCACTCTGCAAGTTTTTCCCTAATTTGTTGTAACTACAATACCACATAAACTTACTCAATTACCATATAATAACTTTCAGATTTCCCCATAGTTCAAAATGTAATGTTGCCGTGAAAATGCTATTATCATTGTCCAAATTGTGCAGGCAAGTCATATTTTAATACCACATTTTAGATCCCGTCAGGTATAGGTGATATACCGGCAATTAGGGTTACAAAGTTCTTAAAGCAAAATGTGCAAAGGTGCGTAATCACCGTAATAAAATTGCGAGCGAACCAGTCGAAAAACGATGTTAACATCCAGGAAATTCTTTGAAAAAAAACTAATGCTGTACCATTGGTTAATCTTTGAATACACTTTCTTTATTTAGAATGTTAAACAATCGAATTGGTCAGATATTCCAGGAAATTCTTTGAAAAAAAACTAATGCTGTACCATTGGTTAATCTTTGAATACACTTTCTTTATTTAGAATGTTAAACAATCGAATTGGTCAGATATTCCAGGAAATTCTTTGAAAAAAAACTAATGCTGTACCATTGGTTAATCTTTGAATACACTTTCTTTATTTAGAATGTTAAACAATCGAATTGGTCAGATATTCCAGGAAATTCTTTGAAAAAAAACTAATGCTGTACCATTGGTTAATCTTTGAATACACTTTCTTTATTTAGAATGTTAAACAATCGAATTGGTCAGATAATCCAGGAAATTCTTTGAAAAAAAACTAATGCTGTACCATTGGTTAATCTTTGAATACACTTTCTTTATTTAGAATGTTAAACAATCGAATTGGTCAGATATTCCAGGAAATTCTTTGAAAAAAAACTAATGCTGTACCATTGGTTAATCTTTGAATACACTTTCTTTATTTAGAATGTTAAACAATCGAATTGGTCAGATATTCCAGGAAATTCTTTGAAAAAAAACTAATGCTGTACCATTGGTTAATCTTTGAATATACTTTCTAGGATCGAAAATGGAGATGTGTATGCCTATTTTTTTTTCTAGAGTTCTGATGCTTTTAACTGACGGTTCATCTAATGATGGTGGTTCTCCTACTCCCAACGCCAATCTTCTTAAAGGTGACAATGTTCTTATATTCACAATCGGCATTGGTAATATCAATCTAGCTGAGCTGAACTCTGTCGCAACCAATGAGAATGAGTACGTGTACATCCTAGCCGACTTTGGAGATATTACGAAGCTAGGGGCGGTGACGAAGCAAGGTAAGAACGCACTTGTAAACAGGCTCAGTGATATGAGAGAAAAAAGGGGAATTTTAATTCTCCCGATTTTCATTAAACTTTCAGCAAACGTTGCAATAATCTGTCCACCGAAATCTATGATCTAGGCATCTTTGAATCGTTGGAATAAATGTGTTGTTTTTAATTCTTCCCTATGAATCATAAAAAAATGTAAAACACATATTTTTGCATTACTTGCCCTACTTGGTGAAAGATACTAATAAAGGGAAAATAATTTAGGAAACAATGTCAGGAGCATGTTAGTAACTCTACGATCATTAAATTCCTTTTGTCCACTTTGGTATCTACTCAGGGGGCCTATGTGGAGGAAACTGGTGATACCTGTTGTCGACCTATGAAATCAGTCCCTGAATTAATGTTTGGGTCCATCATTTTTAGAATAACTATGAATGTTTTCAGTTTCACAAAAAAGGTTGAGCTATAAACAACACGTAACAACCATTTGAATATTTGCTTCATGATCCATCAGAGCTTCACTGAGTCAATAACCCTCCCATAAAACAATCACCAGTACTACAACGAATCTTCCATTGTTTGGGTTCTTTACAATGATAAAAAACTATTTCAGAAAAAAAAATCAAATCTAGGGTTCTACGAACGAGACAACACACTTTTGATTGGGATTTGCATTTTGATACATTCATGTAAAATGACACCAAATCTCCCTTGTGCATTATTATTTTTTTGTTTGTCCTCAACAGACATCAAGGATTTCGATGCATACTTCGACATAGTGCAAGATGCCCAATGTGACCGTCCGTGTGACGACCGTGCTGTGTGCGCGTGCGCTACCCGTAGCGGTTCAACTGGCTGCGCATGTGAAGCTGGCTTCACGGGGGATGAAAATTCGTGCCAAGGTAATTCATGATGCTTATATTATTTTTCAATAAAGGATATTTTTACACACTTTTACAAAATCAATGACCTTATTCAATAACAGAGTCACTATAAACTTAAACAAAAAAACATCTCAAACAAGAAATCATGCCGGTCAAAACCATCGATGTCAATAGGTGAATGTAGCTTCTACATGGTCTTTTGAGACCATCAGATACAATAAATATATTGAAAAGGTCAAGCGCGTACAGACTACCGGATTTCGTTCTATTTCGTGTGCGTGTGCGGTCGTGGAGTACTTTACGCGTTCGTAAAGTACCCCAATATACTGTTTATAATGACATGAAGTACTTTTCCTCGGCCTCAAGGTCGTCCTTGCGTACGTAGGAGTTCCATCCAACTTTTGGATATCGATGGTTTTGCCCGATATACCGGTACTGTTTATCATGGAGTACTTGTCATTGGCCTCGAGGTGCGTGCGTATCAAAAATGCGAGCTCAATTCAGTGTACCGTATGTATACCGATGGCAGTAGGCCATCTCATTTTTTTTTCAAATTCAAAAGTTTGTTGATCTGATGCTAGGAGCTCACTAGGCGGCGCCAGGCGGCTGTTGCGCTTAGTGTAGCCACTAGCTAAGGTGCCTCGTGGCGGCTCAAACTGGCTACCAAGTGGCGTGTGACCGACGACGCCAAATTTTGAGCAGTTTGAGCCACTGCATGCCACTATAATGGCAACACCATGCGCCACAGCCTCGAATATATATAATTTTTTTTCTATAGCCGCTTTGCATTGGCGCAAACTGGTGCCGCCCTTTGGACTCCTAGCATAAAGTTTTAGCATAATGGAGGATATCATCATGAAAACAAAACAATGGTTTGACAGCTTTTGATTCAATAAACAGGAATAGAGTAGCAGAATCCGGGAGCAGAATATATCGTACATGGTGATTTCTTCCCCTTTTTTTTGCTAGATGTGTATGAAAAAGTTAATTTTCTATGCCCACCCTCTGGAAAAACATCCCACTCGGGTAAACACCCCTATGATAATTATATGATCACCTCCTCACCCTCCCCCCCCCAAAAAAAAAAAATTCTCTCGGCATGCTTATATATATATATGGCAATCACACTCCAGAACAAATCTCCACTAACCACAGACGAACTACCCCCAGGACCATGAGGACATTTAAAGCACGGTTCTGGATTAATACTCCATTCAACATTTTCAAGTAGGATTACCCCCACCCCCTCTCCAGACAAAATTGTGTACTTGACAATACCGATAATCATAGCGATAATCATATTTGTGACAATGATACCAGTTTCAGGAAATGTAATTTGCATGTGTTATTACTTTATCAGTGGCATATGGCGGCGTCAGAATTTACATGTCTCAGGCTGGACTGTTCGGGGCGCGATGTTTTTCCGTACCCCTTTTGCGTCAGATCGGCAAATTCTACTTTTAGTAGAGCGACTTTATAGAGGTTATTGACCATGCACACGAAGTACGCACGTGCGTAGATTTAAAGTCTATTGCCCGTATTCTGAACTTGGGTTTAAATTAAACAATGGGTTAAAGTTTTGGGTAAGCTAAGCCTATGGAGAGCCAATTGGGGCACAAATCCCTAACAGTACACCCATATTGTCTGGGAATGATAACTGAAGTATTTTGAAGTTTTTATCATCATTATGAAAGCAAAAGGAAACAAAATAGGAAACATAAGTAATATACAATATAAACAGAATGTTAGAATCTTTGGCTACCTATAATTTTAGTACAGACTTAGACCATGGTCTAAGTTAAACCCGACTTTAGAATACTGGTCTATGCATTTCGTCCGGACGAGCTTTTCTTGGAAAGGTGGTTGTCCTTTATGGAGTAGCTATCTGGAATTAGTCCCTATTGAGTCCAAATCGACCGTTCCATCGAGCATGTTAATGATAAATATAGATCAGCGAATTAGAGAATAAGTTGGTATCAAAGTGGTCAAGAAATCAAACATTCAAATCGTTCTGTTAATCAATTAATCATCCCATTACAGAATGTCCCATTGGAACATACAAGACAGGCTACGGGAACGGCCCTTGCGATGACTGTCCTATGCATTCTACGACTACATCTACGAGGAGTCATAGTAGATCGGACTGTCATTGTGACTATGGGTATGAGGGCAACCCAGGCGAAGTTGGAGGCACCTGCGAATGTAAGTGACAAATATTAATTCGTTCTTGTCGTTGTTTTTAGTGAGGGTGGGTACGTGCAACAGGGCTCAGGGAGTAATTACTTAACAGAGGAGGGTGCTGGTTTAAATTTGACAAGCCAAAAAAAGGGAGTATTTTGTAACAGAAACCAATTGAAAAGCAAAAAAAAAAAGATGGTTCACAACAAACTTAAGGTAATTTGGTCACGAGAAATTTGACAAGCAAAAAATATTTAAAAAAAACAGAAAAAAGGTTTGTTACATGTTGGTTATATATCTGCTAAATGGGTGCTGCCTTTGGAGAATAATACGCGCAACACCTCCCAGACATTGGGAGTGCTTCAACATCCCCGCCTCTCAATAGGCTGCAGGCACAGACCTTGATTGAAACTTTGATCATCAAGTGTGTCTCCACACAAAGACTAGCATATACAAAACTTGCCTTCAGTACACAAGGCATGAGTAGGCTGCACATTCAGACCCTTAACTGGAGTGAAGGGTTTGCACAGCAGAATAGCTTCACAGGGCCATGATGTGTGTGTGTGTGTGTGTGCGTCCGATAATTGTCCGAGGACAGAGCACAAAACGATGGATACCTAATTTGTGGGTGCGAGTGTGTGTGTGTGCGATTGTGTGCGATTGGGTGTGGTAGCTCGCGTGTGATTTCATTGTTTCTCCTTTAAGTTATATGATTTATGCTTGTATTAAGTTAGTGAAAAAAGTCAAAATATGAAATGTAAAATATTATTTTATGTGTTTTGAAATGTTAAATTGAAATGTTATATTTTTGTTCATGGAATCAGAATAAAACAGTATGAAAAAAAAGTGTGAGGGTGCTTGAAAAATGAGAATATTCTTTTGTCGTACTTAACACTGCGTTTGTTTTTGTTCGTTTATTGACGATCAGCCATGCACAAAGTCTTTTGTTTTTCTTGTAATATTTTAGTACAGTTGACTGGGTGAAAAAAAACCATTTAGTTTTACTACATAATGGAAATAAAGCATTGGTTCAAAGGAAAAGAGTTTTGATATGTTATGACGATTAACTGTGATTGAGGTATCTTTAAAAGAAAGGAGCAGATTTGGAATTTCTGAGACATTTGACCTTCTTAACCTCTGCAAAGTGACCCTTTGACTCATGCGTGCATGATGATAACGAACGGAGAGTCTAGGCTTTACAAAGACAAGTCATTGTTGTTAAGTTATGATAAATCATCGATAATTCATTGTTTCGTTTTCTTTGGGACGTACTCTATGCTAATCTAAAATCTACCACCGAGAAAATACGATAATAAACTTGTCAGATCATTACCAAGAGCTAATGTATAAGAAGTTTAAAATATGGTCTTTCTTTTGAAATCTCAAATCACAAAAACATATTTCTAAAATATATATCTTAGTCTTGTTAGTTCTGGGGAGTCTTTTGAATGACACATGTACTTTTATAATATTACTTTTTTTCTTCAATACATGGTATTGATATGCAATACCAATTTTCAAGAAAAAAATCTTATTCTCTGTGAAAATCATAAGTTTGTTTGAAATATTTATTTCATTTTTTCTCAAGAGTAAACCTCTTTACCAACCTTTAAAGAACCTCTAAAATCACTAAAATTCTGTGTATGGGTAAGAAAGAATCACCTGAACAAATATTGTATAGGTACAGTTTATTATTTAACTATTTCCGGTTGTGTTACGTAAGGAAGTGTCGTATGTGCAATATTTGGATAAGTCTATCGAGCTAGGACATCGCATATCAATTCTACTAAAAAATGTTTAATCATGACATTCAGTAAAGTAGTATGGTTTTGTGAAAACACTCATATTTACCTTTACGGTAGACCTATCCTTTCAATCTATGTGTTTTTACAACAGGCCAATAAAACATTTCATTGCTTAAAATTATGAGAATGTTTTCAAATATTTTTCTAAGATCTTTTGACAAAGTTATGACAATATCATTTGCTAAGTATGCTAACTGCATGGGGTGTCTTATAAACCAAAGAACTTAGTGTTGTTTGTGAGGTCTTCCGTACTTTGGACTATACTTCATCTGACATAATGTTTGTCACCTTTTAGCCATTTCTTGTCACTATCATAGAACTCCACCTATTGAACTAATTCTTCCGATTAACAAACATCCAACTACAGTGACTGACATTCCTTCTCATAAAACTCTTATTCCTGATAACACTACTGTTGGCCATTATTAGCCAATCACACACTGCAAAAAAAAAAAATCCGCTGTTGATTTAACACCAGCCCGGAATATATACGTCCACACCAGAGAAATATTGAAACAATACCAGTTTGGAATCAAACCGATCTTGTTTTAATACAACTGGTGTTGTATAACATCTTTCTGATGTTAGACCAAAACGAAACTGGTGTTGTTTAACACTTCTCTGGCGTGAACATATATGAATTCCGGGCTGGTGTTAAATCAACACCGGAGTTTTTGCAGTACATACAGGTTGTTTAAACAGGTTCTAGTCTTTCCTATTCGAATTTTAATTCATGTTCCTTAATCTGAATATACACTATTTTTATTTGTATTTTCCCTATACAAAGTGTAATTGAATCCTGTTTCAAATAGATCTACACCCTTGATATTGAAATGACAGTTTTGCTCAACATCAATAGCCTATTTTGGTTGGAGGTCACCATGAAAAATGTTCATGTCAAAAACTTGGCTTGCCCTGTGACTCCCCAAATGCCAAATGCAAATGACTTGTTATTTTCCCCCAACATTGTTCATAGTACACGGAAAACCCCCTATTATTGAATTCCCTCTGTATTTCGTATCTGGTATTATTTTTCTCCTCAGAAATGTATGTTTTCGATGTTGAATCGTAGCTCTAGAGAGCTTACCCTCAATTTGTGACTCAAAATCATAAAATAATCCTTTGTGTTTGGTCTATGCGTAACATCCTGAATGACAGAGCAGGGGGAATTCCATCTTTTGTTTTGAAGAAATTATTTGGCAATGCCCCAAAAGATACATGTTCCTTATTATATCCTAAGCAGGCTCATTCATTTATCAGTCATTGTCATTCGAAAATCACTTTGGGCGAAGGCATTTCTCTGGTTCCTTAAATTGTTGCACAGTTTAAAACTTTAATTGGCGAAGTTATAGGGCGACTAATGTTGTGAAAACTGACAATAGTGATAATCAGCTTTACTTTATTCATTATTTCATTTCTTTATTAATCAATTAATTAATCCAACTTTTTACGTCTTCTATTGTTAAATACTTTAAGTGATACGATGTCCAGATTTGAATAATGCAAACGGAAATGGTGTGATCATGGATGAGTGCGATGTGACATTTTATTCGACCTGCCAGTTTCAATGTCGAGATGAGTACCGACCAATAGCAGGCGACCAACAGATCACGTGCTTTGCATCAAAAGAATGGTCGGGAACACCACTACAGTGCGAAAGTATGTAATCCGAATGTGTATGATTCTTGTTTTATCATTATACTTTTATTCAAGTAGATTAGAAAATATGGAGTTGATATTGCACATCACGAGTCCCCATATAATGATAAATATCAGTTGACGTATTAAGAAGGCCAACTTTAATTAAATAGTTGCTGACTATATTACTGACCTCCATATTTAGACAGCATTTATATGTCTAGTTAAGAACTATTAGTATAAAGGTGCGAATTATATCATAGTTGGCTTCGAACCAGGTTTTTATAGAGCATTTGTGCATTGGCTAGTATGGCTCGAGAACTGTGGAAATTATTATAATCTGTAGGGTACAAGAACTATTTATTGGTATCCTTGTGAATTCTATTCATTTGATAATAACACTGAGATAATAAATGATACTCAATAATTCATCGTATTTTCAATAATTTCGCATCCTTTTGGTATTCTAAATTTCAAATTTCAAGGATTTGAAATAAATCTAGAGCGACAATGTACAGTCGAGTCATCAGCCGATAATTAGATTTATTGTAAATCCCAATTATTATGGGGGGTGTCATCTAAAAAAATGATTGAAAAGTTTAATGTTATTTTTAATGTTCTGCTAATCACTTTTCATAACCGTTCTGGATTGTTTTTCAGTCTTTGAAATGTTGAGTGCACGTAGGCGACTTACCAATGATTCCCCTACCAATTATTTGTCTGTGTTATAATCTCTGTCTCTCCGGTCAGAAATCACATGCCCTCCGCTGCCTGACCCAAACAACGCCATTCGTACCTGCACCACCGCTGACCGCAGCATCGGTACCGCTTGTGAGCTGCAATGCGAACCGGGGTATGAATTCAAACAGGATGCGGTAACCGAAGTCACATGTCAGAGGGATAGTGAAACTACCGCCCAGTGGTCTGCCGATGATACCGAACCGGACCCGTGCAAAAGTAAGGACCTAGGTGTATCGTATATCCATATTATGAATTTGTATTGAATATTCAAACGTTACATAAACACTGTATTTATATTGCATTTTATAAAATAATTGATTGATTTTATTCCAATATATTGTATTCTACCTTTAAGATCTTCGTTCAGTTTTGCGAAATCCTGCAATATTAGGAGATAATTTCAGTATTTTCCAAGATGGTGCTGGCGACCCTCCCCATTCCATTCCAGTGATGGGGGATGAAAATAGAATAAAAGAATAAAAGAAGATACGAAAAAGTGGGGGGAGACCTAACGAATACTTTGCCTGTATTCAAAATAGATCAATTTCGTTTTGGGGATCATCTTATACCGATGAAAATGGAAATTTCGTCGACTCCCTTTTCTACTGAAGAAAACCCCATAGTGTTACACAGTGTGTTCACATAAGTGGACATTGTGAAGATGTGATTCAGACTATTGAAATGCTCAAATATAAAAGTGTGGCAAGAGATTCCACACTGTGGGCATGGCCACTCGTTTTACTGAAAATTTTCACAAAACACACCAAAGTTTGCACGAAATCTTTCAAATTCACTTCAGAATATGCAAAAAGTACCTCCCGTGACAAGCCTGGTCGCTTCGCTCTCTTGCTTTCGAGCTTCAATTTTTTTAGTCTCCCCAAAAAATAAAAAATAAATAAAAAAATAAAATAATAATAATGATAATCTGAGGAGAGCCATGGCTGTGGGACACTGTTGTTTTCAACAGGGTTACGATGGGCTATTCACTCTATATCAAATACATAATTTTGTTTCTCTGCTTTAATTATCTTATTACCACGATGACACAGAGGTATCTTGTCCTCCCTTATCTGTCGTCAACCCTTTGCGTATGCAGCCAGCTGGCATCTGCTTGGAGATCCCCAGATTCGGCCAGAGGTGTACCTACGATTGTAAGCCTGGTTATCAAGCTGAAGGAACCATTGATACTGTCACCTGTCAGGCTGATGGGACTTGGGACCCTCCTGCTGCCAACGTAAGATGTCGAGGTGCGGATAGAAATCTTTAGACCTTCTAACTTTCGATGATTTGGATGATCTTATTTTCTGATTAGTTAGCAGATGTTATTGGATGAAACAACTAATTATCCTTTTAATTAGTGAACCTCTGGATTTGTTTCAATTTGTCATATATGTGACCGCAACTTATTTATATTAACCAATTAGTTCAACAGAGTTTCTTTGTGTTTTCATTGGCAACTCCTTTATCAAGCAGGATGAAGGAATATGGCTAGTCCAGATGCTGCCCCTTCGAGATTTGGTTTTCCCTCCACGCACTGCTCTTCTGGTGAAGGGTATACTTGGGGATATCGCGTGATCAGTAGGAAATGCAGGGTGGAGGAAAAGCGATCAGTGGGTGGAGCGCAGTGTGTGGATGGGGCAAAAGCTTCTGGACAAGATACAATCTTACGTCCGGACACCGTTACGTCTTGATTGAACAAGGGATTCCCTTTGAAAAAAAATACTTCCTTCCTCTTGCCTTCTCACTCTTGACCATCATTTTCTCATGTCTCCCCGTTCTTTCAACTTCTTTCAATTCTCTCTTTCTCTCCCACTCTTTTATTTTTCTCTTAATTTCCTATAAGTCGTTCTTTTTGTCTCCCCTCCCTCTATATTTATCTCTCTCTTTCTATAACTCTGAACTTAAAGAGTCTTAGTTTCTTTTTGCAATAAATAAAGGAAAATAAATAAAAAGGAGTATACATGTAGAACGAATTTCCATGAAAAAGTGAGGAATATGCTGCAACGAAACAGGAATATTGATGATTATCAATCGATTTGAGCGAAACTTAACACCTTTATTCTTCAAATTATTTCTTCGCTTTCTTTCTAATCCAGATAACACACCCCCCGTTTTAATCTGTCCCGATGACATTAGCAACCCAACAGACCCCTTCATGTCAACTTGCCAAATCAATTGGGAACTGCCTGAAGCCACTGATAATACCGGTGTCCCTGTCAAACTCAGATCAACACACTCGCCTCCGTATCGGTTTGACATCGGTACTACAACGGTGATGTACTCTGGTACCGACTTGGAGGGGAACATGGCGAACTGCAGTTTCACTATCACGGTCAGAGGTGCATAACGATTTAACCCCCCCCCCTTCTCTCTCTCTCTGTCCTCTTTCCTCTCTTCTCCTTTCAGGTATACATTCAATGTAAGGCCTACACAAGTTTGTTACAATTTCTTATTTGTCTGACAAACAACAACAAAGATAAAGTCGAATTTCGAATAAATCTGCTATCCCCTCTAAACTCAAGGTCGACAGTGGTAGTGAGCTATCGTCAAGTTCTGAGATCGAGGGTTTGGTCCCTTGCCGAGGTACCAATTACAGTCTTGCATATAAAATGGGGCCACCCGCCTTCTAGTCAGTCGATGAAGTATTAGAATGGAAAAAGTAATATTAAAAAAATTATGTTCTATAATACAAAATAAAATGTGTTTTTGAGTAAGATCTTCAAAGGACATTTTGTAATTATAGTTGTTATAAATATGTTGAAAAAAAAATAATTTACTAAGATTCCTGAGAGCACTACTTAGGTATATAGATGTTCATACTCCGAGAAGCAATGCGCGAACTGGCGAGGAGATTTTTAGTATTATTCTTGTACCATGTGCAATACATATACCTCATCAGCTAGGGAACTTAGTAACCCCATGGTTTCTCTTTCACAGATGGCAATGTGGAATTTTTATTCTGCTTGGCTGTTGGGGAAAGCTGTTATATTTATAGTTATTTCCAAGATTTCAGAAATTAAATGTTCAACCATCAGGACTGGGGTATGAACCAATGTTCACCATATTATTTTCTTCATTATTTTTGGTCATGTTAGACGGGGAACCTCCAAGAACCGGGAACTGCAACGGCGAATTCAACGCCTTTGAGCCAGGTCTGGATCCATCTGGAGGCCTTCACATCGACGATGAGGATTGGAATACGAGCGATTTTGACGATAACTCTGGGTCCGTATCTGTAGATATACTCGGTGTCCCACCGGGGTCCAATTTTCCTCTGGGAGAGTCAGAAGTTGTTGCCAGAGCAACGGATTCGTCTGGAAACTCACAAGACTGTAACACGACTATCATAGTGTCTAGTAAGTAAGAAATAAAGTGGTAACACTGCTCGAAATCCGAGTTAAAACGCAAGACCTTTGTTCAAACGTAACTCCAACATCTCATAGTGAGTTTAAGTCTCGGGCGAGGATCCAAGGGGGTCCGAGCCGCCTCCTCCCTTATTTTTTTGCAACCAAAATAAGTCTTTTTTTAACTTGAGATATACGCTGAAAATTTTACGGCCTCGTATTGGCCGGCCCGGCCATATTTCATATATTTCATGATAAAAGAAATGTATTTAGAATGCCCAGATTCTAGATCTAAATCTAAAAAACACGCGCACTCAAAGTTTGTACTTCATTCAAAAGTGCTTAAATTATCCTGTTTCATATCAGAATATCAAAAAATATATATATATATATATATTAATAAAAAATCTTCTCGCGCTTCGCGCTCGCATTATTAATGTAGTAAGATACCTACTTAGTCATCCTTTTCGTGATTTACAAAACATGAAGTGTGTCCCGTTTTTAGGTCTAAATTTCTTTTTTTTTTCTCACGCAAGAACTGTTTTTAGTTGTAGGCAAAATGTGCTTCGCGCTCACATTATTTGGCTTTATTCTCACAAAACATAAACAATAATAATAATAATTGAATATAGTACGAGCGCGAAGTACGAGCGCGAAGCGAGAGTTATTATTTTTTTTTTTTAGATTTCATGTATTTTGTCCTGAAAATTGCACATTCTGAGTAATGATTGTGATCGTGAACAAGATTTGTATGTAACCATACCATTACTGCGAGCGCGAATCACGGACAGAAATGTTTACTATACGTTTTTGCCTGATGGAAACAGAGGACTGTTTGCAGTTACCCATGAAAACGATACATATTTCAACAATCAAATAATGTGAGCGCGAAGCACATTTTGCCTACAACTAAAAACAGTTCTTGCGTGAGAAAAAAAAAAGAAATTTTATTGATTTCCTCTGATTTTGTATAATTTTGCACTCGATAACCCAAATTATGGGGATCGATCGTGCATCACAAGTGGTATGAAAGTCTTGCTCGAAAGTTTCAACTACTAGGATCGAAAGTTTCAACTACTAGGATCGAAAGCTTAGGCCCCTTTTGACTCTAAATTATTCGATTGTTAGAACTTACCCAAAATGTACACTCTTGAAGTGAGAAAATTGCACGCCGTATACAGTAGTTGAAACTTTCGAGCAAGACTTTCATACCACTTGTAATGCATATAGTCTTTGTACCAGTCGTACATGAATACACCAATCAGAGAATAATGAAAAAGACGAACACGATCGATCCCCATAATTTGGGTTATCGATTGCAAAATTATACAAAATCAGAGGAAATCAATAAAATATTAAGTTTGAAATATAGCCAAGTTTTTGTTTTCCTGTTTTCCCTTACTAATAAAACGATCATCAAAACTCAATTACAGATTAATAGATCATCAAACTTTTTCCCCATGTTTTTTTTTTTTTTTCTTATTTTTAATTGCTCCCACGCGCCACTCCGCAAGGCTCGATGCGCCACCATTTGAGAATTCCTGGATTAGATTATTGGGTGGTATCAGACATTTTTGTTGAAAAAGTATTAAAATGTGAAATAATACCGGCTTTGTCGCCAGATCATTCTGCAATTGAATTAAAAGTAATTTTGCCATTACTCATCCTTTTATAAAGACAGGATACTGGAAATTCAATAATAGCTTATGTTACGATTAAGAATATGTTAAAAGAATGAAAGAAGAAATAACTCGTCTAAAACTTCGGCTGTCTGAAGAAATTATGGATAATAGAATATTATGGGATTATGTTAAAATGGAAATTCGAAATTTCACAAGAAAACATTCTAAGAAAAAAGGTAAAGAAAGAAAAGAGAAGGTTGATAAGTTAGAAAAGAAAATTATGAAATTGGAAGAGGAGGTTCAATTACAGCAAACACCATCGAACACAAATGATATTTTGATTGATCTTTTGGCAAGAAAAAGAAGTGAGCTAAAAACAATTTATGCATACTTAAATGAAGGTATAAAAATCAGATCTCGAGCCCCATGGTTTGAAAGTGGAGAACGAGAAACTGCATATTTTAAACAACTGGCAAATTATAATGGTCGGAAGGGTTTTATTAAACTTAAAGTTAGTGGAAATGTAATTGATGACGAAACTAGTATTTTAAAAGAATTGTTTGTATACTGTCTAATTGTTTTGTGTCTCACCTGTGTGTGTGTTTGTGGGGGGGAGTGTGCACTCAAACCCTTTTCCGGTTTTTTTTTGTAAATTTCATTCAGTTTAATCAATGTTGAGCAATCAATATTCTGCATAACTATTGTATGATTTTGTGAATTTATATTGGTTATAAATGTTTTTTTTCACTGAATTTATCCACTGTATATGAATATGTTAATACCATGACATTTTGTACGATTATTTGTATTATGGATCATTATTTGTCTTTTGTGAACAGTGTTATGTTGATATTGAATTGTAATATTTTACAATGTACCATCACTTTGATTTTGAGCTGAATGATTGATAAATATTATTTTTAAAAAAATGATTCTATACGATTTTTCCTCTTTCACCCAGATTACATCTGTCCGTTCTACCCCCCGCCACTGAATGGTGCGTTGGCTTGCGCTGACGTAGCAGGCGAGCAACTCTGCAGGGTGTCTTGTAAGACGAGGTTCCACTTCACTGGAGAGGTGGAAAATCTCTATGCTTGTGTTGAAGATGCGAATGGTGAACACTTCTGGAGTCTACCGGATGGCAGTAACACGCGATTGGAAATGCCCTGGCCAGACTGCGCACGTAAGAATTCCGTAGGAAAATGTCCGAGACCTATTATTGCTATGAAGCCATTCTCATTCTATCCAAATATTTGTAGGTTGATTGCAACCTCTCTATATTAACTGTATTCTATGCCAGTCATTTCGAGGGCTACTTTTGCAAATTTAGTCCAGTCTAGTTTTCCATGAATTTTCTTTTTCAACGTCTCTAGTCCAAGTTGCTTCTCTTATACAACATCCCATTGTATTCCGAAATATGTGAAATAATTGAGATCTATAACCAAACTGACCTTCATTTTGTACTGATACCCTTTTTTGTTTTTTTTGTAAATTTGGGGGGTTTTCAAATTTCTTCGGACCAATTTGATCTCTAATTTGTAGTAAATTTTTTTTTCTTGTTTTTACTTTTCAAATTTACATCAGCACCCTCAGTAAAAATATTGTCCCCAATGTCCTCTAAATTATAGGGGTGGATGATTTGAATGGACAATATGCTGAACTCGTAAGAAGAATAGGGGTTAAAAGAATGAGGAGAGTTATTCATATACAACTACAAGGCTAAGAGCAGGGCGAGGAAGGTGAAACACAATACTTGCCTTAGTTAAATGATATGACCGCTGTAGCGGTGGATCCGGTGCCATATAGGCAGATACGGTTCTAGAAACACTATCTGCTGGTGGAGAGTGTTCCAACTCCGGCAGATTCGGAACTAATTTCTCTTCGGCAGATATAGTTCTTGCTATTGTTTTGGGATCTGTATGCACTAGTTACTCATTACCTTCAAAATTATTATACACGACCTACAATTTTTATTCATCTATTTTAATAGGAAAATTGATAATATGAAATTCAAACCGCGACAACCTGGCAGAAATGGTTCCGAGTAAAGAACAATATCTGCCGTATAGAACCATGCCTGCCGACGAAAAGCGTATCCGCCTGTGGAACCGGATCTGCCGTTTGCACTCAATAGAGGAGACATGGGGTGGGAGAGAGAGAGGAATCTTTATTCATATTTTCTTCCATTCTCTATGTCCATTGCTCTCACTTCATAAGGCCCACGTCCTGCCAATGGTGTCCTCATCAGAACAGGATTTCGCTTCACAGGACCTTGCCTTGACAGTGATGCACAGAACCAGACAAGGATGAACTTCATATCGGCTTTCGAGCATCTAAGAGACAAAGGAGCTCTAGGTCCGTGTTCCCAACCAAGCGTCCAGTGTACGTTTGCTGATGTCGTTCTACAGTGTGGACAGACCCAACGACGAAACAAACGACAGGCAATAGATGGACGCGGTGGGACAGACGTTGTCGAGATAACGTTCACATTGCGTCTGGAGATGATGGTAATGCAATTGGAAACCTTGCGGAAACCCATCTTGGTCCATATCTATAATATCTTGTTTGCTTAATCCAAAACATATCATTGTGAAAGAGCAATTAACTTTAGTAAAAACCACATGCAGCGTCTTTATAAAAGCTAGTTGAGAAGTTGAGAAGACCAACATTTCATCCTGAAGTTTGTGAAAACGTGCTTTCTGACTATACAAAAATTCTTTCAAACACTTAAATGCGCTTCACCCACCCTGCAGATGATATCCCCTATAATAAATCAAAATTATCATTTTACCTTTGCCTCTTAATTATCTGCTTTCTCCCCCCCCCTCCCTCCCCCACTTTTCTCTATCGCACTCCTTCTTCCGTAGGAAACCGTTGGGCCAGATTTCAATATTTTGGAATACATCGAAGCAGCTACTAACTCCGCACAAGACAGTATTGCCAGTGGTAACGTGACATTACGCGTGGGTGGAGTCGACTTGGTTCTGAGCGATGTTCCTTTTCTCCCACCGGAATATTCAGTCATATGTGAGACAGGCCATGTTCCGTCATCAAACGGAAGCTGTGGTAATTATTTCTTGTTAACGAATGGCCTAGGGAATGATAAAATACATTGCCAGTACGATACACATGTGAAATTTACCAACTGGGGAAATATATAAGCTGCATACAACTATGTAACTTTTTATTCATATTCACCGCTTGCCAGCCGAGTATTATTTTTTTTACATGTTTGTGACCCGGTTACAAAAGCTTTGCAATCAATCGTGGAAAATATATATTGCCTAACAATTTTGTTATATGCGCAATTTTTCATGAAATGACCAGTAGGGCCATGGATCCTACTAGAACAGGATCCATGGTAGGGCCAAGGCATTCAAAATCGTTTCAGTAATGCGATGATCGCGAGTATATTCTTTAGAATGGAGGGTTTATGGGATGATCCTTATGATGTGGTTATTTTTCCAATCTAGTTCCTTGTGCCCCTGGAACTTTCGAGAACATGGGTGTTTGTGAGAGATGCCCGGTAGGAACCTTCCAAGACCAATACGGCAATACCACCTGCCGGAACTGCCCTGCGGACACATCTACTGCCAACCCTGGAGCCAAATCTGCCTTCAAATGCAAATGTAAGTATTGGTGTCCTGTTCAATTTCCGTCGATGATGAGCGGTATACAGTAGTAACTGGATGCACTTTCCCAGCAGACACAGTGATGGATGAGACAAGAAATAGTGTCTTAATTTCCTTCCGCTCCAATCCTTTCACTGTCCTAAGATGTCCTCCTGCCGAAATACCTGGTGGGTGTTTCAGAAAGCTGTTCGTAACTTACGAGTGACTTTATGAACTGGTTATCCGAACTTTGAATTATTTAATTGAAGTGGATTTAGCTTTTCAGAAACGATCAACAATCGTTGGTTAAGTTGATCGTAATTTATTAACACTTTACGAAACACCCACCAGGCATTAATTCCTTCAAAGTAAAAAAAAGAAAGCATATCTGCTAAAGAATGTAGAGCAAAGGTTATTACGCTGCATTACTGTGTAAAGTGCTATTAATGAACAATTATAAGTATTATTATTGGAATTATAAGCTTGATTTCGACTGAGCATTTAAAATGCTGATATATACCATAAAAATTGCATTCTTTTGATTAACAAGATGCCCCCAAATGATGGAGAGTTTCTAGTTTACTTCAGATTTTCAAATCCAATGGATAACGCGTGTAACATGAAACTTTTGCTAATGCATCCAGCAGAGAGAGAACTTACAAAGAGGATTTTGGTGATTTTCTCAGGGTTTGGTATTATGTACTTTGTTTAAGGTCAAGATGTTAGCAGTTTACCTTTAATCATACCATAAAGCCCGAAGCAACCGACTCTTACCAGTTAAAGGGGAATGAAACCTTTGGAACAAATAGGCTTGTGTAGAAACAGAAAAATCAAAGAATAAGAATAAAGAAAGTTTGAGAAAAATCGGACAATAAATGAGAAAGTTATGAGCATTTAAATATTGCAATCACTAATGCTATGGAGATCCTCCCATTGGCAATGCGACAAGGATGTGTGATGTCACTGATGGACAACTTTCCTTTTGGTGGACTATAAAATACCCTCAAAATGTCTCTTTTTGCTTTTTCTTATGATGGTACAAACTCTTTATCCATGACGTATTTTTGAAAAATATGTATCACATGGCCTCATGTAGAAAGAACATATGATCTATGGATAGATGTGATAAAAGAGGCAATTCAAGTGAAATATATACTAAAGTAATGGGGAGAGTTGTTCATCAGTGACATCACACATCCTTGTCGCATTGCCAATGGGAAGATCTCCATAGCATTAGTGATTGCAATATTTGAATGCTCATAACTTTCTCATTTATTGTCCGATTTTTCTCAAACCTTTGTTAATCTGTTTCTTTGATTTTTCTGTTTTCACACAAGCTATCTTGTTCCGATGGTTTCATTCTCCTTTAATGTTGATTTCTTGTATCCAACACATTAGCTCGTTGTCGGCCAGGAACCTATTCCATGAGTGGTCTTGAGTCGTGTAGCGCGTGTCCGATTGGTACCTACGAGCCTGACCGTGGTTCAACAGAGTGTAACGCATGTCCTGATGGGTTGACAACATGGACGAATGGCAACACTGACGTCGAGTACTGTACAAGTAAGTCGCTTTCTGAAAACTGTCGCGAACCATTATTCAATCTTGACAAAATGAATGACGGCAATGAGAGTGGTGAGAGAGAGAGAGAGAGAGGCGTTATACTTCCCTTAGTAAAATAGTTTGCTACTGCAATTATCGTTAAGAGTTATTTAACTTTCCATGCAAGAGAAAGTTATTACTTTCTCAGAAAAATTTCAATGGAAATCTCTTTTCTTACATACTGCTCATGCACGTATGAGGCTGCAATTATATACTCTCCCGCAGTTAAGTATTTCTATATGCTTGTGTATGAAAGCTAAATCTCTTAAGCATTTCCTTAAAAGGAATTATCAGATATAAAATATTATTCAGAAGTATCAAACTATTGTTCTTTCATCCGACAGATATTTGTCCTCGAGGTACATTTTCCCCGACAGGGTTTGCTCCTTGCCAAGATTGTCCTAAGGGAACGTACCAACCGCTAGCTCGTCAGACCTCGTGTACGCCGTGTCCTGGGGATAAGTACACCCACCGTGAGAGGGCGCATGCCATACAGTATTGTCAGAGTAAGATGGAGTACATTCTTTGCTCCGTAACACAACGGTTTGCAATCAATCGCTAAATGCCAATGACCAATCAAGATCAATTGTTACATGCACTCTCTGTTTAAAATACTGACCGGGAACAAATCAGGGCGGTTCTTTCATATTTGCTATTCATCGCAAACCTTTGTGTTATGCAGCCCAGGGGGGCGTTTCATCAACATTTTCGTCTGACAAGTTGTCAGATCTGTCATCTTTCCTTGATTCTGATTGGCTGAGAAGCACTGTTACTATGGTAACTGTCGGATAAAACAGGACTTGTCGGATAAAACGTCCGACAAGTCCTTTCATGAAACGCTCCCCTGGATATCTTTAATACGTAGTAGTTTGAAAATTTATCGTGGTACCGAGGATGTCACAAAGCAAAAGTTAGCTTGGTCATAGATACGCCTGATATAAATGGGGCCATGGTGTACTCACAATTTCCCACCAGTTTGATCAAATTCTTCTCCTCACTTTTGAGTGACCACCGACCACTCTTATCTTTCTAGCTTCCTTTATCTTCCGAAGTTACTCCCCTCCATGATATTCTAGTAGCCCGACACTCTTATTGTCTATCGTTTCTTGTTTAACATCTCTGGATATTGTTTCATTCTTCCCCAATCGTCTTCACTTTTTCTTTTTAACAATCAAATTCTTTTCATGCTATTCCTTTTCTAATTTACAGGTTAAGCATATTTCTTACACTGATCTGTCGTAAGTACATCGGCCCATGTTTTCCCCGAATCAACCTTTAGAAGATTTTGATGTCTTTTCTAGTTGTCAGAATTTTTTTTTCTTTTGTTCCTCTTTATAAGGTATTCTAGACATGCCATTGCTGATATATGTGATGTATTAATACATAAAATAATAGTTGGATGAATCCTGAAATCTAGACAAAATACGACACTTTATTAAAACTGGATTAAACCCCTTTTCCCTGCCAGTTATCAACGAATGTGAGTCGAATCCCTGTGCGGATGGAGCAACTTGTATGGACATCACACGTGGCTACGAGTGCGTCTGCCCTCCCGGTTTTACGGGCGATAACTGCGAATTGGACATCGACGAGTGCTACGGGAATGACGTCTGCCTGAACAACGGTACCTGCATCAACCTAGTCAATGCCTACATTTGCGAGTGTGCAAATGGTTTCATGGGGGAGAACTGCCACATTAACATAAATGATTGTCTTGATGGTGAGTGTTACCAAAAAGCCACCATCTTTCAAAGAGGGGCCCACAAAGAAGGTTTTTGTACTTATTCTTTTTTTACAATGACTACCTCAATGAATGCAAGTAATATATTTTTTTTCAAAATGTGATTTTTGAAATAATTTATGAGATTGGAGAAAACAAATTCTGCGAAATATTCCTCAAATATTCTAGAATTTGGCATCAATGAGCTGTAGAAATTCATCGATAAGTAGCAAATTTGCATGGACTCCGTTTTTCTCCTTTATGTTTCTCTCTAGTTTAAAATAATCAAAAGGGATGCAAAGATCACATCACAAGTTTATGTACTTAAAAGTAATTGGATGTATTTATGTATGATCACTGTCATAGGTGCTCAATGTTCAGTATTTTTCTCATTTTAAAATCTTATTCAGATTTCTTGCCTGTTTATTCTTGCTGATTTTTAAGACAAATCTTTGACAGAACAATTAAAACGTGAACATTATTTCATTTTATGATAATCTTTTTCTTTGGATACACAGTTATTATTTTGAGGAGAGCTCAGTCTCTTATAACTTTCAGAAAAGGCAATATGAGTTTGGTGTTAATTTGTTTTTGTAGGTTTTTGTGTTTGTTAGTTTGCTTGTTATTTTTTTTCTTATTTCATACCCAACTTTACCATCGATACAAATACTTCAGTAAAACTTGTTCTAAAATAATAAAATGGAATTCCACATTTAATTTCAGCCCCATATTTCCATTTTTATAGGAGTTTTAAATGCACTTTATTTTTTCTAGCTGACTGCCGTTATGGCTCCACTTGTGTAGATGGGATAGCTTCTTACACCTGCGCATGCGCCGAAGGTTTTGCGGGAGAACACTGCGAGATTAACCTTTATGACTGCGCTTCGGATCCGTGCCAAAATAGAGGATCTTGCATCGATCTCAAGTCTGTGAGTAAACTACCAAATAAGTTTGAAATAATGACCCTTTTACTACGTTCATTACTATCATTATTATTATTACTGATAGTAATTTCATTAAAATTTTCATCAGTATGATCATTATGATCATAAATTTTTATTACAATTTTATTTCATTTATAATAATAATACATATGATATATTATATAGCGTCTTTTCCATTTTGATTAAATGCTCAAGGCGCTTAGAAGAGAGCAAAACATATAAGTAAAGAGAACTTAGAGAAGTACAAGAAAAGGTCATTATAAATTAGGAAAAATTATTATCAATATTAACAATAATATTGTTATTAATACAATGATGATATTGTTATTGATAATGAAATTATCATTATTATTAATATTCTAACAATGATATTGTTGTTATTGTTATTGTTACAACTTATACTATTATTGTCATTGATATCATCTTCCTCATCATTATCATCATCGTCGTCAGTATTATTAATAACATTGTTACAAGTATGGGTACATTGCCAATTCGTCTACTGCCAACTCGTCCACTCACAACTTGGTCTACTTTCATTTAGTCTAATGCCATTCCGTCCATCAACATTTCATTTAACAACCATTTGATCCATTAACCATGTGGTCCAATCATCACTTCGTCTAATCGCCATTTCGTCTCATAACCAATTGGTGTAATATCCATTTCATTTTCATTCACTTTGCACAGTTTAATACTAAGTCCAATTAGACCAAGTGGTATATGGATTTAATGACTATTGGACCAACTGGTAACTAGACGGAATGACATTAGACTAAATGAAAGTAGACCATGTGGTGAGTGGACGAACTGATGTCAGACCAGATGTTAGTAGACGAGCCGGCAATTGCACGAACTTGCATTATTTGCAATTTGTTGCGTGATGTTGCTTCCTACAAGTTATTTGAATGATGTGGTGCTTCATACCAAATGATATATAAATGTAGGATTAATGATGCCTGGTAATGCCTTTTTAACAAAAGGTATCAATGTCTAAAAGAAATGTGAAAGTGAGCACAGCAGAGTTTGTGAGCGGGACTGCCCTGACATATTTCTAGCCCCCCCCCCCATGGTCAAACCTGGATCTATCCAAGACACATCCTGTTATTTCATGCCAATGTTATAGGCCTATTCATTTACTACTATTTATTTATTCGGTTTAAAACATAGATGAATGAAACAAAGGTCCAAGGACCAAACTGAATATATTTACAATAATACAACATAATCCTAGATAAAAACATTAGATCATCACCTACTCCATCAAAACATTTAACGTTAATAACATACACATTGGCGTACCGTGGGTCACGGCATTGGGGGGCACCAGCAAGAATTTCGAGTCACTTCGTGAGCGCGCAAAGCGCGCTCAGGTTCCAGGTATACTGACCTAATAGAGATATTTTAAAGACAATGCCATTAAACGGATATGTATCTCACTAATCAAATAATGCGAGCGCGAAGCGCGAGCTGAAAAATTTGATATTCAGACATAAAAAGGGACATTATAATCAAATTTTTGTAATCACGACAATACGTACCTGTCTCGTTAAACAATGTGAGCGCGAAGCGCGAGCTGAAATTTTTGTATAAATTGACCCCAAACAAGGAGATTTTAAGGACTATATTTTAGGAATCCATTAAGAGTATACATATCTAACCATAGTCATCTAATGCGAGTGCCAAGCGCTTGTTGATTTTGCTAGAATTACATCTAAACACATGAAGCACTTGTAGTCATTGTAATCATGAATTTCATACGCATCTCACTAATCAAACATTGCGAGCGCGAAGCGCGAGCTAAAAAATTTAGATAATTCAGACCTGAAGAGGGGCATTTTAAGACTTGTTTGTAGGAATTCACGAATACCATACGTATTTCACTAAGCAAGTGGTGTGAGCGCGAAGCGCGAGCTGAAATTTTTTGATATTCACATCAGAAAAAAAGGGACATTTCATGGACTGATCCGTATTCATGGAAAGCAGACATATCTCACCAATCCACTAATGCGAACGTAATCACGGATAGGAACTGTTTTATGTTAAGACCTTAACATGGGGCAATCACTTTAAGTAGTCATGAAAAACAAGCATATGTCTCTACATAAAACAATAATAACTCGAAGTGCGAGGAAATACATTTGGTATATATTGACGTGAAAACGGGAGGTTTTAGTACAACAGTATTATATATCTCATTAAACAGAAAATTCAAGCACCAAGAACAGTGAAGACATGTGATCTGAGAAAATTCTGTTTCATAAAGTTATGATAAAAATGTTTATTATGTAATGTAACATAACATAATATAAAATTATAATGAATAAGAAGTTCTTCTTTTCCACTTCGTTTATCTTCCTTTCCCTTTTTTTCTCCTTTTCCTCGTTTTTTTGTGGGGGGTCAGCCGATTGGGGGCACGTGCCCCCCTATGCCCCCCCCCTTATTTACGCCACTGAACAGACAAATACTCACTGGCCCTTATCATAAAAGAGACCTACATTTTCGCATTTTGTTTAAAAGCAAAAGAAAATGCCTTTTTTTGTCAACCTGTGATATTTGTCATTTTCAGAACTTCAGCTGCTGCTGCGCTCCTGGCTACACGGGACGGTTGTGCGAGCTGACCAGTGACCACTGCCGATCCTCCCCGTGCCATGGAGACGCAACCTGTACAACGTCCAGGAACAGTTACACCTGCACTTGTCCTCCAGGGTTCCGGGGACGGGATTGTGAGATCAACATTGATGAATGCCAAGAACTAGGCATCACTTGTCAAAATGGAGGGACCTGTGAGGATGCTATCGATGGCTACAATTGTATCTGTCCTCTTGGCTTCAATGGACGCCATTGCCAAACAGGTGCCTCTTATTTTCCCCCTCCTTTTTTTCATTCATCTCATTATTCTTCTCCGTTTTTGTCTCACCTGCGAAGCAAAGTGAGACTATAGGCGCCGCTTTTCCGACGGCGGCGGCGGCGGCGGAGTCAACATCAAATCTTAACCTGAGGTTAAGTTTTTGAAATGACGTCATAACTTAGAAAGTATATAGACCTAGTTAATAAAACTTGGCCATAAGGTTAATCAAGTATTACTGAACATCCTATTAGAGTTTCATGTCACATGACCAAGGTCAAAGGTCATTTAGGGTCAATGAACTTAGACCATGTTGGAGGAATCAACATCGAAATCTTAACCTGAGGTTAAGTTTTTGAAATGTCATCATAACTTAGAAAATATATGGACCTAGTTCATGAAACTTGGACATAAGGTTAATAAAGTATCACTGAACATCCTGCATGAGTTTCACGTCACATGACCAAGGTCATTTAGGGTCAATGAACTTTGGCCGAATTGGGGATATCTGTTGAATTCCCATCATAACTTTGAAAGTTTATGGATCTGATTCGTGAAACTTGGACATAATAGTAATCAAGCATCGCTGAACATTTTGTGCAAGTTTCAGGTCTCATGATTAAGGTCAAAGGTCATTTAGGGTCAATGAACTTTGGCCGAATCGGGGGTATCTGTTGAATTACCATCATAACTTTGAAAGTTTATTGGTCTAGTTCATTAAACTTGGACATTAGAGTAATTAAGTATCACTGAACATCCTGTGCGCGTTTCAGGTCACATGACCAAGGTCAAAGGTCAATGAACTTTGGCCGAATTGGGTGTATCTGTTGAATTACCATCATAACTTTGAAAGTTTATGGATCTCATTCATGAAACTTGTACATAAGAGTAATCAAGTATCACTGAACATCCTGTGCGAGTTTCAGGTCACATGATCAAGGTCAAAGGTCATGTAAGGTCAATGAACTTTGGCCATGTTGGGTTTTTTGTTGAATAACCATCATATCTCTGTAAGTTTATTGGTCTAGTTCATAAAAAGTGGACATAAGAGTAACCATGTATCACTGAACATCTTGTGCGAGTTAGAGTAGTATTCAAAGTCAGCACTGCTGCTATATTGAACCGCGTGATGCAGGTGAGACGGCCAGAGGCATTCCACTTGTTCTTCTTCTTTTCTACTTCTTCTTTTTCTTCGTCTTCTTTGTGTTCTTTCCCTTGTACTTCTCTCTTTTTCCTTCTTTTTTTATAATCGGAATATTTGATGTCTTCAGGCGTTTGTAAAGATACATCATAAGTTGATTGCAAGTTTAAGAATTATCTAACAGATACTTTCTGATAAGGTTCTGAAACTTTCAAACAAGTGTGTTTCAAAAGGTTTGTTTCATTCAGGTGAATAGATCGTTAAGGCTAAGACAAATCTAAATCTTGGATGATCTTTTTTTTCTTTTAGTTGAATCAACTGAAGTGGTAACGATTTAGCGTGGTATTACGTAGACAACACTTTTCGAAGTTGCTATTTAACGAGCTTGTAATTAGCTGAATTTTATTACACCAGTAGAATATTTAGATGGTAATTTCATATGGAAACGTGTCCAAGTTTGCTTCTTTATTCCCATCTTTAGAACTGCCGAAAGACTACGACCTGTCTTTCCCAGCCGCACGAACGGCTGACAGGGTTGCTTTAGAGGGGGTATTACCCGACCTCTATGAATTCACCCTAGCTTTCTGGATGAAGACTTCTGATCAAGATAACTTTGGAACTCCCATCTCATATGCGACCAGAGGGCCAAATGGCGCCAGCGACATGGATAACACCATAACACTTTTAGACTACAATAGCTTTGTTTTCTTCGTGAATGGTCAGTCGGCGTTTACGTACCAGCAGGCTAACAGGTGGGTACACAGAAAATGTTGGTTTTTTTAGGTCGGTCTCAACAATGCTTTTCACATACATGACATAAAAGGGAATCTTCATCCAGGCATTATTAAAACCAAATTAGATTTTTAAATCATTGATTACTCACGGCCCTCCGATCCTTACTACCCTAATCCTCGGATAACATCATACCCCATTACAGCGACGCCAACTGGCACTTCATCGCAGTAACTTGGACCAGTGAAACTGGGGCCTGGGCGTACTATCGGGACGGTTCAGAAGCAGCATCGGGAACGGGTCTATCTACTGGTACCTTTGTGAAAGGAAGAGGAATATTTATTCTAGGCCAAGATCAAGACACCTACAACGGTTCATACGTCGCCAAGGAAACATTCATTGGGAGTTTATCACAAGTGAGATTCATTTATTTACCTCTTTGTCTCATGTTGAAATTATTGTCATCGTAATTGTGTCCTTCAACATGAAACAGAACCTATTGTTGAAAGATTATGTATATTTCCTTATGCTTGGAATGGCCCATTTGATATCTAACAAACGATTTTCTGGTAAGTGTTCCTATCTTATATGAACCAAATAATTAAGGGGAAGTTCCGTTGAATGTATACCCTTCTGCTTAAAATAACTTTCTATCAAACAGAACAACAACTGTTGAAAGAAATACAATGCTATAATCAAGGGTACACGAATATGATTTGTAATTTTAAATGCCGTAGACAAGTAGGGGGAAAACCTATTTACTTTCTTCGATAATGATAGATTTGAGAAGTTCTTAATTATACTTATTTACTCATTTGATTTGAGGTGAAGGGAAGAAAGTTTACACAGAAATGAAAGGGTAATGGGGGAATGGAAATTGCCATTGAGAATAAGATGATAAAACACAATCATTCATTCGTTAAAAAAAATCTTTGACAAAAAGATACTGTAAAATGCCTAACAAATAAAAACGTTCTTACATTTAGGTTAATATATGGGACTATGCAATGACGGGAGAGGAGATACGGTTGCTGAGAACCTGCTGCTCTCAGTCTGGTAACGCACTATCTTGGGCCCAGCTGTCGACTGGTCTACGAGGAGCTCTGCGAAGAAGTGATAGGTCGGAGATCTGCAATGGTGAGAGAACTAAAAAAGAATGATCATGTTGATAATGATAATGATTACAGTACAAATAACAATAAGCAAAATATTAATATTGATAACAGAAAAAATAACAATAATGACGATGATTATGATGATATAAAATGATAAGAATGATAAATAGTGATGATAATAATAGTGCAATAATGATAAAAAATAATAATAATGATGATAATGAATGAACATGATGGTAAAAGGCAATTGTAATCGTGACCATCATAATAACGTTGATGATGATACAAACAATAACCATAATTATATTGTTCTAATAATAAACAAGGCTGTTAATAACGATTTCTTAAAATCCTACAAAAATAAACCATTAAAATGTCATACCAAAAACACAATTACATATCAGTCATTGCGGTGCGTTGAGGATGAAACATTTTGTTACAAATGTGATATTTTACGAATTTGGCTATAATCCTATATTGTTACCAATGAAACCTGGGGAGAGTTTTCTGATTTGCAGACTGGCAAGCTTAAATTTTTTATACGCACGAACCTGCGGGGCCCGGCGCGCCGCTCGCAGATAGCTACATACATCTTATGTTGATATAATGCTCCCTGACTCTTTTCATCACTTCCAAAGAAGAAGAAGAAGATTTATAATAAAGCTGTATTTTAAACGGGTATTGTAGTCTATGATGGCCTATAATTGAAATCTGATGCTTTTGTCCACCACTTTTCCTATTTTCTTTTGTCATTTCTGTTTATCACAGTTGGATCATGTGGACATCGAGGTGATTGTCGTGGTCAGCAATGCCAACAAGGGGGAGAATGTACCATTCAAAATGGACAACCAATCTGTCAGTGCCCTGACGGTTTCACTGGACGACGTTGCCAATTTGGTGAGTGTATTAATCCTCAACGTCATCATTACCATCGTCATCACCCCAATCATCATCATCATCATTATCATCATCATCATTGTCATCATCATTATCGTTATGCCATCATCATTACCACAGTCATCATCACCATCATCATCCCCACCATCATTGTCATTATCATGATCATCATCACTACCATACACCATCATCATCACTAATCATCATCACCATCATCATCACCGTAGTCATCATCACCCATCATCATCACCGTAGTCATCATCACCATCACTAGTATCACTATCATCACCACAATCATCACCCCATCATCAATTTGTTTTTACTGGTAATCTTGATATGTTACCCCAAACTTTTTTTTCTTTCATAGAAAGATTTTATTCAAAATCAAACACGAAAGCAATTCATTAAAAGCAAAGGTTTTTGGTCCTTGAGGTGAATGAGGTGAATAATTCCTCTCCTCTGATCCAATGACAATTTACCTTGTATAAAGGAATAATTAAAACTATTGATTAAAGCATCTCCTAATTCTTTAAAGAAAAATTTATAGAATTCACAAGGGAACCCATCCGTTCCCGGAGTATTGTTGTTATTCATTGATTTCAGAGCATTAACACATTCTTGCATTGTTATAACACCTTCACATTTCTCTTGTTACTCTGGTGATAAAATATTGCATTTATCATCCTGAGGTAAAATATGGTAAAGATCAATTTGAGATGGATGAGATGATGTGAATATGGATTGATAATAGTCTTTGAGAGCAATTAGTATTTGTTTTTGTGAAGTCACAATTATATGATTATCAATTTGTAATTTAGTTATGAGTTTCTGTCGTTGATTCCTTTTTTCAAGATTTATAAAATAACGTGTTTCTTTCACCATTTTCGATCCAATTAGCACTTGCTCTTATAATTGCACCTGCTGTCTTTCTCATATAACATCTCAGGATCCTCTTTACAAGATATTATCTCATTTTGATCCACTTCAGATTGTTACCCCAAATCCCAAAGCCCCTTGCTCGTACTTTCTCTCTCATCAATAGCCACATCATGCGCTTTCCAAGACTTGCAAACCTACTGGAATGGATTTTGACGTCTTATACTTTTTAGGGAAGTTCCTTAACAATTTAGAAAAACTGAAAGCAAGCTATGATGGCTCTACACTGATGCAAACTGGTCATTCAGATGTACACTATTTCATTTTCCCAATCATGTAATAATCTTACCATTGACGAATTGGATTTTTTCTCAAGAATCAATCTAAAATGGACCGTTCTTCTGTTATGCTGCTCTCTTATCTGCCATCTTTGTTTTGTTTTGTTTTATTCCAAAATTTATTATGCATGTTTTTGCAGTTCAATCATGAATAACTTCGATCAGAACATTTTGGGAATTGTATAGAAATAAATCTACAATTTTTTTGTGAGACATGAGAAACAAGAAGTGGCATTTCAAATAGCTTTTGTTTAGAATAGCTCAATGACTATTTAGTCATTTTCTTGATTCGAGAATTGATTGAAGAATTTGGTTAATCAATGTTCAACTTAAGAGATAGAGGAAGAATTCCATGATATACATGTACCTAGTGATAGTCTCAGAAATTTAAAACAGAGGGTCGTTGGTTCAAATCCCAGCCATAGCGTAATTTCCTTCTGCAAGGAATTCATCCACAGTCTGCTGCACTCGACCCAGGTGAGGTAAATGGGTACCGGCAGGAAGTAATTCCTCAAAAGCTGTGTGCACCGAATAGGTAGCCTAGCTTAGACGGGAGAACAGTTTCCGGAACTGAAGTGGCTACCCTATCATCATTATGATTATGATTATTATTATTATTGTTATTATTACCGAAATCTTTATATTCGTTGGCTGCAGACCAAATAATGAAAAGCGCTGACTATTCAAATGTTTATGAAATAATTTGTTAATCTTTTTACAGGAGTCTGCAAAATAAGTTATTTTGGGTGATTAGAGGCATTAAGCGACGATTGGGGAATTCATATTCAATTATTAAGATCATTAAATATAACATCTTTTTTTCTCTCTCTTTCTCTCAGTTGAACATATGGGGTATCAAGCTACACTACCAAGATCCTTATTTTATATTTTCTTCCTTGTGAAATTTTTTTTCTTTGTGTAACTTCTTACAATATCGCAATGATTGTACAAACAAATTGCCTAATGAATACCTCTATTTTTTCCCAAACAATACAGATATCAACGAGTGTTCGGTTAACAATGGAGGGTGTACTCATCAATGTCAGAACACCATCGGATCATTTGTTTGCTCTTGTCGTCAAGGTTACGCCCTTCAACCCGATCAGAAAACTTGTAACTGTAAGAAAATCAACATTTCTAATATATTTCTCATCTTGAGGGTGTCTTATCAATTTTAAATTCGATTGAAGATCCCCACATCTTCCCATTCATGAAATGTATCATTTACATTATTGCGCAATTAATCTGTAGAATTACTTTCTTTGATTCATATGTCTCTAGAATTATTCAGAACATGTCATATGGTAATATGTATATTGTTTATGTCAAGAATTATGCTAGTTGTTTTTTTTAATTAAAAACCAGTTCAAGCTTTCCTTTTGATGGTTATTTCCTTCGAAGAACAATATAATTATTTTTGTCCACGAGTTCCTTCAAAGATTATAATATTCAGTTTGTTACATTGATATTAATATTTTAACCATCTTTTAAAATTTGATGTTGCATTTTTTTTTCTACATTGGTCTGACAATTTTGTACCAAAAGAACCCAGTTTTATTTTATCTTATTTTAATATTATTTAGTTTATTATTCATTCAATCACATTGTACTGTAGCTAGATTCAATATTTACGGTTATGGATCTTTAAAATCCACTTAAAGGGTATTTTGTAAAACTCATAACATTTTCTCTTTTGATTTTGTTTTTAGCTGTAAGCTTCTGCAAACACTATGGAAAATTTCATTCAGTAAGTAAGAATGAAATGATACTATACTAATAATCAAAAGTAGAATATTCCAGTATATAAACATAATCGCAATGATACTGGTATGGAGGTGCCGTGGCCGAGTGGACTAAGGCGCCTGGCTTTACATGAAAGAGTCAAGGGTTCGATCCCCGGCCGCGGCACCTATGCCCGTGAGCAAGGCATTTAATCTACAATGCTCTTTTATCCTGCTTTCAAATAAATGGAAATGCTATATGCATTATTGGTAACAAAGTGTAAAATTGTTTTTTAAAAAAATTTTAAAAAATAAAAAAATAAAGAAATATAGTGATGATGGTCACTGGATCTATTGTGAATTAGTGAATGTTTGGAGGCATACTGTACTTCTGTTTCTCCTTGGGAACTTATTCAGATATGGATATTACAACCCGATACCAGCAATAACATGAATTAGTCGCCAGGGGAATTCTCTATGAATAGTCAAAATATTAATTTGATCTTCAAAAACCTGAAGGACAAATTAACGAATTTAGTCTAGCATCTGGAATAATAATTTTCCTTCAAACTGTCAAAATCTCAAATAACGTGCAGTTGATTAGAAAACGAGATACAGTAAAAGAGTTTCTTTGACACTAGTTTTTGCGGACTGCTTGGAAGTATCACTGATAATTGCAAAGTGTTCACAAGTCTTTCTTGAGTGAACCCCCGAACGGCAAAGTTCGTTTTCTCCATGTTTTTGAAGCTCTCGCTGAATTCCTTCTGCATTCAAAGTGTATGCCCTTTCATAGGTTATTGTTTGTCAATGGTGACTAGTTAGATATCATCTTAAAGCTAAGGATGTGCTATTCAGGGCTGTGACCGATCGTTGGTTTGTTGGTGGCTGGTCACAAATATATCTGTAATCATTATTTTTACTGGACATAATTGGGGTATGAAATCGAGTACAATCTACACGCTAAAACTAAAATTTTGAAGGAGTTAACAAGCTTTCCCCAAATGTTCTATCTACCACTTTAAGTTGTTTGATCAAACAATTATTTTGTTTGATTCAGATGTTACGTTTGAAAAAGGTGTCACTCCTCCAACATTGAAATTGCTTATTTCACATTTCAGTTTTAGCTTGTGGCGGTGGTGTTTTTTTTTTCATCAATTAAAACTTTCTTTGCATTTCGTTTCAGGCTGAGGACACATGGGAAGAAGACTGTAGCCAATGTTCTTGCCAAAATGGAAGATCTGAGTGTGTACCGAAACAATGTCCTAGAGTACTCTGCCAAGAGGTTGGTACAACCCATAAAAAAAATTAAAAACAAAAAAAAGGGTCTCAATACAAAATGAAGGTCATTTGGTTACATATCTGCTTTTTAACATACCTACGAGATTTCCATGCAGGGGCCAGGGATGCTGTATAATTATGGTAAATAACACACGCAGCATCCCCCAGATAAATCTTCAGCACCTCGCTTCCCAGGACCATGCTACAACTCGTGGAATCTTGAAAGATATTGTACTTACATGGGTATCCCTTACACATTCTTCTTTAGTGAGACGAAGGACCAGTCATTTTGGAGTGAAAAAATTGCATCGTTTGAGAGTGGTATTATTTCTACCAACTTTAAAAGTAATAAGGTCTAAAAGGAATGTTCAGTTCACTCCAGTAGGAGCTATAATGCACTCTATAAGGATTTACAGTTTACTCCAAAGGAATCGGTCCCTCATAGTTTCACCCCGAGATTGTGACGATTAGCTTTGAATTTAGAGAGTGGGAAAGAAAGTTAGAACTTTCTTAGATTGTCTCATAAAACTGTTCTTTAATTGGCTTTTCCTCCTTTAATATAGAAAGATTGAATAAAATATCAAACACGAAAATATCACATTTTACATAGACATGATTGAAGTCAAACATGTTCACAAGAGCTGTATGCATATCTAATTAATAAAACAAATGATTTTTTTGGGGGGTATTCTCTTTCGGTTCCATCTTAATGCCATTCATCGGCGGGAAAAATATTTATTAAAAATGGATAAGTTTGGCTTGCCGATTTGCTAGCGATTATGGGGTTGGTTTGTTTTGAGTTTTCAATTCAATTAAATTTTATTTATTTCACTTCCATCAAACAAAAACAAATTGTATACCATATATATAAAAAATAAGTATTTGTATCCATTGCAAAGAAACAAAAATAATAATACATATGTTGTGAAAAAAAACTTACACGATTTGGGCAACACATTGGAGGTTTTAAATAAGTATACTATTTTTCAATAGAAATTAAATTAAGATGGAAATGGAGGGACCCACTAAAAAGCAATGCTTGTACAATGTGGGCCCCTCAAAAATAGATAACAAAACCATTAACAGAGTACAAATACAGACATATGTAATCAAATGAGAAAAAAAAATAAATGAGAGAGAAATAATACTCACAAAATATAAAATACGAAGATATCAAAAAATATAGTTTGTATAGGACAAAACAAACCGTCCTAAAATATATCCAAAAATATATCCACCCTTCCCACCCCTCCCCCCCAAAAAAAAAGAAAAGAGAAAGGGGAGAATGCCCTGAGAAGATGGATGGGTGCTGCTAAACGTAGGTAGAACACATGCCATCGTTAAACTTTCTCCAGCATTCACACTTAGTTCTGTTTTGTTTACGTCTACTCCTTCTCATCCGTTGTGTAAGCATGATTTGTTTTATTTCTCAATAACTCTTTACTGTGTGAGTAGTTCAGTATTTGTAATAATGTTACCGTTTTTATCGATGTATTTGAGATACTGTTCATATTTTAACCTGTTTTTATGTTACATTTGTGTAGCAATGTCTATGCCTTTACATAATAATTTCCTCCTGGAAAACAACTTTTTGAAATGGCTCATGGCCTAATCTTTGATACATCGCAATTAATGAATTAAGGACGATATTAAATTTCTTCAATTTGTTTTTTTTTTAATCTGCAGATGGAAACAGAGGTCATTTTGCCTGGTGACTGCTGCCCCATCTGTTTGCCAGGTAAGGCGAATAATAGTTCAAAATGACAAGTAACATATCCATCTTTCAACATTTCCGCAGATTCATACTTGAAGCTTAATAGCCGCATTTGACTCAGCAATATAAATTTTAGAAACATTAGAAGCATCAGTTTTGTATACTATTTACTCTGTAATGCGCGGTTGAGTATATGAGTCATAGAGATTGCGCAAAAATTCATGTACAAAATATTGTTGTTATTGTCACCTTAACAATGATTGTTGGATACTATTGTCATTAAAAGATTACAGTCTTGATTTTTTGCTAAGATGAAAGGACTCTTCAAAGTAGTTAAATAAATTAGTTGCCACCCTCATGCCTTACGCTTGGCTAGATTTCAAATATTGTTTGTAGTCATATATGTTTTATTTCTCAATAATGGTTTACTGTGTGTGCAGCGTCTTTGATATTGTTCCTTTTTCAGAAAGTAATAAAATTTGTTTGATACTGTTGCATAGGCCTGATGCTGGTTAATATAACCCTCTATTGTAGAGTCATATTTTCATATTTTGTGAATGTAGTTGTTATTTAGGGGGAGGGGAATAGTAGCTAGGATTAGATTTAACAAAGAATCAAAAGCTTTTTTTCAAAACTTCCTTACTGACACCATCTTATATCTATCTTGCTTTCTGGCAAGGTCAACACTCTAAAAAATAGGAGGAATATAATGTTGATGACAATGACTAGACAGAACACTTGATACACAGTAACGAGAAAAACCAATTTGTAATCAAAGTTGTTTAATGGAAAGGTTTTCTGCAATTTTATCACTTGTTTTGCAGAGATGAAAACATGTTTCATGAGCAACAGTGGCAACTACGAAACATTTGATCAATACATATTTGACCAGCACGGGGAATGCCGATACTTACTCACCCGAGACTACAGCGGTACTTCCAATTTCGAAGTCCACGTGGAGCACCAATTCATCAACACCGATCAAACTCGGCTCGGCATAGCCGTTTTCGTGTACATCGACTGTGTCGAAGTCAAGATCAACTCCAGTGGCGAGGTGTTCGTTCAAGACGAAGTCGTCCCGCTACCGTACGCGCACCGCAAGCCGGCGAACGTTCGCATTGCGCACGTCCGGGACGGAGATATCGAGGTTTTCTCAAACAAGGGATTGACCGTGACGTGGTCGCAGTCTGATGGGGTCCGCCTGGATCTGACCGTGACGCATAGGTCTGGCATCCAAGGATTGTGCGGGAATATGAATGGGAACAAGAAAGATGATAAGATGACGAGGCAAGGTATCTCAACATCCAAGAACAAGGAATTGCTCCACAGCTGGAAAGTTGAAGGATACAAGTAAGCTAGACTCTATGCCCCCCCCCCCCCCCAAAAAAAGCAGAATTCATATTTATTTGTTTTCCTGTTCTAAATTTCTTTACCAAACATATGATTAATTGTATTTAAGAAGAGATGCTCTTAAGTAAATAAGCCATATGCCACTCCAAATGTGCGCATATTCTAATAGTCCTCTCTATACTGGGTGTACATAAGCAATTTGATCCTATACTCTTCCTCACTGCATTTATACTATTTAAAACATGTTGAAAGTGATTCGTGTGTGAGATCTTATTATCCAAAGTTCAGTTTAGAAATTATTGAATGAACCACCATATAACTTCTCGACATTGCCACTTTAATGCAGGTACTGCAAGCAAAGGAACACCCGTCCTTTGACTTTCGGCTATCTGAAAATTGGAAGCTGTTCCTCGGTCAGCTACAAAGACTTTGGCCATGCGTTTAAGAAATGCCGCGTTCTCCTCAAGAAAGCCTTCAAGGACTGCAACAAGGTGGTGGATCCGAAGCCATACATCACTAATTGCATTGAGGATGCCTGTACGTGTGGCGTTCGTCAGCCGTGCCATTGCGAGGCTGTTTCATCTTACCATAACGAGTGCCTTCGCCAGATTGGTCAGGAGATTCGAGGCTGGAGAAAGTTATCTAATTGTGGTAATTATGACTTCGTACCAACACAGTGGGTTAAAGGGATGGTCCGGGCTGAAAATATTTATATCCAAATAAATACAGAAAAATCTACAGAGCAAAATGTTGAAAATTTCATCAAAGTGGGAAATACAGAACATTTTTTTAAATCAAATTCGTATACTTTTCTGGCTCTATCCTCCATCTCATCCAATTTAGATTTAAATGTATTTTTTTATCTAACCTGTTATTTAAAGTTTTTGTACCTATATTTGTACCTATTCTCTTTCGTTCTTTCTTTCTTCTCTCACTGCGCCTTGGGCATTCTGCCGAGTGGATTTGACGCAATATAAATTACATATATTATTATTATTATTATTATTTTGATATTTTAATGTAAAAGTACTTACTGTACTTACTGTATATATACATAAATAATTATCATTATTATTATTATTATTATTATTATTGTCATTCATAATTATCTTCGCAATTAAGTACTTTGTTGTTATGGATTTACCTCATACAAGTACCCCCCCCTTCTTTGGTCGTTATCTTCCTCACTTTCTTTAATTCATTGAAGTGCATTGTTATCCATTGTCTCTTACATATATGTTTATATCTCTTGGGGAGAAATAAGTGAAACCTTTAATGAAGCTTTATTTGTTTGTTATACTTTGATTGCACTTATACAGCATTAGAATGTCCTCCCTCGATGATATATGACGAATGCGGCCCGCCGTGCCAACCTACCTGTTCAGACCCCGATGGACAACGGTGCGCGGCCCCCACGACCTCCTGCGTGGCTGGGTGCCAGTGCTTGGCGGGCCAGGTGCTGCTTAATGGCGTCTGCATCAGTAGAAGACAGTGCTGAAGGTCACACACCTGAAGTTATACATATTAAAAAAAAGTTCCCAGCTAATTATATATAATTATGATATAAATATTTCACGGTGTTATGTTACTTCCACTCGAATCCGGCGAGAAGCCTCAGAATATAGTTATTAAATTATTAAGAAGAAAGATTGGAGAACAGAAATGTCTTAAGGCCAACGCACACGTCTGTTCGTGATCCGATTTAGGAATAGATCGCATTTTGCTTATTTTCTGAAATTGTGAATGGAAAATATCATTCTATTTGAGGTTAATTAAAATTGATTGAAAGAACATTAATATAACCATTATGAAAGATTGCAAGTCTTTATTTTGGAGTAAAGGCCGAATTGAATTCAAATCGTAGCCAATCGTACAACTGCTATGACGCCATTACTTTATTCCGCTTTTATTCTAAGAAGGATGACAGCATAGTCACATATTTGAACACAGGTATTTGTACGATGATTTAGAACATTGATTACACAGTAAGATATTCCATGTTTCAATAAAAGCATCACATTCTACCACGTTGCATTCCAAAATCGGATCTCATGCGATCATATTTCAGAGGGTGTCTACCACTATATTATATACAAAAAATAGTAATGTATCTCTATGGTATCTACTTACATGTATAATGTAGCACTGATTCGTTGGTACGAATTAATAGTAATTATCCACCACTGATCTATTCACTATACACGATGATATTATTCAGATCAGTGTTATCCACTCTCTAGATAAATCTCAGTTCTTATGCGTCTACTTCTTAATTGTGTGGTGCTAACTGAAAATAATGTAATAATCGGTATCATGTACACGTACATTTATATTCTCTATCCAAAGTATTACTCAGAAAGTATCTGCAATGATTGTACGTGTTTTATTGATATATGCCTATACAATGTTATGTTTAATATTGTTCAATTTGATCTCAGAAAATAGACATATGTTGTAGATGTTGTATTTGAAGAAGATTTAAGATAATGCTTTAACTACAAAAAATGTATATTCCAACAGAATTTACATTGTGAATATTTCTATTCGTATTGTTTCATTAGATTATTCCATTTTTCTGATTACAACCTGTTGTAATTGTATCGTGGGGGTAGATGTCCCTTTTTAGTGTAAAATATTCTCTATCCAACCAGAATTAAATCGTCAACAATATTCACACCACAATGGATATTAAGGCATGTAATTAGATCTTCGTATATACTTTACTTATATAAATACTTTATGAATACCATAGCATTACGACACACAGCCCCAATGACAGAAAGAACACAGTAAGGCAAGTATTGATCACAGTGTGTTCACAGTTTGTTCATAATGTGTTCTTTATGTTTTCATAATGTGTTCATGGTGTGTTCACTGCAGTTTGTTCTCAGTATGTCCACAGTTTGTTCATATTGTGTTCACAGTGTGTTCACAATTTGTTCATAGCGTGTTTAAAGTATGTTCACAGTGAGTTAGTATATGTTCACAACATGTTAACAGTGTATTCACAATGCGTTCACAGTAAGTTCGCTGTGTGTTCACAGTGTGTTCATAATGCTTCTTTGGCATAGTATATTCAAAGTATCTCCACAGTATGTCCTCAGTATATTCCCAATATGTTCATATTTCGTTCTCATTATGTTTACAGTGGCTTCATATGTAAGTTCATAGTGTGTTCCCAATGTGTTCATGGTGTATTCTATGTCAAGATGTCATTCACACTGTTGGTTGAATTGCCCGAACTGAATTTAACAGTGTGAAAAGAATCCCATGCTTCGTTACACATATTTAAAACATGCACTTTGGATATACTGTGTGAGGTGAAGGACTTTCCTACACAACCCTGTATGTGGATAATCCTGGCCCATTATAGAAAAAGGCATAATTATAAAAGTTATTGAAATTCAGTTTGTATTTTTATATGTTTTATTATTGTTTTATTTTTTCTGCTCTTTACACATCTATCAGCATTAGTTTCTGTTTCCATAATGCCAGCGGACTTTGAAATGGTACAAGAATCTGTTGGCTATTAATCGATCCCAATGATTTCTTCTTCATAATTATCAAATAATCGTCCAAAGTGGACCGTCCTAATTCATCTTCCATTATATGGGAGTTTGTGTGTCATTATACTCAAGTCATGATTAATGAGTAATAACGGTACAGCACTCAAAATCATTTAATTTGTACCGTGGCCTTGCCGACAAACGATCAAAAGTCCCAAGGGAAAAAGATGCAGAACAATTTTATGTACGATATTTTTATGTAAGACACCGATGATCCATGTATCAATTTATTCAAGATAACGGATGTTTTGTAAATTTTGATTGTTTTCCTATGACAATGGCGGTCTTTTGCATTCCTTTAAATCATCATGAAATACAGAATACATTTTATTATGTATTTTCATTGCTTATATTACGATAATTGCATTATTGATAATTTTGTTATATGTACCATTGTATGAGTTTGTTTTATACACGTCTCTAATGTGAATGAAGAAATAAGATCAATCTAAAATAGTCATATATTTGCATGATACTAAACCCTTACTAAATTCATATATCTATTCAATATTTGAAGTTATGTGCCATATAAAAATGCCTGCAGCTTATACAGTTTTGTACTGACAATTTGTAAATAAATAAACATTTTTTTAACTTCGGTGGTATCTTTTTATGATTCTTGTAAATATTGAAATCATTTTGTAAGAGACCTGGAGAACGTTTCATATTTTTTTCCGACAAGTTGTCATATTTGACAACAATCCTGATTCTGATTGGACGATATTCACTGTTACCAGGGGCAGCGAGTCCGAGGGGTGCCCTTTTTAAGCAAAAAATGCTCCCTCACGACATGTTCTGTGCCCCTTTCATACCTGAGAATGACCCGTTTACGCCGTTAACAAGTGCCCTTTGCCTTCTAATATGCGCCATTTCTCGTATCAGTGCCCCCTTTTACCCAAGAAAAATGCCCCTTACCATGGACCTACTTGTAGGTCCATGGCCCTAGGTCCATAGGCCCTCAAGAACGTTTTCTGTACCCCTTTCACCTAATAAGGACCCTTTTTTATGTGTTGACGAGTTCCCTTTTTAAAAAAAAAAAACATTTTTCAATTTTGTAATATATGTTACGACTTATGAAGGGAAAATAATGTAATAATAAGATAGGTGAAATAATATTTTCTGAATATTATGTCAAAATCTTTCACCAAATTAGAATTTCGTTATAAAAATGTCTAAAGTTTTGCACACTCTCTCGCTTCATTCACTCGCAACTTTTTATAGATTTAACGTGATACAACATATCTAGCCGACCGAAAAATTTTGGCACATTACGCCACTGTGAATAAGTCGTTTGTTTTCATTGGTTCAAGATGGTGCCCCTTTCGAAAAAATAATATGTCTTTGTTTCCCTGTGCGACCCCCCCCCCCCACACTTTCAAATTCCCCCGCCGCGCCGTCCCCGACTGTTACTATGGTAAATCGGATAAAACAGGGCTTGTCGGATAAGTTTTTCATGAAACGCTCCCCAGCTAGGTGGGGAAGGAAATATACACTGTAAAAGTTGTGGTGTTAAAACTGACACCAATTGGTGTTAATAGAGGACCACACCCTGAGGTGTTAAAATAACATCCTAGAGATTGAACATAACACCAAAGAGTGTAAATGTAACAACCATAGGTGTTGTAATAACACCTATAGGTGTAAAACTAACACCACCAATTTAACACCGGTGTAAAATAACTGGTGTGGTCCTCTATACACCGGTTAACACCACAGTTTTTGCTGTGTAATGTGTGTGGGATCGGAAAATAGATAGCATAGACAGAGGGAGAGGGGGGGGGGGGGCGGAGAAAAAGATAATTTCCATTCTGCGCGACTAAACCCTAATCGGTGACACGACATTTGCTCCTACGATCTAGGTTTAGGGTTGCAATGGGGTTATATATTAGGTTGAAGTTGGTCATTCGATTAGTATGTGGAATTTAGAGCGGAGCAATTGTCGCCGGAGCAAATGTCATGGAACCGACCTATTTAAATCATAATCTAGACAAAATTTGATGAGCAGGTGTGCAGAACCAGAGTCGGACTTTAAAGCAGTGCGGATTTGTCTGAAAAAGTTTGACAAGCAAACGATTGTATAAGTCCAAATTGGGTGACATTTCGTCTCCAAAAAATGGACAGGCAAAATATTGATTTAGATAGGTCATCGTTCATTTTACAAGGTTTGGAAATAACATGAATAATGCACCATTAGATTTTCAATTTCTACGGAAATATGCAGACCATTGCCTGGTGAATATGTTGAGCAAACTGCAAATCAAACATCATAAATCATCATCCGATCGCACGTACGGCATCTTATTTAAGATTCAAACGCAAGACGCCAGTGGCGTTATTAGCCAACAAGTTTAAGGGGGCTCCATAATGGTGTATTGCGTAAAATTAGTAAAAAAAAAGTTGCGAGCGGAGCAAGCGAGCAAAATTGTCGACATGTTTATTACAAAAATTCATGCTTGTGATAGAAAAAATATTAATAAAATGATATCATACTTTACCATTACCCCTTTCTTTTTCTTTCCTTTTTTTTTGATTGGGCCGTTGCAAGACACTTTATTATATATTTTTTTTAATTTTTTAAAATGGTTGAAGCTAGACGAGTTCCTCGACAAATAGTGCAAGCCTAATTTTGTATATAAAACAATGATGATTAATGTCCCTTTACAAATACTGAAAATATGGGATCCGGGTGGGTGTTTCATAAAGCTGTTCGAGCGACTTCAAGAACGACTGGTGAACTTTCTTACGCGCTTAAATAATAATCACCAATGAACATATAATGGTGTTAACCGCAAGAAAGGAACACCAGTCGTTCTTAATATGAAACAGATTAATGAATCACATACCAGAGAGGATAAACATTCGTGCAAAGGAAGCAAAGCGGTCGCGTTCCCATAAAAATTGTGGTATTTTAAATATTCTAAGCATCATTTCTAATGTATTTATCTTTCTCTATTTTCGTTTAAATTTATTTCAAATTATGGTTTTACCTTTTTAAAGTACTGCAAATTTTGGATCCAATCATGCTTTGAATATATAAAGAGGTAGATTTAAAAATATAGTAGGGGCGCGAAATTGAGCAATCCTGAGAAGAAACACGTGAAGAAAAAAAAGCAAAGCGCCCCTTTAAAATCTCTTTAAAAGACAAGTTCTTATGCATTCATCATCAAAGGGGCACATACTCTAAATATACCAATATCTTCACTTTCCTCCATTTTTCTTCATTTATTCTCCTTTTTCTTTTACTTTTTGGCGCCCCCATTAAATTGCCGCGAGAGACCTGTGCACCACTATGTTATTCTTCATCAGTTTTTTGATGAAATTCGTAGTGTTTTAGTAGAGCGTTGTGGCCCAGTGGATTAGTCTTCGGACTTTGAAACAGAGGGTAGTGGGTTCGAATCCCAGCCATGGCGTAATTTCCTTCGGCAAGAAATTTATCCACATTGCTGCACTCAACCCAGGTGAGGTGAATGGGTACCTGGCAGGGATTTGTTCCTTGAAATGCGTGTGCGCTGTAATCTTAGAAATTACGGCTGCCAAGCTACAGCTGGGTAATAATATCCAAGTCATTTGGAAGCGCATAGAGACATTATTCATAATTGTGATATGCGCTATACAAGAACTGTTTATTATTATTTATTATCATTTTGCTTGTTTGATTTTACATTCATACTACTTTCAGTCTGGAGTACCCTTATGCTGACCACATGGCTTGGAATAACGGTATTGTCTGGGGGGGGGGGGGGGTGAATAAGGGCTATCCATCCATTTCTTCTCTCAGAGTAAGTGCTGCTTCAATGATGAAGATAAACGCATTGGTGTATGTATGTGTGGAACTTTTCACATAGTATCATTACATCGTATAAAAGCATTATACGGAAAATATTTTTTACAAACCTAAATTATGCTATTCTACAGGGTTTTGTCAAGGATACTTTTACTAGGGGCCATTGCATAAATGAAATACATACATATGAGATATGTATTTGCTAAGATGATTATGTAACATCAGTACAAATATTCGCATACATTCGTAATTCCGAAGCTTCATTATTCCGAACGTTCGATTATTCCAAAGGTTTGAATTTCCGAAGGTTCGTAAGTCCGAAAACGAAATGAGGTTCGTAATTCCGAAGGCTCGTTAGTCCGAAAACAAAAAATTCCGAAGGTTCGTTAATCCGAAAACGAAATGAGGTTCGTAATTCCGACGGTTCGTTAGTCCGAAAACGTAATGATTAACGAACCTTATTTCGTTTTCGGACTAACGAACCTTCGGAACAACGAACCTTATTTCGTTTTCGGACTTACGAACCTTCGGGACATCGAACCTTATTTCGTTTTCGGATTATTGAACCTTCGGAATAACGCCACAAATGTTCGGATTAACGATTCCTTTTACGTTTTCGGATTAACGAACAAATTTACGTGTTTCGTAATTACGAACCTTCGGAATTACGAAGTGTAACCCAATATTAGAATGGATTAGAAGCTGGCTCTCTTGAATTAGCTGGCATTGTGTTTTACTGAACTATATCACATGCTTTATGTATAATTTAATTGTCAGTCTTTTCCAGTATTATTTATCTTTTCGATTGTCACATTTAAATGTATTCATATCTTTGTCATTACGTGATCATGTTAATTCATTATTGATTTATAGATGAAATGCAGAATCTCCTGCAAAAAAAGTATCAGAGCAAATGTTAAAAAACATATATCAACGTTTTTATTTCTTATCAAATTATGATATGAAATAAAAATGTCGCAGAAACTCATCATAAATGAGCCTGATAGCGAATGAAATTGGGTAATATTTTTTTCTAATGGAAAAGGAACAACCTGACGAAAATTGAGATTCAACAATATGCGCGCGAAATGAAGAGTCAAGAAAAATTGGCCAAAGCTAAAAAGCGGGCAGAAAGCTAGCCGCAAGTTATTGCAATGTGTGTACACACAGCCCGAGGTTAGAGCCCTCTTTATCATAACAAAGCGAACAACAAAAGAAACCATAAAGCGGCTTGTTGCCTAGAGCCCGTACGCGATTCACCGCACCTGTATAGTTTTATACCAACCGAGTGGGTTGGTTCTGACGGAAGTTGTACCGGTATAATTTCCGCCTGGCGAAGAATCCTTCGTTGAAAATGTGAATTCGTTGATTAATTTGTGATTATCCTGTCTAATAGTCTATATATTTGATCATTTGAGATTGGATTCTTTTCGAACGAGATTGTGAGCATGGCAACTGGACACATTCTACCGGGTTATGGGAACCCCGTATCACGATTCCGGTCGAAATCAGCCGACCCAACCATGACGGGGTACCGGTACCGTACTCCGGGAGGTACCGCGCTGGACGCCCCGGAGTATCAGGCGATCAAAGCCGATGCGAGGGATGCGTGGACTGAAGATCAAATTGATTGGAATAAAACACCTCATAAGAAGCCCACGACCTACGCACATAGTTTTTACAGGAAGGAGAATGTGACGGAAGAAAAACTGGCCGAAATGAGACCAACCTCTCCTCTTAGAAGAAATAAACCCCATCCCAAAAAGTAAGTATTTTTCAGAAGTCACATGCTTAATCAAGGAGTTTGGAGTCTTACTCTCAACTCCCTAGCATATACAAATTTCAGTTACATGCATGTATAATTATTTTAAAGATTGATATCTAGATCTAGATGCTTAATATGCTACATCTTGCTTTTTTCTTCTAAGTACTGTATCATATGTTTGTAATTGAAAAAAATTGTACAGTTTTCCTTTCATAGTAGGGCTACGTACCTAGTTGCTGTGTACGTCCGGACAGTCAATGTTAAACAGTCATTTGGAAAAGTTAACATGCAAAGTTGCATCACTACTTGGTGCAAAATCTTAGGCAATATTATAGAGAACAAAACTGAAAAAAGTTACCACTATTGAATTCATTTTTTTTGCAATCCAAAGACAAACCTCCATCCTACCGTGTAAAGCCTATATAGTAGTTCCATGGAAGAAAAGTGTAAACTATACACATCTGTGGAATTGTCGCCCTACTATGATCGATTTAGCAAAAGTGAATTGTCTTGCTATTTTATTTGGGGGCAATAAATTGTTAATGGTATAGATAACAAAAACGTAAGGAATATGTTAACAAATGTGACGTTATTGGTTGGAGGTAAATCCAGTTTGTGCCCATCTTTGAAGACCTTGTGGTTAATGTTTCAATAATAAAAAATACTTGATGATAGTAATCCACTAATACCGTGTTTACACATTGACTCGGCTCGGGGGTTGAACACGAGAGCCGTGCTCAACACGGCAATTTTATGCTGTGTAAACGCGATCAGAGTGATCTGCGAGCCGTGTCCAACACGGCTTTATCGATCCTACAAAATCGAAGGTTTCAACCCGCGACCCGAGTCAGACTTGGCAATTTTTTCGTGTGTAAACAGAAAGCCGTGTCGAACTCTCTTGACCTAGGTCACTGCGCGCGCTTTCACTTTTGGCATTGTTGTTGTTCGCACGGACAAGATTCGATTCAGGCGGTGAATTTCCCGCGTTTAATTTGCGACGTCCTTCTTCCGTTCGAGATCCGCGAGCCGTGTTGAACTCGCCTTTTTATATCTACGTATGAACGCGATCTCTGATCGCTTCTTCGCAGTGTTCAACCCGGCTCGCAGATTCAACACGCGAGACAAGTCAATGTGTAAACACGGTAACATTGACTCGGCTCGCGTGTTGAATCCACGAGCCAGGTTGAACACTGCGAAGAAGGGATCAGAGATCGCGTTCATACGTACATATAAAAAGGCGAGTTCAACACGGCTCGCGGATCTCGAACGGAAGAAGAATTATGACGTTGCAAATTAAACGCGGGAAATTCACCGCTGGAATCGAATCTTGTCCGCGTCCATACCAATATGTCAAGTCGTGGTATGACTCGGCCTCCACTAGGGATCAAAACCATGTAACCCCCATTTCACAAAACAGGCACCCACTGAGCCACCATGCCCACTTTTGTTGTACTGTTTTTTCAGTCATACAGTAATTAAAAAAAAATGTGTCTTTAAGTTACAAGTGAAATTTCAAAGATGTCATATTGATCAGTATGTATATATGTAGGTCAATGGGTCTAGATACTGTATGAGGCCGTTCTCATTACGCTTTCTAAAACTAGTTTACTGGAAACCGATTCAGGAAATCACTTTGGAAGATCGCTTTGCTAGCGTTCTCACTTGATCACACGAAAGTGGTTTTCAATTTCACTTCACGTAAAGCACTCTTGTTGCTATGGAAACGCTCTCAGTGGGGTGACACGTTTCGCGCGAAATTCGAAACCGCAGTATAGGCATTCTAAACCTGTCGTGTGGAGTAGCGCGCTCAAAATGTGTGAAGATCGCTTCCCGAAGAACGGTTGTGTCCTCAATTATGCTAAAACCAGTTTAACGAGGCAAGCGATCTTGAAAACGACATCGCGAGGTGGTTTTCCAAACTTGTTTGGAAGATTGCTTCCAAGACAGCTTTGACCGTTCTCACTCCACGTTAAACTAGTTTCCACTAAACTAGTTTCCAGTAAACTAGTTTTAGGAACGTAGTGAGAACAGCCTCTATGTGTGCATATCAGAATTTTCCGGGTGACAATAATGAGATACCCATGATGTGGTTGCATATATCGATCACTATGATTTTTTTATAAATTTTTTTGTAGAAGTCTATAATTGTTCTGATCAGAGTATTGAAATGATAAAGTATTTTTGTTGCATGAATGTAATAGCCAAATAACATGCCAATACAACTGAAAAATTGTTATCTTGAAAATGACTGTTTCAATTGTTGTATCCCCCAACCCTCTTCATAAAATGCATCCTGGACTGGTATTTCATTGTCTTGAATGTTATTCATCACATTAACCCCTTTATCATTGCACTTTTCCAAAAGTGGTTCCCTAGCTCAGCCCCCCCCCCCCCTTGATCGTTGTTCATCAGATTGACCCCTTTATCATCTCACTTCTCCAAAAGTGGTTCCCTAGCTCAGCCCCCCCCCCCCTTGATTGTTATTCATCAGATTAACCCCTTGGTCATCACAATTTTCCAAGTGGTGCCCTAACCCAGCCCCCCCCCCTTGATCTTTATTCATCAGATATATACTTCTTTATCATTCCACTTCTCAAACGTGGTGCCCTAGCCCCCCATGCCACTGTCTGTCTTCCCACATTTATAAGTTTTTAAGTCTAAGCGCTTTATACCAGGCAGGAGAATCGGCTTAGCCCTCAATCTAATTCACTTGAAGCACTATACCTTCTTTCATTGGATCTGTTACCTAAGAAGCCATATTCAACTTTTCTTGATCTCTTGGCTTGATGAATCCTACTCAATATCTGATCCATTGTTATGTAGTTCAGCTGTGTGAATCTGTAAATCGAAAATCCAAATGCATGGACTCTGTACTTCCTTGTAATACTGAGAAGCCTTTGTAAGTCCTTATTACATTTAATGCTGTCTGTGAATCATACATCATTATTTTTCTGCTGAATGGGCGTTTTCAGGTTGCAATTGTGGTTTTTCAAACCTGCTTCTATAAAAAAATATTTTCAGTTATCATGAACAGTTAATTGTGAATTTCCAAAATATTTTACACCATATATGATGGAGCTGGTCGCATAGATGATGTCACATTGTATAAAAACAAATAACTTTCTTATTCTTTGAATTTGAAGGATTTTCATCAAACCTTTACCAATATTTTTTCAAATATTCTATTTTTCTGAAAACTAAGCCATCAGGATGAATTTCTGCATTTAAAAAAGTATTGTTTTACTCTTGGACTTACCAGATAGACCCAGGTACTAATAAGCATGATATGGGATGAAAATGTACTTCATGTTGTAGGTCCCAAGAAAATTTAGAATAAATTTGAATAATAAACCCTCCAAATTTGTGATTATATTAAAGTTTATTAAACATCTCTTTGTTTGATGTAATATGAAAGGTGACTATGTCATCTTTTTTTTTTTTTATTATTCAGAAGGAATGTTTTTAGTTTTATGAAGATATCTTTATCTTGTAGAATAGCCTAAAAAACGGACATACTGAAGCCTTTCGACATGCACTCATCGGAGTAAAATATTTTTATCTGTTTGATTACTGACTGTACTGGTGGAAGGGTCATGACCAGGTCCACCAGTAAAATGGGACAGTTTTCCCCAGTACATTCTTATCCCACTCGCAAGATTGCAAACTTGGAGATTCAGAAATATAGCAGTTTAAGTTCAGTGATCTTATCTTAAACAAATTATCTCAAGATTGGATGTGAATCTTAAGTATTCAATCACTAACTTACTCCTAAAAAACTAAAACTCTCTAGTTGTATACATGTATGTAAATAGTGTTCAGGGATTTAACATTTGAAAAAGAAAAATGTTTGAATTTGAATTTATATTTTATATCACCAAGATGCTTATATTCACATGTTTACAGTATTGTATCTGTTATTTACATGTTTTTATGAGAGATCTGAAATAAATGAAACTGAAACCTATTTTTGACTACCGCCCCAAACCTTTCTTCTTATTTGTTACCTTATTGCACCATATAATGCCAGTGAAGTCAATGTTGTGATTATGTTTTGCCCTTATTTTTTATCAACAACTTTACGTAGCATGGTTTAATCAAGGTTTGAAGAAGTATAGCCTTAAGGAATGAATTTATTGATTACCTCATAGGGGGTAATAATAAGGATGGATTTGAACAATAGATCCAGAAAATCTCATTTAAAGCGAGGACTATTTGTACCACCTTCATCAGGAAAATACTAAGTACCTTCTGATCAGGTATTTTCACACAACCTATGTATATATCACACTAGCATGTTTTTAATCATCATTATACCATACTTCTTGCTGCATTCCGTGTGAAAAATCAATTGCCTGAATCCAATTAATCAAGCCTGTTAGATCCAGCTGAACAGCAATAAATAAAGATATCAATTGATGCCTGACTGCATGTACTGCAAAGCCTGAATAATTCATTTTATACTAGAGTACTTTATGAATCATTGAAGATGAACGGCACTACAAATCAATTTATATTTTCATGACTAAAATTATTTGCTCTGAACAGTGTCTGCATTATCTGTTTGGTATTTTGCCACTTGGTCTAACACTGCAACCACTCCATATACACTTCAACAGACAATGCTCTCAATAAAGAGGGGGTGTATGTCCATTGCGCACCTGCATAGATTAGTACTCAGTACATGTAGCATGATAGAGAGCATGGCTTGTGGAGCTCAATTTCTAACAATGTGCGAGCAAGGCAAGGTTCCCTTTTTTCCATTTTTTGTCTTTGTTTATAAAAAATGAGGAGCGGGGGGTCCATTGCCCTTATCTGTACTCTGTTGGTATGGGTCCACTATTCTCCATTTAAAGCTTGTGTATAGTTTTGGTAAATCCACCAAAATGCACCTATCACTATTCCAATTCATTGCTAGCTAATATGAATAGATATGCCCTATAACAGTAATGATGTGGATATGAAATGAAAATGTGTTTTACAGGATAAATTTTGCGATTTTACATGGAAATTTAACTTGATCGGGTCACCCGATCAAATTAAAATATCTGTGTGTTTTTGTCTTTCAATTAAATCCTATTCCAAATCATGGAATGGGCTGAAACTTTCAAGATATGTTCTTTGTCTGTAACCTTTGGATATCTAATCACTAAATTTGTAAGATAAGTGCTTGAATGCCCATTTTTTTAATTTAAAACAAGCATCGCTGAGAGAGGGCGCTATATATCCAAGATTTGAATATTTGAAATTTTCTCAGAAAAGTGCAGTTGGAAAAATATCTAACGGTCTCTACGCTTCAGTAAGACTGTCATATTAGATGATATTCGATTATCAATCACATTATTGATCCTTTACCAAAGCTATACACAGGCTTTAAGGGCGGATAATATTATGAGTTGGAAATTCATCTGAAATTGATTCACTTTTATTTATTTAGGCCTAGTATTCTTCTTTAGCATCAGTTGGCTTCTATGTACAATAGGCCCATCAATAATGTCTCTTGTTCTTAGATTTTGGCAATTTGCTGGGCTAATTATTCCCTATCTAATCATATCTACTCTATGCCAACACCATATAATGTGGGTTACTAATGGTTATATTTACAGCCTGAAGGGAATTAGTACAAATATCAAGGGGTTGTAAATGGAATTTAAAGGGGAAGTTCACCCTGACAAAATGTTTCTTGTCAAAATATCAGAAAAAAATAATGAAAATATTGGTGAAGGTTTGAGGAATATCCATTAATTATTTTATAAAATTATTATAAATCCTGTTCTGTTCTTATAATATCATTGCAAGCTGCTTCCTCATACATTGTGTAATAAAAAAAACAATAAATGTAATTTTCTCCAAAAGAAGTGAAAATGTTTTTTATTGTACATAGCCTACCTTCAGTATATCAATAGACAAATCGTTTCACACCCGTTCCTGGAAGAAACAAATATTTTAGTCATCATGAACCAATAAAAATTTGTAATTCATGCATTTCATACAGTATAACATAACATACATAACTTTCTTAATCTCTGATGAATTTCTTTCAAACCATCAATATATATTTTTTTTCTGATATTTTTACAATAAACTTTTCATCAGGGTGAACTTCCCCTTTGAGGGGCTGTCATACTTAAATAGGGGTAGTGTGCATATGGCAAGCAATTTTATAGGCTATCATCTTATATCAAAAAATTCAATTCTTGATAACAAGAAAATAGTAATAGGACAAAATGATTTTCTTGGTTTCTTGACATCGGGAATTTGATTATTGATATTGAGAGTTTGATACATTTTATCAAGAATTTAATTCTACTCTCTTTCCTTGATTAATGTAATATCACCTTTTTATTTCTATAATTCATTCCTTTCCTTTGTTTGTTTATTTTTCAACCATCTTAATTTATTTACAATTACCATACTTGTAAATATTGGGATTAAGTGTGATTGAAAATTAATGTTTACATACTGTATTGATGCAAAAATTCAAATACATGTAATAATAATATAGTGTTAAAATGGTTTGTTACACCATGGACCCTGGTTACACTGGCTAAAATATCCCTGCAGTGTAACAACCCTGGAATTTAAATCAGAAACAAAACCAGCACTAAGACTGCCTAGCAACCATTGTTGTCCTTCACAACCAATTGGTTATACATCTTGCATGCGGTTTGATATCACTAAATTGATTGTCTTTCGGATGCATGTAAAAGTCATGTGTTCTATAAATTATATTGATTTTCTTCAAGCCACAATAATAGATTATCAAGGTCAACTTGTCTGTGTGTATTTTTGAATAATTGCTTTAACAAATTAAATTTCTATCAGTGGCAGCATGTGAAAATGAGTTCTACACTCATTTTCACAATAATGCACCTAAAGAATACATTATTTCTAATTTGACTGAAATATAACTGCCTATTATAATTATTTTATTATTATAAAAATAACTCTTATTTTCTCTCTATCCAGTGTGTTCCTGACTTGCAATCTCCAGAAGGTACCCGGTTACCATGACGCCCATGCAGCGATGGGGAAAGAACTGGGCACGGTTCATGGCTTTCAGAATCCTGATACCACAATCAGAGAAGATGTTTACCAAGGTGGGTTCAGATAACTGCACCCAGGGTTCGTCAGTTATATCATATATTTTGGAAAAAAACATTTGAAATTCCAATTCTTATTTTCAGCAATATTTCTTTTAAAATAACCTGCTTGTATAAAACAATGTTTTGAATTGATAGATCTCATCTCATTGATGAGAACAAGAACATCCACTTCACTATAAGAAAATAAAAAGGAAACAAACTATCCATTCTAAAATGCCTGTATAATATTTAAAGAGGGATATTTTTTTATAAAAAAGCAACACACAGTCATGTACATATGCATTTTCAAAATAGCAAGTGAAATACACATTTTTCAAAACCATACAAAACCATATAAATATGGTCCCAGTAAATTCATTGTCATTGAATGACTTCTACTTTATTTTTTCTTGATTATTCCAGTTGATTCCTTATGTTCACCAGCTGAGCAGAGGGATAGATCTCATCTCAGGCACAAGTACATGGCAAGACCACGCACTGCAGGTGTGCTTGCATATCACACAGACTCGGTAAGTTGCAGCTTTTACTTTCATTTTTTACGATGATAATTATTATGTATCCTGCAAACGAAGAGAATGCATTTATAGTGAAATATTTTTGAAGGGGGCACTAATCATACCAAAAAATTATGAAAAAATGGTAATTTTTATCTCACCTGCATAACAGAGTGAGACTTAGGCGCCGCTTTTCCGATGGCGGCGGCGTCAACACCAAATCTTAACCGAAGGTTAAGTTTTTGAAATGACAGCATAACTTAGAAAGTATATTGACCTAGTTCACGAAACTTGGCCATAAGGTTAATCAAATATTACTGAACATTCTGCATAAGTTTTATGTCCCATGACCAAGGTCAAAGGTCATGTGTTTGTGTTTCTAGGGTTAACTCTGCGTTTCAGAATATTTTTTTAGTGAATGATCTATTAATTTTCATTTTTCCTTCTTGCATTTTATCTTTAATAAATCAATTAATCAATTATACCATTCAAAATGTTCCTGAAGTTAGGCACATCTTTTCGGTGAATACAAAATGATAAAACAGAAAACAATTGTGATAATTGAAATCGAGATGAGACCAGACATAGAGTACAACCACAGTACCTTGTAAACAAAAAGTGTTATTTCTGTATCTGCAATATCTGACTTTCTTGACAATTTCCAGGACACACCTTCCTTAAATCTTTGATTCCTCAAAGAAGCTACCTCTGGCTTTTATGATGGCATGGAAATTTATATTTTAGTAAAATATGCAATTTGATTTTGATGTATGTACTTGTGTACACTGAAGGGGAAAACAAGCTATTTTAATAATCTTTTTTTTTAAATACTGGGATTTTCTGGGATTTTCAATGACAGGCACCCAGGTGGTGCAATGTTTTCCCATGGTTAAAAATCCCAATGCAATAAAAAATTATATTTTCTGCAATTTAAAGATTATGTAAAATGGGGAAAGTACAGTGTTTTTTTCTACTCTTCATAGAATATGGAAAATAAGTTTTAGGAAAACATATGTAATTGTTGTAGGGTATTATATACATCCGAAGGTGTCTTAAACTGACCAAAACAACATCCAGTCTTCATGAAAGTTGAATTGATGCCAAAATTGGAAATTGATTGTGCCAGGTTAATTGCAAGCAACAGTGCTGAAGACATTATCAAGTCAATAATAGCCCGTTCCTTTCAAACACTCCCGTACCCCGAGGCCTGGAGGAGGATCCTAGACAAAGGCCTCCTTCAGGAGGTGCAAGAAGACATCCCTTTCTGAATGCTCAATCAATATACTTTCTCTGATAGCATCATTGTGTCAGTGTTTGCTAAGAGTTGGCGTGTGGCTGTAAATAGTCCTCAAGTTTGCCTCTAATCAATGTTGCTAAGCACTGCTCTCCAAAAAATAGCTTTTGGGAATGGGGTGGCAGTTGGGAATAGATTTGATAGGGAATAGCAAGTTGATATGTTAGCATTTTGAAGAAAGTTGCTGGAGAGGGTTGAGTTCTGTGAGGAAAGATGTGTGATGGTCGTAGATCCGTAGAAAAAGATTATGAGAACTATTTGTCGGATACACAGGTAAGGTTTATCCATGGGAAATTTTTATGGAACTGAAAAAATATATGTATCTGTGTGCTATCAGTGATCTGTTCCGTTGTGATTAACAGTTGGCATTTGGAGGTCGTGAAGTTCAACCACCTCTGAGCTATCAATTCTTTTCCCTGTTACTGGATGAATTGCCTGTAAGTTTGCGCTGTGGGATGGTTGTTAACTCACTTATTTCATGGACGAATGAGCTAAGGAACAATTTTATGCCTACCCAGTAATGACCATATTCATCTTTGCACGAGTTTGTTATTTATTTAAACAGCTAATTTTGATATTCTAAGTTAAGATGAAGTGTTATCAAGTAGACCTATGTTATTCTATTATAATTGATCTTAAACCTTTTGTTCATAATCACTCTTTTATCCGCTTCTGTTTTATGTAAGCACCCACTGGATAGGGTCAAATGGTCTTTATTGACTACAGTAATTCAGTTAACTTTATTTGGCCCTGGCAGTCCAGTGGGTGCTCAATCTATACTCTGTTATGTTTATTATGTGTTGTACTACATTGTACCAATATCTTACACTTTTCATCACCGAAATAAATAATAATAATGATAATTTTGTTTTCAGTATTTGGGGCAAGAATTAATCTGTATTTTATCCTGAGAAGACTTTGAGATACATCAGTGGATTTAAATTATTGAATTATTTGTCTTTATTGTAAAATGCTTAAATTAACCAACAAAACATTGGAAGTTTTAAAAGAAAAAGGGTCATGATTATATTATGTTTCATTTTTTTTGCAAAACAGTGATATTCTCATTAATGCAAATGGCCGAGTAAAGTAATAGCAAAACTATTACATTTGAATTTCAATTCTGGAGATGTGCATGCAAATACTCTCAAATCATTAGAGCATAAATATGATTTTAATTTTAACGATAAAAATTCCAGCCATTTTAGATGAACAAGGCATAACTCCTGTAAAAGAAAATATCCATTTACGATGAAATTATCGTAATTTTGATTGAGTTGTGTCATGTTTTCATAGAAATCGACTTAATCTCTGTGCATGGAAGTCTACTCTTACTCATGAAAAAAAAGGAATGCAGATTTGTTGTCATCTCTTCTAAGGGTTTGTAGGAGAATTTTGTTTTAATTATCACTGAACCACCATAAAGGAAAATTATTATACTTTGTTTTCTCCATCCCAGAGTACAAGAAGAGTCATCAATGATCCTTGGTCTGCACAGGCAGCTGAAGCCTGGATGAAGCTAGCTAATGAGAGAGGTAATAATAATAATGATTTCAATGATAATGATAGTAATAATGATTAAAGGACAAGTCCACTTCAATAAAAAGTTGACTTGAATAAAGGGGAAAAAGCACCCCCCCCCCCAAAAAAAACACTGAAAATTTCATCAAATCAGATGTAAAATAAGAAAGTTATGACATTTAAAGTTTCACTTAATTTCACTAAACAGTTATATGCACATCCTAGTCAGTATGCAAATTGGCACACTGATGATGTCACCAATTCCCTTTTTCGTTTGTATTTGATTATATGAAATATGAAAAATTCAAATTTTCTCCTCATTGTCATGTGAAACAAAAAATTTTCCTCCCTGAATATGTAGAATTACCATTATTTAAGAGTGTATGGTTCAGTCAAGTTGGTCCTTATTGTCAAATCTGTAAAAATTGAAGTATTGTATAATTCATACAATAAAAAACAAAAGAAATAGTGGGTGAAGGACATCAAAGACTCTTTCATTTGCAGATCGCTGAGATGAGCATTTAACTGTTTTGTGAAAAATAAGCAAAATTTAAAAATGTCATAACTTTCTTATTTTACATCCAATTTCAATGAAATTTGCATCATCGTGTTTGTTTGATTTTTCTCTACTGATTCAAATCAACTATTTTCTGGGGTGGACTTGACCTTTTATAATAATTATGATGAGGAGGAGGAAGAGGCGCAATAGCTCAGTCGGTAGAGCGGGGGTTTCAAATTCCGGTGATCCGGGTTTGATTCCCAATTAGTACACTAGTGTCCTTTGGTAAGGCATTTAAATCGTCAATACCAGGTCCCTCCGAGAGGACCTTAAGCATTCTTGCTTTCTTGGTAGTCAGGTAAAAAATCACTACCATTTACCATAAATGATAATAATATAATAATGATAATAGTAATAATCATAATGACAACATTGCAGTGAGTGGGTATTTTGAGCATATGGGGACAAAATTGCCCTCAAATCCCATGTAAATTTTCCCCTGGTTGATATGTAGCCTGATGATTTCTTTTTTGTTTTCTCAGATCGTAAGGCTGTGCGTAACATGATAGAGAGGGCAAGTGTAAGGGGGCTCCAGATCAGCCATAGAGACCACCGGGAACCTGTCCCTCACAAGGCCTCGTCGCATCGTTTCCTGAAGGCAGCAGGAGCAGGGGGTAAGTCATCAATGTCTGTGGTGTTAGTGGGCGGTATTCTGGTAATTAAACCTAGGTTTACTTTAACCCTAGTCTGAACCAGAAATTAATGTACCAATTCATTACATTTCATATTTTTGTGTTTTTCTATATTCTTCCCTTTTTCATGACCCAATTAATTTCTAACACCTTTTTGCAGCAGAATAAGAATAATTTTCAATCGGTGAATGAGTTGACAACTGGCACTCCATAAAAGTGTGGTCTAAGTTAATGCCAGTTTAACTAAACCATGGCAGTTTATAAAGTTGTTTGCAACTATGACCAGCAAAACAAGAGTCCTTTTTTCTGTATTTTCTAACATTATTTCAATAACTAAAATTTGAAAAATACAGAAACATTTACTATAGCCAGTTGAAATACTTGATGACACAAATAGTCACACCAACAAAACCAAATGGTGGTATGTCATTGGTAATAATGTACTAGCATTTTTCAACTTGGAGTTGATTTTGCTGCTTTATTGTAGCATAAAGTTGAAATCTAATTGCTTCTTGAAGCTTGATGTCTGCCAAGTCATACCCAAGATTTATATAAAAATGGGACCTTTTGCCATCTTGCTTGGTGATCAGCATTTAGATTGGAGAAGGGTAGTAATAACATGTAGGGGAAGGCGGGTAAGTTGAGCATAGGGGCAAGTTGAGCCACCAGCCCCAGGCCAATAATGAATGAGTCAGACATTGTGGTGGTTTCATGTATTGATGACCCATAGCATAACCCCTAACCCCACCATATTGTTTTCAACTTTGAAACAAAAAGTAGTTTTTTAGAGGGAAAAATGTGAATTTCAGCCAAAAAAGTAAAAAAGAGTGTGAAATAGGTAAGTGCTTTATAAACACACACGTCTTTAAATATAATAAAGACATGATAACAACATTATTAGTCCAGGTATGGATCTTCATTCCTGTCATAGTTATATAATATTGGATGGCCTTGAGGTTAATACAAGGAAATATTGGACGAGCTTTGCATAAATATTGGACGAGTCGAAGACGAGTCCAATATTTTGCAAAGCGAGTCCTATATTTCCTTGTATTGACCGAAAAATGGGACATCCAGTATTATGATTATTATTCATACAGAGAATTTTAGCAAATAATTTTTAACTTACCCTCCCGCCCTGAGACTCTGCTGTATGATGGGGGGACCTAAAGCTACGCACTTTGTTTTCAAACAATAAAAACTGTCCCAATTTTAATATTTCAACAAATTATATTTCACTAATTTGTGGCAAACATTCTAAAGATCATTAACCAAGTAGAAAATATCACAAAACTCACTAATACGAAAATCCCGTCGTGTTTTTCGAAAACCTCTTAATTTCGCCGCCCGATGTAGAAGGGGTCCTAAAGCTACGCACTCGATTTATCATGCAAAAAAATAGTATTTCCTGTGCCTCAATTTCTAAAATATATTCAAATTATTATAGCATAAAATGAAATTAAAGCGAATATAACTCCAAACTTCCTAACAGTTGTTGGTTTTCTCTGCATTTAGAGATTTACTGCAGCCTCTGTAGAAAAAATTTAATAGGAATTGTTCATCACTCACTCTGCAGTCACAGTTCCACACACAGTGCGCATTTGCCATTGAAAACTGCATGCGCGCGCGATGAGTGGTGCGTACACTTCGGGAATTCCCCTTCTAGTCGTCCAATATTTTCAATATTGTGTCACCTCGGAAAAAATATTAGGCGAGTTCAACAAACTTTTTAAGTGGGTCGAGTGCACCAACAAAATAACACCTGTATTTGGGCTCTGAAATTGTCTGTATGAATAATAATCTTTTATATGATGGATGCATAATAAATGTGTGGATACAAAATTATCGCACTAAGTTTGGACTGGGGTAAGTTGAGCCAAACAGCATGGGGCAAGTTGAGCCATGGTAATTCCTATGGTAATGTATCTTAAGAAACAAACAAACCATAAAAATCGATTGAAATACAGGCTGAAAGGAGCAAATTAACATGATTGCTCTTTTCCTTTTACAGGATGTTAGTATTTATAGAGAATTAGCAAGTGAAAAGACTTTAAACAAAACATTGACATGCTGGTTCTCCCCCATGCATTTTGTACATAGTTTTTGTGGCTCAACTTACCCCAGAAGGTGGCTCAAACTTACCCCATATATGGGGCAAGTTGAGCCATTTGACATCGGTTTTTTCAAAGGTCACGATGACTTTCAGTGTTGGGGTAGAAAGTTATATATAGGTGGAAAATATTTCAGAAGAATGAAATTTCAAAGCAAGGTACTTATTTCGACAAGATTATTAATCATATCAATTCTAACATGCAAAAAGCAAAAACTGACACAACTTACCCCGCCTTCCCATAATGTTACGCAGGGCCCACTGGTAGAGCAGTTTCCTAACAAAAGTGGCTAGTACTGGCTACCCTTGGTAAATAAAAGATCATCATTATGTCACAGTAGACAATTTTAATGTTATTTATCACTCTTGCATTATTAATTTTGTTTTGTTTTAATCTTATTTCATTGCTACAGAAGCAAAATCCGTGGATAGGCTCATGCAGACCCTGAACAGCAAACCAAAATCTGTCCCGATGAGCGGCCCTCATTATCACATCACCGACTACAGCAATCTCACGGAGCCAAACTACATCCGGGTCAACCCCAAACATGTGCGCACAGATTATGTAATACACCCAGGCTTTCATCCTTGAGGGCACGTGCAAACACACACTGATTTCTATACAAACATCCTGGATACCTCATTGCATGACTCTATGGGGGGCCATATTGGTACTCCCAACCTACATGTACTTGTGTATTGTAGAATTACATATGTACAGTTAAACCTGTCTATTAAGGATACCCATTGGAAATGGAAAAGTGGTCACTGGAGACGGATAGCAGTTATAGACAGCTTCTATAACACATTACATAACTTTATGGCGACCATCTTGGTACCCCCACCCTTCTTGTTTTTGTGTGATACAGTCAAACCTGTCTATTCAGAACACACTTAGGAAACAGATAAATTGGCCACTTGAAATCGATGACAGTTTTAGACAGGCTCTGTAACACATTCCATTCAAATGGGAGACAATATTAATGGCCACTAAAGACAGGTTCTTACTACAGACAGTTGGCCTGTCTGTACCTTGTCTTTTACATGTATTCTTTTTGAATGGAAGATGATTTAGGTGGCCACTAAAGACAGCTAGGTTCTTATATCCTACGAACTGGTAGCTGCTAATTCAGTTTTGACTATATCTTCATATGCTTCTACATGTAGGTGAAATTGCTCATGTACAGTTTGTGAACTGATGATGTTTGAGGTTTCAGGCTCTTGATGCTCGTCATTAATTTGCAGGCATTTTCTTTTGTCTTTCGCACAAATGCGTGAAAAATGTGCATTCATCGTACAAATAATTTTGGTGTCTTGCTTATAGTCTGTGCTGCGCCGAAAGCTGCTGTGTTTTTCATAAATGGTTAGTGTATGGATTAGAGTGATTGAATGTGGGCGCCATGGTTTGGTGGTTCTGACTCTTGTCTTTAAATCAGAGGGACATGGGTTTGGATCCCAGCCATGGCGTGTTTCCTTCACAGCAAACATTTACCCACCTATTCTGCGGCACGTCACCCAGGTGAGGTGAATGGGTACCTGACAGGAGTAATTCCTTGAATGCAACAGCTCAAGCTAAACCCGAGGCACCTTGGAAAAGATTATTCATAAATAGATGGCACTCTATAAATGCCTATGTATTGATGCATGGACGTTAAAACCCTATAGCACAAAATGTATGAATTTTGACGGCAGCTCAGAAAAAGCTGTATTTTTAAATTATGGCATTGGTGGGTCCTCAGGGTGTCTAAAGGCTACCACACACCTTACGACTGGTCTACTACCCATTTGAGGAACAAAATTATGGCATTTTAAATCATTTCTAAGCATATCAACATACAAAATCTTTCGAGAGGTGCAGGATAACAATAAGAACCCTTTTATCAACATTTTTAATAATTGCAATGAACTCTTCAGATAAATTTGCTAACCATCGTAGATAATTGTATGATTGCTGTGATATCATTGCAATTCTCAATTCAATTTGCCTTAATAACTATGAAGAGAAATGAAATAGCAATTAGTATTTGATGATTCAGAAATTTTTGTATCTTGTTTGTTCATGATTTAATCTTCTCATTGAAAAATTTGGTCGAAGGTCAATTGAAAGGTGTGTGGTGACCTTCATAATGGTCTCTCAATTCATGTAGATACCCCCTCCTTGGCAAAAAGGCTAACTTCTAATGTCGGAAGTCTGGCAAACTCCTGGGTTGCCCTCTAAGTGTCTTCTTATTGATAAACTTGAACATCGCTTGTAGATGCAGCAGTACAATTATCTGAAGTGGTTTTATGCAATATGGCAATCTTATTCCGTGAAGCTTATTAAGTGATGCATATCGTGCAAAGGATATCATTTTGTATGAAAGTATAATATTTGGATGTTTATATATGCATATTTATATATATATTTGCAGATAGTTTGTAAATAATATGGATTGGCTTTGAGAGAGATGACCAATTAAGACTTCAGTCTCAATATTTTTCTTTAGAAAAATACCATTGTTGAACAAGTTACTTGTATATTAAAGTCGAGGCAATTTCTTTAGACAATTCTATGCAAAATTTGTATTTAATATTTTCAAACACACGTGGCACGTTGAGAATTTTGTGTAGGTGTTAATATGTGTATGATCTATTGAAAAGATTAGCGTAGTGTTGTGTAGACTGTCATGTGAGCAGATAATCATATTATGTCTGACATGAAATTTCATCACTGGCTTGCTTGGGTAGGTAGTGAGATACATGTACATGTATAGCCATTGTCAGCATCAACATCAAATCAAAGTTAAGTTTTTGTTATGTCATCTTAATTATTGAGGATCATGTCAGGGCAATGTGTTACAATAATTGAGACACATGGACAAATAATTAGTCATTATTATGAACAATTTTTTATTAATAAGGTGAAAGAAATCAGAAATGGCTTGCATAGGAGATATACTACGTCAGTTCTTCAATATTTCAAACGATTAGTCCACAATGCTGACGATGATGTTGAAGATTGATCGTAGTCTCTGAAATGTGATAAAATGTACATTAAGACAAAGTGAATGGCGACAAACAGTTGGGTTTCAGCAATCACTGGGTTAAAATTGTTCTCCCCAACAGGTTGACCTTATTTACTGAGAATAACTGTGTTTTTGTATACTACAATAAATCACATGTATCTACTTATTCATGCTAAGTCGCCCCTGAATTCACCTCATTCGAACCAATGCAAGTTGTCCAAAGTGCACACATTAGTCCATCCTTGAAACTTTGCATATTAATTTCATGAACTGGCTTCAAATTAAGTTGAAATGCATATAGATATTCAGTAATTTCTAGAGAGCAGAGCTATTAACTGTTGTCACGTATGTGTTGTGTTATACCACAAAAATTTGCAAAGGAAACAGGACACATGTTTCATCAAACAACTGGATTTGAGTATTTATGAAGTATATCTTTCTTGTCAACTGAAGTGGAATTAAGTAGAATAATTATGTCAGTCATCTGAACAAATTAAAATAAAAGATGTATGTTTATAAATCATGGCAATCAGTCTTTTTGTCTTTTATTATTTCATATTTTGTTTTTTTATCAATGAAATGATAAATAGTTTGATTATTTTGTGTGTTTGTATGAAATTAAATGGTAACATATAAAAGGTGGTCCTGGTTTAGATAAAATGGTTAAAATGAAACGAAAAATAGAAAGGAATGTGTCAGTAAAGTTTTGAGCAAATTGTTAGAAAATGTTGCATTTTTGTATTACACCATCTTTTAATTTTTCACCTTTTCTCTGGGCAGAAGATACAATATATTGGTATAACTGTTGGCTTATGATGTCAGTAACCAAGGTATTGTTTGTTCTATGTATACTTGAGGATCAATAATGATTATTATAATGATGGATGGTGGTGATGGTGATGATGAAGGTAGTGATGATGATGACGATGATGGTGATGATGGTGATGATGGTGATGGTGATGGTGGTGGTGGTGGCAATGATGATGGTGATGATGATGGTGGTGGCGATGATGGTGATGATGATGATGATGAAGGTAGTGATAGTGGTACTGGCAATGATTGTGGTGGTGGTGGTGAAAGTTATAGACAGATGATGGGGGTGATGAAGGTTATGATGAAAACTGATATAGACCAGTGCTGCTGGAGATGAAAAGGATTAACATTTTTACTGATAGGCATAAAGTTTGTTTTGGGGAGGGTACTGAAATAAAACTTGAAGCTAAAGTTAGCTTAATTCTTACAAGATATAAGATAATTTCATAAAAACCGTAGGGGAAGGCCGGGTAAGTTGAGCATAGGGGCAAGTTGAGCCACCAGCCCCAGGCCAATAATGAATGAGTCAGACATTGTGGTGGTGTCATGTATTGATGACCCATAGTATAACCCCACCACATTGTTTTCAACTTTGAAACAAAAAGTAGTTTTTTTAGAGGGAAAAATATGAATTTCAGCCAAAAAAGTAAAAAAGAGTGTGAAATAGATAAGTGCATTATAAACACACACGTCTTTAAATATAATAAAGACATGATAACAACATTATTAGTCCAGGTATGGATCTTCATTCTTGTCATAGTCTTTTATATAATGGATGCATAATAAATGTGTGGATACAAAATTATCGCACTAAGTTCGGACTGGGGTTAGTTGAGCCAAACAGCATGGGGCAAGTTGAGCCATGGTAATTCCTATGGTAATGTATCTTAAAAAACAAACAAACCATAAAAATCGATTGAAATGCTGGCTGAAAGGAGCAAATTTACATGACTGCTCTTTTCCTTTTAAAGGATGTTAGTATTTATAGAGAATTAGCAAGTGAAAAGACTTTAAACAAAAAATTGACATGCTGGTTCTCCCCTCATACATTTTGTACATATTTTTTGTGGCTCAACTTACCCCAGAAGGTGGCTCAAACTTACCCCATACATGGGGCAAGTTGAGCCATTTGACATCGTTTTTTTCAAAGGTCACGATGACTTTCAGTGTGGGGATAGAAAGTTATATGTAGGTGGAAAATATTTCAGAAGAATTAAATTTCAAGGCAAGGTACTTATTTCGACAAGATTATTAATCATATCAATTCTAACATGCAAAAAGCAAAAACTGTCACAACTTACCCCGCCTTCCCCTATAAAATAAAAAATGTAAGCGCAAAGCTATAAGGCGCGAACTGATTTTGTTCCTATTATCCATCAACTGCATTTAGACGGTGTGTTTTGGAAGAAAAATAATGGAAAACTTAGGAAACGAAATATTTTTGTTTTATAAATAAATCATTACTGATTCGCTCAATTCACACAGCAATAGACCATATAAACTGATTTAACTTAAGGCCCTATAATGAGAAACCCACCCATCTGATTACGAGCCAATGACTTCGGAATATTGCATGGAAATTAAAAAAATATGCCAGTTGTATGCCAGTTAACTGTTTTCAAACTTTAGGAAAATCATATTGCTTTTTCACTAGCTGAAATAAGTTGACACAGCTAGTCAGCATCCCCCTTATTGTGTCGGTATTTCTGCGCTCCCGCGAGGAAAATAAAGAAAGGGCAAGACTAGAGGAAAAGAGAAGTGGGGAGAGGAAAGATGAAAGTGGAAACAAGGAGATGACATTGATGAAGAACGAAAAGGGAGGAATGATGCAGAGAGGAAGAGGAATATGAGGGAAAAACGAGAACAGGGGCCCGTTGCAGAAAGAGTTGCGTTTGAACGTAAGTCAAAAAATCAATCGCAAGTCCCATATGCGCGCTGTTGATTGGTCGAAAATCAAGTTGCGCATGATTTTTAGAGTTGCAATCGATTGCAACTCTTTCTGCAACGGCCCCCAGGACAGGGTTTTTCGTACCCATGAACAGGAAGGATAGTTTCAGTATAAATGACATGAAAATGGGGTCTTATACAGTGCGTATCAAAAAAAAGTTTACACTTTGTAAAAGCCCTGGGATTTAAAAATATACAACATGTGGGTAATTTTTTCACATATAATCTTAGGTTTGGGTCTCATCTATCCAATGAAAGTAAAAGCTTTGACAGAATGTTACACTTGAGTGAGCCGCACTGCCCATTTTTGCAGAGCTCGCAGAAATCTGTTTTCGCAGAAATGCGAGTTCTCACGCTGTGTCGAGGGGAAAGGGCGAAATCAAATTTCTCATATATACATTTCCCTTGCACTTTTAGTCAATTGAAATAAAACAGATACATTCAAGCATTTTGTAACAATTTTGCCACCCACCCAAATTGAAATTTCAACATTTAGTAAGCACAACCTTTACCCTTTTTGTGCCAGGTGGATCTGAGGACAAAAGTTTATATCAGACATTCTTAGCACTTTTTCACTAAGTTTTCATCATTTAAAGTGGGTTTACACCCGGGTTTACATTTCATTTTTTACTTAATACTTGTTTCTCCACACCTTTTCCAAGCTTACCAATGATTAACACATTGAAAATCAAGCCTAAGCCATTTCATGTAAATCACACAAGTTAAAAAGGTAGAAGACATCTTCAGATCAATTTTACTAGCTAAATTTAACGTGTTCTTCATGTTTAAGGTCTACTTTTATTCGCATAACTATTTCAAAGTTCTGCGCAAATCATTTTCACTAACTTTTAGTGGTGCTCACTCAAGCGGAAATATTTTTCGACAGTTATATCGTCATTTGCTTAAATGGATCTGTACCAATTTTAAAATGTGGAAATATCTTCAGGATACATGTATTACAAATGTATTATTTTACAGGATTTTTTTTCTAAGTGTAAACTTATTTTGAAACGCACTGTACACAGCAAAAACTGTGGTGTTATCCCGTGTACATAGAGGCCCACACCAGTTATTTTAATTAATGCTACTGGAAGATTATTGGTGTGTTAAATACCGCCTGAAAACAAATAATTATATATAAAGATTTTGCGAATAATTGAGATATTTTTTTCTTGTAGATAGTGTAAATATGTTCACTAAAAATGATCGCAATTTTATGCAATAGTAATAAGTAGAATAAGTACTGAATTTGAATATTGAGATTTAGTTAAAATTGTTTACACTATGATAATGATATTATTTTGGGCTAACCTCGATTAGCATCTTGCTATTATGTTAGCTCCAGTAACCAAACGTTTTGTTTATATGTGATGTACTATTCCACAGTAATTGTACCTGACAGTGATATATTTGGTAATAAATTCAATTCAAATTCACTTCATTTGTTTTCATATACCCTTTTTCGGCACTGCAAAAGGGGTAAACTAGGAGATAGGGGATTGTATTATATTGTATTGTATTTATTTTCCGTCAATTAAAAATTACAACAACGATAGATATATTTACAGTTACAAAGAAACGATCATTAAAAAGACGGAGGGATTGCCCTACTCAGCGTTGATAACATATCAACGCTGTTTTACAGAGGGTCCCTTACATAGATGTAAATACATACATGTAAATATAACACAGGAAAAGAAAAACTAATCGACTTACGATAAAGACGTTGACAAAATGTGAAAAGGTAAGAAAAAAAAACGTATTTACAACATATATATACAAGATAACAAAGTAAGAAAGAGGGATCTTGAATCAAATTTACATTGAGATGCACCTCTGTATCGGATAGTGCGACGAGAGTATTCTGTTTTGGGTTTGGGTAAAGCAAAGTTATGACGATTACGTCGTAGCTTTTTTTCATAAAGAGGGGATGCAGGGACGTCTAGGCAGTTTCTTAATTCCTTCCCATCATTTTTCACCGCCACTTTTTTTCATTATGATTATGTGTTCCTTATTTTGGCGGGGGCGGGGGCTCCCTATCGGATCCACGCGCGCCGAAGGCGAGGTCCTCTCAAAGGCTCACACATGGACATTATCCCTTTCTCCTTCTTTTTGTTATCGTCCATCCCTTTATGGTAAAATAGGATATTTCACGGCCATAAGCAGCAAGTTCACTTTACAAAATACAAAAGTGTCCCATGCAGTGATAAGCTCGGTCACTTCGCTCCCTCGTTTGAGTTTTTCAGGAAAATATTACGCGTGCAGCGGCGTGCTACCCCCAGCGAAAAATATCTGTGTACGGCGCCATATATTTTTTGTGAAAAAAAACTCAACGCGCTCTGTCATTCATGTTAATCCGAGAGGCTGTCCCTTTTCAGCTTCACTTTCCCCCGTTTTCCCCCCTCTCCGTATCCCTTATTTTGCTTCTCCTTCTCTTCCTTTCATTTAGGCCTATTTCCTCATTTCCCTTTCTATTCATCCAGGTCATCTAAACTTCCCTTCTCTCCCTATAGCTCCCTTCCTCGTTTTTTCCTTTCTCGTTTCTCTTTCCTCAATCCCTTTCCCTAACTTTTCTTCCTTTTATTAACACTATTTACCTCTCTCGGCTCCCTCGATCTTCACACCTTCCTTCTTTCACATCTCCCTATCACTTCTTTACCTTATCTTTGTCAATCTTTCCATTTCCAATTTTCCACCCTCTTCCTCTCTCTTTCCCATCTTCCTTTCCCTTTCTTTAACATCTCACTCTCCCTTCTTTTCTTTATTTTTCTTTCTATTTTCTTCTTCATTTCCTTTGTCTTTCTTCTATCTTTCTCCTCCTCCCCTCTCACTTTCCCCTTCTTTTTCTTGAAGAAAACGTCCTTTCTTTGTTCTAAATTGTAATAAATCCTAGACACTGTACGTGCAATAACATAAACATTATAAAATGACAGAAATATAAGCAAATTTATCATGTTTAAAAATACTACAAAAATCAATTTTGGTAGCTACGGATATATTACATCTACCACAACCTGCTATGTAAAGCAAGCTTCAGTTTGTCAAAAGCAGCCTTTATTTATACATTGTCTTCAAGGGTATCCTTATTTTCTTTGAAAACTAGATGGATTCTTGATTGCATAAAGCAAAAGAATTAGGTGTACAACACTGCCATAGCAAGAATATGTTCTACATCCAACTGAAAATTGACCGTTTTATACCCCAAAAGTCAGATCAAGTCACTGCTACCCCATATGCAATGAAGCTAATCTCCAAAATTTGTAGAAAGAACTAGCCATTTTTCAGGAATATTACCTCTAAAATACAAAGTGTACTCATATTGATTGTCTGTTAAATGCACTTGAAGAAAGAAAGACATGACATATAAGTTTCGCTTAATAAAAAATAACAAACAACCGTTATATGCACATCCTGGTCGGTATGCCAATGAGAAACCAATGGCCTAACCCATTCACCATTTCTTTTGTATCTAATAAAAAGAAATAATTCGATTTTCTCATTATAATGTGATTTCGTTCCATCTGCAAAAAGAGAGAAATAAGTGTGTAATTCTAACACTAAACAAAAGAAATATGGAAAGAGTGACATCAATTCTCATTTGTATATTGTGCATATAACTGTTTGGTGTCAAAACAAAATTTCAAAATGTCGTTATGTTCTTATTTTACATCAAATTTTGATGAATTTCCAGCATTATTCTCAGATTTTTTTTCTACATTCAGCTTCTTATTAGGGAAGTAGGCATGCAGACTAGGAATATATACAGTGCGTCTCACAAAAGAGGAAACACATTTTCAGAGATAGATTTCATAATTATTTTTTTTTTTGTATAAATTTGTTACTCATGGCAAGAGTGGAATCTCATCTCTACTTTGAAACCAACAGCTTAGCAAATCATTCACACATGGCAGATTACAAATAATCAATACTGAGACATATCAGAAATAGGTGAATCTGAAGTCGTTCTTATTTCAAGGATCAATGACAGAAACGTAACAAAGAATACAAAAGAAATGCTAATGAGCAAATCGTCGATTAAGCACGATTGTCATATCACGAACCAATCTTGCCCAATTTTTCTGTGCAATCTGGGCCCTGTTGCATAAAAATTTATGTATTGATTCATGTCAACGACATAAGCTATGCATGATTTTATGTCATGATCGAAATCTATGTCATTATGACATAAATTTTTTTCAACAGGGCCCTGGGTTCCCTGGTTTCTTACATTAAACTTTCAAAACTTGTTTCGCTCATTAACATGTGTGAACTGTTTGTCGCATATTAGGTATCAAAAGAAAGAGGAATACTAGTTATTGAATTATATGATTATGTAAATTTATGTAAATTAAATACAATTCATTTGTCTTTGAAGAAATAAGACATGGGACTCACAGTTTCCTTTTTTTCTGGGACACACTGTATCGGTATAAATGCAAATTAAAGAATAAAAACATACGAATTGAGATTTCTTGTATCATCCTCTTTTATTTGATTTATATACAATGTTTTTTAAACAACTAAATTAGCTTAGAGATGCATTATCATCAAGTACTGTTTTAAAACAAAATCTACTTACCAAGTACTGTTAGTCTCCATGGCAAGCTTTTAAAGAAAATTAATTCTTAAATTACAGAATGATTTTAAGCCTCTGTTACAGAAAACAGGTTATATATGTTTATTATATTTTCAATCATATCAAATAAGATAGTAATAAGTCTGTACATGAATGTTGTCTTGATAAAAGTAATGTAATGTTTATTTACCTCTTGAGTAACAAAAAAAAAGAAACATATTTTCAACCAATGTATTTGTGGGACCTTCACTTTTGATTTAAAGGATTTAAAATAAATCGAGATCAGCTGTGAATAGTGACCAGTTGAATATTGGCTTTATTTTCAATCTTAACTTTTAAATCTCAAAAAAAAAGATTTAAACTCGATTCTTTAAAAACTTTACATGTACATCCACAAGATATAAATCTTAATCTAATAATCGGTTGGTCACTATTTACAGCCAATCTGGATTTGCTTTAAATCCTTTGAATTTTTCTAGTTCATATTGTATTGCTCTAAAATAATTATACAGAAAAATATGGGTTTGGAAAATGAAAAAAGTTTATTATTTGGAAAAACTGCCCAAATTCATTTGGTCTACAACCACTTTGCCTACTTCAGTGTTTGGTCACATGATCCCATTGTCATTTTGCAACTTCATCCATTCACGCTTTACTCATTTAGTCGAAAGAAAGTTTCACTGATAAAGTGCAATTATACCACTATTATGGAGCACTGGCTTTATGTTCCCTTCACTCGGGGTGGGGGGGGGGTAAAAACTGCCCAAATTCATTTGGTCTACAACCACTTTGCCTACTTCAGTGTTTGGTCACATGATCCCATTGTCATTTTGCAACTTCATCCATTCATGCTTTACTCATTTGGTTGAAAGAAAGTTTCACTGATAAAGTGCAATTATACCACTATTATGGAGTACTAGCTTTATGTTCCCTTCACTCAGGGGTGGAGGGAGGGGAATTTCACAAAGATTTAAGTGTAACAAACAATTACGATGAAATTCCCAATTGCGCTGGGTATATAACGCATCACGCATGGGTCGGATTAGGCTTAAAGGACCTGTATTACCTCAAATTGATCGAAAGGTTACAAAATAGATACCATATGCATGTTGGCGTTACAACATGACTCTTATTGGGTGTTGCAGGAAACTTTGGATTGCCAGTCAATTTTAGGTCCCAACATCAATTCAAATCATGCATTCCATTGCAAATTTGCGATTGCTAGATGGTCTGCTTCTTGCATCAACAAGTATAAATTTATCTTCTTTCGTGAAAATTGATCTTTTACACGGAAATTTGCATCCCAAAATTGCAATCGACTACACATTATTCTTGTATTATGATATTACACTAAACTCTGTGTAAAACTGCACCTGTGATTGCTGGAAGGAAACTATAAAAAAAATTGGTCCAAAAGTGTAATTAACGTGGAAAAAATAACATACTTTTCATTTCTAAATCAAAGTTGTCTCTATAGGCTTATATGTGTAAATTCTGAAATCAATTTATACCGAAAAAACAAATCTTTCATAAATTTATACCAAAAAAGAAAAATCTTTTATAATCTACACAGCCTGCTGTATACATATATGTTATTACTATTTACAGCACTCATTTCATATATATACGACCTTGGTGTGATTGCTGAACAACCCATGCAATATAATATACAGTACTACAAAATATACAATACAAAGGTCAATTAGAAAATGCTTATGACTTATTCTATTGACCAGTCATGATTTTTTTTAGATGAGGATGGTTCATCTAAATCACTTTCTTATAAAACATATCACAACATTACACACATCATTTTGCTCAGGCATTGAAATAAAATACACACACTTGTTACCTCTGAAAAAGTGCTCCCTGTGCGTATAATTCTTACTTATTTCCTCAATGATGTGTATTTGTGTACAATTAACAAGCCCAATAAAAACCTATATTGCATGATCGATATAATATATTTGGTCCTTCCTAATGTATTAAAAAAAAAATCATTAAAACAAAATGGAATGGTTTATCTCTGGTTGTAAAATTTACAACTCCCTCTATGAATGAGATGATTACACACTTGTATCATTAAATAACCCAGCAAATGGGCCAGAATATATTGTATACAGAATATATAAAGAGTCATAATGTATATATCCATTAGTTAATTCTATAACCACATCTGATTAATTTGTGCAATTTTCAAATTGTCCGAAATTAAAAAAGTCTGGGTAGTTTGCTATCAACAGCATAGGTTATACAAGAGAGCCAAAATTACCCCTAAAATTTGGAAAACGGAATGCTTTGAGGCGACAACCTTGTCTAAAGTTGCCCCAATATCTTCCACAGACAATAATTCAAGAACATCAATAATATAACTATTCTACCCCCAAATTCAGCAATCGCACCAAATAAATGTGACCCCAAAACAACTCCTAAGAATTACAATCATTTCCTACCCTGGAAATGAACATGTCATTTCTACTGCATGGAATTATATATTGTGAATTATACATATTTCAATTTCTACATGATACAAAAGCATTACAGAATTTATAAAAAGTTAATCAGAGGCACCTTTATCATTATTGCTTGCAATGGACTATACAATGATATAAAGCCACATTAATAACATATCAAATGGAATACAAAAATATTCAAAGTATTAAAATGCATCATAACTCTCTGTGTATACATACATACATGTACATAACAAACAAAATATATCCTTCATTATTAAACTAGCTCAACAAGTGCATTATTATCATTGTGTACTATGTGAAGCTTTGAAACCTCTGCCATTCAAAGTCTGAGCTTTCGATATAAAAGTAGAAATGATAAGGAAAGGTATATTGCTTAATTCCGGTCGGATAACATTGGAATAATTTCAGCGAATTACTGAAGTGAAAGAGGACTTCAGAATTATTGGTCGTGTGATCATTTATTACCATTTCATTACAAAATTCAGTCACAAGATCAGTATAACCCTTGTTTTGTTCATTCTTAAAGAAAGAAAAGTGTCATCATTTCCTATCTGATTCTAAGATACGCTGTTCCATCTTCTTGGTATTCTTTGCCATTGCCATGCTAAAAAACAACCTATTATTAAACCCACAATAAGTTTCCAAAGATTATTTATTTATGTACAGTAATTCAGTAATTGGAACTTACAATGATATACTATCTGATCAATTCACCCACATAACTTCTATTAAAGAACACAAGTTCTGTTGAAACTAAATGAAGTAAAGTAGAAGATGACTATAATATTTCAGAAAAACCTTTGCTTTACAAGATCTTCGTTTTGAGTCGGGTGGTCAGCACCACAAATCTAGCATATTCCTTTATATTAAACAAGATTTTTTTTATTTCATATAAAATTTGCATCCACCATTTAAAGCAATATGCAAGCAAAAAATATTGGAAAAAATATATAAATATTCAAGGAAAGTAAAATATATCTAATATGAGGATAAAAGTCTTTCAAGTAACATGATAAATGCCTCCAAATATTAAGCAAGTGTTAAATGTTTTGTCTGAGTGTGTAAATAATACATGGTTTAAGTTTTTCTGCCTACCCAAGTTCGTCGACTTGCAGCATCTCAAATCACAATAGTTTCTTTGAATAACGCTATCATCATGAGTTGTTCATACGCGAGGGATGAGTTACATCTTACTTCATCACCATAACATACAATGAAAAGACTTTTCTCATTTTCTTATTACACATATTTTTAAATCTGCATAAATTGACCTTCTATTATAGTCAAATAATAGCCCAAAGTCAGAGCAATGTTTGAAACCAGGGAAGCACTGCATAAACATTTTGGTCCCATAAGTTGTTGATCTGATAACTTTCCTTGATTTAGATTAGCTGTGAATCACTGTTACTATGGTAACTGTCAGGTATAAACTGACAAGACCTTTCATGGAATGCTCCCTAGATTATGCAAGAAATGTGCAATTCACTTTCAGTTAGTTGAATTCCTCAGAAGTCAAACTTCTGCAGTCCAGACTTCGGCGGATCCCTGTATACACTAGGCATTCTCTCTTCGTTTATTTCAACTCTCCATGCATTATAAAAGCAAGCACAAAAAGATGCCTGATTTTGCATAAATAAACCTATAGTCCAGAGCTAAAGGATGTTTCAGACTGGCCATGTCCACTACATGATCATTGATTCATTTTTTCCCCAATAGCTTTCGTACATAAAAGCGATCTCCTTTGGACATGCAGCAACTCCTGTTAACCAGGTAGCGTCGCACAACGAAACGCTTTCCAACAAGAATTTTTCATGGAATGACAGCTTTCATAGATTCCGCAAAGTCTCCTTCCTCCAAGGCCTGGCTTTGTTGCCATGGCAACTAGACTGCATCCTTCAATTGCATGCGACGAGTTCAGGAGGATGCAGCCAAGGGTTCAGTCGGTGATCGAGTTATGCCGCTTCCAGGGGACCTTCAGCTTGATCTGTGCATCAGAGAACGTTTCAGGGTTCAATAAGAACGTTTCTCTTCATTAGCATTCACAAGTTATCATCATCATTATCATGCCAAAATGGGAGGACTGAAAACAGTTTCATTTAGGACCATGCATGTCTGTTATACTGTTAGAAGTATGAACCGGTGCTGCAATGTAGTTAGTATAAGCAGGTGGGAGGGTGGGGGTCATTCGTTGACCGAGTTGTTCGACGGTAGCCGATGCTTTATGGACTTTACGAAACCACGCCCTTTCTGCGTATCAGAAATATACGATGCAGGATAGAGGAAAATGACAAGGAAACATGAAAGGGTGAAAAAAGAAAATTGAAATAAAATAAAACAAAATCATATGGTGTGAGGATCAAATTAGAAACATCTAAAATAAAGTTTTTCCAAATTTAGAGGGCAAATATGATTATTAAACTGGTGAAGTGAAACTGATCCACAGTTTCTAAGGGAGTGTTCAATGTCGATATTCAAATTTAAACAGCAACATGAATCATGACTGAAAACTGAATTCCAAAACACTGGACACAAACACAATCAACGGTACACCATTCTGTTCTGGCACCTGTTTGTGTAGGCTTCCACTGCAAGAGCAAATTTAAAGACGTTTCAAAACGCAACTATGTTCAATGTCACATTCGCGATGCTCAAGGTGATCGCGTTTACAAACTGATCTCTTTCGACGTTAAAATTTTCCTACGAATCATGATTTGAAAGACGTTTACTTTTATGACCGGGCATAGTGGACATTGAACACACCCTTTGTTTCACATTATATTCATGTCTTGTAATCACGTTTTCAATCATGATTCATGTTGCCATTTAAATTTGGAAACTGACATTGAACACACCCTTAAGGCAACTTGTCAAAACTCTGTGCTGTGTCTATTAATAGGAATCCTGCTATAAAGCTGCTATGCATCTGTTCATTGCAGCCCTCCTGCATTCTCTCCCGAAGGGGGGGGGCGCTGGTACTCACATATATTGGTGTTACGGGGACGTGCCGCTTTGATGGACCCCTTTTTCAGACCTAATTTTTGGTTCCCTAGATACTCCAAATGACAAAAGTTCTGTTCAGAAGCCACACACCCTGCTCTCAAGACCTGTGTTACACCCCCATCATAATATACATGTGTAATTCGAGTGCCCCCCCCCCCCGGCATTCTGTATTGTTTTGTCTACAATAAAGTGTGCCAGAGGATTGATAATTAAATGCTGCTTGCAGGATTCCTACTAGAAATACACAGATCTGACTATTGACAAAGTACCTAAGAGTCCTTAGTGGAACATGGCCCTGGAAAGTGGGGGGTGCTGAAGCACCATCCAAGATTTTCCTAGGGGGTGCGTGCATGTGTTATTCTCCATAGGCAGCTGCACCCCTGGAATTCTGGTAGGTGTGGCAAAATGAAGAAAATATAACCAATATGACCTACATTTTGTAGTAAAACACTTTTTTTTATTGTCAAATTTCTCGGTAACAAAATGACCTATATTTTGTAGTATAACCTTTTTTTTTCGCTTGTCAAATTTCTCAGGAACAAGTGACATCGATTTTGTAGTGAACCCCCCGTCCTTTTTTTTTTTGCTTGATAAATTTTCATCAGCACCCCCTGAAAAAAATTGTTCCCCGGGCTCTGTGGTGGGAATGGTTTAGAAGGGGAGGTGGAGAAACAAAATGGAATAAATGAGGAATGGTCAGGATTACCCTTGCCAAGAGGGGAGTACGTGCTGGGGGGGTAGATTACATGTATGCCCATATGGCCCTGGGAGTTAAGGATAAGGGTTGAGTAGTTATATGACAATGGAAACATGACAAGTTAAATTTGATAACATTAAATAATCATAATACAGTAATAATAACATGTCATATTTGTTTACTGCTTCATACAGATATTTCATGGAAAAAATATTCTAACAGCATGTTTGGATACAATAAAAATTCATAAATTTGTGCAAAAATCACAACTAGCAATGTATATGCTAATGAATACATCAATGAATCAAAAGTCCCAGAAAAGGGAACTTATCTTACATCAATACATACAATGTATTCATACTGAAGAATTATTGAAACATGGCCTTCCTGCAAAGTGAAAATTGGCTATGTACAAGTGAAATGTCCACATATATTTTTTTTAAAGATCAATACTTTCAACAAAATAAACATTAAAAAAATGCTTTTTGTTTTTAATAATGGGATCAGCTTTGTGTTATCTTGCATGAAAAGTAAATGTGTTTGTGTGTGATGTTTGATTTTTGTCAAGGTAAAACATTTTATTGCAAGTAGGTTGCAATACATGAATGAAGATTGAAAGTGAATTTCAAAATACAGGGGCAGTAATACTAAATAAAAATATTTCATCAGGAATGGATTTAATGGTACATGACTATTGCAAGCATGAAAAGAGCAAAATGTACATCATTTGAAAAATTGGCTTAACACAAAGGGGTATTCAGTTTGCAATTATCGCCCAAGTCAGAGACTAGTGCAGTAGTCCTGCAAGCTGAATGCAATACAGATATACCCTGAAGAGAACATGTGACCCCATTGAGAGTGTTCACAATAGCAAAAAAAAAAACACTATCAAAGTAAAGCTGTTCTGGAAACCAGTTCAGGTGTTGGTGATGAGGACCTTTAATAGGGAAGTAAACTGGTTTCCTCACTGGTTTAACCCTAAGAAGACGGGGGGGGGGGGGGGGGGGGGGGGAGCTGATTCATCCCCCCTCGTCATTTTTCGCGATAAATCCGCTGCGCGAATTTTCTTGACCTCGTCACTCGCTGAATTTTACTTTCAAGTCTCCCGCAACTTTTGAGACCAAAATTGTGATCCCGGGTATGCGGTTCCAAAATTACACAACATTTCGTAAGTGCATGCAGACCCAAAATTACTCAAAAACATGAATTTGTGTACAAATCCAATGCAGCAAATAGTGTTTTTAGCCAAAATTCATTAATTTATCATTATTTTTCCTTTTACTGCTTAAAATCAATTATTTTCATCTTTTTTATGGTCAAAATAAAGTCCCTGACGATTTCCATTGAAAAAAAAGAAAATAACAAGTCGAAAAACAAGGAAATACATAAGAAATTTAGAATACATAAGAAAATAAATATGATGTTTAAATTTTTGAAAAATAAATTTGATCAGATGCCTATCTGAAACAAAAATTAGCATTTTAGGGGCATTATGTTATTGATTAAAGCAAACTTATGATTTTATGCATGAATTAGCATAATATATGAGCAATGAGATTTTTCGCAGAATTTGATATTATAGTTTTGTAGATAATGCAATGGGTAACGCGCATGCCAATTTTTGTTGCAATCGCGCGATTGACAGCCGAGATCATAAGGGGGCTGAATCAGCCCCCCCAGTCTTCTTAGGCGTCGAAATAGCCCAGTCTACTTAGGGCTAAGGAAAACCAGTTTAATAAAGTAGATAAGTACTGGGTCTAAAAGTTGAAATACTGACTCTCTGTTGAAAGGATTACTACGATATCATCCAACTTTGCATGTTTAATGGTATTAGGGTTTCTGCAAATACTGCATAATTTAGTGATATGATTGTGGGTGACAATTTCATTCAAAATTGCCTAAAATTTGACCCAAAAATACATGAAATGTGTAGCAAAGCATGTGGCAGTATAGCACTCTTTTAATGTGAGGAATATATATTTCATAAAGAAAAACAAAGATGTTGATAAGATGGATTTGATTGACAGAAAGGGCATAATACATGTATCTTACATTTCTTTCACTGAAATGAATAGAGTTTATCCAATTCAAAATCAAAAGCTTGCCTGAGGCTTTCCAAACCTAGCAACATTAAAGCTCAGAATGGACTCCAAGGTAAAATCATTTTGAAACGTTAAAATATCATGGAAAATTCATAATTTGTGAGAAAAAAATAGTCAAGCAGATGCACAGTTTTGTCAGGTTTTTCAATAAATGTGAGGATTTGTGATAAAAATACTAAGCAGGAATCCTGCTGAAGCATTAAGGTGACATAATCCTAATTCCAAAAACACCTGTGGGAATTCATGATTGTGAAAATGAAGATGTTATAATCCATCTGTTTCTGGATAATTTGTGCTGTAGCAAGCAAATTTGTCAATTTAGGAGATTTTACTCACGCCTGGTTGCATAATCATAGAAAGTCTAGCTCCGGGGCGCAAGGTAAAAATCTGAAGAAAATTTAACAAAATACAAATTTCTCTGCTCAAATGCAGAAATCAACTGTACCGTGACCTTTTCTTATGGCTTTTAAATGCAATAAATGTGCCCAAACATATACTTCAAGATACACGGCAGTTGTGGTAAACGATTTCAAAATTAGTTCGTACAGAATTGCAAAAAATGACTACCAAAATGTCTGCATGCATAGATCGAAAAGTTGTGACAAAGTATTCCAGAAGAAACTATGTCGTTCTGCGTCATTGCTAAGAAATTAACAAAATAAGCATGGAACTCAATCCAAATGTCTGATATTTTCCAAGCTCAAAACTTATTTACTGTCCCACATGTGCTAATCTGTGTTGGCGACCAATAGTGTGATCATTTCTCAAAGTTCAGTTTATGTACATGTAGCTTTATTATTGTTGGTTTTACAGTTTTTTTTTCATGAAATCAGACTTTATTGCACCTACTTTCATTGATCTTATACCTACATTGTAGTTCCCACTGCCACGATTCACATCATACGATTAAAACCATGGTTTCAATCGTGGTGTAATCATAGTGATCGTATCGGGTCATATCAGATCGTGTCAGATCATTTTAGATCAGTCGTGGCAATCCTAATGATCGTAGAAAAAATTTGAATGGTCAAAAACATTTTGTGATCAGTTACAAAAGTCCAATTGTGGAGTTCATAAGGGATCGCATGGCAGTGGTAATGATGCATTAAACCATTTGGTACTGGGCAATTCCACAGGTTGGTCCAAATCATGTAACGTGAGTAACCGACACATTCCAAAGATTTGCCAGGAGCATAATAGAATTTCCCAAGTTTTGTTTTTATACAAAGGATAGTCAGACTGTGTACTTTGTTGTGATAAGGAGATGTTTAGTTCCTATCAATAATAATGGAGTTACAGCTCCAAGTATGAGTCAAGGTGTCTCCAAATGTAACGTGAGTAACCGTGGAATAGCCCTACTATGAATGTTTGAGCTCGCAATTGAAGGTCTAAACATTTTAATAAGCAAAATGGGCTGTATTAGAGATGAAAGAAGCATTGTTTTTGTTCACGAAATCACTTAACATGCAAGTTAGAAAAATAGGATTTGGTATTAAAATGATTTTTAACCCTCTAATGCAGCGACTTAACACATTAATTTATTCTAGAGGTATATTTAAAGCACATGTAGGTTGTTAATGAAAGTCTTACACATGAAAGATCACTTACATTGTCTCGCAATACACCAAACTAATTAAAAAGTGAAAGAAATTTGAAGGAAATATGTCAGAGCAAATAGTTATTTATGAGGAGAATGTCTAATTGCTTTGAAAGATGAGGAGAGCATTTGCAAGAAAAAGATTTTTTTCAATTTTTTTCCTTATAAGAATCAAATTTCAAGGTCAAAAATAACTATTGTGATATCCTTGACAGTACAATGGTTCAGCAACTCAAACTTAATGATGTAATTCATTCACTTTAAGCTGTTTCAAATATCATAATGAGTGTTTAATGATATAATACTCAAGAAGAGTGATGAAACATACTGAGCAGCTTGATGAGGATTCTTTTTTTCACACAAATGGATCTTAAAGGGTAAACATCACTTACACCGCTCTCTCCTAAAGAACCAAACTCTTGGAAAGCTACAGAAAAGCGACGGAAACCTTTAGCCTATTCAAACCAGATAAGTAGATTAAAGGACATAGACCTATTAGCAATTTATAAGTCCCCCATTGAACTTCTCGGCTGATCCTCATTCATGCACTGATTTATTGACTTTATTTACATTGTTTATTTGATGTAAATATTGTCTTAATTATTGACATAATTTATATTGTTTACTTGATGTAAACATCTTAGTGTTATTTACTGTACCTGAATGAAATAGATTTGAATTGAATTGAAAAAAAGTCAAACACATGTTAGCCAGTTGAACTCAATGAGCCTCAAATGTACTTTTATATAAAAAGTCAGAAGAATGAATAACAACTTTTATAGCTCTATATGCTCTTGGTGATTTAAATTTTCTTAAAATTCCTAAAGTCACTATATCACACATATATACATACAATAATTCATTTTCTATTCAAAGAATTTTTTAGACAAAGAAAGAGCCTAGACAATTTTAAAGGAACACCCTGGCCACAACTAGTGCATTCCATCTATCTTTTTTAATACACCACATCAAATATCTTGTCTGCCATATGAGTGAAGAGCATTAAAAGTATTAACATTTGTAGTTTTGAAAGTTGTCAGATACCATAATTTTTCTTTAAAGGGCATGTCCACCCCAACAAAAAATTTGATTTAAATAATGAGAGAAAAATCCAACAAGCATATCACTGAAAATTTCATCAAAATCGGATGTAAAATAAGAAAGTTATGACATTCTAAAATTTCACTTAATTTCACAAAACAGTTATATGCACATCTCGCTTGGTATGCAAATGAGGGAAGTGATGACATCACTCACTCACTATTTCTTTCGAATTCTATTTGAAATATTAAATATTCTAATTTTCTCCTCACTATCCTGTGAAACAAAGTTTTATTTTTCCCTGAAAATGTGGAATTACCATTGTTTAACATTTTATGGTTCAGTCAAGTTCGTCCTTATTGTTATATCTGCAAAAATTGAAATATCATACATGTATAATTCAAACAATAAAATAAATCGAAAGAAATAGTGAGTGGGTGACCTCATCGATTCTCTCATTTCCATGGGACTAAATTTTGAATTCAATATTTTGCGAAAAATAAGCAAAATTATGAAAATGTCATAACTTTCTTGTTTTACATCCGATTTTGATAAAATTTTCAGCATTATGCTTGTCTGATAATTCTATATTGATTCAAATCAACATTTTTCTGAGGTGGACTTGACCCTCCAAAACATTGGGCAGAGAGGTATGGGTTAGTGACTGTTATTATGGTATCTGTCAGATGACACAGACTTTGTCAATAATATCCCACGAGTCCTTTCATGACATGCTCCACAGTAACATAAATGGGCACATTGGGTTATTGAGGTGGTGATATCTAATGGAAAAGAACTGAATTATGTTCCACTCATTGTTATTTTACTTTGATTGACTGTGAATTTAAAGTTCTGAACCAGGCACAGATCCAGGGGGGCACTGGGGGGCAAGTAAAATTGCCATTAAAACAGAGGTGTGCCCCTTCATTTGAAATTGAAGACTTTTTTTTTTTGCATGTCAAATTTTTTTCGGGTATAAAATATCCTTAATTTGTGGATGAAAACCTTTTATGAGGGGGCTTGTCAAAATTTTCCACCAATAAAATTGCATTCCCCTTTTGAAAATCCTGGATCCGCCCGTGTGCAAAATTGTGACATTACTCTGAAGGTTTGATAGTCTGAAAAGAAAGGTGACTTATTCTAAAGATTCAATCATCTACATGTATGAAACTATATTTCTAGCTTCTGATTTCATAACTGCTTCACTTGTTGGAAACTTCAAACAAAATATGTCTACATAAAACTGGTAACAAAGTGTAATCTTGAATTGAATTGCAGGTAATATGCATGTGGAGCTCTATACAAAATGCAACTAGGTTCTAATTTTTAAGTAAAAATAAAACAAAAGGATAATAAAAAAGAGGTGTTTTTGTACATCTTAATGTGAAAAAGGTTAAAATTTCATTCTATTCTTTTCTACTGCTATTTCTAAAGCCAGCATGACACTTGCACGATTTTGTGTCACGCATTGGCACGACTCGTCGTGCCAGTGCGCAAACTAGTCGTGAAGTGTGCGTAAACATGTCGTGACACGTCGTGACTGTGTGCCATGTCGGGACGAGAATTTTGAAATGTTCAAAATTTTGGTCATGACAAAATTTAGCGCCCGGGTCGTGAACTATGCGCAAACTGTTCGTGAACTCGTCGGGACGATGCGTGCCAGTGCGCGCCATGCCACAACTGTCACGAATAGTTCACGAACAGCTCACGTTGAGTTCACGAATAGTTCAGCACGACACCGTCCGAATTGCACAAACTCGTCGTGCCAATGCAGGAAGTGCGTAAACTATGTATAAACTATACGTGAACTCGACGTGCCAGTTCGTGTCAATGTGGACACTGACGGGCACGCATTCGTGAATTATTCGTGAACTCATCGTGAACTTGTCGTGAACTATGCATGAACAAGTCATAAACAGTGCGGGAGCCTCCCAGTTCGTGCCCTAAAATGGCACGACTTGCCACAACAAAATCATGGCCAAAAGTCGTGCAAGTGTCAGCCTGGCTTAAGTTTTGTGTATACTACATGTATATGGTTAACTACACAAAGCTCCTATGTGACATCTATTTATTGTTCCTAAACAATCACATGAATTGCAATTAAATGCAAATTGGTGATTAACTGCTAACCTACTTCTTGAAACAAAGAGAATGATCTAATTTGCTACAGTTAAAATTGATCCATCAATTGTAAAATTGCAACAGAATATTTGCAATTGATTGCAAAAATTTTCTTGCAACACCACATAAATTGTATGATCATTGTCTTTTACATAGTGGGTTTGTATGTTCAATGGATACTTGCTCTTGAAAATAAATGCAATCGAAGAGTAAAACTTGTTTTCAAATCATTTTTATTTGCAGGAGGCCTAATGCTTCATTTTATTTCTCTCAAATATCTAAAATTGTTATGACCTGTCAGAGCAAGATTATCAATAATTTGGAGGAACGTGTAGAAATAACAAGTGGAATGCTTCTGGCCGTCTCACCTGCATCACGCAGTTCAATACAGCAGCAGTGCTGACTTTGAAAACTACTCTAACTCGCACAAGATGTTCAGTGATACATGGTTACTCTTATGTCCACTTTTTATGAACTAGACCAATAAACTTACAGAGATATGATGGTTATTCAACAAAAAACCCCAACATGGCCAAAGTTCACTGACCTTATATGACCTTTGACCTTGATCATGTGACCTGAAACTCGCACAGGATGTTCAGTGATACTTGATTACTCTTATGTTCAAGTTTAACGAACTAGACCAATAAACTTTCAAAGTTATGATAGTAATTCAACAGATACCCCCAATTCGGCCAAAGTTCATTGACCCTAAATGACCTTTGACCTTAATCATGAGACCTGGAACTTGCACAAAATGTTCAGTGATGCTTGATTGCTATTATGTCCAAGTTTCATGAATCAGATCCATAAACTTTCAAAGTTACGATGGGAATTCAACAGATACCCCCATTCGGCCAAAGTTCATTGACCCTAAATGACCTTTGACCTTGGTCATGTGACATAAAACTCATGCAGGATGTTCAGTGATACTTGATTAATCTTATGTCCAAGTTTCATGAACTAGGTCCATATATTTTTTAAGTTATGATGACATTTCAAACACTTAACCTCAGGTTAAGATTTTGATGTTGATTCCTCCAACATGGTTTAAGTTCATTGACCCTAAATGACCTTTGACCTTGGTCATGTGACATGAAACTCTAATAGGATATTTAGTAATACTTGATTAACCTTATGGCCAAGTTTCATGAACTAGGTCCATATACTTTCTAAGTTATGATGTCATTTCAAAAACTTAACCTCAGGTTAAGATTTGATGTTGACGCCGCCGCCACCGGAAAAGCGGCGCCTATAGTCTCACTCTGCTATGCAGGTGAGACAAAAATGAAAGCATACTTAAAGATCATTTTTGCTAATAGCAAACAACATGCTCTTAATTATGATATACAAATATTACCATTCTCAGTTTATTTTTTTTTTACTTTCTATTTTTTTCTGAATTACAAATGATATCCTTCACCCCATTATGGAAAAACACAATACTTTACCCATTTGCTAATTCATTTATTACTAATTTATCGGTATATGCACATAGAAATATTGAACAGAAGACAGGCTGACCAAGGATAATTTACAATATCATTACAATGTAAAAAAAAAGTTGCAAGTACATTAAATACAAGTTTTGGCTCAATGATTCAATAATAACAAAGACTGCTAAAATAGAAGAAAAAATTGATCAATAAATATATTCCATAAATATTGAAAGCTTGTTTTTTCTTATTTTTTTCTTGTCAATTTCATCCTCATACCATATATACACAAAGTCCTAGTCTTCTCGTTAAGTAAGCTGCTTAGAATGTATCAGTATCTGTCCATTTTGTTTATGTGTGCTACATGCACCTAATAAAAACTTTTATCTGTCATGAATAATCGATCCTGAAAAATTTGGGCTTTGTACATGTTCTTCTGATTTCTACTTTTTAATAAACATATTGTGCTTTAATATAATCATGTAAACATTAATACTCCAGCTATGGCTGTTTTTGTGCACTTGTCAATGTTTGCATCATGTTTGTAGATCAATAAAGACCATATTTGAATGAATTTGAATTTGGTGGATTCACAATACGGTGCGCTGCCTATTGTTTGCAGCAGACAGGCTAAAATTTTCAATGCCTCATGGGAAAAAGTTGACATCTGTTGCACGCTTCAGTGCATGCATGCGATATGCTGCACTCTGGTTGCACTGTCCAATGCCGGTCAGCCGGCTTGCATATAAAAAGTGATGCTGTTTACCAGGGTCCGGGAGGAGGGAAAGAAATTTTCCGCATGTTCATTTGCAAAATTTAGACCCGTTTTTGGTGAATTCTTCCTCCGCTTTTGCTACATGGTTTTCATTTTTTGAAGCATAACAGTTACATAACAGTATACTACATGCGATGTTGACCGTGAAGTTAGAAATTGGCCTGTACGCTGCAACCGGTAGATGGGGGACCGTACTGTCAATCCACCGAATTGAATATTCGTATACTCACACTTGACGTCCTATCTCTTACAGACGGAGCATGCTCAAATTGAGAGAGGGGAGATCCTTTGAGTTCTTGCAACTGTATGGTAAAAATAATTGGCAAATTACAAGAAAGGCTTAAAGCTACACAGAACATCAGAGTATGAATTTAAAAAAAAGAAAATGATTGCATTTGTATTAGATTTTTTCTTCTTCTTTTTGCATGCATAATGATAAGAAGATACATGTATACATTGCATATCAAAAAAAGGGACAGATTTGAAAACTCTATAAAATTTTTGTTTAAAATTATGATCTCTATATTTTGGTGTCAATAGGTGCTCTGAAGTCTTATCCTTCAAATACCATTAAAATGATTAAGTTTCGTTCATGCTTGAGCGAACATGGAATGTTTTTGTCTGGTGTTAAAAAGGAGGCTTGCGCCAGAATGGCATAAAATGATGATGATAATCAGACTTCTTGCTTATCAGCAGACTTCCTCTTAACCTTTTCATTATCTTTGCAATAATTTTCGAATTATGTGGTCAAAATTCATTTCCAAATTTACTTATTTGCTTGAATATTTCTGTTGTCGTTCCTTTTCAATAATTATAATATGTCCATTTATATAGCGCAGTTACTATGTGCATATACTCAACTGCGCTTTGTTACTTGGTATCATACTATTACCCCGGCTGTAGCTAAGCTACCATATTAATAGGCGCTAAAGCGTTCAAGGAATAACTCCTACCGGGTACCCATTCACCTCACCTGGGTCAAGTGCAGCACAATGTGATAAATTTCTTGCCGAAGGAAATTACGCCATGGCTAATATGTTATCTGTAAGCTTTGAATATTCCTTCTTTAGGCAAGTACAATTTTTTTTAAACCGAAGTATGGGAGAGCGTGTTTTTTTTTTCAAATCCTTTCATTGCATGCTACAAAGGTTATGGTGCCTTTGAACAGTGGCATACTGATAGTTGGGGGCTCGGGGTGCTCCCCCTAAACAAAGAATATAGATAGATAAAGAGAAATAAAAAAAAATCATGGCCAAGAAAAAAAAAAGGAGAGAAATAAAAGAAAACACAGGAAATGAAATTTGATATCATTTTCTGAATATTATGTAAAATCCACAAAATTTGATATTTTAATGAAAAAGTGGATCAAATTTCTCATTTCTGCCATTTTGGCACAAGCCTCTTTTTGAACCCCCGAAAAAACATCCCGTGTTCAATCAAGCATGAATAAAATTCCTTTTTTTAAAATAACATTTCAAAGATAAGATCTCAGAGCATCTATTAACATCAAAATATAGATATAATAATTTGAAGCAAAATTTTTTGTAGACTTTTCAAAACTCCCTTTTTTTATACGCACTGTATAGTAAAAGGCACTGTGAATATATAAAAAATAATTCAATTAACAAATATGAATACATGTAAGACCACCAATAATCATCTTGAAGACTGGGATCTATTAGTTTCAACCTACACCCTCCATAAATGAATACCAATTCTTGGTGACCCATTACACATTACATTAAAAAATATTTGTAGCTTTAAACATGCAAGACATGCAGATCCTAAACTAAAGGTTTTTGTATAAGCACACATTTAATTTTTACTACTTTGATTTGAATCTTTTCTACATGAAACCTTAAAAATAAGGGGGAGAAGGGAAGAGGAAGAGAGAGGAAGAGAAGGAGGAAGAGGAGGAGGATAAAGAAGAGGAGGAGGAAGAGGAGGAAGAGGAGGAGGAAGAGGAGGAGGACAAGAAGAAGGAGAGGAGGAGGAAGAGGAAGAAGAAGAAGGAGGAAGAAGAAGAGGAAGAAGAAGAAGGAGAAGGAGGAAGAAGAAGAGGAAGAAGAAGGAGGAGGAGTAGAAGAAGGAGAGGAAGAAGCAAAAGGAGAGTTGGAATATAATGTAGCGCATTTTGCAAGATGATACAAAGTGCAACTATTATCCCAGAACTAACTCGCGCTATCAATTTGTCAGCAGCGTTCAGTGCATTTACGGAATTAATCCTACCAGGTCCCCATCCACATCACCTGGGTCGAGTGCAGCACAATTTCTTGCTGAAGGAAAACATGCCATGTCTAGAATTAAAACTAACAAACCTCTCTACAAAAGACAAGTCAGAACCAATAGACCACAACGCACTCATTCAGACTGGTTTTGTAATCAGAAATTACGATTCAGATTTAGTTGAATAGATCCCTCGTGTACTTAAAATTCTACCGGTATTTTTTTTCTGTCAATTTCAATTTCATAAATTTTATCACAGGAGCCATTTCAAGATAAAAAGGAGTTTCTTTTTATGAAAATTTCAAATGAATCTACATCTACCATTAAGCTAGCAATGTTTAGAATCAACAAAATTGCACCAAACATCATGTTTCTTCATTATTGTTCACATTAAACAAAAATTGTTAGTAGATCTAATTACTAACAATGACAGTACAATTTCATAAGAAAATTTATATTTCACAGGAACTTAAACATAAAAAGAATAGCTATGCAAAACTTACAAAAAAATGAAATACAACAAGGCAGTTGGATTCATCAATCACAAAACAATTGGATCAATTTAAGTCTAAACTATACAGATGGAGATTAATATTTGTACTAAATACACATCAAGTTAGAACAAGTGTAAGTTTCCCAAAATGTCAATAACCAGTCTTGTTAAGTGATTTAAAAAGAATTGACCTCACTGTCTGACACTCAAATTCTTGTTAAAGTCATGTTACACGTATGTTCCAAAATGTTTTATGACACCCCTCCCCCTTAGTTCTCACCAACATACTAATTATCTATTGATTCTTTTCTGTGTTTCATAATTTAATAAACAAATTGTTTTGATTGCACAATTCATAGGCTTAGTGTGGTCTGTAATAACATTATACAATGGGTGATTTCAAGTACGGTGTTGAAATCTGGTGTTAGTGTTGTGACAACACCAACACCAGCCACAACACCATACTTGAAATCAGGCTGGTGTTGGGATTGACTTCGAAAAATATGACGTATTTCCGGCAGTTTGTGTTGAAGAATGGTGTTGAAAGTCATCTGCTAAACCCAGCATTGCGGCTGGTGTTGACGATCTACATGCAATTTCCCCACTCACCAACACCAACCCCCAGGGATTTGGAAAATCATGATTTCAAGTTCGGTATTGGTGTTGGCAATCTCAAGCTCGTGAACAGGAGGCAAACACGATGAAACATCCCTGTAAAATTAGCTTTTACAGTTAAGATGAGTTCAAATTATTTGAGCTTTATATATTTTGATGAAGAATAATATTCACTCTTTCGAATTCTTGAATTAATCAAAGCATTGATATTCTGTACAATGAGAATTTAATTAATTTAATTAATGCATTTCTCTACGATTTCATTTTAGTCGTTGAGACTTTTCGCGTGAAGTTGAGATGATTTAGCAGCGCAGAGGGGTGACGTCATGTGCTATCTATAAACGCAACTGGTATCGTTCCTCTGGACCCAGCTCGGTGCTGGAGCTCGGTTCAGCGGACTTTTTACACTCTCAACACCAACACCGAATACCGTACTTGAAATCACCCATTATGTTGACCTCAAACAGTTAACAAGGCAATCATTAAATATCCCTCAAGAAAAGAAATATTCTGCATGCTTCTGAAGCACAAACGGTCAAATCTGTACCAGAACTCAATAGCAACATTCAAGTCCCAGATTCCAATTCAATTTCTATGATTGTGAATGAGATACAATTTGTGAAGGCTTTATAGTATCTGAAACTATGCTGGGGGGTCATAAAAAAAATGGTGTACATATTTCCGCATTTATGTACTTGGTGACATGACATTTGCTACTACGACATTTGCTCCTATGACATTTGCTCCTATGACATTTGCTCCTGCGACAATTACTTTGGGCTTGATTTAGGATAAGATGTAGGGTTAGGGTTTCAATAGGGTTTTATATTAGGTTTAGGGTAGGGTATAGTGTTAAACCCAGGGTTGAAGTTGGTCATTCGATCAGTGTGTGGAATTTAGAGTGGAGCGATTGTCACAGGAGCGAATGTCGTGGACCCCTGTATTCATCATACAGACGAGCCAAGGAAAGTTTGGGGTTAAATCAAGCATGCGATGTGCACAATGTGCAATTTTTGTGAAAATTCCAAGCAGCCAGGAAAAATTGGTGCAAAATTAACTCTCATACTGTATCGTGTCTTTCATTTAACTCTACAACTTCAAAGTTTTGGACAGTATCGAAAAGAAGAATCATTCTTTAAGGTTAGCTTATCACCTATTTTTACTTTTCGAAGACCAAATCATATTTTCAACTACTCACCGGGAACTTTCCATTGCGACTTGCTGGTTTTGGGTTGACAAGTCACATACGATAATACCAATGATGACAAAAATAGTAGCTTCATAACATATACAGTGCGTCCCAGAATAAACGAAACCGAGATTTAGCGATCATTTATCATAACTTAATCATAAATAGAATAGATAAATGACCTACCAATTTAAAGCTTAGAATCTCCTTTTTCATCTGATATTACTTAGCTTATTTCTTATTCACGCATGAGTGAGTAAAAACAATTTGAAGAAAGGATACCAAAACTCATTTGGCGGGGGTATCTGGGTTTCAAAAAGAAAACCACATTTCTGAAAAGTTCAATATCTGCTCTTTAATTTGTTACCTCAATAACAGAAAATGGTCAAGAAATAAAAAGTTCTGTTCATTTGAAATAAGGCTTGTATTTCCATAATTTCATGAGATAAACGTGTTTTCACCGGTTTCCCACAGAAGCTTTCGCATGGTGAACAAAAGATTTAACGCATGGCTGATCGTCAACAAAACGGAGTGTTGAGTGAGTTTGAAAGCCAGCCTTGAGAACCTCTTCATTTTATGAAATTATTGAAATTCAAGCCTTATTTCAAATGACCAGAACTTTGTTATTTCTTGACCATTTTCTGTAATTTAGGTATCAAATTAAAGAGGAGATATTGAACTTTTCAAAATGTGGTTTTCTTTTTGAAACCCAGATAACCCCCGCCAAATGAGTTTTTGATATCCTTTCTTCAAATTGTATTTGCTCACTCATGCGTGAATTAGAAATAATCTAAGTAATATCAGATGAAAGAGGAGATTCTAAGCTTTAAATTGGTAGGTCATTTGTCTATTTTATATATGATTAAGTAATGATAAATGATCGCTAAATCTCGGTTTCGTTTATTCTGGGACGCACTGTATAATGTTCAGAACTGTCTGATATGACATTCAGAAAGGGGGGGGGGGGGGGGTTTACAAAGGTACACTGTACATGTAACTAAATCTTACACTAAGTAATGCATCTCTGGTCAGACGAAGGAAGTATGAGTTATCACTCAGGGGTTGCATGAATTTTACAATTAATTACAAGTCTAATTTGGTTTCCAAAATCAATCATAAGCCTTGCATCTCATTGAAATCACTTGATTGCTTCACTTCAGTGCTTCTTGCACCAATTAGTACAATTTGATGTGCTATCAACTGTAAAATTTCAATAAATTTCAATAGAAATTTGCAATATTATCTTGCAAAACCAGGTTAGACTTCTTAATCAGGGTCCCCTGACACAAAGGTTAGCGATTAATCGTACGATTGATTTTCATGATTGTGTATTGTAGTCAACTGAATCAATCGTGGAAATGTATTTCTACGATCATTTCTAAGCTTTGTGTTACGGGCCTCTGATCATGCTCAACTGCATATTAATCAATAATATGATGCATTCAATATCATATTTATATTGGCACCTACAGTAAGCATGATATTTAGTAACGTTTACTCTTTGAGAAACAGACGCCAGGTGCCAAAATGGTGCTCACTAAAAATAAATATGTGCATCCCGCTTATTTGTTACTAAAATGATTTGCACAAATGTCAAACTTAACATGCAAAAAAAGTTTTTTTTTCCCTCATTACATCGACCATGCCATTTTGCAGTCAAATAAACCTGTAACATTTTCAAAACACCAAACCGCTGAAATTAAGCAAAATATTGCTTTTACACTGAATTATATACAGGGTGTAATAACAGTTTGTGTTTACCACACAGCACATTATGATATAATGGCCCTATGCACTTCCAAAGGTCTTGGATACTATTGCTCTGGCTTAAGCCCTGCAGCCTTAAACAGCACAGAAGGATTTCAAGGAATAAATTCCCGCCAGGTACCCATTCTCCTTGGCTCCGTAACACAAAGATTAGCGATTGATCGTCCGATAGATTTTCATGATTGATTGTGCATTGTACATGTAGTCAATGCAATCCATTGTAGAAAAACGTTCTACGATCATTGTCAAGCTTTGTGTTATGGAACCCTGGGTTGAGTGCAGCATAATATAAAATAATAACTTGCTCAAGAAACTGCCATGGCTAAATTATGAACCTAGGACTCTCTTGTTTCAGTCATAAGACTAATCCACTGGGCCACAACATTCAACAACTTTCCTATTGAAATACATGTAGGTATACATTAGAATGCAGCTTTGCATATTAATTGAAAATAGGGCTTTTTGCATATTTAGAGTCGTCATCAAATGCAGCTCCAGAAATCAAACACATCTTGATTGTCAACCAATCAGAAGAGCATATATATTGGACTTGCGATTCATGGTTAGATGCAAATCAATCTGTAACAGGGCCCACAATGTTACTAGAATTACTTTCACCTGTGGAAACATTTAAACATCTACATGTAGGTATTGTATTCTATTCCCCATGCTGCAAAAGTATTAAAAATCTAAAAAAATATCCCCCTATGCTAAAAAAAAAAAAACGCTACTGGTTGGTGTCTCATAAAGCTGTTCATAAGTTGCGAGCGACTTAACGCCCAAATAGTGAATCTTTCTTCGGGTAAATAATTTTACACCAACTTTTCACTAATGTTGTTTTAGTGCCAAAGAAAGGATCACCAGTCTCTTGTAAATTCACTCAAAATTTATGAACAGCTTTGTGAAACACACATGTATGAAATTTTTTTAGAATGTTAGACTGATTTGTTTACACATTAGTATACTGAGGTTAATGGAACAATCCACACTTACGTTTTGCGAAACTGAGCACAGAATATGGATAGACAATTAATAGATGCAAGGGAGAAGAATACAAAAACGAACAAAATTAGGTTAGACATGCCTTGCCAAGCATAGAATATGTGAAAAAGGAAATGAAACATCAAACATTAAGTAATAAAGTTATTGACAGCACTCAAAGCCTATGACAAGGAAACATGAAGCATACTGGTTAGTACATGTACGTGTAGGATAATACAAACATGCATGCCTGGGACACTTTCAAAGCAAGTTCCTGAGCAAGATATGTGTACGCATACATGCGGTCAATCCACTGTTAAAATGTCTGTGCTTTTGTAATTATTCCTCATGAGAGATAGTCAAATGTAACTTCCCATGAGCTCAACTTATACCAATATTCATTAATTGATTTAAATCCTACTTAGTCAACCCTTATCATTCAAATTAGCAAAAATTACTATTTTTCATTCATTTATGTATTCAAAATAAATAAATCCTCAAGGGAAGAGTTTACAGTATTTAAAGTTGAACTTGATTTTAAAAATCTGTATATTTCCTTGAAATTGCATGATGAATTTGAATGCATTCCTTGTCAATTAAGAGATACTGATGATATTTTGTCCTGGCCAATTCCTTCACTGTTGTACATGTATCAATATCTACATGTATACATCACAAAAAAAAAGGCTATTAAAGTGAATTGAATCTAAATCCACATTAGCATAACAAACAGTTATTGAAGAATGCTGTCCTTAGATGCAGAGCCTAGTATAATAGAATATTACATGTACATGTACTTTTAATAGTGTTTTGTATCAATACTCAAATGTCAAAAACCCAGCTTTTAAATAATGTATTCTTAGATGCAGGTTCCTCCGTGATAAAAATGACTGATACTGTTTATATAAATGAAAGTTCCAAATATTGAATAAAAGTGTTGACATGGTATGTAATGAATTTAATGGTGTACACTGTGGAAAGCAGTAACCATGTGATCAAAAAGCAAATAATACATGGTAAGTGTTGGATTCATAAGGCACACAAGACAATAGCCTTCTCATAATGCAAAGCATGAAGTGGACGTGTGGTGTACCCTAAGGATCTCTCTTGTCTCGAACAGTGCTCAAAGATTACAAAGCCTAAAATATCAAGGCTGGAATTTGGAAGCAATAGAGGCAGAAGAGGAAGGGCTGAGGAGTTTAGGCCTTTGCTCACTTTGTAAAATATTGTTGCAGTTCGACACTATTGGGAGATATCTTTCTTTAAAAATTCTTGATAATTGTTTTACATTTTGTTTTTAGCTATGAAGAATAAAAGGAACTACAAAGACACCAAGTGAATATTTTTTCTATATAGGAGATGAAAAAGAATACCAGAAATTGACATCATATCTGATGACAAGCCATTGTATCTCAAATATTTGGGAACATCACTTTTTCCTTTCTGACAAGATAATTTATCAAAGATATCCTATCCAAATACTAGCTTTATACACATAATCCCCCAAATGATGCCTTTACATACACTGTATACACAATGTCACATGGAAGGCTATCCCAATGGAGATGTTACATGGACATGTATAATGACAGCCATCCTAAATTACAATTCTGAATATTTGATTTCTTTGAGATACAATGTTTTGTCGCCCAAGTAGAAATTTGAATTTATTCTGAGAATAAAGCTAATACTATCGTTAGAAGGAGAGCAATGTTGGGACAGAGAGTGTGTTTGCTTTGAAAGTGATGGCATATGACAGTAAACAAAGAGGGCGGTATATAAACAATCACAAGCAGTGAAGAATCCATTGATGACCTCAGATACCTACTCTTAAATTAGAAGTGTACGCTGCAGCACCGGCAAGCTAATGAAGAGGAAAAGCACAATGGTTGTACAACAGTTTTCTTTGGTACATGTAGTCAGGTAAATGTGGTATTATACACAATATGTCCATGTACTACTCATTCACACAAATCTGATAGTGAATTTATTATCAATTCAGCTATGTTATTACTACCACTGCGCACCTTCTTACCAATGATAAAATACACTGTATGATATGAATAATGAAAAATGCAAAGTCAAAACCTCTGAATTGTCAAATAAAAATTAGTTGAAAGTCACTGATACTCTAACAACAAATTTAATTCCTAATCATAGAGGCATCATAGCTGCGGTATGCCATGTTTCAAAGAAAATTTTGACCTCTACTCCAACCAAAAGGCTCACAATTAACAACAAATTCATTTTTTAAAAATCTTTTAGTTCTTTGTATAAATATTTCAAAATGCAAGAACATTTTTCATTGTTCCTAAAATTGGATTACAGACCAGTCATAAAGGAATATTTTTCATTTGTTCCAAAATTGGGTCAAAGACCAGCTGTAAAGTAGTGTGCTGGCCTGTAGAAACTGAAATAAAAACATCAATGAATAAATTATAAGACATAAAAATATGAATTCTCCTCCTAATATTTGAAATACATGTATGTGTTTATACGTGTAGATGAAAGCACTGCTATAATGATGATGGTTTCTAATTTGTGTTACGTATTCCTCCAACTATTGTATTTCAAATAAATGAATACCCTACCCAACTGGGTCTACAGTGTATCCTATTCCATGAATTTAATTCTTATTATTTTTTTAATGAGAACTAAAAATGATTAAATGGCTTAAGATATGGAGTTAGCAGTGCTTTTTAGCATTTTATGAAAACTAGTACTTTACATTGAAATTGGACGCAAATTCCTATAAAACGCCAGCTTCAGAGTCAACACACAACTATGGAATGCATGGCGACCCATGGCACCTTGCTTGATTCTCACAAACTTTGTACAAAAAGATACTTGGATGGCTTGTTATAAAGTAAAACCGATGCATAGCAATCACAAATTTGATGATTATAAAGAGGCAAGGAGTTTGAATGTCTGGGACCTACATGTACCTTTCAGGAGGCCATATTTACATAGTACATGTAGGTAGTTGGCTTTCAAGGGACAATAATGCTTTATCCAAATAGTGCAAAGACATAATCATCGGGTTTCACATAATTGATGGATAATGTTCAGTTGAATAATAATTTTGTCATCAATACATGTAGTATAACCTTTCTGTTTAGAATAAAGAAAACAACAACAACAAAACTTTCTAACACCATATAAAATTCAAGCACACATACAGTACATGATCCAGATGGTGACTTCTATCAGTCGTTTCAAATCTTTGCCATACACTGAAAAACATTATCGGACAACTGAAACAGGTTTGGAAACAGTATCACTTACCTTACACCTGAAGAGTCCCGCCAACCACATTGTCCTAACACTCTCTTGATCAAAACATAAACACCTGGAATACAAAAACAAATCAACACATTCAGTTTTTATTTTGAGATGACTTGTATTTTCATGAGGAACATGTATCTGCAAATGAAAACGGATCAAAGATGGGAGGATGAATATAGTTTTTAAAAATATCTATCATTCATTTTATGCAACCAAAGGAATATTGTTGAGTAATTCTTTTTCTATTGACATAATTACCATTGGTGAAGGTGGTGGGCAAACTATGACTTTTTAGGTGAGCTAGATTTAGCTATCTTTTCAAAATAATATTCATAAAAGCAGAGATTACGGTTAACTGAATATGATCATTCTAACTTAAAATTCATGGCAAAAGTTCACTAGACCATTTACAAGACCTAGCTTCAAATATCATACTATCACTTACAAAAATTGAAAAAGAAAATATTTTAAAGTTTGTGATAACATAAAAGAAAAATAAAATCCATCAGAGAAAATTGTGACCACTGATATTTTTGCACATCAAAATAATCATTTTTTATATATCATACTCCTATCCATCTTCTACAGAGTTCCAGTTTTTCAATGTCATAAAATATATTCACAGAATCATTCACTATTACTTACTTGTAATCTTTTTCTCCTGGTGAATGGAATGTAATACCCCATCTATAGATAGAAAGAAGAATAAATGAATTATTCACAAAAATGTAGCAGTAATAGGGAAAGACCGAAGTGCTCGTAAAACTAAACTTGCATTTAAATCATTATTAGAACAAGTTAACTTTATAGCGATATTTGTTTCATTAGGCATCGTTTGATAAGAAATCAAAAGAACATTTACTGTATGTGCCTGCATATACATGTAATTGTAAAATCAGCTTTATTTTGGGCCTCAGTCATTTCCATTTATGATTTGATAAGGTGTGGTATTGCTGGCTCTGCTCTGGCTAAATATTTTTTTACAATATCCACAAGGCGTGTGCCTGGGCAGTTCTCCTTCATGTTTAAGTCATTTTGAAAATGTATCCTCTAAAAATCATTGCAATCTACTGAAAGCCCCTTGCATTTGATTGGCTGCAGGCTATTAAATTAGACAGTGAAAATCATCCAAATTCATAGTTCTTGGTCTGTGACTGATGTATAGATTAGTCACAACTCTGACAAAAACCAGAAAATACTTTTCAAAACAATCAATGATTTGTGATGAGTAGTCTGTCACTATCTTCTACGAAGGCACATGAAGAAGCACTGATCACAAAAATATGATAAACAAAAGGTGTAAACATTCGCATCTAAATGCTATATGCCTTAAACCCCAAATAAAAAACAGCAAAAAACATAAAAAAATATCTTGAATAGACTACAATGGCCTCTACTGACCTTGTAGGAGCAGTCTTCTTGTACTTGGTTCCGATGCCCATATAGATCTTGAGAGGAATGATGTCCCAGTAGCTGATGGGGCTTCCGCCACTCTTGTTGTTCACCTTGGAGAAGCGCATGATGTTCGCCGAGATCTCAAAGTAGTACTCCTTGAACTTCTTGGAGCTGTCGGCGTACTTGATGGACGAACTGGAAGTGACGTTCTTCAAGAACTATCAATGCATAATGGGAAGGAGTTATAAGAGGTAACAGGGTTCACATGATTTCTAGAGCTTCAGAACTATTATTCAATCCTATTCTTCTTTTTTGCATACTGGAGAGAAGCCAAAATAAGGGTAAAAATAACAAAATAAGGGTAAAACTCGTCCACTCATCACATGATATAACACCATTCAGTCTAATGCCATTCTGCCCATAAACACTTCGTCTACCAACCATTTGGTCTAATAACCATTTGGTCCAATCATCACTTTGTCTAATCACCAGATTGTCTACGACCATTTCGTCTCATAACCATTTGGTCTAATATCCATTTAATTTTCGTTTATTTCGCCCAATTAACACTTATTCCAATTAGACCAAATGGTACATGGACTAAATGGCTATTGGACCACTGGTTATCAGACGAAGTGGAGAGTGGACAAAATGCCAATTGGACCATGTGGATAGTGGACGATCTGATGGTAGACCATATGATAGCAGACGAGTTGGTAATTTGACGAATTGGCATTGGACCAATGGATAATAAACCAAAATAAGAACAATTCATGACCTGAGAATATATACAGAGTTATTGTTCCACATTATTTACAATGTACAACATCTGATTTCAATCAATTAATACAATACATGTACATGTAGCAAGGCTAATTGTAAATTGAGGAGAGATGAAAGAGATCAAATTATGGGAAGGGGGATGAAGCAGAAAGAGGAGAAATAGGAGGAGAAGAAATAGATAAAGAACAAGGGGAAGAAGTTAAGGAGATGAGAGAAGAAGAACACAAAGAACAAAATAAAAATAAAGAGGGAGAGAAGAAGTTATTATAAAAAGAATACATACCACTTCCATGTTGTGTAACAAGCTATTCTGTTTGATGCATAGATAGTTACTTGCTGCTGCAGACGGATCCCATGCCCCTACCTCTGATAGAACAACCTCATAATCAAACAACATTCGCTCTGTAAGAAACAGAATGAGCATTAAAAAACAATTATGTTCAATACGATTAAACCCATACTAAGGGCATTTCACAAAGCTGTTCATTTAACCGGTGTGTTGGCTCATTTGGTAGGGTGTCTGTCTCATAACCAGGAGGTCGGGAGTTCCAACCCCGGCTGCGTCAGACCAAATGATGTCCTAATAGATGGGAATTGCTAGGAACCTGTTTGGCGTTCAACAATGGAAAGGACAGAGTTACATTGACCTGGCACTGCACATTACCTGCCAGGCTCAAGATCATTTGGAAAACATGAATTTAAGTATTTCTATTTCAGATTTCTATTTCAAACAATACAATATTGATTTCCATTTTCATATGTTATGGGCAACTTTACACATTGACATGAACATAATCTCGGATGTTAAATAAGGTAAATCCTGTATTTCATGAAAAACATAGCCAGTGATGTATAAGCTACTGAATTCCTTGCATCCCAATGGTCTTATATCTCTGATGTTTGCAAAAAAAGCTCTTGTTGTTGACAATTATCTGATTGCAAAGTCTATGACAAGTCAAAATTTGAATAGGGTATAGGAAATTGAACCACACTTTGTTGATATGAAGTTATTAAATCTGAGTTGCCATATAATAAGTTTATGACCAGTTGGACCAGTAGAATTAAGGGGTTGGTGTGAAGCCCTGCCTTGGGTGGTCACTATAAGGTTTCACTGTACTTGTGTACTTACCTAACTGTTCATTATCGATCACCTCAAACAGTCCCCATGGCTTGCCATCAAGGGTTGGTAAATTGTGTTTCTTCACTACACTTTCCACCACTTCCTTGGCTGTTGTATTCTCTTGCAGCTTCATGGAGAATTAAGAAGAACAAAAATGATCAAATTTTGTTTTAGGAGAAGACCAACCACAAACATCATACTTTGACCAAGGTTCCTCAACATGCATCAAATAGCACTAATACATGTACATGTAATTGTGAAGGATCAAGATTTCTAATATAGTCTGATATCACTTTCTAACAGTAATAATCACAATAATCATAATAACGGAATATTCCCAGGGTAGCCACTTCAGTTCCAAAAAATATTCTAAATAATAGCTCCAAATATTGCTTGCATAACTTTTAAAAATGTTGTCCTGGGAAACAACACGTCCAGACGTACAAAAACTGTGCCCCATTGCATAAAGGTTAAAATATTATAATGGTAACTTTGCAATGTACTGGAAACTTGCAAGGAATCCTTGATTTTGATTGGCTGTTGATCAGCGTTACTATGGTAGCTACGATTGGATGGCAAAAGGCCCCAGGATATGTACTATGACATCCGTGTTTAAAGGAAATAAATTCAATTCAAAGCGGTTTCGTGAGTTAAAAACTTACATACCAGTATGTAGCTGAATTACCAAATTTTTTACAATAAAAAAGATATAAAAATCAATAAGACATAAACTAGTATATAGGTAGGAGTACTTACATGTAGGAGTGCACAATACAACATAACGTCAATGACAGTTATCACAGAGCATAACATTGACAAATTGTCATATAGCATAACATAACAATACAACCTAACATCAATGATAATTATCACAGCATAACACAAAAACAAAATCTGCTGAAACATAAAATACAAAGTTTCATAATCAATATAATGAGATAAAGTTTAATGAAAATAACAAATTATACTACATAATTAAAAGAACAAGTAAAAGTAAATACAGAAGATTTAAAGACTTACCGGTAGAGTTATGCTATTGCCTTCATTCTTATGCCTGATGTAGAAGGGCATGACGATTGCATTTGATTGCTGAATGAGAAATAAATTAATGCTAAGTAGAAATTTATCTCAAGGCAAATATGAGTAGACTCAATGGCCAGTATTCTGAACTCAGGTTTAAAGGACAAGTCCACACCAACAAAAAGTTGATTTGAGTAAAAAGAGAAAAATCCAACAAGCATAACACTGAAAATTTCATCAAAATCGGATGTAAAATAAGAAAGCTATGACATTTTAAGTTTCGCTTAATTTCACAAAACAGTTACATGCAAATCCTGGTCGGTATGCAAATGAGGAGACCACACGTCATCCACTCACTATTTCTTTTGTATTTTATTACATGTGGAGTTAGCATTGTTTAATACAATACGATTCAGTTATCTTGGTCCTCATTGTCAAATCTGTAAAAAATAAAATATTTTATAATTCAAACAATAAAAAACAAAAGAAATAATGAGTGATGGACATCATCAACTGACTCATTTGCATGACGTAGAGTTGTGCATGTCACAGTTTTGTGAAAAATAAGTGAAAATTTAAAATGCCAAATCTTTCTCATTTTACATCCGATTTTGATTACATTTTCAGCGGTATGCTAGTTTGATTTTTCTCTATTTATTCAAATCAACATTTTCTAGGGTGGACTTGACCTTTAAATTAAACTCTGGTTTAAAGTTTGTGGTTAAACTATGGATAGCCAATTGTGGCATAAGTCTCATTTAGTATAAATTTAATTTATTTGGCTCTCAAATCATTCTGTTTCTGTTGTGGTAACTCCCATAGGAACTCAGCAGGACAGCATTTTTTGCTGGTAAACGCCAAGCTGGTATATATCCAATTACCTTGGAAACATTCATAACTGTCTGGGAATGATAACTTAGATAGCTTTCTTCATCATGCATAAAAGAGGGAACAAAAAAGAAAACACATAAAATATATGATATAAACAAAATTGTTAACTTTACAGCTTCACATAATTTTAGAATAGAGTTATACCGTGATCTAACTTAAAGTGGACTTCAGATACAGACCATTGATTACTGAGAAAAGTGTTTTCAAATCAGGTCAGTGAGTCAGCTAGTAGACTAGTTTCTAAAACCACATTTAGATCGAGATCTACATGGAATAAGTTTTAAGTTTAATAGTTTAAGCAAGCCAATATCAAAATTATATTTAACGGCAAATCAGAGTTTATAATAATACTAATAATCCGCTTTTATATAGCGCTTAATACATGTACAACGAAACGACGTGTCTAAGCGCTTTACAGATATATTATTACCCCGGTCATCGGATTCAATCAGTCATTCCCGCACACAATGTGTACACATCCTCCACTCCCTGGAGAGCATTCCAGTTAGTCGCCGATGAGGCGCACACAGTACTGGACAAGCTACAATGACTTTCACATCCTACCTGGGCACCTGGGTCGAGAGTGGCAAAGTGTGGATTAACGCTTTGCCAAAGGACGCCAGACTGCGGTGGGATTTGAACACACTACCCTGTTTACAAGGCGAGAGTCAGAACCACTACACCATGTTGTCAGTGTCGGAACTCCTCTGCCTCAGCGGGAGAGTGCACGTGAACCCAGTGCACCCCCCCCCCCTACCTCTGCCCTTGGAATTCTAACCCTTTAAACTCACCTTTGGTGGTCCTTTAATAAGTCGATGCATCTCTGTGAGTTTCTTGATTTTTTTCTCCTCATCGGCCCACTCCTTATCGTCCACGTCAAACAGCCACATGAAGTAGGTCATGAGGTCACCAATAACGGCGATCTCCTTCTCGGCATTGCCGTAGGAAGACTGAATAAAAAAGATAGGACCATAAAAATTCAAATTTTTGAGGATTTTCTTATAAATCTGGGGCCCATTGCAGAAAGAGTTGCAATGAAATGCACCGCTAAAAATCAATCGCATTTAGACTTTCAACCAAAACTTATGCTTGATATGTGTAGTTGAGTTTTGAACACATCACTTTTTGCAACAATCCCTTTAAGTATTTGCAACATCATAGCAGCTTCGAACATACAAATGAAAACATGGGATTGTCTTTGCAAGGAGGCAATCTTTCCCCCTCAACTGCACTCCCCCCCCTCCCCCATCAGCATTATCTAAGTACATGTACAAATACATTACAAAAGATCATATACTGCCTAAACAACATTCTCATTTTCAAATTAAGATTCAATGATTGACAGTCACAATATATATCAAACTTCAGAATATATTAAACTTTACAACCTCTTGAATTGTTTCATCAAATGTATACAGTTTTGGTGATAAATATATAACCAGTTTCCTCATAAGCTCTTACACATGATGGTCTAATAATTGTTCCCCAAGCTCTATGTATCGATACAAATCTACAGCACAGGGTTACACTACAGCACCAGCCCTCCCCCCACCACTGTGCAAATAAGATCTTACATCTGGAAGGGCCATGAGGGTGGGTCCAAAGACTGATGCAAGATTCTTCTCTGTCATCTTGTTTATCCGCTCTTTCTCTTTTACCCTGTTGATATCAAGATAAATAGAAACAGAAAGAAGTTAAAGAGAAATGCCAGTAGTTGCAGTAAACACTGATTTCATGAGAAAGTCTGTAAAACAAGGCTTAATTGTCAGTATATCATCGAGGATCTAGATCTGGTACAGTTACATTAACTGAACTTTGTGAACTCTTGAAATCTACGCTGAAAAATGTTCACACTGAAGATCCCCAACACAGATAAGCGCACGTATGACAATGTATAATTATTACTTAGAGCATCGGGCCCGACGCTCTACCCGAATCCTGTGCTTATTTGCTGATTCCTCAGCAATTACACAATTTCTTCCAGAATCCTTTGGCACATGCATTTCATTTATACAGACACTTTGGTGGTCATTTCATTGGATTCTGTACGAACTCATTTTGATATCGTTACCAAAACTAGCATTTACCTTTAAACTGTACTGTAGGTCTTTATCCTTAAGTCTGATCTAACTCTGTGCTTAATTCAAGGGAAGCTGAAAATTTCATAATTTTGTTAACGTTGCTTTTTTCTTCTGTTTTGTATTTTATTTTGTCCTTTCCTACTGCTTAAATGATGAAAAAAAAACTCATTTACTTTTCCGTGCCGACATATGAGATTTGTTTCACAGTTGGCTATCCATATTTAAACCATGATATTATTACCCGAGTTTAAATCAAAACTTAATATACAAATTGAATCTCCATGGTTAGAGATTATGTTTCACAACCAGCTATCCATGATTAAAGCACAATGCTAGAACTTTGAGCTTACATTAAAAATGAAAATAAACCTATGAAAGACTGTTACCTTATGAGATGTGCTATGATGGCTTTGAGTGTGTAGTAGTGAACCTTAGGCAGGCAACCAAGAAGGTGCTTGTACCATTCCAGCTTTATAGCATGGTCCGTGTAATCTGTAAAAAAATAATAATAAAACATGATCATTTTGACAGATAAGGAGATATTATGTAGATGAATCAATTTGTTTTTGTATTTTGGTGGTGACCTTTTTTAAAAACTTATTTCTTTAGAAAGCAGGGATGCTTGTGAGCAAGTAACCGAAGAGAAGGCTCAAGGTCCTCTCCAAGAGACCTAGTGATGAGGAAAATGTGATCAGCAAAGGGCAACGAAGTTGGAATCAGCCTGGGTTACCAGACTGCATAAACACCGCTATGCCGAGATCGGTGGAACTATCAATATTCTTTTTTAATGATGATGGCAATGATGATGACGATGATTATGATGATGATGATGACGATGGTGATGATAATGATGGTGATGCTACGCTGATGATAATGGTGATGATGATGATGGGAAGATGACGATAATGACGATGGTGGTGGTGGTGATGATGATCATCATCATGACGATCATGGTGATGATGATGATGGTACTGGTGGTGGTGATGATGATCATCATCATGACGATCATGGTGATGATGATGATGGTATTGGTGGTGGTGATGATAATGGTGATACATGTGGGGACTGAGAAAAATGACAATGATGACAATCATCATCATAATAAGGGCCTATTTTTTTTTTTAATGCCACCTCAACTCCAGTAAAACTTTGTGATTCCTCACCCGACACCTCAATCCATTTGCTGTAGTACTCCTTGGTGAGCACTGGATCTGGGAGCTCTCGGAAGTATTTCTTGAGTGCCCCCGTTACGTCGTTCACCTCAAAATCGTCCCTGCTTATCCTGACCGACTTAGGGTTCATCCTGAACATCTCACGAACCTTCTGAATCTTGGAGGCTGTTCCGCTCAGTCTGTAGATGCCTTGCTGCTCAAGACCTGTTTCGGAGGTGGTGATAGAGACAATGATATGCAGATGCTTCAATGCTAAGTTCAAGTTATGGTATACAAATCTAATTTTGAGAGGAAATGGTTGGAAGCAATCCTAAAGTGTATATCATAAGCCAGAATGCTTATTTAGAACAACAAAGTTCAATTTAAATAATACAGGCTTGCTTGAAATTATACTCATTTCATTACCACATGCTTTCCCTGGTGTAGCTAACACAGGATACAGCATGTGGGACCACACTATAAATAGTATTTTCCTGATCTCATTTGTTTATTACTCTGTAATTATACATTTTCATGAAAAATGGAGTGGCAGATATCCTTTACAAATATTTATACGAGTTTCATACAATTCTGAGGAAATTTTGTTCAATTCTGTGAACATTTTATTTACATTTTGTTACCAATACCAAAAGTCTATGCTTTAAATAAACATATCTAATGAAGTGCTCAATATGAGATCGACCTCTTACCTTCATGGATATAAACAAATTCAATACACTCCTTAATGATGTGTGGTATATGCCCTTCCGTTAAAAGCTGATCCTCTAATTCTGGACCGATTTGCTGTAGCAACAAAAGCACAAAAGTGAAGACTGGTCAAGGTCGGGTTTCATATTAAGCACATGGTAAGAAATAATTTCTATTTTAGGGGCTATACTATTCCAAATGAGGCAATTGCTGAATTGTTGGGGCTAAATCTTTCATTTCACTTTTTGCGCAACAAGTAGTTATTACACTGCAAGCCTTTGCTTTTAACACTCTAATGAAACATGTAAAAAAAAATTACATAAACAAGTGGAACGCCTCTGGCAGTCTCGCCTGCATCACGCGATGGGATATACATGTACATACTTGCCAACTTTAGAAGAAAAAAAAAGAGGAATCCATTTTTCACGCAGAGTATCGAGCGTGTGACATTTTGCGCGGGAAAGGTGTGGGGGACTGGGGGTACCCCCCTGCCACGGTTAGAAATTTTTGGAATTTTAGAACATGAAATGGGGGGCTTTCCTTCACTTTTAAAGTGCCTTTTACCTGTCCACAAAGAAGAAAAATATCTTAATTTTGTCCCAGTGTAATGAAACAGGAAAATCAACAGGATTCATTCCATGAATTTTGAAATTATACCAAATTTTTTGACTTAGTTTAACTTTAAACACATGTATTTCCATTACAATAATAACTGGATATTTCTCAGAATACTCCTTGTATTTCTAAATAATTTTGGCTTTATTTCACGAAAACAGACTAAATGCATATGTAACTTACATATGAACTTAGAAGTTTAATTATGCAATTGCAAATGCACCGGTATGGTACTCACTAAACCCAGGGAGCTCCGACCCGCGAAGCGGGTGGGCCGCGACTGGGCTAGGTAGCGGTACTCAGTCACTGCCACTGCACTCATGCACTGTCTGCATAACGATCGGAATCACAGTCACAACTCAAATTCACAATCCAATCGACGCATTGGCGACGGTATCCAGTTTCCACACACTAAATTTGTAATTTTGGCTTAAAATTTCATGGAAAACTATATCCTTTGGCCATAAATCCGACGATCGTTGAGCTGGATCTTACGTTTGCAGACGTATGCACTTGCAGCGCAGTAACCCACGGAGCTCCAGCCCGTCGGTAACCCGGCACAGGCCGAAGATCCCTGGGTTAGCAGCGAGGTATACTCGCGCTCGCGACGTCGCAGCATGCATTGTATTTGCATGTGTTGTCGCTCTAGCTGTGTTTGCACGCGCTTCTGCAATGTGCGCGCCATGTGAGATAGGCAAAGTGAAAAACTGTGTTCAGTTAGTGGAAAAATAATGCTATTTGGGATATCGCGATATCCAGGTGTCCGCAAGCTTCAGATTGGTCTAACCTTCGCTCCAGCCGTTTTTTCAATATTATCAATGTAAAAATTAATGAAAATCAGAATTCTGGGGTTGATATTCGTAATGCGGAATTGGTAATAAAAAATCAGGATGATTCCGCCAAAATCGGAACGGTTGGCAAGTATGCATGTAGCAGCAGTGCTGACTTTGAAAACAGCTATATTGAATATTTATTCACAAAACAAAACTTTCATCTAATAATAAAATACTATGTCCATTGGCCCAAAATGACCATTAACCATGATCATGTGCTACATGTACAAGATAGAGTGCAAAACAATCACCATAGTTCATTGACCCTACATGGCCTTTGACCTTGGTCATGTGACCTGAAACCAAGGCAGGATATTCAACTTGATTACCCTTATGTCCAAGTTTCATGAACTAGGTCCATATACTTTCTAAGTTACGCTGTCATTTCAAAAGCTTAACCTTTAGTTAAGATTTGATGTTGATGCCGACGCCACCATCACCATTGAAAAAAGCGCCACCTATACATGAAGTCTCGCTCTGCTATGCAGGCAAGACAAAAAAAACCCAAACAAATGCACCCTGATTATGAATCACTTACCGATGAATTCTTTTGTAGAGCTAACATCCAGGCATCACTTATCTGCTGCTTGTCTGCTCGGAGATAGATCGTCCTGAGAAAGAAAGAAAGATATGAAGTCAGCAAGTTGATAAAGGAAATATATCAAAGATGAGGTACAGTGATGTACCCATCCTCAGAATGAACAAAGGTTACAAGCTTCTTTGTTTACATCTTGCTTGATGTTTAAAAAAAACAACTTTCCTGTACTTCCCCTCCTTTTCCTTCTCTTTCCTCCCCTCACCTCCCTTTCCTGTTTCCCCCTCCTCCCATCCTCCACCTTCTCCTCTTTCCTCCTCCTTCTCTACTCCCCTCCCCCTCCTCTTCTTATTCTCTGCAAAAGTCTGCTGCCATCAGTCATGAAGATTCCGAATAACTATCTAGGTCCATTGTCTTGGTGTAGTGGTTATGAATCCCGCCTCTCATAACCAACCACTTTATAATTAGCCTCTTTTGCTTCAACGATTACATTCCATTACTACAAGGAACAAGAATATACACACTCACCTTCCCTCAATGACAATGGCAATGTCCTTGACTTGTTCACTACTCTCTTCCTCATGGTCTTGACCTATACACAAATAAAAAACAAAAAGATGAAAAAAATCATTACATACAATTATTACTTGTGTCCGGCTGTATCAACATTGCAAATACAGCTGTAATAAAAAAAACACACAAATGTCATCAATGCCGACATTAATGAGACAAATTCTGAAGAAATTGTATTTGATTTTAGAGTGATTTGGACAAAACATATTAACCCATGAAAATGTTGTATTTATTTAGTTTTTGTAATATCTTTAATAGGCATATACATTATTCATACAATGCTAGCATCTTGCCCCAAAAATAATGATGATACTGTTATAAAACTAAGAATAAATTGAAATGAAATAAAGAATAATTTGAATACATAAGAGAACAAAATTTTACTGATTTTTTTGTGGGGGGGGGTAAAAACCTGTAACTTTCTGACAACTAAATCCAAATTTTATAAGCAAAAACAATGAAATCTCCAAGTGCACACACAATCTAGACTTGTCATGTACATGTACATGAATAAAGAAGGCCAACCTAAAGGTCAAAGGTCAATGAACTTACTGATCTCCTTCGCTTTCCTTAGATCAATGATCTCCATGCCATCTTTTTCAGCCGAGTAGAAAGAGAGAAGCTTTCCTTTCAGTAGGAACCATAACCTGTGCCACGTTGTCTGAAAACAAAACGGAACATAAACCATCGTAAATGAGTCCAAACACATGAAAGCAACTTCATATTCCATGGCATATCCAGCCGGGGAGCATGAGGCACATGCCTCCTCTATAAATTGAGAACTGACCATTGAAAATACATATACATCTCCTAATAATAAAGCTAAAATCATTTGTCATTTGTGCCCCCTCCATGTATAACTTTTAACAAACATTGTCTACATTACATGCATGTATAAAGCAAGTGTGACAAAAATGGCCCGCGATGCAATATGTTGTACATAGCGATTTTTTAGGGGTTGTATATCATCACTTTTTGTCAATCAAATATCTTACCATAAGCTTTTCTCTTTAGGTATATGAAAATCATTAATTCTTTCCTAGAATTTAAAACCAGAAAATTGAAAGAACTAAACTTCAAATAAGATGAGGTAGGAATTATATCATCACTTTTTGTCAATCAATTATCTTACCATAAGCTTTTCTCTTTAAGTATTAATATGAAAAGCAATAATTCTTTCCCAAACTTTTGAACAAGAAAGTTGTAAGAATTGTAAGATGAGAGGCAGAGTCTTCTGGTGGGTGTAAAGCTGTTCGTAAAGATGCGCACAATTTTACACACGACTGGATCATGATCTTACGTGTAGGTCCTAACTCAATTACATAGGAATAACACTTGGCATGAGAAAGGGTCGTGCATTAAGTCATTTGTATCTTACGAACAGCTTTATGAAACACAGGAAAGACAAAAGATTAGATGGAGCAAACCATTGAGTGCAGAGAAGGGGAAGCTTTCGCCTCTCCAAACGTTTGTCTGACTATCATGTTCTGTACAATACTAACAAAGCTCAAATAGGAGCCGATACCGGCAAAGGGATTCATAAAATAGGTAACATACCGATGATCTTCCGATCTTCTTCCTCAAAAAGCCGGCATATTCATAATCCTCACAGTCCCGCCACATGCATTCTGGGGTATGGAACTGAAAATGAAAAATTGAAAAGGAAAAATATAATAATCTCTTATAACATATCATAACTGATCTCACTACAATTATTTGGCATCAAAGCAAAAAAATATTAATAGCATTACTTCTGCATATTTTTCATTTGATTTTCATATGTACACTGTATTTTACCTAATTTTACTGGAAGCTACAACTAAAAAGTCTTTATGTCATTTTCATTCTTGTACATATTGTGGAGAGTTGTGGCCCAGTGGATTGAAACAGAGGGTCATGGGTTCGAATCCCAGCTATGGCGTAATTCCCTTTGGCAAGAAATTTATCCACATTGTGATTTACTCAACCAAGGTGAGGTGAGTGGGTACCCGGTAGGAAGAAATTCTTTGAATGCTCGAGCGCCCGATCAAGGTAGCCATGCTACAGCCTTTGTACATGTACATTAATAATAATAATGGGAGAATGGTTTTCGGAACTGAAGTGGGTACCTGGGTAAATATGCTGTTATTATTATTATTATTATCATTGTATGCTATTATGTATATTGGTGAGAAAATAAATAAATTGAACAAAATTTCAATACGATATAATGTTACATGTATATTGAACCTTTAGGTAAGCAATATCTGTGTACTATTTACCTTGACAAGAGAATGCATCCAGTTCTTCCTGTCGGCTTCATCTTCAGCTGCAAAGAGGAAGAGCCTTCCAGTCGTTGTTCCGATCTCAAAGCAATAATCATGACTGTTGGAATAAAAATTTTAAAATGTGATTGATCATTTCTGCTTACCAGTATTAACAATCAGAGGCCACAAAGCTTAACAATCAATCATAAAACATTTTTCTACAATGGATTGCATTGACTACAATGTATAATCAATTGTATAAATCAAGCATATTGCTAACCTTGATATGGACCCTTTGATGTGGACCTTTCATTCTGTCCTTCATTAATAATGAGTAAAGTAAAATAGCCGAAAAGTGGAGCTTTTTTCTCTCATTTCAATGCCCTCTTGTAGCTGTTCTGTAAACCCTTCTGAAATATGGCCAGAAAACAGCAGCAAAGTTGGTCCATTTTGTGTGCAACATACCAAAAAGCCACTTTTACGATAATTAGAATTGTAGTAACAAACGTTAATTAGATGTTGTGATTAAAAAATATAGAAAGAAATATAATGGCTAAAACTCACAAAAGGTATAAGTACTAGTATCATGAATCTTTTTAATAACTTACCCTTGCTTTGAGGCAGATTTGGCGACAAACACGATCTCAGTTCCTTCTATTGTATTCTTAGCAGCCTGGTTAGCCTGTCAGGAAAAAAAAATAATAACAACATATAATCAGTTCTTTTATCATATCATTATCCAACGTATCTATGCACTCCCAAAGGATTTGAGATATTAAAATGTATTACTCTGGCTATAACCCTAGTATTTTTACAGCACACAGGACTAGCTGGCAGGGGGATTTATTTCCAATTCGTCAAATCACCAATTCGTCTACTATCACTTGGTCTATCATCAATTCAATCACTATTCACATGGTCTAATTGCCATTTTGTTCACTCACCATTTTGCCTAATAACCAGTTGGTCTAATAACCAGTTAGTCAATAACCGGATATACATTTGGTCAAATTGGTCTAAGTGTTACATGTAATTGGCGAAATGAATGAAGAAAAAATGGGTATTAGACCTACTGGTTATTAGACGAAATGGTCATAGACGAACTGGTGATTAGAAGAAAAGATTATTGGACCAAATGGTTGTTAGATGAAACGTTGATGGAGGGAATGTCATTAGACTTAATGAAGGTAGACCATGTGATAAGTAGATGAGTTGGAAATACATGTAGATGAATCAGCAGTTTACCGGCAGGGAGACGGATCAGATATTTCTTGCATACAGTACTTTTGTTTATAACTTTATCATTCATTATTATATTCATTTCAATTAATTTATAAATTCATTCAATCATTTAGTTATTATTTTATTCATTCATTAATTCATTGGGGTTGATTAGGGCAACAGTGAGGGACAAATGCCCTCAACCCTGATTGTTCTGTTGCTACCTACTAGTACAAGCGTGTAGCAAACATACATGTAGTGTTAAACATTCAATTCAATGTTTTATTCAATTCCAATAAAAATCAATACAAAGTATTGAATACAGTACCGGTAATAAGAAATAGAATGTACAATAATATGGCAAGAAAGTGTAAGATACATGTACATATATTAAGAGAGAATTAAACAGAATGACATAAAATGACATACAATATTGGAATTGGGTGGTCATAAAAAAACAATCAAGGTTTGTCGAGATAACCACCCTTAGATAAATGGAATAAGTCACATTGAAATTACAAATGTAGTAAAAATGCTAATTTGAAATAAAATTCAATTAAAATCATTTGATATTTCATGTAATACTATTGATATATAAGTTAAAACACATTTAACTGGACATGGGATCCTACAAAACGTATAAATAGAATATGAAGAGTTTGGTTTCTTATGAGAACTAAATGTTCTTGATACTCTACCATGAGATTGAGAACATAAAATTGGGAATAAAAGGAATCTACCTGCCTTCATATTTTTAACGATATTCTTTTCCAAAAAAAAATTGTGTGGACCTAACCCCTTTTAGCAACCAAACTGAAATGGACCAAACCCTTTCTGGAAAAAAAGTTATTTTTCTTTGCCATTTTAGTTCACTTTTTAATGGGAATTTCAACTTTTCATTGTTATCATCTTACAGAGCTTTTAAAAACATATACATTGAGATCAAACAAAAAAATTTAATTTGATAAAAAATGGACCTAACCCCTTTTGTAAGTGAGCTCTTTATATACACATATGCATGCACATTAAAATCATGATTCCACAGCAAACTAGCAATTTCAGTTGGGTCACATGACATAATCATGATGAAATATATCAATATGTTGATAAATACAAACCATAATAACCAAATATATTGCATTAGCCATTAAAAACCCATTAAACCCATATAGTCTATGGAAATTCTCCTGCTATTCTAAAAAGTCTATATTTAAGAAAGAATGGGATATACTTCAGTTAGTCTTATTTTAAAATATGTACATATGTATAGGCCTATACTGCATACTTGCCAACCTTAGAAGAAAAAAAAGAGGAATCCATTTTTCACGCAGAGTAACGAGCGTGTGACATTTTGCGCGGGAAGGGTGTGGGGGTACCCCCCTGCCACGGTTAGAAATTTTTTGAATTTTAGAACATGAAATGGGGGGCTTTCCTTCACTTTTGAAGTGCCTTTTACCTGTCCACAAAGAAGAAAAATATATTAATTTTGTCCCAAAGTAATGAAATATGAAACAGGAAAATCAACAGGATTCATTTCATGAAATTGTACCATATTTTTTTACTTCAAAAACATGTATTTCCATTACAATAATAACTGGATATTTCTCAGAATATTCCTTGTATTTCTAAATAATTTTGACTTTATTTCACGAAAACAGACTAACAGTCTAAATGCATATGTAACTTACACATGAACTTATTATGCAATTGCAAATGCACCGGTACGGTACTCACTAACCCAGGGAGCTCCGACCCGGGAAGCGGGCGGGCCGCGACTGGGCTCGGTACCGGTATTCAGTCACTGCCCACTGCACTCATGCACTGTCTGTATAACGATCGGAATCACAGTCACAACTCACATTCACAATCCAAACGACGCATTGGCGACGGTATCCAGTTTCCACACACTAAATTTGTAATTTTGGCTTCAAAATTTCACGGAAAACTATATCCTTTGGCCATTAATCCGACGATCGTTGAGCTGGATCTTACGTTTGCACACGTATGCACTTGCAGTGCGGTAACCCACGGAGCTCCGGCCCGTCGGTAATCCGGCACAGGCCGAAGCTCCCTGGGTTAGCAGCGAGGTATACTCGCGCTCGCGACGTCGCAGCCTGCATTGTATTTGCATGTGTTGTCGCTCTAGCTGTGTTTGCACGCGCTTCTGCAATGTGCGCGCCATGTGAGATAGGCAAAGTGAAAAACTACGTACAAGAGTGTGTTCAGTTAGTGGAAAAATATTGCTATTTGGGATATCGCGATATCCAGGGGAGCGTTTCATGAAAGGACTTGTCAGACGTTTTATCCGACAAGTCCCATTTTATCCGACAGTTACTATAGTAACAGAGCCTCTCAGCCAATCAGAATCAAGGAAAGATGTCAGATCTGACAACTTGTCAGACAAAAATGTTGATGAAACGGTCCCCAGGTGTCCGCAAGCTTCAGATTGGTCTAACCTTCGCTCCAGCCGTTTTTTCAATATTATTCAATGTAAAAATTAATGAAAATCGGAATTATGGAGTTGATATTCGTAATGCGGAATTGGCAATAAAAAATCGGGATGATTCCGCCAAAATCGGAATGGTTGGCAAGTATGAATACTGTAAGCTTAGTGTATGAGGAATTAGGTTACAAATTTACATGTAGAATACAAACAAACTGAATAAACAAATAAACATCCACCTTTTTATAACAAGAGGAAATAAAAGAATGGATACAAATGTGTATCTATACAAACTTTAATGCAATATGAAGAGTAAGACCAATTAAAATATGAATGGAATGTAGAAAAAACCCAAACATACCCATAACCTGTCAATGATTTTGAGGTCAATGAAATGTGACTTTCCCACACCACATAAAGTTTGAGATTAATAACAGGAAATATAATTAAAATATTGCGCATACAGTACCATCACTCTGAGCTATGGTGGATTGAACAATGTAGGAGAATAAAACACAGAAAACAGAAGGAAAAAGGAAACAGAAGAAAGCATGACAACGCAAGAAAGAGGAAGAAAAAATGGAATGATGAGAAGCAGAACAAAAGAGCGAGGAGGAGAAGATGATGAAGAGGAGGAAGAGGAAAAGGAGGAGGAAGAATAAGGAGTAGGAAAAGATGAAAAGGAGGAGGACAAGGAGGAGGAGCAAGAAGAAGAAGGAGGAGGAGGAGGAGATGGAGAAGGAGAAGAAGAAGGAGAAGAAGAAGGAGAAGAAGAAGAAGAAGAAGGAGAAGAAGAAGGAGAAGGAGGAGGAGAAGGAGGAAAAGAATGACAAGAAGAACATTACATATTGAAGTGGATATACAACTACACGTCATGTACATGTATGTTCATAGTATACCCAATCAAACAGATTGTAGTGATTAGTGAGCAATAACTTCCTCACTGTTCATTGATGGTCTGTTTACATACAGGTATTTACAATGACAACAACAAATGCCTATAGCAAGGTCAACTGATCTAAATCAATGACTTTGTATACTTTTGTTTATTTTTTTAACCTTTCTTTTCATTAAGCTCAAAGTACAAATACATAAACTTTGTACCCAGTGTGTCATACATTTACACTTTAAAAAGTTCTACATACTTTAATGTCAATTTGTAAACTCCTCTAAACCGTTTAATTTCATAAAACACACACCAACCGCTAAAATTGCAATTCACAAATCAATTTGCATGTCATACATGTACTTAGTATTTAATAATACATCATTGTGTTATAATAAGAAAAAACAAATACCTTGTCATCCTGATAATAACTGAATGTTCCATGCTCCAAAACACAGTATCGTCGTAAGAAATCTGAAAGAGAGGTGATATATATGTGGTAAAAAAAATTAAAACAAGTTTCAGGAAAACTTTGGAGCTTACCTCTTTCTCAGTTGCTGATACCAGTAATCATTATCATCATCACTAACTAATATTATTATCATCTCACAATTATCATCATAAAATCTTGGCCGTAATAACCAACATCAAAATAGGCGTTACCATCATCACCATTTTCATTTCATTTTCATTAAAATAAAGATCATCACTATTACCTCTACTGGCTTAATCAGTATCATATCTGCCATCACCATCAAAACTACCACCATCACTATCACCATCATCGCTATTCCCACCACCACACTAATACTACCACCACCACCACTACCACTTTCATCAACAGCATCATCGCCATCACCATCCCTGATACCAGCATCACAATCACCCATCACAATTACCACTACCACTATCATCTTCAACAGCATCATCAGCATCATCATCCTCACTACAAGTATCAAGATCACCATCATCACCATTACCATTATGACTATCACAAACACCACATTCACCACCATACATGTAATTGTCACCAGCACCACCAACACAACCACTATCACGACCATAATCATGTTTCATCCTCATTACCAACATTACAATCACCATGACCTTGCCATCATCATCATCATCATCCATTACCTCCACCATCACCACCACCCCTCTCACCAAAGCACCACCAACACCCCTACCAAGACCAGCCCCTCACCTCTTCTATTGCTACCAGTCTTGTAGAGATACCCCGCTTTCCGGATCTGCTCCTGTATACTCCCAACACTGCTCAGCAGTTCCTCGGAGGGCGGGGCTGCCTGCGTGGGGGGCGGCGGCGCCCTCCTGGCGGGCAGGGTAGGGGACCCATTCCTACCTCCCTGTTCGAGGGTTTTCCTCCTTGGTAAGGGAACCGGTGATCCTTGAGGATCTTCCCCCTTCTGTTGTTGCTGACCTTGCAGTTGCTGTGGACTGGATTCACTATCCACCGTGGAGTAGGCTTCCTGTGTCATGACTTCTTGCTGGTGCTGAGAATAGGGTTTGTTCTGCTCCAGGAGCTCCTGAGGATTACAAGATTTTTAAAATGACAATATTCAACTATTACATGTATATAGACCTTAACCCATTGACCACAGGAACCAGTTGGTCACTGTACAAAAACTACATGTACATGTGTGGGAATTGGAAGTATTCAGTAGTGAATGGATTAATACATCATCATCTCTCTCAGCGCATGCCTGGTACCAAGTCCAGCATGCTCACACACAATGAATGTTCCTTCTCCACTTCCTTGGAACATTCCAGCAAGTTTCCAATCTTAATTGCTAAATACTCATTATGTGGCTTTGACTGAGTACCCATTTAAAACCTGGATGGAGAATGGCAAAATGTGGACTGATAGTGATGCCTTGCCAAAAGAAGCTAGGAAACTGACTAACACAACCTTTTGATTGCAAAGCAAGAATGAAAAATACTACGCTGCAAGAATAATTTTGAGAACTTGATAAATTGCTTCAGTATTTTGACTTTTATTATGACAATGAATTCCTTTAGCATTCATAATTTTTAAATTTGAAGAAATTCATCCATTTTGTGCTGCAATCAACCCACATGAGGTAGAGACCTGGTGGATGTTTCATAAAACTGTTCGTAAGTTAAGAGCGACTTTAAGAACGACTGGTGATCCTTTCTTGTGGTAAATGGTACATTAAATTGGCGATGGTTTAGAACGTGAGAAGGGTTTACCAGTCGTTCTTAAAGTCGCTCTTAACTTACGAACAGCTTTATGAAAGGGCCCCCAGAAAAGAATTTATTCCTTGTAATGTAAAGCAGGTACACGTACATGTAACAGCTGCTATTGTAAAGCAATGGTTATTTTGCTGAATTGTCATAGAGCACTTGGGACGTCTGATAAAGAAAAAGGTACAACGCTATACTGTATAAGGGACAATCATGATCGTAGAGTAGAATGTAAACATAATAACGAAAATGGGTTACAGTATAATGGCCAGTCCAAAAGAAAATACAAAATTAACATTAAAATTATCAAAAGTGTGAATTGAGTGACTTCTACAATTATAGTTACACAGCCATCTGCATTAAAAAGAGACAAAACATTGTATCAAAATGTTATACCTCACTCATTTGAAATGATGTGCTGTACACAACAATGTATACATCCTGGCTAGCACTGTAATGTTGAATTGAATTTCTATACAGTCCCACTCATAGAGATAAAATGCATGTACACAATGGACAATCCATCCATAAGTACAGGTATCTATGTGTGAATGTCAGAGTTTTAGTCCAGGAAATATCTTTCTCGATCCAACCTTCAATGAATATCATATACGTGTATGATCATACACTGTGTATAGGCTTTGCTCCTGGTCACAGCCAGAAAATAAACAATTGATGTTTATCATCCAAATACGAGGAAGTCAGGTCTAAAAAAAAGATCAAAAGGTCAACATGGTTCCTAGTCCTAACAGATAATTCTGAGTATTTACATAGTAGATCCAAATAATAGGCAGGGAGGAAACAGACTTACACGTGTACATGTACATGTGTCAACAATTCAGTGTAAACAAAAAAAATCACAACCATTCATTAAAACCCATATAAAGTGTTATATGACTATACAATAATTATTAACAATACTAGCCCAAATATAAATACACCTACTTGTACATCATTTGCTTACCAGTACAGAGAATTTGTAGTTATTGTGTTTTAAATGGGCTTCATTTCATATACTTGATGTAAGTATTCAATATGTTATACCTATGTTGAATAACTTTAATCCTCCTAGTTAAAATAAGTGTGAGAGTGAGAGTGAAAGAACTGTAGACTATTGAGATAAAAAGTGATAAACTATTCCAGTTTCATTCACTTTCCAAGTAATTTATATATATACATTTTTTTAGGAAAGAAAGTCTTGTTTTTCAAAGAAAATGGATGCCGCAGAACATATATTTCCTGTTATCCTTCCAGTCATTCACTGTTAGGTATTTACAAATTCCCCCTGTGATATCCAAGAACTCTGAATCCCTCCCTGTACCATGCATTTAACACCATGAGAGACTAGCCCTCAGCTAACTTCACGGAACAAGAGTTCTAAGAAATACTACCAGCCCCAGACACCCACGCTGAGCATCACTACACCCTTTATAGCAGAGAGATGCTGATAGACAGTTGTAGACCAATCAGAGCATGTTTAGATCACTCATACCTTATATCTTTATATCCACAAAACTATTGATGTAAATAAAACTTCTTGATTATGAAAAACTTAGAGAGAGACCAAGAGACACCCAGATAATACAGATAGACCAACCAACTTCAAAACGTAATATCAACATCCACTGAATATTTGACAACTTCTTCAGAAAATACAGTTTTTAACACTACAGAATTATCAGATTCAAGGCTTCCTGTATTATTTGATATCTACATGCACTTCGACCGAAATAAGAAGCGTGCTACTGTTGTTGATTTTCGACTTAAATAAATGCTTTCTGATTTAGACAGAATACATGTAACTTCAAGAGTTTCTTTACTCTGATATCTTGTTTTACTCCGCCCCCAACTAAAATACATTAAGATCCCGAACATAGCATTTGGGCTTGTTACTTTCACACAATATTCAAAAGAAACTTTATAAGTTTGGATAGTATAAACCTATGAATCTTTCAAACACAGGGGGAGAGAGAGAGAGATGAAGTGCAAAGTACTTGATTTTTCAATCACTATGTTTACATGTACATTGTAGCATAGTGAGTTACATGTACACCTTGAAATGTATCGCTTGCTTTGATCGTAGAGGGAGATATACATGTATGTTGTTGAAACTTGTAGAAGTTTTTAATTCAATGAGAGCTGCAGTAGTGTGTGATTTTTAGATGTTATCTCGGAATGAATCTAGTTAACTTTATACTGAATATCTCCCAAATTGCTTCATTGGCCATGATTTGAGGCGAGTGAGAAGGTAATTTGGTATGATTTCAGATGAATGAGAGTGTATCACATGACACAATAGTCTATATGAGGGAATCTGCCTAGAAACATATATCTCAAGGCGACCGCACACCTTACGATTGGTCTGCGACCCGATTTCAGAATAAAATGTAGTAGAATTTGATGCTAATATTGAGACTTGAAATACCTTACTGCGTAATGTTCTAAATCATGGTACGAATACCTATGTTCAAATCTGTGACTATGCTATCATCCTTCTTAGAATACAACCAAATTTAATATCTAGTCTTAATGACGTCATAGCAGTCATACGATTGGCTACGATTTGAAACTAATTTGGAGTTTACTCCAAAACAAAGGCTTGCAATCTTTCAACAAGTGGAATGCCTCTGGCCGTCTCACCTGCATCACACGATTCAACATAGCAGCAGTGCTGACTTGGAAAACTACTATAACTCGCACAAGATGTTCAGTGATACTTGGTTACTCTTATTTCCACGTTTTATGAACTAGACCAATACACTTACAGAGATAGGATGGTAATTCAACAAATACCCCCAATGTTGCCAAAATTCATTGACCTCACATGACCTTTGACCTTGACATGTGACCTGAAACTTGCATAGGATATTTGGTGATACTTGATTACTTTTATGTCCAAGTTTCAAAAGTCAGATCAATAAACTTGCAAAGTTATGATGGTAATTCAACAGATACCCCCATTATGGCCAAAGTTCATTGACCTTTGACCTTGGTCATGTGACCTAAAATGCGCACAGGATGTTCAGTGATACTTGATTACTCTTATGTCCAAGTTTTATGAACTAGACCAACATACTTTCAAAGTTATGATGGTAATTCAACAAATACCCCCAATTCGGCCAAAGTTTATTGACCCAAAATGACCTTTGACCTTGATCATGTGACCTGAAACTTGCACAGGATGTTGAGTGATACTTGATTACTATTATGTCCAAGTTTCATGAATCAGATCCAAAAACTTTTAAAGTTTTGATTGTAATTCAATAGATACCCCCAAATCGGCCAAAGTTCATTGACCCCAAATGACCTTTGACCTTGGTCATGTGACGTGAAACTCATGCAGGATGTTTGGTGATACTTGATCAACCTTATGTCTAAGTTTAATGACCTAGGTCCATATATTTCCTAAGTTATGATGACATTTCAAAAACTTAACCTCAGGTTAAGATTTTGATGTTGATTCCCAACATGGTCTAAGTTCATTGACCCTAAATGACCTTTGACCTTGGTCATGTGACATGAAACTCTGATAGGATGTTCAGTAATACTTGATTAACCTTATGGCCAAGTTTCATGAACTAGGTCCATATACTTTCTAAGTTATGATGTCATTTCAAAAACTTAACCTCAGGTTAAGATTTGATGTTGACGCCGCCGCCGCCGCCATCGCCGTCGGAAAATCGCCGTCGGAAAAGCGGCGCCTATAGTCTCACTCTGCTATGCAGGTGAGACAAAAATGGTTATATATGTATTCTTTCAATTAATTTCAACCTCAAATAAGATGATATGTTTCATTCACATTTTCAGGAAAGGAGCAAAATGCGATTTGTTCCAAAATCGGATCGCGAACAGTCGTAAGGCGCACGGTGGCCTTAACTGAAGAGAATCGTGAGCCAGGGTCTGAAGACTAAAAGACAGCAGAATGCTACACCGGCAGGGCCTGGTTACGCCACAATATCAAGGTTTACTCCACAGCCAATATTTAAACATAATGTGTATGCTTCTTTTATCACTTACCCTAATTACAAGTGAATTATCATGTCCGTAGCATATTTCTTTTGCTGTAAGAAAAAAAGAAAAAGAAAAAACGTTTCAATACGGGAATAACACACATTGGTTGAATAGATATATCTGAGCACATAGAAACATTACTCTAAAATTTATTTGTTTGTAATAATTGAACTACATGTATATACTGAATGAAGTATGAACTTGACCACCCCTCCTTTTTTTTCCTGAGCATGAAATTGAAAAAAAAGTGAGGTAAAAACTTGTTGGAGGACGATCCTATTGTAAATGAGCCTTTACAGAAGTTGATTTATTATCTTTCTAAAAAAACAAAACAACATAAGTATAAAGTGAATGCAAGGTGTGGTCTAAAAATTGGTTCTAACAGAATTCAATAAAAGTGACCACCAAGTGTCTGTGAAGTATGAATAAATATGAAAATATTGTGGTAAATGGTTCTAGTAGAAAATGTTTTTTTGCTGGGGGCATGCAACCTCCCCAATGACAGCTACCGGTTGAGCTTTCACTTAGTCAAAATATCATTTACAAAGGGCGCTGTACATGTAAGCAAACACTCTGATTTGTTGTACAAAGTCTATTCACTCTACTAAAAGTTATTTGGAAAAAAATTACAATAAGTATGAAAAATAAAGAGAAAGTTGTCACATACCAGTTTTTCCATTTTCATGCACAGCATCAACCTGAAATGAAAATAGATAACAAACTGCACATTAATTTCATACAAACATTAGATCATTTCTTTAGGCTTATACCATATTTGCCCTGCTGTGCAAACCATTCCCTTAAGGAAAGTGGTCTGAGCAGGCAGCCTAAAGTACACGTACCTGTGCCGACCACAAAGAAACATTTAAGCTGTCGATTGTCTGCGACTGCAACGTAGTCCTAGTTTACCGAAGTGGTGACAGCGCTCGTTCAGTATCACGTTCATACATCGATGAAAACAGTTTCGATTTAAGTCGACATACCCGTACCAGGCCACAGCATATACCAGCGTGATAGCGAGCGGGCCGTGGGCCGATGCTCGCCCGGAGAATCAGGCGTAGCATCAGGCTACGTGGGTGCAACATTTGCACTCTTGCGCAAAAAGCCGAAAAAACACAGTTGTTTGGAAATAGAACATCAATTACCTATCGGATATGTAGTGTCTGAAAACAGGACACACTAAATGTAATGGAAAAACTGGTAACAAGCAGTAATTTGCAGTTTACGTGCCCTGCTGAATCAACGAAACTCGAACGTTGATGCGGCTTCATTCATGTTTGCTAAGCTTGGATGACGTCATCATGTACGAACTAGCGCTCGTTCGAGCACTATGACACCGAACGTCGAAACCCTCAAATACGAGTCACAGATTTTGACAGTGAACAAGAAGGCTCATCACAGATTACTTCGCGCATGCGCAGCTCTCACAAAATTCCTTAATCTTGTACGTCCACATGGCTCATCACAGAAAACGAAAGGTCTCTATTGTTAGCCTAACAGAGCGCTAACAGTAAGTTCAGTCACATCTTTCAGATCGCTTAGGCAACACATTTATTTCAATGTTAAGCAATGCATTGTTGGAATATTAGGCAACGCCACCACAATACCGGTTGTAACAGGGCCTCTGTTAGTGCACTGTCAGTGCTAACAACATTTCTGCGCGGTCAGTACAGGCTTGTGACTTGTGCACAGAAAGTCCCTCTCAAAATGTATTTGTGTGAGTCTTGTGTCAAGGCCTACATGTACTTGAATATCAAAGTTTCAATCAGGGTCTGAGCCTCCAGACTAAGCCAATACAGCCTCTTTCCAGTAACTATACTACTACAGGTAGTGCCTTTTCCACAAGGTACAAAGCACTTTGAGGTGCCATCCTTGGTCACCATAAAAAAAAATATATGCAAACTACAATGTAGTAACAGTATCATTCTATCATTCCAACATAAACATGGTCAGGACATCAGAAAAGGTGGGTCTTCAAGTTTTGCTTGAATTGATCTTTTGTTTATTCTGAGTGTAGTAAATGAAAACCCTTAATTTGTGGGGTAGTTTTTAAGGTTTAGTGAGAACAGTGCCCCAAAGGTGCTATAATCCAATCAGAGCTCGAACTGAACAATACAGGAACCTGTTCTTCCCATCCACTATCATTGAGTGGAATTACCCGAGTGACGCTGTCATCAACTCAACATCGACAAGCTCATTCAAGAAGGCCATTGACAGAACCTTCTAATCCTCACTGCGCCCTCTCTTACCCAATTCGTTTATGCCCAGGAGGGCCCTGCATCATACACATCCAGATCCAGAATTTGGAATAGGGTTGTTTTCTATTCATACCAATTCATATATCCTTGAACACTGTGGAAAACTTATAAGGGCTTGTAATTACCCTGTCCCATACCAACCCACTTTACCCCATATGGGACCACTTCCAGGCCTTTGACCTGCACTAGTATCATTCTACTCACATTCGCTCCAGAGAAGATAAACCTCAGACAATCCATTAATTCACCATTCTCGACTGCCCTCAAGAACTCCTGCAAAAATGCAAATAAAACATCCATTTTACTATCATCAAAATACCAAAATATATTTTGAATATTGCAGATTTCTGTTGCAACTACTTGAAAACAAATATCATTTTATCATTACTTTGTAGTCACATAACATTTGTTCATGCAAAAATTGCTCTGGGCTAAATGAAGTGGAGCTACATACCCCCCCCCACACATTTCTGAAATATAGACCTTTTTAAGGCAAGTACCTATATATTTTTTTAATTCTTAAAGAATTTTATTCTACAGTTCCTTTCTTTTATCATGGGATGGTAGAAATGTCACAAAACCTTTTTTTTGCAAGCCGAAAGTGACATTGTTCCTGAAACCTCCATATTTAAGTTTTGAAAAGGCCAAGGTAAAACTTGCTGATGTGGTTTAAAACCACATCAGGTAAAACTTTTATGAAAGCCTTAAGTGATGTTTTTCAGAATGATTTTCATATCAACCTATTCAGTGATACAAGTACAGTATCAACAGCTGAGATCATAGGGGGGGGGGGGGGCTGAATCAGCCTCCCCTAAGTCTTCTTAGGCGTCGAAATAGCCCAGTCTACATGTATTTAGGGTTAACCCCCAAAAATCGGTGAGGCTAAGACCCCCCCTTCAGCCCCACCAATTTCCAGGGGTTAAGGAACACAGTGCAGTGTGAAAGGCATATAAGTTTACCAAGGCAACTACATACATTGTACATACCATGGCATAAAAATTACAGATTGTATACAAAAAAATTTCACCTTATTAAGTGTTTCTTTCTCCCACAGAATCTGCTCACAGTATTGTCTGTCTCTGTATTTCTTCTCTATGAACAGCTTACGCTGTGCTCTGTGAAAATGAACAAGTAAAAAGCAACCATGAAAGAATGTTTATGTGAAAGCTAGAACTTTAATAGAGGAATTGATCTTATTGTCATCAAAGGCATTGTCTTCTCCTTCATCTTTATTATTATTACCATATTTAAAGTACATCATTAGTAGTACCATGACCATGACCATCATCATCACTCTCACAATCATTATCATCATCGTCAACGTCATCTCCATCTTCACGATCATCATCAACATCATCATAATCACTATCTTTATCATCAGCATTATCATCATCATTATCATCATCATCATCATCACTACCTTCATCATCATCACCATCATCATCATCCACCTTCATCATCATCATCACCTTCATCATCATCATCATTATCGTCATCATCATCATTATCATCATCATCATCATCATCACCATCAACATTATCATCATCATCATTTTTGTCATCATCATCACCATCATCATCATCAACATCACCATCATCATCATCAACATCATCAACATCATCATCATCATTATCACCACCTTCATCATCATCATCATCATCACCATCATCACCATCATCATCATCAACATCATTAGTGTCATCATCATCATCCTCCTCACCATCTTCACCATTACCACCACCACAACCATCATCAACAATCATTATCATCACCATTATCAAACTCATCATTGCCATCACTGACATATCACTGTATTATTAACTCACATGCTATCGTCCGGCATGGGTTTCACACCATCCGCACGGTCCAGTTTCTCCTCCCAGAAGCCGTTACTCATCCTATTTCCCACAGCAAGGAAAACCTCCAAGGCAGAGTCTGTGAAGGCTTTGACATCCATCTTCAGAGATCTGACCTTTGACACGTGAACTCCGAGGTCACGATGGATGCCTAGTCAAAGGAAGATACAAACATATTTCAGAATCATCATTTGTAGTCTCTTATCAGAGTGATCTGTGAAACCAATTTGTGCATTTCATAACACACTCACAAGTTGGTTCGTAGTAGTATTATTAGTATTTTCAAAACTACTAACATGTACATTGTAAGTCATTATAATTGTCACTATAATTCTCATTTACATCTTGCACCACAACAAGTATAACTCAATACATCGAATTCTATCTTCTTTTGTTAAGTATTTCTTTATTCAATTCAATTAATTCATTTTCCTCTTTCAATCTCTTCATATTTTCAATGATACATGCAGTTCAATTTACATATTTACAACATAAACCATTTTAATCACTTCGTACAATACAATAACAGGAAATCGGAAGGGAAGGAAGGACATCACACGTAGGTCTATATAAATATAAATCATGGTAGTAATAAAATTAGAATTAAATCTAACATTTTATATAGATTTTGCTGAACCTGTTGCTTAAAGGGATTCCCTGTATAAAGCCTATAGGAATTACAGATTTCAGTAGTCATTAGGTTAACCCATTGCCTAAATGGAACTGGATGGTCACTGCACGAAGCATATGGGAATAACAGAATCTAGTAGTCAATGTCTACTGGAACCGGACTATCCCTGTACAAAGCCAATATGAATCACACAATTCAGTAGTTAAATGGTTTATAGTGAGTACGATGACATCCAACTATATCCCCTCATATCTTTCCTGGTCAATGCAGAGACAAATTTCTTTAAAGGTAAAAGCTTATTCTGGGATACAAATTCCTGTTAACAACTTTTCCATTATAAGAGACAACTTATTTAGCAGGAGAGTATCATTCAACCATGCAGCTAAATCGGAATTCAGTAGTTGTATATTCTGTGGTTATCAAGCCCTTTATGCATGCCCGTATCACACCCAAGGGCTTTCTGCGGTCTGGGGACAGATAAGGTTTCTTGGGGTGCTGCAGAGAAGTCAATGTTTCAATTCAGAGTTTGCCAGGGCTAACTCGGAGAGATTTAAACGGGAGATTTTCGTAATGATTTCATGAGAAATTTTTTTAAATTCAAGGTGAATTGTCACCCTATTATCACACATGTAGATCTAGATCTAGATCTGGTACAAAAACGTAAACTTATCTTTGTAAAATCATTAAATCTTAGCTGAAAACAGATAATTCTGATGATCACCAACACAGAAAAAGCCATGTGGGACAGTGTATTAAAATTCTGTGCTTACTTTACTTATTTCACAGTCATTACTTATTTTTTTCCAGAGCCACTTGCACATATTCTTTATTTATACATACTATTCACTTGCGTGGTAATTTCATTGGATTTTGTTTGAACTAATTTTGAGATTGCTACCACAACCGCCATTTACCTTTCATAATGATTTTCTTGTAAACCTACCTGAGCAATTCTTGCATATAACTATTCCAAAGTTCAGTGAGCACCAGTCAGGATCTACAGAAATGAAAAAAAGTATCAAATCAATATGCAATAATATCATTATAATTATAACAACAATAATGATAAGAAGAAAAAGGAGGAGAAATTCTTGAAGCCCTGAATATTTTAAATGTTTCCAAAACCCATTCTTAAAGGGGAAGTTGATAAATATTTATTCATAAATTGTCCTTCTTTCTCAACAATTTTTCTGTAACTTCGATTTCGATTTCTAAAAACATTTGCTGTTGGCGGTACTCATGCATTCTTGACATGCTTTTCTCATTTTGAAATAGACAAGTATAAATTTCACAAATTTTACTTTATGTTATCATAAGCCATGGAACCTATTAAATCTAATATAATGGTAATTACATATAAATGGATACATAATACATCAACCTTTTTTTTAATGTGCCCAGCTGCCATTATATCAGCTAGACCTCACAGGAATATTTAGTCAATTTTCTTTTTTTTTTATTTGCTATTGTCAGGTGTAATTTCAATAGAATAAACAAGCTTGTTGTCATTTATATGTAACAGAAAAAACACTATTAATATTAACCATCAAGAGCAGGATATGAACCCATGCCATTACAACAGTGTAGCGTTAGCCCCACGACCACAATCAATTGATGGCAGAATAGAGTGTTTAAAGGCATTATGGGAATTCTATGCCTCTGCATTGCTCTATCTATTTTCAGATAAATGTATCCTACATGTACATGTACATGTCAGTAGGATTCTTGATAATTTGATCATTGCTGGGAAATGATACTTTTTCTTTTGAAATTTTGTCTGTAAATTAAACAGTATCAGACTGTGAGTTGCCTCTTTGTTGTTGTTTTTAATAAACCGATTCAATTCAATGCCTGCTCCTTATATTGCCATTTTGTTTATCTTTGTATACGAGGCTTCCGTTTCATAAAGACTTGTTATAACAAATGCACAATTGCTATGACAAATTTACCATCAACCAATCAGATTGAAACATTTCAGTTACTTTTAACTGTTATTGTAAATTTGTTAATATCACAATTTTTTTATGAAACTGGTCCCCGTACTGTATGGGATTGCACATGTATCAGAGAAACCAAAGAGAGGTAAAGGTCAAAGGTCACGTACCTGGCATACTACAGTCCGCACAGTATTTATTGCTCTCATTCTCCCAAGCTTTGTGTAGATACTGCAAGCAAAATTAAGGTATACATGTTAATGTATAATACAAGTTGGTTTGGATACTGTATTTCATTTTTATTTATTTGTATTTGTAGTTTTATTTATACAGGGTGGCATTGTCAGTTTCGAGACTGCTTTCCACAATGGCCGTCATATAATATAACTGAATCAGTAATATTTACATAATCAATAGCACAAATTACATATTAACTTATATACATATCTGAATATAGAACCCAAAAGAATTGAAAAAAAATAATAATATACATTAAAATCTAAACAATGAATCAATTGGTTTCAAAATAAACAAAACCCTCTAAAACCAAAAAAACATAATTTCTTTCTTTCTGTCTTTAGCAAAGGTACATTATTATAAAAACTACACATTAGTTATTAGGAAATATTGTGGAGGTTAATTACCAATTTATCAGAAAGTCCCTCGGATACAGCATTCATCATGGCATTGACCCATTCCTTGGCTTCCTCCGGAGATTCTGCAGTGAAACTGGATTTAGAAGAAAAAATAGTAAGTTACATATGAGAATACACTGCAGCTGGAATAATTTCATGGTTGTTGTGGTATGCAGTGCTTCAAGTATATGGTGCAGTGAGGACTGAACAGCGGTGGGGTTCTATTTCCGGTGGTGAATGATGAACATGTATATGAAGTAGATGTCTAGTGGTGGTAATATTGGTGGTTGCTATATTGAAGGTAGGAGAGGTGTATGCACCTTCTCCACTCCCTGGGGGGCATTCCAACAAGAGTTCAAAGACTCAATTGCTTGGCATACTACACAGGCTTTCACATCCTACTGGGTACCCATTTAACACCTGGATGGAGAGTGGCAAATAGTGGATTGACGCCTTGCCAAAGGCCATGGTGGGATTCGAACACACGTTCCTCTGATTACAAGGCGAGATTAAGAACCACTACACACATGATGATAATGATGATGATGATTATAATGATGATAGTGATGATGATGGTGATGATGATGATGATGGTGATGATGGTGATGATGATGATGATGATGATAATGATGATGTTCATGATACTGGCAAGATGACAATGATGAGGAGGACAAAAATGACAAATGTGAAAATGATGATGGTGATAATAACATTGATGATGGAAGGAATGATCATGGCGAGGATGATAATGAGGATGATACATGTAGCTATGAGGATGATGAGCATGATTATATGGTGGCAATAGTAATGACAAAGTTGACCATGACGATTACATGGATGCAAGTGATTGTGATGATGATAGCTTAAGGACAATGATTATGATTATATACTGACAACTGAGATGATAAAGATGATCACGATGATTACATTGACGCCAAAGATGACAATGACAATGATGATGATAATGATGTTAATGAAAAATGATGTTGCTGATGATAATGGTGATAATGATGATGATGATGATGATAATGATGATGATGATGATGATGATGATAATGATGATGACGATGATGATAACGATGATAATGACGACGACGACGATGACGACGACAAAGAAATTTATAATAAGAGAAATTATGAGGATCACAGTCACTATCACGGCGATGATGATAGTAAAAGCAAGTACATGTAGGAGGTGATGACATTGAAATTGGTAACAAGCATGTTTTAGAGACAGTACTAGCTTTAAGGTTGATTATTTGATTTGATTTGATTTATTAATTTACCAACAATATTCACATGTTTACAGGTGATGAAACAAATTGCATAACAGCTACACACCTATAAAAATATGATGGTAAATGGAAAACAAATAGAATTAATAAATTCACTCGAATGTACTCACTTGTGAGTTGTACTAGGTGTGGTTAATACTATCTTATCAGGCTTTTGTGGGTTAACTCTTGCATTGGCCAGCATCATCTGTATATCAGAAACTGGTACGGCTGCCTCAAAATCCTGCAGAAAGAAAAATGAACTGGACATCAAATACATGACTCCTGACTAAAATGAATGGGATAGTCACTTTGAATATGAATTCTTATATCCAGTGCTTGCCATGAAACTTGTTCAAATAAACAATACAAATGGAATTAAGAATATATGTTCATACATGTATATGAGCAATTCATGTGGAATGAAAATACATAATTGAATGAATACCTTTATGAAAATTGTGCGAATCTACACTTACCCTTTCTGATGCGTAATAACACAGCATCTCTCCTTTAATTGCGACGTATCTGAAATATACAAATTTGGGGAAAATATGACATATAAAGTATGAAAGTAATTGAATCTCAAAGTTTTCCTTTTAGTAGCTCATTTATGTTACCAAAACTTTGTCTGCACATTGCTGTCAGTATAAACATGTAAAAACAAGTGTTTTTCACTCTTTGGTAGCATTTGGTAGCACAACACTTTGGTAGCATTTCATGACACAAATTGAAAAAGATGTGACAGTCAAATAATAGAAACCGTCCATCACTGTGTGTGCCTAATAGGTGACTGGCTTGAATACTCCCCAAAGAGCGGAAAATGTGCATACATTGTGTGTGGGAATGACCAACTGAATCTGATGACCATAAATCTGTAAGCTCTTACTTTTAGATATGTACAATGTATATCTTATTAAAGTACATAATAAGTAATCAGATTATTATTATTATTATCATCATCATTAATAAAGACAAGATAAGAAAAGACAATAAGGCATATTGAAGGAAAAGAAAAGGGCAAGATCAATATACATGTATGCAAGCGTGAGTTAAAACCTGCCAAACCAAAATCAGCAACTAGTAGTTACTGCACCGATTTTAAACCTGGATTATTCTACTCATTTATCTTTTATTATTTGAACTTACCTTTTATGATTGCACCCTTCCATTTTCAGATATCCCTATCAGAGTAAAGAAAAATAATTGAATTATTAATCACATCACAGAGAGAAAAAAAATATACAAAAATAATCAAGAATTGCAATCTGAAATGAAAGTAGACATTGTCAGCTAAATTTCATAAAAAAGTCCTTAGTGAATTTATCAATATGCAATCGAATATCGAATAGTTTACCAATTACAAATGGAAACAATCATTCATCTATCTTCAAATTATGTAGATATAATGTGCATGCTTGATCCAGAGCAGTACATGTACATGTACTTCCACTTTCTCCTCTGCTAAAATGCAACTGCATTATTTTTAATGTTGCAATCACAATTAAAATCAAACAAGCAATACATAAATTGTGCAAATCATCCTTTTTTATAGTCTTCCTTTTATATGGTGCATATATTTTTAAAAATGAAATCAAAACTTGGGTCACAAAGTGTATGATATAAACAAACATACTTGTTTATCAGGACAGCTCATATCACCGCCCTTTGGGAAACCACCAGGAGGGGGCTAAAAGAGAGAAGACAAAAAATAAGAAAACATTAATTTTCTGGGAGAAGTTTCTTCATAAAGCTGTTTGTAAGATTTGCAAGGCTTTACGAGTAGTTGGCTGAACGTGTTCCTGATATATACATGTAAACTGACCTGGGTCCCATTTCATAAAAAACTTATCACAATAACAAATGCACATTGCCTATAACAAATTTACAATCAGCCAATCAAATTGAAGGATTTCAGTAGCTTTTAATGGTATGATTTATTTGTTTTCATATCATGCTTCATGAAACAGGTTTGTACATGTGAACATGCCCTTGGCATATCAGGAGAGCAGTTCATCAACATTATTTGTCTGACAGGTTGTCAGGGGCCTGTTTGATAAAAGTTACTAACTCTGCCATCCGATGGTAACTACGGTGGTCATGCTGATCAACAGCCAATCAAAAAATCAAGGATTCCATGCAAGTTACCATTACATGGCAAGTCAAAGTTACCATAATGGTGACTTTTATGCAACGGGACCCTGATCTGACAACCTCCTAGATTTTGATTGGCTGAGCACTGTTACTATGGAAAATCTTGGATAAAACCATTAGATTACTATCAAATAAAACTGATATTTGATATTTTTAGATTGAAATTCTTGTCATTAACAAGCATCTTTAAATATAATTACTACTACAAATTACACTTGACTTGAAGCACATGCCATGCAGAAATGGATTAAAGAGAGAAACATGGTCAGTAGATTTGTAAGTGAATCATCAGTAGCGACTTTTCTTCATTTTCTCCTCGCTCTGGTAGACAGCAGATGCTTTCAGACCGACTCAAAAGCCCACAATACCACATATTGCTCTGATCTACCCTTCAGACAACACCAGGTATTTCTCCCAATGTGAAAGCAAGATATTGGTAATATTCTAAAAAAATATCTGCTAAATACTAGGTACTTGACAAAGATTAAGAGAAGTTATGCAGAAAATATTCTGAGGTCATGGGTATTTTGGCAGCGTGAAAGCAAAGTACAAGTCAAACTTATATCCTATCAATCACTGTGATATGAATTAGCGAGTATTAGGTGGCTGAGTTAGCGATTTCGAATCATAGTAAACAGTGTAAATCCATACATGACCATACTATTATGTTCATGAAGTTCTTCAAGAACTTAGCCCTGAAAATCTCTGGTTTGGGTGGGAAAGAATACTAGAAATGATCCCCCAGTACTTAGAGCCCTATATAAGATTTCATAAATTTTTGAGTATTTTTGTAATCAAGCCAGTCTGAATACACCTTGTATCCCCCCCCCCCCTCTCTCTCTCTCTATGAATGGTAGATGTTGGAAGGAGTATCTGCAATCTGTATTAATCCTCACCAAGCCTGTTCTACCAATCCAATAACATGAGAAATAACTATCAATTCGCATCCCTGATATGGAATGAATTCTCCAGACACATATGAATCCAATGTTAGGCTTTAAGTCTGGATGCACTGTCAGTAATACAGCAGGCACCCCCCCAAAAAAAGAAGTTTTCAATTAATAAACCCTGTCCAATTTAAGTTTTAATTTGTATTACAGTCAAAATATTAGAAAATAATCTACACATTCCCAACTTGCAAAATTATAGAGACTGTCAAATCTCTTTTACATCCACTACAATATTGAATTCTAATTTTATGATATTTTGAGCCCTCTTATTTTTTTTTCATTAAGGCCTTATTTTTTTTTATTAATGATTGGCCTTCTGCTGAATGAAAGTGAATTTATTCCTCCTTATATGCCAAGTAAGCCCAAAACATGTTGATTTGAATGATCAGAGGGAAAGGGAACAAATATTTTGTAGATAATTTCATTAAAATTGGATTAAAAAAAGAGGAAACTTATAAATAACATATTAGAATTTCAGATATTCTCTGTGATACACATATCCCGGCATTATCTCCTACAAATAATTGATTCTTTTTTCTCTCAGATAAAGAAAAACATGGTTTGAATACTCATGGTAAATATAAAATCATGATTATCATAATTTCAAGTGATTAATGAAGAGTTCTTAATAAAATCAAATGTATAAAATCAGACAATTCAATATTTCAAATAAGAAAAATAAAAAGAGACATGGTGGATGTGTGACTTAAAGGTCAAGTCCACCCCAGAAAATTGTTGATTTAAATAAATAGAGAAAAATCAACTTGCAGAACAAAAATCGGAATAACCGATGTAAAATAAGAAAGATATGACATTTTAAAGTTTTGCTTATTTTTTCACAAAACAGTGGTATGTACAATTCAGTGACATGCAGATGAGATTTGATCATGTCCTTCACTCACTATTTCTTTTGTTTTTATTGTTTGAATTATACAATATTTCAATTTTTACAAATTTGACAATAAGGACCAACTTGATTGAACCATATACACGTAGTATTAAACAATGCTAATTCCACTTGTTCTGGGAGGAGTTAATCGTTGTTTCACTTGGCAATGAAGAGAAAATAAGAATATTTTATATTTTATATGATAAAATACAAATAAAATAGTGAGTGGATGACATCATCAGTCTCCTCATTTGCACACCAACCAGGATGTGCATACAACTGTGAAATTAAGCAAAACTTTAAAATATCATACCTTTCTTATTTTACATCCGATTTTGATGAACTTTTCCATTTTCAGTATTATGCTTGTTGGATTTTTCTCTTTGTATTCAAATCAAATTTTTGTTGGGGGTGGACTTGTACTTTAATCAGCTCTCACAATTGCATACCAACTAGAATATGCATATTAGAAATAAAGTTTTAAATATCATAACTTCCTTATTTTCAATTTACATGTAGATGTAAGTTAATTTCCAATGTTAAGCTCATTTGATGTTTTTCTTTTAATTCTTCGCAGTTTTGAAGGGAGATAGAGAATTTTCAATAAATACCTTAACAAGTAATAAGTAGAGACTATAATTTATCATCTTTAATTCTTACCAACATGATGACAAAATGTCTAATAGACCATAGACCTATTACTATTGTGATAGGTCCATGAATAGACTAACTGTACAATCTGTAAAAATAATATATTTCTCAATATGCACATAATCTCATGCTCCATCACATAAAGGGAAATAATATAAGTTCAGGGGCTTATGACCTTTCTGGAAGTGTAATTCCTTTCACTTCATCAAGCTCAAAATTATACACAAAATAACACTGTATACTATTAATGAATGCAAGAGGAAGTAGAGATCATATAATCAAATATGACTTATAATAATAGGAAGATGTGAATGTAAAATGGTGTTTAAAAAAAGAGGAAAATTAAGGGCACTATCTGAACTTATTTGAAAGCACTATCTGACAAACTTGAATCTGGTTTTCTAAATAAATTCCAAATATAGATGAGTTGAAAAAAGTACCAAATAAGTGAAAATTTTGTTCAGTTAAAGTTTTTACAGTAGTTAAAACCAAGTGACTACTTGTCTAGATTCATTTGGTAATGACATATTGCATGGATAAATTACAGCCACTTACAAAATGAAAATATAGGAATCTTAATTATTTAATATCTAAAAAGGCACATTGCCCTTTGATTTCCAGTAACCATATTCCACAATATTTAATGGTTACTTTTTAAAAGTAAACACAAAAGCCCATATTATAAAGTTAGGTTTAATTGAAACCAATTTAGCAGTTCAATTCATAATTGTCTTTATAACTAAAGTTGTTTTATTTACCATTAAAACATGGGAAAAATGTAGCGTAATAAAAAAAAAATATTTCGAGTAAACAAAATTTTGACATTTTTTGCTTACCATAATTTTAGTATATTAGACCGTGTCCAAATTAAACTGGATTTTAGAATATGGACCACAGTCATTTGCAAATCATTTCAACAACTTAAATAAGGGCTATCTAACTGAAGTGAAATAAAACAGAAACAAATATATCATGGATTTCTGCGACATAAAACAAAATTTAGAAATTTTTGGTTTCCCATATTTGGCACAAATTTAGATCATAGCCTTAAACTGGACTTTAGAACTTGTGTTATATAGATGTAGTATCCTGGATGTGAGTTTCTTTTCCTCATTTCCATATTTAGACAAGTGCATATTTCATCGCCAATATCTCCATGCTCTAGTTGTTTAATGGACCTATATGCTGATCAAAGTCCACACACTCTATTGTGGGAATGGATCTGGAAAAAAATAGACGCACATGACTTTCAATATAGAATACTAATTTTAGAAAGGGATGCACATCATTTTCAAAAATGTCTAACCAAAATGCAATGCACTTGGAAAGGAATGAATACCAGACTTGCTGTCCCTTTGATGACCACAAAAATGTTATTTGCAAATTTCTGAAATTTCATTGAACCAAATCACATTACACATAATATGATATGGCAACAGACGTATTCCAGAATCAATATGGCCAGAATCTGGGGCCTGTCTTACAAAGAGTTGCGATTGATCAGATCAATACCAACTATGGAAAGCCAGCAAAATCAACATATAAAATGCATGTTTGTTAAAAAGATTTTTGAGATATGAATGTGTATACATGAATTCATTGATTTCTTGACGATTTGTGTTCTCCTTTGTTTACAAAGGACATTTTGCAAATTTCCTGCGGAAGAAAATTGAAAATTGATTGACTGGATCAATCGTAACGCTTTGTAAGATGACGCCTTGCTCTGTGTCTACTATGGCCTTCCTGATTCCCATTGTTTTATTATCTGTGTTGACAATGATAAAATGATGCAGCTCAAGGAGAATTTCTGCCCCAATGATATATAATAATAATCCACTTTTATATAGCGCTAAAAGGGATGCTCCAGGCTGAAAATATGTATATCTAAACGAATAGAGTAAAATTTATGTAGCAAAATGCCAAAAATTTCATCAAAATCGGTTGACAAATAACAAAGTTATTGAATTTTAAACTTTCGCAATATCTTGTGAAAACAGTGGTATGCACGTCGTCATGAATATTCATTTGGTGGGCTGATGATGTCACATCCCTGCTTTCCTTTTTCTCATGTTACAATTACATAAACTCTTAATTGTTTCATTATGTCTCTCTTACATGTATGGTTGCAGCAATGAATATCTAAAGTACTAAATCAGTTGTCAATCCATTTTTTTTAGTTCTTGGAGGAAAAAATTTAAATCAACCTAATTTAATATAAGAAGAAAGGGGAATATGACATCATCAATTTGCTTATTGAATATTTATGAAGACATGCCTAGAACCTTTCACCGAAAAATGCACAATTTTAAAATGTCATAACTTTGTCAAATTTCCGAGTCCGATTTTGATCAAATTTTCAGTGTTTTGTTTGTCTGATTTTTTTTACTGTTCGACTCATATTTACTTCAGCCTGGAGTACCCCTAATACATCAAAACAACATCTGTAAGCACTATACAGATATATTTTGTAGTCATAGGATCCTGGCATACCCACACACAATGCATGCACTTTCTCCATTCTCTGGGGAGCATTCCAACAAGAGTTTCAAGACTTGATTGCAAAGCATACTACATAGGCTTTCGCATTCTACCGGGTACCCATTTAACACCTGGGTGGAGAGTGGCAAAGTGTGGATTGACGCCTTGCCAAAGGCCATGGTGGGATTCGAACACATGACCCTCTGATTGCAAGGTGAGAGTCAGAACCTCTACACAAAATTACTTACACTTCAAAGATTAAAGAAAAATATCATATTGTGCGTGTACAAGTACATAATTGTATTACTATGATTATATCTCCCTTCCATGAAACTGGAAGCTTTTTTTTTATTACAGATTTCCGAGAAAATTGTTCTTGTACATACAGTATTTTCCTCTAACAGTAAGACTCCGGACAATGAAGTTGGTATTTATGTCTATGCTTTCTGATGAGAGAATTTCAGCTTTTAAATAGTAATGAATTTAAGCTCCTTTTCAAGGTCTCCAGATTCTATATTAATCTGACTTTAATAGGCTAACAATATTGGCCCACGACCATAAAACATAACACTAATACATGTACACATACTGAATACATACATAAGGAAAATGCAATGCAATAAGACCACATTTAACAGAAAAAGAAAAAAAATCAACAAATACAAATAAATCATACAACATTCCCATAACAAAATGTTCCAATCACAACTATTTAGTATCCCATGCATGCAAAACATATATCTGATGGGTGCTTCATGAAGCTGTTCGGACTTTACGAGTGACTTTATGAACGACCTGTGATCCTTTGTTATGAACTAAATCAAAACTCCATGGATACCTGGGCCCTGTCTTACAAAGAGTTACGATTGATCCAATCAATCGTAACTCTATGGAAATCCATTAGTATCATAATTTTTTCTACAGGAAATTTGAAAACTGTCCTTTGTAAACAAAGGAAAACACACAAAATTGTCAAGAATTTAATGACTATATCGATATACATTCATATCTAGAATTTTTTTGAACCAACATGCATTTCATACATGTATATTGACTTTGCTGGCTTTCCATAGTTGCAATTGATCGGATCAATCGCAAATCTTTGTATCCCGGGCCCCTGGAGTATATCATTTAGCACAAGAAAGATAAACCAACAGTCTTTTTCAGGACTAACCTACATATACATGGTGTTACCACAAAAATCATTCTTTTTATTGTTTCTAGATCTTTTCATTAAAAAAAAATGAATTATGTACTTCTCAGAGAATACAAACAATCTTAAAAACTAAAAGGATTATATTTACAAGCACAATGTAAACTCAAAACCAGACAGAACTACAAGTCCATGTACCAAATCAAAAACAAAACCCCTGTACAAAATAAAAGTCTGTCTATTACTCGTGCAACAGTTACTTGACATTAATCATCCCAGCTCCTCTTGCAGAAAAATTTGCGTTCAAATGCAACTCTTGACATCAAATGCAATTCCTGAATGCTGGCTTCTGATTGGCTCAATATCAGGTTGTGATTGATTTTAAGGAGTTGTATTCAATTGCAATTTTTCCTGCAATAGGCCCAATTACAACTTTCCTCAAAAGATAACTTTGAGATACGGAAGCAAAATAACTTTCTATCATTTTTGCTAATGCTGCGTGCTGACAATATTATGATAATCATTCTGAGCAGATAAATCAGAGAATTCTACAAAAACGATATAAAGAAATTTAAAACAAATAATCACTTTTGACAAAAAGGATGGGCATAAATCACTATTAACTGTAAGTATTATCAACCCTTGTTAAGGTTTTATTGCAATAAACATAATTATTTTATGTTAATTTTTCTCTTTTGTTATTTGCTTTGGTTTATTACTTTGCTCAACACCAACCACAAAAATAATAATTTCTTCTCTTTTCTTGTCCTGCCAGTCAAAACATACTGTAATTTGTGAAGCACTGAATACTTCTCATGATCTAGTTTGTTTGTTTTTTCTTTTGCCAAATAAAACTGCAAATGAAATTATCTTTTGAGGTAAGTACAAAATGTGCAAGCAATCTATGTTGTGCTATACACGTGCATTCCCCTACAACTCACCATGCCACCATAGCTATTGTTGTTTGCAGACTTCAGGTTTTAGTGAAATGGGGAAAATTAAAGGAAGGGATGGATCAGTGGGGGTATAACTATAGATCCAAACGTTTGCCATGCATCGGATATGTTTGATATCAAAAGGATGTTGCAACAGTACAACAGATATCTATGTACATGTAACATGAGCTTGAAATAATGTAATGAGATCAAATGTGAGAGGTTATTTTATGTATTTGTTGGAAATTATTATTCACTGCTGCTGATTTTTGTGCCATCTATCTTCATATTAATTCAAAATTGTGGTTCAAGTAATTCTAGAATTGATAGGTCCATAACCACAACCCTCCTGTATATATTCAAGTTTGAGTTAGAAATCAAATAAACTTGAATCTGTATTTATTTTAAATCCATGAAATTAACATGTATTTTTTGTGAGTCCAACAATATTCTATTTGCACAGAATGCCACATACAGTTCATTCCAGGGAAAAAATACATGTAAGAGGAAAAAAAGGAGTATCAATTAAATATTACAGTACAGATCTCAATGGTATACTCCGTGCTGAAAATATTTATATCTAAATAAATAGAGTATAATTCACACATAAAATGCTGAAAATATCATCACAATCTGATAAAAGTGAAGTTATCAAATGTTAAAATTTAGCAATATATTGTGAAAACAGTCATATGTTTGTTGAATATTCATTAGGTGGGCAGATGTCACATCCCCACTTTCCTTTTTCTTATGTTATTACATGAAATCATAATTGTTTCATTTTTTGTATATATGTGAATGAATTAATGAAATGTCTCCCTTTTGATTAAATAAGTTGCAGCAATGGACATCTAATGCACTAAACCAGTTGTCAATCCAATTTTTTTAGTTGTTGAGGAAAATTTTTAAATAAAACTAATTTCTTATAATAACAAAAAAAAACAAGTGGGGATATGACATCATCAGTTTGCTCATTGAATATTCATGAAGAGATGCCTAGATCTGTTTCAATTGAATAATGCTAATCTTTAAAATTCCATATCTTTGTTTTCCTTTGTAAGATTTTTTTTATTCATTTTCATTGTCTGATCTGTTCAAATCATATTCTTTTCAGCCTGGAGTATCCCTTTAAGACCATGCACATGAATTAGAGGACATGCATCCTTCTACAATATCAAATCTCTTAAAGGGAATCCTTAACTCTTAGCAATGGAACTGTTCTAGGAAAAGTCACTCAAATATTGGATATTTTTGTTGCCCTTTTTAGTGTTTCACATTTGTGCTGTAATAAAGAAATGTATCCTTTAGAATAATAATAATTTGACTTATATCGCGCCAAATCCACTCAAGTGCTCAAGGCGCTTTTTAGGAAATTATAAAGGAAATTAAGAAGAATTGAAGAGAAACGTTCGAAGGTAATGTTTGAAAGTTTCAGATGTCAAGCACTGTTTGATGTTTTCAGGGAGGCTATTCCATAACTTAAGAGGATGAGTAAAGAAATAATCTTTCCCCCCAGGTTTTGGAAACTTTGGGGGTAACAAGAGAATTGGAAAAGGAGGAACGTAAGGATTTTGAAGGGGTATAACTTCTTGAAAAGGTATAACAGAATACATGTAGTGACAATGCCCTAAAAATCAAAACATAAAGGCTGGTTTTATTATTTTGCTTGCTTGCTTACATACATGTACCAAGATGTAGATTTTGTTTTTTTTTAATGGGTGGTATTCTGACAATTAAAGTTAAACCTAGGTTTTACCCTAGACTAAACTAAGATTTTAGGCCCCACTTCTATGGAATGCTGAGTTTGATAATTCATCTTGCCAAAGATATCATACTGTGATAATATACCAATTAATTCATCAAAATTCATCAAATTTGGGTAGTTTCCTTTTCTTTTCATTTCATGACACAATTTAACTTTTTGACACAGGATTAGAATAATTTTCAGTTGTTTATGGAGTGGACAAATGGCACTCCATAAAAGGGTGGTCTACACTAACCAAGGTAAACTGAACCGTGGCTATCAGAGAATACAAGCCGATTGGTTTACACTCTTACCTGGAAGGCAATGATTGCTTGCATCAAAATGTTGGCCCATATTGTACCCTCATCTGAATAACAAGAGAGAGAGAAAAAAAATGCAAAATAAGCTTCAAAACAACAATTGATAGATTTATGTAAATGATGGTTACTCAAAGTCTACATTTGTCTTTAAACAAGCGCATATTATACTACTTGCTATGATGTTATTGTTTACAGTACTTCAAATTTCTTCTTATTATTATTACATTGTGCATAAATAATTACAAAAAAAAATTGATTTCGTTTCGATAGTAGTAAGGGCGGAATGTGTTGTTTAAGGAGAGCAGAATTGATATGGGGTTTTTAGGAACGAATTGTTCAACCAGTTTGCATGAAGGATTTTCAAAAGCTAGCAGCTCCTCCACATATCATGTGATCTAAATTTAAAAGAAATTAAATCTTCTCAGAAAAGATGAAAAGATGCATTTATCTGTGCATTTAAGAACACAATCAATCACACACATCGTTTCAAACAAACTACTATGAGAAAATAGCCATTGTAAACCAATAAATATGGAAATTTAAGGAACTTAACATTTCATGAAGACATATGGGGTAGGTGTTTGCATATGACACCTCAAATTCAAAACTTTGAATTTTATTTTTAACCTCTCATTTTCTGATGGATTTCTATTTGATCTTCACTAATATTTCTTCTCTTATACTAAATAGGTTCATTATTGCGGATTGAAATAATCACGAATTTCCTTGTTGACCATAGTAGATTGCGAGACAAATGATTACCCTCTAGTGATTATTTCTTCTCTTGTTTAAATCTCTATTTTTGTTGAAAAATCAACTTTAAAGGTATAAGAGAAAGTAGTTGCAGCAAACAATTATTTCATGAGAAAGTCTTTAAAATCAAGTTTTAGACCTAGATCTATTACATTGAAATAAATTATCTTTGTGAAATTCTCATGATCACTAACACAAGGAGGGGTATGTAGGATAGTGTATTAATATTGCTTGGAAAAATACCCGACATTTTATGGAATTCTGTGCTTACATGTATTTTGCTCATTCTCAGCAATTACAAAGTCTTTTCCCAGAGCCATATTTTATAATTTATAAAACAAACACTTATGTGGTCATTTTATTGGATTCTGTTCAAACTCAATTTGAGATCACTACCACAACGGGCATTCATCTTTAATGTCAGGATGAATTTCCATTTCATTGAAATTCATTTCTTTTCTCTCTCCCCTAATAGAAGTAATGGATAAAATGTGTGGGGGTAACAGGACATCACAAACAAGGAAATAAAAGGCTGTTTTTGGATTTCTAATTAGGAATATCCTTTTCAAGAGAAAAAAAGAAACGAGACCACTTTCTGAATATTCACAGCTAATCAACATCTGCATTTTGAACCATAAAAAACATTTTGTTTCCTCAGAAATGTGGAAAACTCTGTTAAATCCAACTACAAATATGTCTTACCTTCGTTCTTTATTAAATTCACATGTAAATTATGAGGATTAGACAAGATCATGATTCATTCATAATTCATGAAAAGCTATGATTGGGACTGATAGGAAAATAAACTATTCAATGAAAAGAAAAGAGGATGAAAAGATACAATAAAAAGAGGAGTGCATTTGACCAAGCAATTATAGCAATGTGCATGACTTTCTATTTTTAATAAATTTAAATGCATTCTTCACAAAAATGTGATTTTGAGTATGTTATTTAGTAAAATTCAAAATAAAATTCCATTATTTTCTTTTAATAAACATACACCTTACCAAAAAAGTACCTCTGGTAAAAGTATTCAGGACAAATACAATTTAAGTTTAAAAAAAAAGGTAATAAATACATCAACTTTACTTTAGAAAAAAAATCGTATTCTGAATTTTCTTGAATTTTCTTTGTCGGTCTATGTATAGTAGGCCTATTAATCTTGTAATATTTTATTTATTTATTTGTCAATGATTATTTCAAATCAAATCTGAAATTCAGGATGACTTTCAGTTGGCTTTTCTCAAAATTTATAATCAGGAACTATTGACAAAATCTAGATACATATAAAATCAAACTTTAAAGTCCTTATGGCAGATAGATAACAGTAGTTAAGTGCAACATTATACCAATACTTCAGTTATAAAAGGCATTTCATTCATAATCATTACTTTAGAGAAAATGCATTCGTATCCCATATTTGTGCAAGTGTCTTTTAATAAAAAAAAAGAAGGGCATTTCTTATCATGGATACTCACAAATATTGGGGTTATAATTATGATTTAATGCAGAGATTCCCTACCTGAGTAACAAACAGACGAGCTCAATTTTCATTAAAAGTGGATATGTTACCTTTTGCAACTGAGCACTTCAAATGTAAGTACATGTATTTTTGAATATACATTTATTATTTTGTCAAGTATAGCTTACCACCATTGTCAGTAGCCAAGTAGTACGTCTTAGCATTGGTGTCTAATTCAATACGGCTCTTCTTGTCAACAATCTATGGATAAAAAGATGGAGAAAGAAAGTGATTTTTAAGAAGAATGCTGAATTAATTATAAGGTTATCAAATCAGCTTTGATTCCGGGGGGCCACTTACATTGACGAGTGGATACCATGCACGATCCCCCAAAAACACGTAAAAAGGATGTCTTTTTAAAGATAGAGCACGTTACGTACGTCACATAATAAGGGTGTCAAAAACACTAAAATAATGAAAAAAAGGTTATCTATTTTTGCTAGGAAAGCTACGTGTTTAGGGTCAAATTCCAAGGGTGAAAAAAAGGAAGACTAAAATTTTTTATAAAGGACATACTTTTTGCCCCAAAAGTCAACGCTATACGTGTTTAGAGTACGATTTGCGTGAGATGTGGGAGATGGTACTAACCCAAATGATGTAGGTACCGCAACCGACGTCCGTGACATAACAATTAGACTATCGCTGTAATTGTTTAGGGGGTCAATTCAGGGAATACATGTACTTGCCAAGATATCGTTTGTTTCCAATACTTGTTAAGGGGTGAATTTTCAGAATATTAAAATACATGTTTAGGGTGCTTTTTGTGACCCCATAGTCACGCATGGTATCCACTCGTCAATGGAAGTGCCCCCCCCCCCCCCCGGCTTTGATTTCTCAAAGTTTAAACTGTGTGTGTTTTTATCATTGCTACATTTTGCCTGTTAACCTGTTGGATAATTTTACACATATTTCAATAGACACTCCACTCCTCATATATGCGAGCTCAGTCTTCATCAAACAGGTTTATGATCATGTAGGAAAATAATTTTTTACTCTTCTGTGCTCAGAAAATCAAATTCTGTGTTCTTTTGTGGCATGCACAAAACATACGATAAAGCAATTATAAATACTGACAATCTTTCATCGAAAAGCAATTTACAAAACTTGTTTCACACACTAGAAAATAGAGATAAACTTGGCTCACAAAATGTTTGATGGGTGGAATTTTCACTAATGTATAGTATAATTTGAATTAATTTCATTGAATTTTCATTAATTTTCATTTTTTTGTAAAACAAAAATTCTGGCCTCAAAAACTAACCCTGGAAATTATGGGAATTCCGCTTGTCATTTTGAAAATTTTTAATTCTTTTTCATTATCCATCAAACTATTTTATCTACATGCAATTATGTATGACAATGAGAATTACCAACTGCAATCATACATGTATTTCCAACTACTACATGTATATGCAGTTTCAGAGTGCCAATGCAGATACTAGTACTTTATAAACATGATACGAAGCACGAGTGCAGGGGCTAATTTATCAGAGTGGTGATGAGGCCTCCATTGATGTATTAATATCTGGAAATATCATCTTCATAATTTGATTTCATTGACTGAGAAGAAGTATAAGATTAAAAACGTGTCTCATGAGCAAGTGTGAACACATGGAACTCATCATCATTCATTAAATAGTTAAGTCACTGCTGAAGTGATAAAGGACATTCGCCATCGCGCTACTGAGAAAACAGGTTATGATGTACATTGTAAAGGAGAAGGATGTGACGGTGAATCAGTAAGTTCTAAATTTAAATCACAAATTAAGTGAAAAAACACAGACCCTGAACACAGGCTTGTACGTCTGTTTATGTTCGTGTCTGTCTGTATGTCTGTTTGTCTATTAAAGATCCACTTTATTGTCTACGTACACCTTTTACCTCTCTCTGTCTCTCTCTATCTATCTCTGAAAGAAAGCAGTAATTATTACAGAATGAACAAATGAAAATCAAGCTGCATGACAAAATGAATGACCATCGTAATATATTGTGTCGGATGATATGAATGAATGAATGAATGAATCAATCAATCAGTCAATGGATGGTATTGGGTTGCAAATATAACACCTGTAATGATATCCACAACAAAATTTGAAGTTTCAATATCTTCAAGACAAGAAAACTGTCTCAAAAAAACAACTTTTATAAATCATTGGTACAGTCATAAAAAAAAACCTAGACAATAGAGGGTTTTAGGAGCAGTGAACGAGAATGATGTACATGTAGCAGTCATCTGATCATTTGAGTCAATTCAAAATGACAGAAAATCACCTAAAAATCAATACCCATACTAACAATGTTTTGTGTGATGCTTGTCTTCAGAAACGAAAATCACTTATGCTCAAATGAAAAGTCATAGTTAATAGAAGTGTTTGATATCTGTAAAGCCCTTTGTAAAAATTATGCATAATATATGAAGGGCTAGAATACAACAAACCAAATGTGTAGGCCCCATCTGATGATTTATAATCACATAGCCAGGTTGAAATATGCTGATGTTGATTTTAAAGATGTTAAAACTTGTTTTCTGGACAAAAATGTCTCAATTTCATTTCATTTGGTATGCAGTCAAATATATTTGTTTTGCTGGATGATACTTTCTAGTTCCAACTTGCATTTTAGCACTTATCATATATATATGTCTTCCAGTCATTTGCTAAGTTACAATAAGCTTTGTGAAATAGCCATGGTATGATCGACTGAAACTTTCAGTCGTCTATACTGTCTTCAAGATATCACTTGCATCTGCAAATATCAAAGCAGACATCGACTCATATTCTCAAATCGATAGAATCATATTTCCCTAATCCCCAATTATCCCCTCAATCCCATCCCCTCTGGTGATCCCCTAAACAAGGTGATAGTCATGCGGATGATCTCTGTACAAGCCCTTCAGGTGTCTTTCCTGAGGAACAGCTGCCATTGCAACGTCACTCCATACTACTTCCTCCATTGTGACAGGGAATAGGGTTCAATGGGAGTACCAGGGCATTCCCGATCCCTCCCGAGCCCCTGCTCACAATTATCAGGCTTCCTTCAGTTCCTTCAACTACTTGTAAAATGTCTACAGGACAAATTCTTCCTGGTACTTCAGCTCCTAAACTATTTTCCTTCAACTACTTGTCATCGTCATTTGTCTAGAGGACAATCTCATTCTACAGCTAGAGTTCCTAAACTCTTTTCCCTTGAAAGACAGCAAGTTTTCTGACAACTTTCCTTTCTAGAAAAGTGCTATTAAACTATTCCTCATTCAATGTTTTCAGGGCTTGTGATCTGAAAGTTGGGATCCATCAAAAAGTTGTTCAAAACTTTAATTTATACAAATCCACATTCCACCATGGAAACATTTCCGTGTGTATGCATTTTTTTTATTATGACTTATGAGTTATCATTATTCCTTTGAAATTAAGAATGAACACGTCCCATATATCATTGAGGAAAACACAATTTCTGAGTAGTCAGCTGGAAGCACTTTCTCAAGCCTATTTCAAGAGTTAATCATAAACAGGAACCTCTCCATGCATGGTCTTCATCACGTAGCTACATTTTAAAGCGATACATGCTTTTTACTTTTAAACTCAACCATGAACATACCATTTACTGGCAGATGTTGAGATAAAACATGAACGCAATTCCCTATCTAACTAGACAGCCGTGAGTCACCAAAATGACTCTTCCTCGATGCCCCCCTTTATTCATTGCATCATTCATGTATTCTTGGCTGTCTGCTTCAGCTCAGATGCTAAGAAAAGTACATTTAAAGGAAGGTAACATCATGTGTGTAGAGAGTTCTTGTATCAACTTGAGTTCATGTAATTCTCTATATCTTAAACACGAAGTAACATTTGTGCTTGAAGAGAGTAAGATGCATTTTAAGCCTAAGAAAACCTCTCTAGTAGCAGGAAAGGAAAACAATAATAGTTATGGGTGATTTGTCACAAAAGAATGGTAATAATCACTTTTATTGTATAATTGCTTGTTTCAAACAAAATGTAGCCCTTAAAATGAAAGTAATATCCCTCCTAAGATCAATAATTGCCCCACGTGCAGAAGAAAAAAATACAAAGTCCCTTAATTTCATTTTGTTGTTGATATTTTCTACCCTGATTTAAAGGGTTTCTGGCAATAGACATTGCATGTTTGCATGTTTTCCTTATCTCAATCATGTAGCCTACTCTTTAAAAATAAAGCAAGTGTCTGAAAAATCTCTTTTGAAAATTAAATTTCCTCGGTGGTGCTAAATGTGGGATCAAGCTGTGCCAAACATCATTACATTACACTTTTTCTTTATCACCAGGTTCTGTGAAATTGTGCAATGTAAAGAAATGTGTCTTCAGAGTTTGAGGGGGGGGGTAGTCTGCAAACACAGACTCACATTTGACACTTTAACCAATGTTATACCGTGTGTCTAAAAAAAAACGTAACACTTTTGAAATGGTTGCCAAATTGAGCATATGTAATTTTATGAAGAAATGTCGATATGTATAGAAAGCTGAAGGACCAACCTTTCATATGACATGAAAAATTGGAAAAAAAATCATGCTTCGATGAACAGTGTTCACTTTAAAGTAGACAACCGAAGAATCAAAAGTATTTTATAATGACTTTTTTTGGTCATCATTGTAAAGGGGAAGTATTACTAATCAGATATATAACTTAACCTTTTAAAATAGTGATTAGAGTTTGCAGAAATCAGCTCTCAAAAATGACTTATTTTCATGGCATATTTCTGCCTTCGTCCGTCCTCTGGCGAGCTCAAGCTGAGTGACGTCACACCACGAGCAGTGAGCAGCTGAGCTGACAGCAGCCCATTGAAGACGATCTTTCCAATCAGCGTTTTTTGCTCTTAGAATAGTTTATTCCTCTCAAGATTGGTCTTATTACATAGATAAAATTTTGAATTTTCTGAACAGTAAAATGAAATGCGCATTTAACATATTTTGGTAACCGATATTTAGCTTAGAAAAAATTATTTGTTTTCAAGAAATATACGTGAATAAACAAAGCATATTTTCACTTAGAAATCATGCTTGCACCACATTGATATTATTATCAATATAAAGCATAGACATTCGTCTTCACAACTGAATAAAAATTATGAAATTTAATTACGTAGCAAGTTCAGGAACCACAAAAAAACACGGCAATATATGATCGCGAAATGATTGGAATTGCACTTGGATTGCCGAAGCATTGCGAGGCAACTGCAGCGAACGCACTTTGTTCATATATCGTTATGAACACAGTCCATATAAAAACATGGTCTGTGGACAAATCTGTACGCACGAAGTTTTTTTATGAGTGCGGGGATCCTGGTTCGAAACTCTGATTTTTTTTTGGTTCTGGATTTTTTTTTAATTATGTTCCTTCCCCATTCCTATCAGCTCTTTTTTCTCTTTTTATTTTCATGTGAGATTCTATTCAGTCCTGTATTTATTAAATCTTACTTCTTAATTGCTGCTTTTGATTTTCAAGTTCTTGATTAGATTCTCTACTTATATTATTTGGGCAGCGACTCACTCACTCACTGACTGGAGTGGAGCAACACGATGACGACTGCAGTGGACAAAATTGGTCTTTACAGTCCACAATTCAATAAAAACGGGCAAAGGAACACAGTTCTGAATCACGTTTGGTCTGAAGTTGTCGAAAACAGAAATTGAATATCACATTACATGAAGAAAACGGTAAATTCGGAAGATATTGAACAGGTCAGTAAGGTGATTCAGTGCATGATGCACAGAGAGATGATGAGCACGTCGATTGTGTGACGTCATAATTCTCGACCGTTTTCGGCTGCGTGATTGTCGGTCTGGGGGGCTGAGAAGGGTGTCTAATAATTTCATTTCTTGCATTTCCACGGCATCTATAAGACCTTTTAGTGACATATTTGTGTATGAAAAGACAATACCTTTCCATCCATATATAATTTGTCTATAATCATCACTTTCGTGAAATTTTCTTTGTGTGTCTCCTTTAATAAGTTAGAGATATGAAAATGTGCCTGCGCAGGATTTTTCCTTCCAATTTTGGACAGGTAAGTTACTTGTAGCTTACAAAATAAGGTCGATATGAGATATTCATGATCGATGGATCAACAGGATATTTTGAATACCTTGAATACCATTCCTTTTTCTCTGTTATTTATCAATCCCGAAACACCCCCGCCCACCCCCCCCCTCCACACACACACGCACACACACTTCCACTCCCATCTCATTGTATCATTGATCTGGTAGATGTGAACGGGATTAAGGATGAATGGGAATTGGCTAAATTGAAATATTCCAAATCATAATTAACATTACGCAACCCACTGTCCTCCCCCTCCCACACACACACACACACATACAACCTTCTTCCTATCCTCTCACCTACTCCTTCCTTTTTTATCACTTTTCTTCTGAAAGTTTGGTGGATCATTTTTTTCCATTAATAATCAAATTATTAACCAGTCACTCATTTTGATCAATGAAATCAATCGATAAATCACTGAAACATTAATTCCATCAAGCAATTGCTCAAACCAATTATCACACGCACACAAACCACACACACACGCACGTACACACACACACACACGCGCGCGCGCACACACCCTCACACACACACACATTAGGGCAGACATGACAAAAACAAGTTAAATCATGTCGATTATGATTTTGAATATTCCAATTAAACATTTTCCAATTCTTCCTTCATCCTGTTCACATCTACCAGATCAATGATACATTAAGATGGGAGTGGAAGTTGGTGTGTGTGTGTGGCATGGGTGGTGTTTGGGGATTGATAAATGACAGAGAGAAAGGACTGGTATTCAAAACATCCTTTTAACTCTTAATCCATCGATCATGAATATCTCATATCAAATTTATTTTGTATGCTATACCTGTCCAAAATTGGAAGGAAAAATCCTGCGCAGGCCCATTTTCATACTTTTAACTTACATGTAAGTGAACCCTGTTCATCGAAGCATGATTTTTTTTTCAATTTTTTCATTTCATATGAAAGGTTGGTCCTTTAGCTTTCCATACATATTGACATTTTTTCATGAAATAATATATGCTCAATTTGGCAACCATTTCAAAAGTGTTACGTTTTTTTTGAGACACACGGTAGAGTTAAGACTAGATGCCAGGGGGGGGGGGGATTCATAAAAAAATGATCTAAAATTGTATGATCTGAAATTGTTAAATCTATTCAATAAAACACATTTTTAGTTTAATTTATCCTTCACATCATAATTGTCTTGGGGCACACGCTATTAAAGTAATGAAGTGAAATAGTGACATGCATGTACATGTATGTAAATGAATGATATACCAACAGAAGTATGTACTGTATGTTTATTTCATATTACAAAGTTTGCCTACATTCTTCCCGAATTCATATTTGAATAGGCCTACTATTATTTTAGGGATGATAAATGAAGCTATAAAATTCATCCTTATCTGTAAAACCTGAATATGTAAATATACATGTATATGAACTTTGCCTTTCGTGTGATACACCTGAACATGTAAGGAAATGAGAAGAACTTTGCTATCATACATTGTGTACAATTTTATATCATAAAAGGGTGTCATACTTCACTATGCCTACACTGTAAACACGACACAGTGGGGATGTCCCTAAAATTACCACTGCAATAATTTTGTTTAAATGAATGCTATCCTTATCATTCCATGTTCAACCCTTTATACATTAGGTTCCCCAAATAAGGTAGTACTATAAGGACAATAAATTGGGGTATGCTCTACGACCTGGACATATATGTAGGGGATATTTTCTTATTTTGTGGGGAAAATCAGTAGAATTTCTGTAAAAATTTCGAAATATCACATTTGCAGATGGAAACAAGGAATCTGTTTCTTTGCTCTTAGAGTCTTAAACTTGAATTAAATGGTTACATGTACCTGTACTGTACATGTACACATTTATAATGCAAGGTAAATAGAAAATAAAATTATCTATGTAATGTTCAGTTTAGGAACTTGAAAATTAGTTACAGTTTATATGAAATGAGAAAAAAAGGTTTATTCAGGATTTATTACAAAAATAAGCGATCACAAACTGTAAGAATGTGCTTATCTTTTGTTCTAATCAATAAGCCTATTCTCCAAAATAAAAACTTCACTGGTTTCAAAACAAAACACTACTTATTAGACTAATGATAAAAAACCTGTTGATTTTAAATGTATATCAGTGTTGAACAATGATCAGTAAATATTCATGCTCAGTTAGGGCCATTCTAAATATCACCATCCAAGCAAGAAAATTAATACTTTTCCTTTTGGTTTTGCTCCATTAAATCACCCATAACTTTATCAGATTACCGAGCAATATCCTGTACATTGACGTATCCTCCAGGAAATTCACCTTTATAGTATTCTTGAACCTCACCTTCATCAGCCCAAGATGTCAAATAATTACAAGACCGATAACATAAAGCTTAGTAATTGATTGCAGGCTGCTTTTTTTATGAAAGATCATGTACAATAGTCAATGCAAACAATCGTAGAAATCAGTCCATTGATCAATCGTAATGAGACTGAGAATAATTTTTGTAACAAAGAATATTGGGGAACTGGAGGAAGCTTGTGATAGAAAATCAATCATATCATGTATGGAAATCAATTTAAAAACTGAACTTTGCAGATCTGCTTCTTGCATTAAAAATGAAAATCCATATTTCATTGTTCGTGATGGACATGAAATGAAATACTATGAAAATTTGCTTTGCCCAATTAATCGTGGGCCCGGCGGCCACCGTGGAGTGCCAGATTGACGAGGCTCTATCCCTTTAGTCGTTGAACGAAAAACAGGGTAGCAGCAACTCCCATAATTTAACGTCTTTTGGTCCGACACGGCCGGGGTTTGATCCCCTGACCTCCCAGTTGTGAGACGGACGCTCTACCAACTTAGCCAACACACCGGTTAGCAGTATGAACTGCATAAGTTGCATAAGGCAAGAAGTATGAACTGATTTGCAATTGTTTTACAGAATACCGAACCCCTAGTAATTAAAACTATTTGCTACTTGCTAGCCTGCTCGAAAATGAAGAAACTTGGTCTGATGGAGAATTACCTTCCTTCTCAGCATTTGGAAACCTGAAGGATTAGGATGCATTGCATGAAACAAATAGGCAATGATTTTCAATGACTATTGTTATAAGCTACTGAAAGTCTTTCACCTGATTTGCTCAGAGCAATTTGTCAACTACCCCGGACGATTAGGAAAAGACCTTCACCTCTGATCAAATTTAATTGCATCATATCCCAATCTGTCATCAGATTCTATTTCTTCCTCTTTCTTTTGATTTCTTGGTCTTGAAAGAAGACTGACTAGTTGCTGCAGAAGGTTGTTGTCTTGTCATCCCATTTCATATCCAGCTAATTCATTGAAAATAATGATAACGTATCACATTGTATTAAGCATTATATCCTTTTTATAGATATTGATAAATTTCTGTTATCTTTTCTTGTCTGTTCAATAATGACAAAATACATAAAAACTAAATTAACCTTTATCATTTGATCAATTATGTTGTATATTTGTATGATAAAAATATTGTTAATGAAAAATTTATGCATTAATTCCTATAATATTAGGGAGGAAAAAAAGCTAGTACGCATATGAATGCATGATAATGAGAAAGAGAAACAAGAACAGAAAAATGATTTTGTACAATGACAGAAAGAAACATGTCATGCACCAATTTTTTGCTCCATAGATACATGTATATACTCATCATAGCAATCTGAATATTTGTATTATGAGTAAGTTAACTTTGTATTTTCTATTTTAATCACTATCAAAACAAAATATTTATCAATACATGTATATAAATTAGGGCTGATTATTAGCTATATGTACATCATCTCAAAATGGCTATTTGTATATTAAATCTATATTGTATCATAAGAGAAAAAGAACTACATAATTGTCAATCACTAAAAAATGTAAATAATAAATGTACATGTAAATGAATCAGCGTTGATCATTTTAGCTATGTGTATTTTTCCATTGCACTTTGTACGTATAGCATGTTGCTGAACTATTTAGAGAAGGAAGCAGGAGTGGTTCATGGTACTAAAAATCATTCATCAATAAATGAACAGATAAGGGATCAGAAAATATCATGTGATTTCAATTTTGTGGGAAAGGAATTCATTCCGACAGATTCATTCTGGAAAAATATAGACTCAAGTTCACATGACACAATTAATTTAACTCCCCAGATTGAATATATAAAATCAAATATGGCAAAAGAAAATTTTTTTATGTTTCTCACTTTAAAAGAGAAATGAGAGAGACAGAGAGAGGCACAGAGAGAGAGAGACAAACAGACAGGCAGAGATGGAGAAAGAAAAGAAAGAAAAAGAGGAGAGAGAGAGAATAAAAGAGAAAAAGCAAGAAAGATAAAGAGAGTAAGAAAGAAAATGAGAGTCAGAAAGAGATGAAGAGAGAGGGAGAGACGGAGAAGGGGTAGATCTATTTTGACATCATATCACATGATAAGATACCAATTCTTGAGAAGAAAAAAACACATTTTTCCCCCCTAAAACTGTAATTTCATTTAATAAAGTCAATCAAAACAGGTGTTGAAACCATAAGTAGGAAGTGTATAAAATAGACAGCAAATAGTCTAATTATTTTAGAAACCACCTGAGCCTAATATAGCTTTAACCATGTACAAGCAAATAAAATTAAAATAATGGCAAATTAGCATCATTCTACTATGAAAAATGCATGATGGCAAGTTGTCAACCACATGTTGCTATGGCAACTACAGCAGCAGCAATGGCTCGTAATGAATACAAATATTTTGAAATGGTTACATCCCCCTCATCAAAAACAGATATCAACGTGATGTGTATATAAATAATTGTTGCAGCTTAAACAAATATCTGCTGTTTTCGGCATGAATAATGCTGTTTCATAATCCTCTGTTTTCCGTCACTATTAAAACGTTTTCCATGAATAGACCGCAGATGATCGCTGTGTAATATTGGCAGGATGTTTCCATTGTAATTTCCTATTTCCTCTCCTAAAACAGCTTGACAGCTTCAGTTGTGGATTAACAGATCACAGAATTCCTCTCTTACTAAGTACTTTGTCAGCGACAAAAAAAAATGCCAAATCATATCGATTTCTAAAGGTGATATGTATGTATATGTGTGGCAATCATTGTCTGGATAGTATACAGTGAAAGGTATATATGGATCTCAATTTAAAGGTTCATTATTTGAATCACAGCACCACATTTATGTATTAGGGTGAAGGTGCAAACTTAAATTTCTATCTACCCTCTATCCATATGAGAAGAAAATCTCCCAGGGGGGAGCACTTCTATTGACGAGTGGATACCATGCGTGACCAAAAGAAACATGTAAAAAGGATCTCTTTTTCAAAATAGGACATGTTACGTACTTAACGTAACAAGGGTGTCAAAAACACTAAAATAATGAAAAAAGGGTATACATATATTTCGCTAGGAATGTTTATAGTTCAATTTGCAAGGGTATAAAAAGACTAAAATACTTTGTACTTTTTCTTCCAACACTATGTGTTTAGGGTGTGATTTGAGCAAGGTGTGGGGTGGTACTAAACCCAATGAAAGTTCAGGTAAAGCCGACATCCATGACAATTTATGTTTAGGGGGTCAATTCAGGGAATACTTGTCAAGGGTACTGTTTTGTTTCCAATACTTGTTAAGGGTAGGGTTTTAAATGCCAATGCTTGTAAAGGGGTGCATTTTCAGAACATGGAAAATACTTGTTTAGGGTGCTATTTAAAACCCCATCTTCATGCATGGTATCCACTCGCCAATGGAAGTTCCCCCCCCCCTGAATATCTACAAATTCTTTGTATAGAAGAGGCGTACAACAATGAAAGCAATGCGATGTGCAGCATAGAGCACGATTACGCTCAATGACGTCATAATGAACTACATGTAAGTCACAGGTCAACAACCAAATTTGATCCTATGTGATGATGCCATAATAGGGTAAGTGATGTGACTTCTTCAATCAAATTTCGCCCTCATTTTTTTTTGGGGGGGAAGGGTGGGTCAGATGATATTACATTGGATGGCGTTATTTCATGGATCTGTGATTCAAGGAACATTTGCCCAAACTCTTGGAATATTTCTGGTATTCCATTCTGAGCCATCCAATATAATATAAATATTTTTATGTATTGGATTCAAGGTACAGTACTAGAATACATGAAAGTAAAAACGCAAACTAGGAGTATATATATATTCATCCTCAACATCTGGGAAAATTGAATGCATAATTAACCTTTAGCATTTGATCAATTATGTTGTATACATAGGCGGATCCAGGGGGGGGGGCGAGGGGCCCGGCCCCCCCCCCCCTATAATAATTGAGCTAGTTGGACATGCAGACAATCAGTCCTGAGAAATTTCATCAAGCCACAAAACAGGTGAATATATAAAGAAAAATGAATTTAACTTACACTTGGCTTGTAGATATGTTTTACATTCAGCATTGTTCCAACCGGTATTATACCTTTACAGGTCGTCATCTGGAAATTTTAGAAAAACAAAACAAAACAAATAAACAGTGAGTGTGTGACCTTCATCAAATCAATGTCAGACACCATTCAACAAAGCAAACAACAAGTAACCACATTTACAGACCACAACACATGTTCATTTTTAAAGGAGGGGATTTTTCTAAAACAACATATTTATGTTTGTTTTATTATAGGGAAAACTATACATATGGCATTATATCAAAGGAAAGGTAATGATGTGTTGTTTATCATGTCATTTGTTTTGCATCACTTTATTGTGCGAAAAGCAATAAAGGAACAGTGTAAGAATGACAACAATACATATACATTTACAGAATAAAAGAGAGCCCAGGACATGGTCACATTACTGACGCAAGCAGGGCAGATTAACATAATGTTACAGTTATATATAGTTAAACTACCAAATAAGATGGAACATTCGGTGAAAGTATAATAAACTGTTAATCATCAAATTAATTTGTAATTAAAGTAATTATAGGCCTGTAGATAAAATCATTTTAGATAAACATTGAGAAAAAAAAGACCATGACGTACATGTATGTGGACTCATGCATTTTTAGCATGAATTACACTGTGAATTGATGTGTACAACTTTACACTATGTATGCAGAGGAATCTGATTTTCCCATTGGACATTATTTTTTTAGTAGTATATTACGAAAGATGATGCAAACAATTGCAGTGTCAGATCCAGGTAGGGGGCACGTCCGGCCCGGGGGGGCCACTTCCATTCACGAGTGGATACCATGCGCGACCATGGGGTCTCGAAAAGCACCCTAAACACGTAATTTCCATATTCTGAAAATGCACCCCTTAACAAGTATTGGCGTGTGAAACCCTACCCTTAACAAGTATTGGAAACAAAACGATACTCTTGGCAAATATTCCCTGAAATGAACCCCTAAACAAGTACAGGAATGTTTTATTGTTACGGGTCCTTTGGTTGTCGACTTGTCGGCTTTACCTTATTTGGTTTAGTACGACCCCACCTTCTACACCTCACGCAAATAGGACTCTAAACACGTAGTGTTGGGGCAAAAAGGACATCCTTTATAAAACATTTTAATTTTGTTTTATCATCCCCGCAAATTCGACCCTAAACACGTAATTTTACTATCGAAATAGATACCCTTTTTTCATTATTTTTGTGTTTTTGACACCCTTTTCACGTTACGTACGTAACGTGCCCTATCGTGAAAAGGACATCCTTTTTACGTGTTTTTTGGGTCGCGCATGGTATCCACTCGTCAATGTAAGTGGCCCCCCGGGACATCCGGCCAGTGCCCCACCCCCCACTTTGTGAGTAAAAATCAGTACTTGTTTGGGGAACAGGCAATCAGAAGTGAGGACCTTCTTGTTTTTTCTTGCATGTAAAATTTTTCCAGCATACGCAAGTGAGGACTTTTTATGTTTTTGTTTTTGTTTTTTACTTGTTAAAGGGGAATCCAACCCAAATAAAAACTTGTTCTTAGGGGAATAAGAAAAATCAGACAAGTTGATAGGTGAAAGTTTGAACACTATCTGACAAATAATAAGAAAGTTATGATTTTTTTTAAGTTGTGAATATTGGTAATCCCTAGATCCATGGAGACTGCAAATTGGCCACATATGTGATGTCACGGTGATGTAAGGCAAGGACTACTCTTCCATGTACTCCAATACATAAAATGGCTAATATGTCATTTTTTCAAATGTTTTACTTCAAATTTTATTTTTCTTTCATGAGGACATAAAACAATATACTACCAGGGTTATATTTAGATTACTGCCCCAGGGGAATGGGCAGTTAGGAGAAAACCACAAATCCCTGATAATTAAGTACATGGCCTATGGGAAAGTTGTCCTTGCCTCTTGTCATAATTTACTTACCCAGTTGCCAATTTGAAATCTACATAATCATAGGGATTTCAATTTTAAAGCAGCCATAACTTTCTTATTGCTGGTCCGATTTCTTTCAAACTTTCACCATTCTGTTTTATCTATTTTTCTCCTTTCCAACACTACATTTTATGACCAAGGCTGGATTCCCCTTTAAGATTGTCATGACATAAATCGTCTTTAATTGGGGGTGAAGGCTTTCCTAAGGTTTTTTTTTTTTTTTTTAGTTCCTACTAAAAGCTCTATTCTCCAGCAAAAAACAAAAATTATACTGATTTGTTAGACTTTTATTCAGCAAGTGGAGAAAAGTCAACTTATTTACGAGAGTAAAGGTGGGAGTGGGTGAGGGTGTTTTGGATTTTCAATGAATATACCTATACTTAGAATTTTCCACTGCAAGAGCATGCGGCCTAAAAATCATTTTAAATTTCATTAGAGATATTTACAAAATTGTTTTAACAATATAGCCAAACAGAAAAAATCTATGATATATTTTATTTTTATTTATTGTGTTTTAGGAATTACATGATCATATTTTAAGAATTCTTTGAGGCATGATAGTAAAAATGTATGATAAGTCCAAAGTCAAAGGTCGCACTATTTAATAAACGCTTTCTCTGTTCACATCCTGTTTCTTTGTTTATTTCTCAAAATTGTCTGTTAAAAAAAAGCATTACATCATGGTCTGTCATTCTATGTGATATCTATTCTTCCCCATTCAAAATGAAGTTCTATCATAAAAGGGAAAAGTTCACTAAGATATTCATAATGGTGAAGTTTATTGAAATTGGAGCGTTGTGGCCCAGTGGATTAGTCTTCGGACTTTGAAACAGAGGGTCGTGGGTTCGAATCCCAGCCATGGCGTAATTTCCTTCAGCAAGAAACTGATCCACAATGTGCTGCACTCAACCCAGGTGAGGTAAATGGGTACCGGTAGGAAGTAATTCCTTAAGAAGCTGTGTGCGCTATGAACGCCTAGCTTAGCCGGGTAATATAGGAGCGCCTTGAGCACCTAACAAGGTGGATATGTGCGCAATATAAATATCCTATATTATTATTATTAATTCTACAGCCCATGAGGAACAGTTTATTATTCAAATATATTATACAATATGGTAAGCTTGATTATAAAAATGCCTTAAATCCACTCTGCAGAGTGCCTGAGGTGCAATAGGGAAAAGAAGAGGGGGGGGGGGGTAAAAGAGTAGATTGAGGAGGCATGATGTTGGTGGTGGTCTCATAACTCCGGCGGCCCAGGTTCAAAAACAAGTCTGTGCACTAGAGCCCTTTATCCTCATAAACAGGGCCCATATTCATAAAACCTGACATAAGCTTAGTCATCATCTAATTACATAGGCCAGTAAAGATCATACAATTTCACAATGGTGAAATAGATTTATCTAGGTTCTATGAGTATATGGACCATAGTTCCTCTGGTTGTTATATACTTACAAATGAAGCATTCATGCTTTCTGAAAAGTCATCAAATTTGCAATTTAATTTCCACGAAACTCACTTGATCAATCTTCTTCTATGTCACTCTATTTTTTTCCTAGAAATACTACAGTGTACAATAAGTTTTAGTTGCAAACTTTACGCAAAGTACATTTTCAGCCCAGCTATGGAAACTATTTGGAAAGTTATGTAGCAGTAGTTCCACAACTCAATGGCCCGAATTCACAAAGGTGGTTTTGAAAACCCACGGTTGAATCCATGGTTTATGCAGATTTCTTGAATAAATTATGCTTAATTTACCGCGTATCGGGCACGTGTATAAGAAATGTCCAATGCTGATGCACGCTTTTGTCACATTCCCCCAAATTGATGCCTGTTACCATTGTTAGATATGCTATTTTATTCATGAGTCCACTGTTTGAAGAGTGGACTCATTACTTCAAAACAGTGGACTTGTGAATAAAATAGCATGGATAACCACAGCAACAGGCGTCAATTTGGCGCACTGTGACAAAAGTGTGCATCAGCATTGGACAATGTTTAAGAAATGCTGTAAAATAAGCGTAATTCATACAGGAAATCTGCATAAACCATGGACTCAACAGTGAGTTTTCAAAACCACTTTTGCGAATTCAGGCCAATGTACATGTATCTTTGTAAATATCATTTTCAGTAATGAGACATGTACTTCAGAAGTAGAAAAGGCCCTGGATCAAAAAGCACAAATACAATTAAAGGGGGGGCATACTGCGGGGTCATTTTACTGACACCTGTGCTGTCATCTAGTCTTGCCACAAAGACATTTTGATGATTCATGAAAATATAGCATGAACACAATTTGATCTTTACCAAAAAATTTGAATGTTTGGAGGCAATTTGTGATCCTTTCATTTCCTAAGCAACAAATTTGTGAATGATATGAACATTGAAAATGGGGGAAATGGCAAATACATGCATGCTATCATTCTACTGGGTTCGTACTAGAAGACTACATGAGCTGAATATTGCATTCTAGATAAGAAATGAGGAAACATTTGAACAGTTGAGGAATTTTCAATGTGACCATGGCAAGTGGGAAGGTGCCTTTAAACTACGCTTTAGCGTTAGTCCAACAATAGAAAGTAAATTTGAGCCCCTGTATCGGTCACAAAAACAAAACTGAAACTAGACTATCAAATCAACATGGAAGATGTCATGATATACATACATGTACACACATAAATAGACAAGCTACATGTATTTCCATGTATATACATGTACTTGCTGTACTTGTGTATCCGTTTTCAATCTAGCTTGGTATTAATGCATTTGTATGCTAGAACAATACAACCCAACTAATTATTCATTGAAGTGTATTATGCTATGTTTTGTGACTTATAGTTGAATATAAAGCTCTTGAATCGTTCTGTTTGAACCTATCTCTGCATCTGTCTCTCTCACTCTCTCTCTTTCTTTCTTTCTTCATCTATGTGCATCTCTTTCTTTTTCACTAATTTCTCAATATATTTCTTTTGCTGTCTTTCTTTTTTCTCTTTTAAATGATTAATAATAGAGGCACATACTGTACATGTACTTGAATGCATCTGTTATTTCCCTATTAAGTCATTAATTCACTCATTTTAGTACTTTCAATCACATTGGGCAGCCCTTTCAATTATAGGAAGGATTGACAAAGGGGTCCTGCATATTGTTTTGTTTGTTAAATGCACATTTTCTTTGTAAATTGCATGTATGTAGAGGCATTGAAAGTTAAAGTAATAACCATTATGAATATTGCATAGATTTATTTTGTAGATTTGTGTACAATATTTAAAGTTCAGGCCATTATCAATCAGATCAAACTGTATACATGTATCAATACTTGGAAAAGGCATAGACATACATGTACATGTACATACTGTACTGAGGACAATGGGGTATTTCAAACCTCACTTAAATTCTACATTCTTCACATAATCACATGGAAAATTTCAAAATGTATCTTATTTAAAAACCAATTAAATAACCCATGTACTTTGATTCAAATGTTCAGAGAAATCTGGATGTATACACTGCTGGACCAATTGGTATGAATTCAATAATTGTAAAACATTGTTGAAATCATAAAAATTGACAACTGATTATCATTCAAACATTTTGTTCCATTTTCACAGATTGATTATTTTTCTTCTGACATTTTTCTGGTAAACTGACTTACCGTTCTCTCATTCTCATAGTATCGTAGTTCCTTCCCGTTGAAGACAAACCACCTCTTACGGAACCCTCCTTTCCCCTGTCTCCTGAAAAAAAATCAAATACAGAAAAAAAGAAAGATTAGAAAAAATGAGAAAAAATAGGTGTGAATAAGGGAAATAATTATCTGGTCAAGAAATTTAAACTCATGTTATGCTGATGATAATGACGAAGATGATGACAAAGATGATGATGATGATAATAATGATGATGATGATGATGGTGATGATGATGATGGTGATGATGGTGATGATGATGATCACCATCATCATCATCATAGGTCTAGTTCTGGTACATTGAAACAAAATTATCTATATGAAATTATGAAATCTTAGCTAAAATCTGAAAATACTGATGATCACTAACACACAAAGGCAATATGTGGAAAAATGTCTTAATATTGTTTGGAAAAATACCCAACCTTTTCTGGAATTCTGTGCTTATTTCGCTTATTTCTCAGCAATTACACATTTAATTCCAGAGTCATTTGGCACATATTTTGTGTACATACAAACACTTGGGTGGTAATTTTATTGGATTCTGTTTGAACTCATTTTGAGATCGTTACCACATATGGCATTTATCTTTAATTACTTCACTTCTACACAAAAAATCCTCTCCAAACCACAAGAAAACATCTGTCATACATGTAATACTATTATGTACATGTATTATCAAAGCTATACTGCTATACATTAATGTACAATGCTCCCTTGTGGTATATATGCACTTTCTCTTGCCACAATCAAAATATGAACCATATTCTGCTTATCAAAACAAGTTAGCCACAAATACATCCCATGATTAAATTACACAGGGGGAGGTTAACCACTCAACAAGCAATGGTATGTGCTAATCCACATTACACCATAGCTGCCAATAAAATTTACCAACATTTGGCGATATATGTTGGTCTGTCACAGAATTTTTTTTATTATTTTCAGTATTCTTTTGTTGTTATTTATTCATTCATATTTTCTATTTTTTCTAAGGTTGATTCATTTTTTTCATTTACTCTCTTATCATCTTTAATTCATTATTTTTCCAATATTTTTTCTTTACTTTTATTTTTTCCAATATCATTCTAAGGGGGAGGGGTTAGCACTTATATGGATTTTCAACAAAATATTGTGTTGAAGATCACTATCAAACATTAGTATTTCCAATTAAAAAAACAAGGTCAATTCTTCACGTTTCTCTTGCAAGACTTTGCAAAAAAGTAGGTTATTAAGAATGATTGGTAAGAAGAAAAAAAAATAAAAACAGCTTAATTCCATTATCATTTGCATATGAGATATTTAGAGTATTTTCAATATAAAGCCCCCAGTCAAAATTCCAAACATGGGAAATAAACCCTAATTCTAACTATTAATATCCATGAAAACCTGTCCAAAATTGATGTTAAATGAATGCTTTCCCAGCCCCATCAGCAGTTATTAATGGAGAGAATGAATTAATTCCTATTGCATTATTAGTTTATCAGATCAATCAATTAGCTGAGCCACTAACATATACCCGTACCCAAATGAGACCCATTCATAAATGGTATTCATAGGGGTAATTGGTTCGATTAGGCGCTAACAGGTGAACAGTTATTAGTTCCTGGGTTTTTTCCTTTGTAAATTACTGGTTGTCCAATTCAGTTAGCCAGTGGTTCTTAATAAAACAACATTGTTACCCTGGATTTTTTTTGGACAGGTAAGGGTAGTTCAAGATAAACTTTTCAGTCACAATCAGAACATCAAAATATCTGAGATGATAACATTATTTTTTGAGATTACAATACTCAGTATCCCTTGGGTGGCCTTGTGTGACTGTCATCACAATATTGTTTAAAGGCCAGCTTTGGATTTTTTTTTTAAATCATTATTTTGGAATAAAAAAAATGAATTGACATGGATGTTGAGATCTTTTTTATAGAACTTTATAGTTTGCAGTAAACAGCGATACAAAATAAAATTGACGCGATTCCTCCTCCCCCAGCAAGTACTAGAGAAACTTCTTTATAAAGTTGGAAGTACATCCAGAGAGGTCTAATCGCTTCTGGCTGCACAAATTGACACCATTCTTGAATGAGATACTGTCCAGCCAACTTACCCTTGACCACACTTCCATAGATAGCCACTTTTCTCAAGCTTTGCCTGAAATGAAGAAAAAAAAACCAAGATATTATGGTTCCGTTCTTGGAGATTATTGTCACTATATTCCGCCACCTTTTCACACATTATCCTTTGGAGAAAACTTAAAGATATACTCTAAACAGAACACAGCAAAATAATGAATCTGTACGACTATAAGCCTACAGCTATTAAACATTGTGCTGAAAAATTATATCACTGGACTTTCTTTTGCGAAAGAGCGACAGAAATAATACCCTATAAGATCCTGACTAACATAATTTCAATAATAATACCTGCAGAACAAATGTTTTCAGTGCAAAACTACCTACTTTATAGCAGTAGCACACCTGGACAACCTTGGGGGGCACTGCAAAGATTTTCTGAACCACCCCCCCCCCCCAAATAAAAAAAGGAGAGGGGTGAAGGGTCAACACCATTTTGGACGCCAAAAAAGGTTCACCTCATCCCGCCCCCCCCCCCCCCCAAGGTACACAAGTGTTTCAGAAATCTTCCCATAAAATTAATAACATACCGACACAAAAATTATGATACCACACAGGCACACACCACAATGACAGATTTAAATTTACAATATCTTTTATTTTCTGCACTTTAACGTTTCTCATATTTCATGGAATATATTTGATATGCATATTCTTGTAATGTCATTTCATTTGTATTCCACCTTTGTGAAATGGATTGTTAGCCTTAGAATGTGATGATCTTCCATAATAAAGATATTTGAAGACAGACATCTTACTGAGTTTAAACTTGTGAAAACAAGACCTAAAGAAAGGGTTAAAAATGGACGAAAAAATTGCCATTTGGCCTACACCCACTTCAACTAATACTGGTCTCTATGAGGCTCTGTTTGTACAAAATCAGATAGACCAATTATTTGTTATAAAATCATTATTTATTCAATGATATAAAGCTATTAACATATAATTTACATGTTATTTATAAATAATAGAATGTTGAACTATTATTCATAAATAATGAAAAATTTAAAATTATAGAAAAGTGTTATGAATAAAATATAAATTTTATGTAAGTAATTGTTATTACTCAATAAATAATGATTAGGTACTGTATATAACAGATAATTGGTCTATATACTTGTTATTTTGTTACATATGGTGCCTCATATGTCTCATCCCACATGGTCTACATGTAATAACTAATTCTACTTCATCTACTATTGGTCTAACTGTCATTAAGCCCATTTCCATTCAGGCTATACCCATTTTGTCTAATATTACCATGTTTACACTAAATTGGCTTTTGCTTCGGCTTTTTCATAGCGTGAAAACGCGATTAACTTGCATTAACTCGCGGTTCAGAACCGCGAGACGATGCAGAATCGGCTTTTTTACTACGTGTACAAACAGAAAGCCATTTCTGCATCGGCAATTGGTGCGCATTTATACCATTGTGACGTAATTGTAAGCGCACGGATCCAGCGTTGTCTTTATTATGAAGTATATTGTTGGTGTGCGTATCATTTCAGGTTTTTGACACGCGAGCCGATTTTGCACCGCGAGCTGTAACAACGTGTAAACGCGGTGCAAGATAAACAAAAAGCCGATTCTGCATCGATCACATATTAACACGCTAATTATGGGTCTACTGTACTACGTCCATGATAATATCCACTTGGTCTCACACTCTGATTAGATGAACTGCTTTAATAGTAATAAAAAGATTAATTTGACAAATTGTAAGATTAGTAGACAAAGTGAAAATTAGAACATCTAAATAAGAATTTGACTGTGTATTAGATCAAGTGCAGTGTAGACCAAATTGATATTAGACCAAACAGGTTTAGCCCAAGTGGTATTAGACTATCTGTAAAGTAGACCAACTAAATGTACTTATACAATGTTGTAGACCATGAATAGACCAAGTGAATATGAAAAGTCATGATTCCACTCAATCTGTGTGTTCTGTGAAGGTTACCATAACATTATGACAGAATCAAAATTTTGACTACCATAAATAGGCCTACACCTCAACTAAAAATCTACATCAAATTTAAATAAAATTCACTCAGTTACAATTCATCATGATGCACTTGTGTTTAAAAATTCGCACGTACTTGACTGCTATGAAATTCATGGCTGTAGGAGATTCTACATGTAATTTCAATATTCAATATAACTGCTGTAATAAATGAAACAAAGTTGGTATGAGAATGGAAGCACTGTGACGGGCCTTTCAATGGTCAAATGACACCAAATGATATATATTGCATTTTCTGTTTTGGGGTTCTATTTTTTTTTCTTGGGGAGAGGGTGTGTGCACAGGGTGAGGGATTCTACCATGACATGAAATACTGCTGCTCAGAGGAATCCCATGAAAAGGTGATACAATCTAATGATAACATGATACATGGCTGACATGATAATCTTCAAATACACAGAGCTGACAAATTCAATAAACTTTTTTTGAGAATTAAAATACTACATGATGCATAAAACGGGGGTCGTTCTGAATACATGCCCTCGTGATTTTTCCATCGCAATACATCACATGATGGAATACTAGTATGGAAATAGCGTGATCATTGAAAAAATGCAAAAATCAACACATTTTTCTAACCTTGATTTGATGAAACACCCAATTTCATTTGACTATATAACATTGCCTTTTGAAAGATTTTTTTTCAGTTTCTCTACCTTGAATATATGAGTAGAATGCTATCAAGAGCTGAGTCCATTGTACACTTCAATTCAGTTTATTAAAGTCACAATACACTGGATATACGCTTTACAAATTTCATTCAAACTCTGTAATTACAGAAAATATTACATTAAATTCAAACTTTCTTGCTAAGCAAAGAGTTTGAAAATAGTGAACTTAAAAGAAGATGAAATGAAAGTCACTATACAATGAAAATGGCAATTTATGCTATACATCTCAATTGCGACTTTAACTTGCATGCATAAAAAAAAATTGGCAAGTTTTGAATTACATGTACATATTATGTATTGACTTTGCCAGTCAATTATTCATGTAACTTTCACAATATCTTTTATAATAATAATGTGAATATGGTACACTATTAAAGTGCATACAATATGTAATTATGATGCCTTTCACAAATGAATCTATTCAATGAGAAATTATCCTTTTCTTTTTCATGAATCATTAATTCAAATTTCATCTCTAATATAACATCCTTATTTTCACTTCAAGATATTTTTCCCATTTTATATCATGCTGACTTTCATATCAGAGTTTAGTTCCTAAAATCAACCATTGCGATTATATACACCTCATACTGAAGAAAATATAATAACAAATAAATGATTTGAGTCAATAAGTACACCATACACGTAGTATTAAGACCAATAATACAATTTGATTTGATTAGACAAAGTGATAATTGATTTGACAGAATCATCATTATTCCTGGTATAGGGTGTAAATCAAATTAATACCATTCTCTGTAAAGTACCTCATGCCTTAATGAACAGCCATTTAAAGGAGAAAGAAGTTGACAGGGAAAGCTGATCGCATATGACGTCACAAATTTAAAAAAAATAAATGTCTAACAACTTTTTTATTTTTCTCAACTCTTTGCCAATATTATTATTATTTTCTCTGCTTTTATCATAATAAACTTTTTGTCAGGGTGAACTTCCCCTTTAACGCGAGCTACTCATTACATTCTCTGAATAGGCAATGCCATGAAACTTGAAACAACAAAATCATTGTTCAAAATGCTAATCGGCAACTATTCAGTATATCATTTCTGTAGTGTAAATCATTGATTTTTTACTCATAATCATTTTTCAAAGTCTGAAAATGAATAGACAGTTAATGATTGTTGCCAATTTGATGAGCAAAAAATATTTATTTAATCCTTACATGTAAAGAAAACTGTGTATACAAATACCTTGTTATGGAATACGTGCAAATGAAACTTGTGCATTACTCACAGAAGGAAATTAGAGAAGAAATAGAGAAAAATCAGATACTAGGAATTTAGATATTTGATTTTGAAAATGTGTGTGGAGTAAATGGATGACATCTATGTAGGTGACACATTATGATTAGTACAATATTGGATGAATATCATGAATTATGGAATGACGTTGATTTGAATAAAATTTGATTAGATCCCAAGTCAACCCCATAAAGCTCTCATCTATATACATGTAGTTTTATCAAATTCAAGTGACATTTTACCATAATGCTTTTCCGTCGAAGGCCATTGGAATCATAAACCTATTTGAATATGAAACATTTGAGATATGATACGATACACAGCAAGAAACTGATCCACCATCGTGCTGCACTCAACCCAGGTGAGATAAATTATGGGTACCTGGCGGGATTCCTAGAAAATCTTGTGTTTGTATTAAAATCTTGTAGGGCTAAAGACAGGGTAATAATAACCAAAGTCCCATTTAAAACACAGAGAAAATTACACAAGGGCTTGGGGCAAATTGCCCCCCCCCCCCACAATAAAAAAAATGATAAAATAGCCTGTCAAAATAAAAATATAGACCTTGACATTCCCCATTCACTGTAGAGCTAATCCAATGCAATGATGCTGCAGTTTTAAGCAATCAGTTGAGGCAAGGGGCCCTCCTCCCCACCCCCACCCCCCAAAAAAAAATTGCCTGCTTTGGCAGCACAAGGAGACATCAGATGAAAATATTCCCATTAAATATGTGCTATACAAGAAATGAATATCATTATCATCAATCTGTCTGGAAGATAGTGGAAGTGGATAGACAATTCACAAAGGAAGTCTCTATTACATTATATTTTGATGGAAAAGATAACTAAAATGGAATCAAAGGAGGAACTTCTAAATGTTACACTACAGGGGAACAACAATTCAACAGAGGCCATTCCTATACAACTACATGATAAAAGGCAGATGTAAGCATGCAGACAATAAGATGTTCATTAAATAATTCTTAAATTTACATTTTATTTTATTGTCTTTAATATACTGATTACATATGAATTTGATTGCCAAATATCGAACATCTGGTTTATTCACAAATCGGTATAAACCATATACATGTATGTACATTTATGTAACACCTCAATTATGTATTTTCCTTCTTACTTTAAGGAATTTTCTAATTTTATCCATAAATGTGTTGAAACATTTGAAAATTTTAATTATTCATTCTTTCAAAAAAACTTTGGGGTTGTTCTAACATGCACATCAGATGACATGAACAAATGCAGTGTTAAGTGGTTCAAACTGCTCACAATGTATTTCATTGCATTTCAAAAGAGTTTTAAAAAGTACTTTAGGTTATTCACCTTATACATTGTAAAAAATGTGAAATTTTTGCCAAGTAAATTTAAAAAAACCTGGTGCAAATTTTGCTAACCTTATCTCTTTGTACGTCTGGGAGAAACCAACTTTTGAAAAAAACAACTCTTGGCAAAGATGTTGCATGATATTTCATATCGATGCCAGTTTTTAGTGTTTTTGCCAGAATTATTGAGGGGAAAACCTTACTCATGTACAAGTAGTTTTTCAGCTTTTAATGTACATGTAAAATAATCTGAAGAACCTGCTGACGTAATATTGCACTCTCATATCAAAGGCTGCCAGGAGAGAGAGAGAGAGAGAGCAAGAGGACACCAGATCTAAACTTTTCTATGATAAAATTATATGTGTTGCAAGAAAAAAAAAATAAGTTCAATATATTAAAAAGCACAAGTTCCAAAATCAAGTGAAAGTCCTTTGATTAAATGCCAATTTGTAGCTGATGATTTAATAGTGTTCCAACTGCAACTCAACTTTCTTGCAGAAATAGCTAGTAATCAGACTTCACTTGATAAATCTGGGATATTTTCATTATTTTGTAAATACATGTTATAAGGGCTGCATCACAGGGGGTGGGCAGGGAGCAACTGCCCTTCATGTAACTTGTCAAGTAGAGAAGAAAGGAGGGAAAGGGGAAGAAAGAAAGAAAGAACTGTGTGAAAATATTGGAGGTCTGGGTCGTGTAACTCTATATTACCACTGTTATTCCATTGTGATATTAAAAAAAAAACTATAATTTAATTGGTCTAAAGTTTGTGACACAAGTACATGTACATGTATATGAAAGTATATCCCATTGACTTTAAACACCAAAACATTGCTGAGCATTGTGTGCTGAATTTGACCCTGAACAAGACTGAAATGTCCTATTAAGATCCATTGGATTTCATCCAAATAAAAACAATCTGAAATATCTAAATATTGGAAAGTGTTTATAAAATTAATTCTATAATTTCATCTTTATACAACTCATTTGTATACAAGTATTGTTGGAAAATTCTGAAACTCTCTACATGTATCATTCATGAACTACTCACGCCACAAAGTTCTGCTGCTTTTCAATGTTAGAGCTATGATATTTATTGTAATTTTTACATGCAATGTAATGTACATATACAAGGATATTTACCCTGACTATATATTATTCTTTTGTAATGATAATAAGCATATTCATATACATGTACCCTACATCTATTGAATATTTGTTTATCACCCCCATGCAGAGCATGAAAGTTAAAAGAATAGGTAATACAAAGCAAAATAAATAGACACTATTTGATGCCATATCCTGGTCAAGACAAAACAAACAGGATTCTGGACCCTGTCGAATAAAGCTTAGTGATTGATCACTTTGCTCATTTCTAAGATTGATTGCATGATTTATTGTGTATGATCAATTGTAAAAATAGGCTATACGATTAATTGCTAGGCTTTGTGTCATTGGGTCAAGAATGGACAAAAAACATTGCACATGACTCCATTTCCTTCCTTCTCTCTATCCAAACAAGGATATATAAGCCCGCTACATGTACATGTATATAGGTTGGGCTCATGCAATGTTTTACCCTAGAATGTTTTTCGAAGACTTATTGTTCAGATCATATGTGGATGTGGTCAGGCCATTAATTCATACACGTCGAGTTAAGGGATCATTTACCCTAGAATTCACATTTTTCAAAGATGTTATGTTTCAATAATATAGATGTGTTAAAGTACTTTTCCTTGACAATTTGTGTTCAAGTGTTCATTTTCTCAACCTCAAATCACTTTTTAGAGATGCATTCAGGCAATTTCTCCCAAGTCATAAGAATGAACACTTTTAATATCAATATGCAAAAATTTATGCTCAGTCACATGATATTGCTGAACTTATGTCACAAACAATCGCTTTAGATAGTGTTAAATCAAACGTTATAGACTGGAAGCATAAATTTAGAGCAGCCAATCTTAATTGTGAAATTGTTTCAAGGCTAAGATCATTTTTTTTCTTCAAAATTTTGAATAAAAAAATTAAAAATCATCATTCTTACAATTTTCAAAAATTCCATATCTAGGAGATAATTATATTAATGGCCTTTTCACATGTGAATCTTGAATCATCATTGTAATAATGATTGTAATTCATCTTTAGAATCATCAGACCTTTCACACGCTCACTCGAAAACTGGTTTGGATTCGAATTCCCGAGTGAAGGCTGTATGTGTCATTGGTGACTTGTCAATCAGAGCACTGCATTGCAAATAAAAACTATGATGAGTGTGCGTGACAATTATCTACGGAAGTGCTTGAAAGGTAAAGTGAGCTCCAAAAGATGTTTTGGAGGTCAAGCCTTTCACACGCACAATTGGTACAATTTGAGTGAAACTTAACTGGAATTCACCTCCAGAGTAGAATTTGAATTCATGATTGTGATTAGCGTTCGTGATTCTTATCAAGTTCTAGTTTGGTTTCACTTTCACAGGTGCTCAATATTTGTCATAAGCCTTATTTTTCACTGGAATCATTCAGATTATGATTTTTTTTTACCTTGTTAAAGGGCAGTTAGTGTCACTTTTTCTTAAAATCCTACTACTTGTCAGCTTTGCAAATTGAAATGCCAACTCAATACACGGGTATTTCGGGAGAGCATTTACCCGAACTGTAGTCTCCTCTTTTCAAGATGACCTCTTGAAAAGCAGTGAGTTTGACCCGGAAGTAAAGGTCAAATTTAAAGGAAACTGAGTCCCCAATGGAATGATAATTGGGAGTTTTCTTGGGCACTGTTTTGTTACCAGAAATTTTTGTTTAAGTAAAAAAGATATCCTGTTTATTGATTTATATTCATGACGAAGCATACAGTCCTTATAATGTACATTCTGTTGTCATATAAAACAAACCCCCAAAAAGAATAGATATACATAGAGTTCATATAAAGGTATGCCATTATCTGTAAATCTCTAAAACTCACTTAATAGTACATACATGTACATTGTACAGTGTATGTCTTCATTGAAATCATTGAACAATCACTGAACAAATGAGTAAATATAGTAAGCAACTGAATCACTGAACAAATGCATAAATAAGCAACATAGACATACATTCACAAACATGCATTGCTATATAAGTACATGGTCGAACAGGCGCGGATCTAGCCAGATTGGACACAGTAGTTTTGGGAGGCTGACTATTGTGTAAAAACAATATGACCCCTGAAATGGTATTGCTTTCAACCTAGCTAGATCCGCCACTGGTTTCACATACACGATCATGAATGACAAATGCAGTATATGGATTAACAATTTTGAATTTTAGTAACTTGTAGTCATTGACATTGGAGAATCATTAAACTTACCGGAATATTCCCCCTAGTTGATAATCTCATGGACAGCCTTCTACGAGCTTCCTCCTATGACAAAATAATCCAAAACATCAATTATTACAAGTAAGTTTACCAAGGAGACAAAATTGTTCATAAAAGTCAGAGGCTCTGTGCAATATCAAAATTTGTTATTCTATTTTGAACTCACAGACTAATGAACTTTCAAATATTCATTGGCAGGTGGCCGACAAATAGCTGGGATTTTATGTAAATCAAAATTTTGACTTGTCTATTAGAGAATCTGACTCACTAATTCACATGCATCATTATATTATTACATCATTTCACTGACATCTTGATCCATTTGTTTTTTTTTCTAGTATCATCTTGATTTGTTGACCACTCAGGGTTCAATTTTCAATTGTGTCTATTGAAGAGTTTTATATAAACAGGTACCAAAATTTATCGCCCAATGACATAATTCAAGAAAATTAGTTACAAATTCAATGAAAAGAAAGAATGAAAGGTGTTAAGAGATCTGGATAACCCATAACACGATGGGTAGGAATTAATCGCTGTAGGAAAGAACAATTCTGATTGGTCCCTAGTCAGTCTCCTAAACAAAATGCCCATAGAACGATGATCTTGATAGGCCATTTCATTTAATAGCGATAAATCGCTAACCTTTGTGTTTAACAGATCCCTGGTTCAGGGAATAACACAATTCTAAACATTCAAATGTATAAAAATGTTCACAATTAATTTTCAACAATTAACGTAGGGACATTGAAATTTTGAATGATACATATGTACATCAATCCAACTTACAGGAACTTTCCTCTGGTATGGTCTGTCCGATTGCCGAATACTTGCGTAATAAGAGCTCTTCCTGTCGAAGGTATCGTCCACAGCTCCGGTGGAGGATATCCCCTGCAAGTTGGGGGGCAAAGCACAGCTTATTACAGACATGGATCAACTGGACAATTCTTTATAGGAAAGAGAGAGGTGTCAATCCCTCAATGGGTGGAATGGAGGAAACTTTGAGGAAAATTTTGGTGTTCCTGACAGAAAGGAGAGACCTAATATTGCAAACTAATGATCCTGATAAAATAGAGTAAGCTTTGAAAAAAGGAGAATAATGTTCAAGAGATTGTTATTGTTGATGATTTGGCCCTACAAATTTGTCCTTAAGTTTGGATTTTAGAGCCACTTCAACTCAATTCACTCTCATTTTATAGAGATTCTGGAGTTCTGTAAGTCAGGCTAGCAGAGGTTCCTTGATAAACAGTTCCTGAAGATGACCAAATTGTCCTTTAAGGTCTCTACTTACAGAAGTATTTCCCAAACTAAACAATTTGCACAGGTATGATTCTAATCTTCTGAAGGATCAATCCAGATCATCCATCACTAATCTCCGAGAAAGAAGTCCCAAACACAGTAGGCAAGAACTTCACTTAAACTTAACTTGTTGTAGCATGAGCAATGTAAAACTATGATGTACAGTACAAGTAATTCCAAGAAATTTCCAAGGGACATTAACAGATTAACATCACTTTCTCCTCTGCAATCGCAAGCACATGAATGCGTTGGGTACAGTATTGTCCAAAAAAGGAAGCTTTCCCACCCAAATACTAAGACGTGTGTCTGTAACAAGCAACATAACCATTGTGCTCATCAACTGATCATGTACATGTAGTTCTCTGAAAGTAAAGTAGTCAAAACACATTCAATTTTGAGCAAGCGAGACAGCTTTTTAGATAATGAATCCCATGTTTTTGCGCCAACTGCTAATTAAGTTACCCAGCTAAGGTCAGATAGTATCCAAAGCTACTCAGTGATTGTTTAGCTCAAAAGCTCCGACAGGCAGGGTTTTAATTAGTTTCTAGATCTCTAAGTTGATTGAGTCACAGAAATAATCATCCAAATTTTGTTGTTCAGATTGCAAATTAAAGGATCACTTGGATACGCCAATGAGAACATTCATTTGCTTGCCAATTTTAACTCTTTCGACTTCAATAGTTGACGTAATGCAACTTGCATTTGTTTCACCTCAGATATAAATCAATGAAATTAAAACAAACTTAGTCATGTCAGGTTTATTAAAATCGATACCAAGCAGGGCCCTCGGCCTGCGGGTCTAACTTTCAACTTGAAAGATTTCAATTTTTAAATAACTTTATGTATTTCAGTAGTGGGATGATTGGGGGTATCTTCAATATCTTTTGTATTTCCCTAAAACTATTAAACAATTCAGATTTAGTTCCAATGAGGTAATTGATAAATGATTTTAATTTCATGCAACTGTTTTTTTTATATTCCAAGGGGTATTGTCATCCTGAAGCTACATGTACAAACAAGTTTATATTGTATTCACATACAATGCATTCCCATGTAGCAAATACATTATACAAGGATATCAGGAGAGGAATCTACATGTTTGTTTAAAACAGTGTGTATGTCAGTGGCAGTGAAGGAGTTAAATGGCACTGGTCCTAGTTGGTTTCCCTGGGGTGTGGCCTCTAGCCAAAGCCTACACTTCAATCTGATATCAAAATCTGCCCAAAGCCATAAACCCATAACTGATTAAACTGATGAAACTACTTGATCATTTTTATATTCTGAATCTCATTTGGTTATACTATGAAGCTAGCTAAAGTTTAATATGCCACAGTTTCCACTACTAGTATTAAATTTAAATGCGTGCCAATGGTAAACCTGATTTTTGCAGTCCCATGACAAAAGGAAGTAACTATATGGAAAGAGTTTCTTATTTTCTTAAATATGGAAATTATGTCATGATTTTATATGGAAATATATAGAGTAATTTCCTTTTGAAACTATCACTACTTCAGTAATAAGCCAGTTCGTAGTTCCATCCTGCCCATGATCAAAAGATTCTGCGCATGATCAGAAGAAGGTCATTTGACCAACATTTTCCATGAAGTAACTATGAACTGGTCTATTGGGGCTACAGTGTGTGACTCAAAGTCCTTGAGCATCATGTAGAGAAAAATGTTAAGAATATATCCCAAATCAAGAAATAAGTCAATTTTGAAAAATTTTGTTTCCTTGGGTCATGGATTTTGCACATTAAGGGAAAACCTAGGGGTAGAATTATGGGACTAAATAGGGGTTCCAAACCAAAATTTGATTTCATTATTGTTTTAAGGTTAGAATTCAATCACAATACAAGTGGAATGCCTCTGGCAGTCTCGCCTGCATTAGGCAGACCTGCCAACCTCTGGGAATGAAAGTGTATTCTGTGATAAAAAAGTGTATTCTTTTAAAAAAAAAGTGTAGTTCATAATAAAATGCGTGGCGCACTCACTCATCGCGGCGCTCAAGCTGCATGCCAGCTAAAATGCGGACTGCTCTTGCAGATGATTTTTTTTTATATTTGTATATCTCACCCTGGTTTTACAACAAAATGAATGAAAACAGACAAGTTACCTGAAATTACATTGATCTAATTACCATATTTTTGTAAGTTTTATGAAATAGAGACATAGAGAAAGAGATTATTTTCCTCAATAAATTAAGATTTTGTAAAAAAAAAGATTTTTAAAGAAAAAACGTACTGCCGTAATTCGGTTGCAAAAACATACTAAATACATGTATGCCAAAAACGTACTGGTTAGCAGATCTGACACAATTCGATATAGCAGCAGTGCTGACTTTGAAAACAGCTATTAAATAATTATTCACAAAAGAAAACAGTCATATGATAATAAAATACTATGTCCATTCTCCCTTGACCCAACATGACCTTTTACCATGATCATGTGACCTACGACAGGTGCAAAAGCAATCATTCATACATGTACTTGATTACCCTTATGTCTATGTTTCATGAATTAGATCCATAAACTTTGAAGTTATGATGCCATTTCAACAAATACCAGGACATGGCCAAAGTTCATTGACCCTAAATGACCTTTGATTTGTGTTACATGTATGTGACATGAAACTCATGCAGGATGTTCAATAATACTTGATCACCCTTATGTCCAAGTTTCATGAACTACATGTAGGTTCATATACTTTCTAAGTTATGATGACATTTCAAAAACTTAACCTTGGTTAAGATTTCAATGTTGATGACGCTGCTGTCGTCGCCACCGCCGTCGCCTATACTAGTCTCGCTCTGCTATGCAGGCGAGAGAAAAATGGAGAATGAAATACATTTAGCTCAAGTTATATAACAAAATATGTACCCCAAAGAAAAAAATTCATAATTTCTCTTAATTCAAACACATGGCTGCAAGATAAACAATAAACTAGAAATCATAAATTTCAAAATTGATAGATGAAATAACTCAATAATTACATGCAAATGATGTTGATTTCTTACACTAAATACAAAGCTCCATAAAGGATTTTCATCCAAATTAATAGAATTCCAGTACTCCTCTTCATCTGCATAGTCCCCTATACATCTTAACTTGTACTGACTACTAGATAGACGTCTACGCCTACACTGACCTCTACTTTTGTCCATGAAGAAATGCATGTCTAACAGTCTTACATGACAATCTAAAGTGTATCTTAACTTACAGGCAGCTACCAAAGAGAAAATAAATCAAATAAACCAACCTATTAGTATTACTCAAATTTTTTTACTCTTTCTGTTTTTTACAGTCCTTTTAATAAGGACTGACACTAATTTCCAAAAAGATATTATATTGTATAAAGAATAAAGTACTGTAGCTTACAGGCAGCAACCAGAAAGGAAAAACACTGACCTATTCCTCTTTGTTTTTCTCTTTCTGGCTTCATCCTTTCAAGCACAACGTAAACTAATTTCCCAAAAAGATCGCATAAAAATTCAAGTACTTTAATAGCTTACAGGCAGCAACCAGACATCTGCAGGAAATAAAATGAACTATTCCTCAAACTTCTCTACTCTTTCGGGTCTACAGTCCTTTTCAGGACTACACTCATTTCCAAAAGATACTCAAATTCAAAACCCCCCATTTCTTGCCTATTTTACTTCTTCCCTAACCACTTTTTCTCAGTCCTTTCCTGGACTTTACACATGATGTACCTATACCACCTTCATAAAAAGTAATAAAACCCTGCCCAAACCCCAAATCACATCCACAATAATAAATCTGATTAATATTGATTCCTTGATCTTTTGTATTTACTACATGTACAGTAGTCTACATGTATGTGACAATCAATAAATCATAGATAAGTACGTCATTGGTGTGTAAACAGAGGTCGTTTATCAATAGAATTTGATCCTTGGCCTATCATGGAGGAAATATGGAGGATCTGAAACAGGAAGTAGAAGAAGCATCAAAGACTCCAATCTTCACCTCAAATTATCAAGGAAACCATTGGTATTCAAGCCTTGTCATACATATACATATATGTACAGTATAATTCTGAGAATCAGTCAAGTAAGAATTTATGATAAGTGTTCTGAATGTACGCACAAGGTTTACTGAACAATAATTTTAATATATAATATACAGTCAACTCTGCATATAAAGTCAACCATCCGTATTAAAGCCAAATAATTGCCTTACATGAAACATTACTTCAAACTAGAATATGCATGATATTAACATATTTTTTTCATCAAATTTCTAATCCTTTCATCGTGTTTCTGTGGTCTGAAGAGATTCAACTATTGAAACAAGTGGAATGCCTCTGGCCGTCTCACCTGCATCACGCGGTTCAATATAGCAGTAGTGCTCACTTTGAATACTACTCTAACTCGCACAAGATGTTCAGTGATACATGGTTACTCTTATTTCCCTTTTTTATGAACTAGACCAATAAACTTACAGAGATATGATGGTTATTCAACAAAAAACCCAAACATGGCCAAAGTTCATTGACCTTACATGACCTATGACCTTGATCATGTGACCTGAAACTCGAACAGGATGTTCAGTGATACTTGATTACTCTTATGTACAAGTTTCATGAATCAGATCCATAAACTTTCAAAGTTATGATGGTAATTCAACAGATACACCCAATTCGGCCAAAGTTCATTGACCTTTGACCTTGGTCATGTGACCTGAAACGCACACAGGATGTTCAGTGATACTTGATTACTCTAATGTCCAAGTTAAATGAACTAGACCAATAAACTTTCAAAGTTATGATGGTAATTCAACAGATACCCCCGATTCGGCCAAAGTTCATTGACCCTAAATGACCTTTGACCTTAATCATGAGACCTGAAACTTGCACAAAATTTTCAGTGATGCTTGATTACTATTATGTCCAAGTTTCATGAATCACATCCATAAACTTTCAAAGTTATGATGGGAATTCAACAGATATCCCCAATTCGGCCAAAGTTCATTGACCCTAAATGACCTTTGACCTTGGTCATGTGACGTGAAACTCATGCAGGATGTTCAGTGATACTTGATTAACCTTATGTCCAAGTTTCATGAACTAGGTCCATATATTTTCTAAGTTATGATGACATTTCAAAAACTTAACCTCAGGTTAAGATTTCGATGTTGATTCCTCCAACATGGTCTAAGTTCATTGACCCTAAATGACCTTTGACCTTGGTCATGTGACATGAAACTCTAATAGGATGTTCAGTAATACTTGATTAATCTTATGGCCAAGTTTTATTAACTAGGTCCATATCCTTTCTAAGTTATGACGTCATTTCAAAAACTTAACCTCAGGTTAAGATTTGATGTTGACGCCGCCGCCGCCATCGGAAAAGCGGCGCCTATAGTCTCACTTTGCTTCGCAGGTGAGACAAAAAGAGACTCCAGTGTTGATCAGTTCCACACACAGTATACATGTATTCTCATGTCAGACTAAAGTTATCTAAAATTTGATCATATTCACCAAGGGTACCATCCTCAAACAAACAAGAATGAGGCAATATCATGGGGAAAGGGCAGTTTAAAGACTGGGAACACAGGTTCGTGCAGGGGAATAGGTACAAGTAATGAAATAGAAGTAGAAAAGGTGTCATCAATAGCTTACCGAGTCGATTGACCTTGCTCCATCTGGAATAGTAATATGAAAGTTATCTTCCTCATCCGTGTCAATATCATCTTCTTGGAAGTCAATGACAATCACATCATCCTCTTCAGGCAAAGAGCTTTGTGAAGATGACTTTGGAAAGTGTTCTAGGAAGTCATACCCATCTTCAGCCTCTTTCATATGGTCATCCCCAAGCTGCATGAGGATGTCTTCTGAAGAATGGGATGGGGAAGGCTTGTCAAACTTCTGAGAGTCTATCCTGACGGGAGGGGCAGGAGGAGCCCTACGTACTGGTAAAGGTGGTGGAGAACTGCTTGGAGGCAAGGGGATATTGGTGCCAGGCAAAGGGGGTGCAGGACGGGCTACAGAGGAAGGTAATGGAGGTGGGGAATATTCAGGCATGCCCTGATCAACAGAGATTGATGGTCCAGCTGGGACGCCGAGAGCTTGCGGAAGAGCGCGAGCAGCCAAGGTTGGAACAGGAGGAGGCGGACCTACAGGCATATCATTGTCAATGCTGCTTGATATTCCAGGTTGTGCTGCTGAGGCTGGCAGGACAGGACGAGCTGACGTTGGTACCGGTGGTGGGGGACCTTCTGGCATGTCTGGATCAGTGGTGCCTTGCGAATGCCTCTCCGGAGTTGGTGGTAGAGGACGGGCTGCTGAGGTTGGTATTGGTGGTGGAGGGCCTTCAGGCATGCCCCCTTCAATAGTGCTCAAAGGTCTTGCATCACCTGTGACACATTGCATCAATGGTAGATATGTAGCATCTTCAGAGGACTCACCAGCAGGAGGGGGATTCCTGTACTGAACAGAATGGACCTGAGGTAGTGGTCGCGATTCCGGTTCCCAGATAGCCCCATAGAGGCTCTCATTGTCGACGGATGTATTCAAATTTGTGGAATCTTCAGTAGAGTCTTCCTGGTTCAAAGATGTATCAGGGCTGGGGACACTCTCTTGACTCTGGGTCATGTCTCCCGACTGTCTGTAATCATCAAGAATAGAGATAATCTTTTCACTGTCAGTTGAGGCAATACTTGATAAGGTGCTATTTGGGTTTAATGACACACCATTGAAGGGTACATCACTATGATCAGAGTCAGGCCAATGTGTAGCTGATACCATGTGGGTGTCATCTTGGCTGCTCCTGCTCGAATGATCACTTTTTCTATTGGAATCTATTGAAGGTGATGAACCATCTCTGCTAGTGTTTGACTTAACAAGACTGTTATCAACTGACATGCTTTCATTAAGGTCCTTGCTGTCAATATTTGCATTCACTTCTGTAGTGTCATTCATCCATTGATCTAACATTTCCAGATCGGCTATTGAAGATATTGTATCATCCATAAGAGATATTGCAGGCACAGATGGTGCAACTTCAGAAGTAGGAATAGGTCGGGGAGGAAGGGGAGGGAGTTGGACAGAACCCTCTTCAGCTATCCCAGGAGGAAGTGGTGGTGGAGGGTTTCTTGTTTTGAGGAATTCATTCAAATTCTTTGGTTCTGATACTGATCTTGGATGTCGCAACTTCTTGCCAGGAAGAGGTGGTGGTGGTGAAAATTCCCCCTGAGCATCACTATCTTTCACCTTGGAGGAGGTAACTTCGGGTGGCTGTGGCACTGGTCTCTGATCTCCTCCCTTAAAGCTAGTAACATCAGGTGTCCGTGACACTGGCCTCTGTTCTTCCCCTTTGATAGAAATAACTTCAGAGGGTTGCGGCACTGGCCTCTGATCTTCCCCCTTGAAAGATGTAACTTCAGGAGGCTGTGGCACTGACCTCAGATCACCCCCCTTGAAAGAAGAAACTTCAGGTGGTTGAGGCACTGGCCTGTGAAGTAAATCATCCACAGGAAAATTGGGAGGATCACTTCTAACTGGTGGAGGAGGAGGAACAGGTCTTGTACTGAGATCAAGTCCTAGTTTGCTTTCAGGACCATCATGAGTAACAGTCGCAGCGGAGGGTAAGGGAACATCAGAAGTCACCAGTTTACTATCATTAAAAGGATTAAACGGGCTGGTAATAAGGGGATCAAACTGATCTAGATCATCAGGTTCATCTATTGCGCTAAAAGGATTTGTACTGACTGTCGAAACCACCTCCACACCATGTATGGCCTTTGCTTCTTCTTGAGGTTGACTAGCGATTGCAGCATCAGGATCAACTTGACTTGATGAGAGGGAAGACACTTGTGGAGGAAGAGGACCTTGTGGAAGCACTTGAGGTGGAACCGGAGGTGGTGCTCTTGGTTGAGGAACTGGTTTCCCCCTCTCTGGTAATGGTGGAGGGTTATTTCTCTTGCCTGTTCCTTGTTTAACCCTTGGCTTAGGAACTGGCTTTTGTGACCTAGGTCCAAGCAGTTCATTGTCACTTTTGCTCCTGAAAGAATCATTTAACATACATGTAGGTGTGCTCTTCTTAGGAATATCCTCACTTGACAGGCCCATCTGAGGTGTCAGCTCCATGTACTCTGTTTTATCAATACTAGGTTTCATGATGACTGGTTTCTTTTCCTTGCGAGGTGACGGTTTAGGCTGTCCAAGGACTGACCCATTGGTATTTGAATTCTGGCCAGAGAACTCCATGACAATGAGATTAGCCTCACTAGGCAACCTGCTCAAGATGCGCTTCTGATACCCCACTTGCGTGATTCCAAGTCGCACAAGGTCTGCCTCTGTGATGTGGCAGCACTTGGACAGGTCAGTATAGCCAGAGAAGAGGAAGTCATTGAGGAACTGGTTGAGATGGAGTGATTGGAGCCACTCTTGTACTGATGCTGGGCCGTTGCCAGACCCCGCCATCAATGCTCTTCAAGGGACCTTCTAAACGTTGGCTCTTAGTATACAGTATGGCAAACGAGGTGGAATTTTAAACCAGACTGGATTTCTGCTACATATTCGCTGTCCCCATTTTGATTAGCTTCATACACAGATCCACCCTGTAAAATGGAAGAGAAAGAAAATATCTGTTAAGTGGTAGCTCTAAAAAAAGTCATCAATATCATCTGCTGAGAACCAGGTAATTTATCAATTGAACCAAAGATCAAATATCACTGAATACTGATAGATTATTCATGTACTCAGCCTGTAAAAAACTTTCTGTTTCCATCAATAATCACTCTATTCATGCAATAAAAAAATATCAAATTCAAAATTGATTGCATATTGATTGGTCTTTTAGTGCAATGCAATATGCATGCAACACAAAATGTGTAAGAACTTCCACATGAGGGTATTCCATGTTTACAGTTCCTTTCTGGCTCTTAGCAGATGATATCCTGAGAATGATAGTGTAACATGGCAAAAACATAAATTATATATACAATCTATGCATGTACATGAATGTACATCAATTGTTGAAGTAGAGTGAACCTTAAAGGACAAGTCCACCCCAACAAAACCTTGATTTGAATAAAAAGAGAAAAATTCAACAAGCATAACACTGAAAATTTCATCAAAATCGGATGTAAAATAAGAAAGTTATGACATTAAAAAATTTCGCTTCATCTCACAAAAACAGTTACATGAACGAGCCAGCTACATCCAAATGAGAGAGTCGATGATGTCATTCACTCACTATTTCTTTTGTTTTTTATTGTTTGAAATATGAAATATTTTTATTTTCTTGTCATTGTCATGTGAAATGAAGTTTCATTCCTCCCTAAACACGTGGAATTCCATTATTTTTAACATTTTGTGCTTCAGGCAATGAGGTCCTAATCATCAAATTCGTAAAAATTGAAATATTGTATAATTCAAACAATAAAAAACAAAAGAAATAGTGAGTGAGTGACATCATCAACTCTCCCATTTGGATGTAACTGGCTCGTTCATATAACTATTTTGTTACAAATAAGAGAAACTTTGAAATGTCATAACTTTCTTATTTTACATCCGATTTTGATGAAATCTTCAGCATTGTGCTTGTCTGATTAGATTGATTCAAATCAACATTTTTCTGAGGTGGACTTGACCTTTAAGCACCTGTGTCCAGAGGCCACCTAGGCCAATCACTTTTACACTTGCCCAAAAGGCAACAATTTTTGTGTCCCTCAAGGCTATTTATCAATACAAGTTTCACTAGACAGGCTTGTGTACATACATGCACAGTACATGCTGGGAAGAAGTCACTGTACAGTGTGCATTCAAACTTTAGCAAAGACGACTTGTCTCTACTTCGTTCTCATATCCTTTTCCCAGGGGGGCCACTTCTATTGAAGAGTGGATACCATGCGCGACCATGGGGTCTCGAAAAGCACCCTAAACACGTAAATTCCATATTCTGAAAATGCACCCCTTAACAAGTATTGCCATGTGAAACCCTACCCTTAACAAGTATTGGAAACAAAACAATACTCTTGGCAAATATTTCCTGAAATGAACCCCTAAACAAGTACAGGAATGTTTTATTGTTATGTCACGGGTCCTTCGGTCGTCGGTTTTACCTTCATTTGGTTTAGGGTGCGTTTATTCGACACTTTTTTACCCTAGAATCATGATTAGAATCATGATTCAAATCACGATTCTGCAGAATCACGATTGCGTTTAGTCGAAAGTGGAAATAAACGTCTTTCAAATCACAAACATGAAACACGGAAAAAGGGGCGTTTGGAAAGACGTTTCTGTAGAATCACGAACGAAAAAGCTCGTATAAACGATATCGTGATTTGAATCATGATTCTATGACGTCATTGTGTCGTGCTTCTTCCGGGTTCGACTCAAAGGCGCGCGCTGTGTTTCGTGCAGGTTAATTAAAATTTTTGTGTAGCAGTATTGCCAGTATGTACTAGTACCGGTATATGCCAATTGTCACGTGCATTTAGGAATTATCATTCTGTGTATTGTACCCCGGGGTTGTACTGTAGCGTCATTTGTATATTTCATTGTTTTCATCAATCATATCTTCAAGTTCCAAAGGCACAAATTGGACTGACGACGAACTCAGGGCTCTGCTTGTGCTTTGGCCTGAAGCAAAAGCATCCCTTACCGGGATTCACAGAAATAAGACGAAACGAATCCCTTTCAGCGGCGCTTGCGAGGGAGGGATTTCTACTATTTCTACGGAGATGTGGCACCGCCTGTCGAGACAAAATTAACAGAATTCGTGCCCAGTACTACGGCTACTGAACACCATTTTCGATGAACCGACAAGATTTAATACAAGTAAACAAAAACAATACGAGGTACAATACACGGAATTCTGGAAGTAAAAGATTTATTTTTCGGAAGCCGAGTAAACGTTGCACAAACGATCGCGCGTTAGCTCGGGCGGCAGCAAAAATCTAGCAGCCGACTTGAAGTTAGAAACACGCGCGAAAATGTTGACCTATACTTCCTGGGTCAAACTGCGCACTGTGATGCGCACTGGATCGGCCCGAATTCAGGGAGAAACAGCGTTAGAAAGATGGTCGTATAAACGCTGATTCTGTCAGATCGTGATTCATGTTGCTGTTTTGAATTATGATTCAAATCGTCATTCAAATCATGATTCTGGGTTGAGGTCGCATAAACGCAGCCTAAGTATGACCGCACCTTCTACACTTCGTGCAAATCGGACTCTAATCAAGTAGTGTTGGGGCAAAAACCCGGGCAAAAAGGACATCCTTTATAAAACATTTTAATTTTGTTTTATCATCCCTGTAAATTTGACCCCACGTAATTTTCATAGCGAAATAGATACCCTTTTTTTATTATTTTTGTGTCTTTGACACCCTTATCACGTTACCTACGTAACATGCCCTATCTTGAAAAAGACATCCTTTTTACGTGTTTTTGGGGTCGCGCATGGTATCCACTCGTCTATGTAAGTGGCCCCCCCCCCCGATCCTTTTGTACTTTGTCCTCATAATATCATCAAGCATTTACAATAAACAAATGCTTCAATATCATATTAAATCCTCTGGACCTCTACTACATGTTCATTGTAGGCCTTCATGTCAAGTGTAGTCACACCAATAAAAATGACCCAAGACCAATCAAATTCATTCTATTGGCATATCACTGATTAGTTTCTGTTTCATATGATAAAGACAGAATCAACACAGACCTTCTATAAAGTAACACATAACATGCACATACATGTATCATTCAATTCTAAATTAGAATAGCTGCCATATTTATTATGACACACCTCTCACCAAATCAAATGCTCAGAGCAAAATATAAACCATGCTTCATAACAACAAATTCCCTTAATCAAATACACTGTATTGGCTTTCAATAGCAAGTTAAATCCTACAATAGGCCTACTGGCTTCTGCACCTGTATTCTAATGTAGAGACTTTGTACGTTAAGTTCTAGACTCATTTTCAAGAATTTATGGAAGTGGGAAATCCCAAAGTTCAAGAGGTTACCATGAATTACAGTGAATTCAAAAAGAAAGAAAAGAATGAATATCAAAGTCCTATTTTTCAGTGTTCTGTTCGGAAGCAAAACTATTGGAAATCTGTGAAGCATAGGAAAAACATTCTTTCATAATCAAGTCATGCTGGTCTATGCAGGTGTTAGGGGTTATTAGAAGACCTTTCACATAATGATATTTATAATAATATGCAATTTCCACCTTTAACTTCACCCCAGGGGGGGCACTCAGTATATAATGCATAGTGGGTATGTGCCGCGGAGGGGACCCCCATTTTCACACTCAAATTTCCGTTCCAAGGCATAGCATTTTTGCCTTGTTGAGAAAAAGAACAAAGAAATCCGCTCCAAAGCTTCGCATATTTTTCGTTACGCCGCTCCGATCGCATTGAATGAGTCGAATTTTGGTGAAAAGCGGCCGCAGAGCTCCCCCGGCGGAGGCCGCGCTAGTTCCATAGGGATGCATACGCGCTCACACGCTGGCGATCCGTTCCAAGGACCCCCGTTTTCACAAACATTTGTCGTCCGAAGCACGTTCCGAGGACCCTCCTTTTTACAATAAGCCCGCTCCAAGGCCCCCGTTTTTTGTCTCGCCCGCGGCACACCCCCACCACATTTTTGGTCGAGTGCCCCCCCCCCCCCCCGGGAACTTCACACACAAGCCCAAGGCAAATGGAAAAATTCTCAATCTGTATTCACATTGTAGGTGTAGTTCAAAATGGTTTATAGGCCTCCCTCCTTTACTTTATTAAAATGTGGCTACCAAGCTTAAAACCTGGTCTTCTTATCAAAATAAACACATCCTATGCATAAGTTTTTAAGTGTTATTTATTAAAACTTGATGAAATCAATCAACTAAATTCCAACTCACTGATTGAGTCAATAAAGTAGAATTTCAAAGGCGACATTCAAAGAAGAAAGAGTAAAGAAATTCTTGTACAGATCTGATAGAACTTTAGTTAAATCTTCATGACTTCATTTTTATAGAAAGTACTAAAGGAAGAGGCAGGACTTTTTTTCAGATGAATTTGTAAATATTGAATTTTAAAGATGGAATAACTATTTCTTCTTTAATATAAACTGAGAAACTTTCCTAATCCTAGTGACTTGTGTGGGTTTTGACCGACTAACACAGATATCCATGTACATGTACATGTACTTGATAATATGACCAATGGATTCTGACAAACAGAATGCCCATGTTTTGATTGGTACAGTACAATGCAACCTTTCCTGACCTCCAACATTCCAATCAAACCAATAATTCTACCTACTCAATTTCCATCTATTTGATGTTAAAGGGGAAGTTCACGCTGAAGAGAACTTTGTTGTAAAAATAGTAGAAAATATTGGTGAAGGTTTGAGGAAAATCCGTTATAGAGTAAGAAAGTTATTAGAGTTCAAAGTTTTGGATTTGTGACATCATAAACGAGCAGCTGCCCCATGTGTTAGGTACAATGTAATATAAATGCATGAATTTCAAATTTTGTATGGTTCCTGATGACCTAATTTTGTTTTCTATTCATGATCGGGTGTGAAATGATTTGTAAATTGATATACAAAAGGTACAGTGAAAACCATTTTCAATTTTTTGAGAAAATGACATTTCATTGATTTTTTCCCAATCGCTATGTACATTAGGAATGCTGCTCCCATACATGTATGACGTCAAAAATCAAATAATTGAAATTCTAATAACTTTTTAATTGTTTAATGAATTTTTGTCAAACCTTCAGCAATATTTTTTATTATTCTTTCTGCTATTTTTACAATAAACTTTTTGTCAGGGTGAACTTCCCCTTTAACTTTGTAACTCACTTCAGCCCCATTCAGAAAACCCAAATGTACAGGTATTTCATATGCATTGAAGTTCTGAATGTCTTTGGATCTAATATGTAGGCCACTGGGGACGTTTCACAAGGCTGCTCTGATGTTGTGAATGATTTTATGAACTATTCAATTATGGAAAGCCAAATGGGGATTCTTAATCATTTTCCAAAAATCTCCTTTTGTGTAAATTTGATTTTGAGTCCGTATCAATCAGGCAAAACAATTCTTTCTTTTCCTTTAAGGGCTACTTTTCACAATTTACTGTCTAAATCTGCAACATTGGGGATTTCCTTCTTTTTTTAGTTTCCAGGGCTCTTGATATTGAGCCTTTCAGGATTAAATCGCCCTTAGCCCCCATTTACTTTTTTTCCTGGTACCAATACATGTACCTCATTGTACAGACCTACTGTAGCCTACATACATGTACGATACATCCAGTACAGTGGCAATGATCAGTTATTCTTTCAGGCCTCCAGATAACAAAAATGAATGAATAAACTTTTTAAATTGTGTTCACTAATCGATATTGAATGCATTATGGCCTGACTGGGCTCCATCAGGTTCCATGCCACAAATTTTGTAAAACACAATTGTAAACATTCCCAGTTCTTGTTCATAAATTACCTCTCGTGTGAACTTGTGAAGAGGCTTGCTGAAGGCCAGACAATGTCTACCATTTTTATACCAAGCTATTCTCTATCTCGACTCTACCCAGCTGGAGCTACCAGGAGGCAGTCATATGACTCATCTTTTAGAATCAAAACTAGTCATAAAGGAGGTCTCCAACCTGTCCAAAGTTCTGAACACACACAAAAAAGATAACTTTGGTACTAAATGACAAGAACTATTTCAAGTCTAAAAGGATGATTACTTTTCATGTTTTCACCTTCATGAACTGAATAAAAATGTATCCTTCACCAAAGAATTTTAAAGACAAAAGGCCTACATGTTCCTGTGGCTGAGCACTTTCAAAATCTCCACTCTATCCTAGATCATCTATAGACATTTTAAAGTTGCCTACATTGTGATGTAGTATGCACTTGGGAAAGCAAGATTTGATTCAAGTATAAATCATACAACATGAGAGAACTTCTGCCAGTTGCCATTCAGTCACATTTACAAAACAAAAAAAGTGTGTATCGAATTACAGGCTACCATTATTAAAATAAGCTTCAATAATTTGGGATGCTCCGGGCTGAAAATATTTATATAAATACATGTAGAGTAGAATCACAGAGCAAAATGCAGAAAATTTCATCAAAATCGGATAATGACAAAGTTATTGAATTTTAAACTCTAGCAATATTTTGTGAAATATACACATTGTCATTAATATTCATTAGATGGGCTGATGATGTCAAATCCCCATTTCCTTTTTCTTATTACATGAAATCACAATTGTTTCATTATTTCATGTGTATAATGAAATAAAGTTGCAGCAATGATGCACTATACATGTATCAGTTTTCAATCTTTTTTTTAGTTCATGGAGGAAAAAATTTGAGTATAAAACCTAATTTCATATCATAAAATACGGTACAAAAGGACAAGTATATGAAATCATCATTTTGCTCACTGAATATTCATAAAGAACTAGAACTATTTCAGCAAAAATGGAAAACTTTGAAATGTCAGAACTTTGTTATTCCTTGTGCGATTTTGATCAAATTTCCAGTGTTTTGTTTAGTCTGATTTTCCTTTATCTGTTCAAATCATATATATTTCAACCTGGAGTACCCCTTCTAATCATTCAGGCTACAAAATTCTGAATCACAACACATTCCCCTCAATGCTGGCTAATACAAAGAAAGAGATCGTGAAGGGACAGTACTTACTGTACACTGTACAGGTATGTTCAGACAATCTGTAATGTGCTTTCACTGAGCTACATGTACATGTACATATCCCACATTTTATAATATACATTCAAAAGAGGAAGTGAAGTACATGTATGCAATACTTTTACAATGTTAAAGTTATGTTACATTATACATGTGTATAATGTAAAGCTTTAAAGGCCAGGTCCATCACAATACTACGAAACTAATTTGAAGAGAAATCAAACCAGCATACATGTAACACTCTAGATGTCATCAAAGTCAGCTGAAATATATAACCAAGAAAGTTCTATACTACATTCATCTATCCTGTTAAAATCACGCTCTTTGGACAACAAATTTCACAACACAAGTGATATCATAAAATCAATGAAATCTAAAATGTTGTTATCTTCGTCTTCTTTTCTTTTCATTCCATTTTTGTAAATTGGGTACAGTCACAGTGTGTACAGAAGCCCTTGACTGAATCTTTAATACTTCAAAACAGGAGAAAATGTGAAACATGAAAACTGTAATTGCCTCTCTCATTTGCATACTATTGATTTGAAATGGTTTGATTTGATTAATAGTGGATTTGATATGATTGTTTGATTTTATTTGACTCTATTCTAAGATTGGATTGGAGTGGGGTTTTTTCCTTCTGCATTTTAATACACTTTTTCACACACATTTTAAATCAGATGTTACAAAATGTTCTTTTTTCATCTTAAATGTTTACCACTTCATTGAGCACTATATTACACTTTCAGAATAAATTCCATAATGAACACATTTGAAGGGGAAGTTCAACCTGAAAAAAAGTTTATTGTAAAAATAGCGGAAAAATAAAAAAATATTGCTGAAGGTTTGAGAAAAATCCATCAACTGACGACGGACGCCACAGCAGCTCATTTGGCCCTTCGGGCCGGATGAGCTAAAAATTGAAATTTATGCATTTTATATGACATACATGTAAAATGGGGCAGCTGCTCGTTTATGAGGTCACAAATCAAAAACTTAAAATTCTAACAACTTACATGTACTTTACTAATCCAAAATGAATTTTCCTAAAACCTTCACCAATATTTTTATTATTTTTTCTGCTATATTTACAACAAAGTATTTTTTCCACTAAATGACTCAAACCAGACAGGGAAAACACCAATTCAACCCAGAGACAGATACTCACCCATGCATAACATTCAAAATGCGGAGTTAACATTTTCTTTAAAGAGGTGATTGACATCACTACTTTAAAAGGGAAAACCCCATACATTGTACATTGTCCAGGAGTAGAAACTTGGACATTAAATGTACATGTAGGCTATATATGAGAAGTTTGATTGAGGAGATATAGGTGACATCTCCTTGGTTTAATTACTCCTTGACCCTGCCCAAGCCTATTTGTAAATTTTTTTGTTCAAAATCTATCTTTCATTCTCTACCATGTTTGATTTCTTGATGCACATTATTTACATTTAATACAATCAAACCCTGATTGTATTCCAGCAAAGGGTGGTACATCTACAATTCCTGGTTTTAAATAAAATCAACTTCAATCAAAATAAATCAAGGAAAATCACACAATTCAGCTGATTTATACACATGTAACTGTAAGTACAATAACACAGGAACACTTTTTCCCTGGAGTTTCACAAAATTATCTAAATCTATAGATAAAAGTGTTACAGTAAAATATCAGACATTGCCATGTTTTAGAGATTCTGCATGGTATTATCATAGAGATTATGTACATGTAGGTCTATAGTATTTACAGGACAATCAGATACACCCCCCCCCCCTTGTATCCATTCATCCTGAAACATAATAAAGGGAATGTCTAGAATTAAACTCAAATTACAAATGTATGCAAGAGCAAAAACTACAAACATGTATCCCTCAAAAATAATGTCACAACATAAAAAGTTTTTAAAGTTATTACCGGTAGTCTGTTGTCCTTTGATGGATTTTCACCAAACTTTTTATGTCAGGGTGGACTTCCCCTTTTAAAAAATTTAGCAGAATACATGTATGTACAGTACATTAAAAAGGAATGTACTGTCATGATAAAAATGTAGGACAAAGATCCTGATCCACCCTTCCACCAAAAGTTTTAGACTATTAATCCTATTTAAGTATACCTGTCAGACCTCCTAACAGTTCGCCAATCAATGTACACCACTCAGGCTGCGTTTATGCGACCTCAAGCCAGAATCATGATTTGAATCATGATTCAAAACACAAACATGAATCACAATATCACAGAATCAGCGTTAAGACGACCTTCATTCCAATGCTGTTTCTCATTAGATTTGGGCCAATCCAGTGCGCATCACTAGTGCGCAGTTTGGCACAGGAAGTTTTTCGCACGTGTTTCGGCTCTCGTAAAATCTTTTTGCTTCCAGAATTTAGTCTATACCTCATTTTGTTTACTTCTATCATATAGGGTCCATATCTATTCATCTTGTTAGTTTATCCAAAATGTTCGGAAGTGAATTTCAGCGTAGATCCAATTTAATATTGATACTGTATACTCAACAACAACTGAGATCATTGTCTGCCCAGTTAATTCATTTACTAGGACTTGAAGTTGAAGACATGACCAAAAAATGAAAAGTAGTGGACGATGCGATGACCGACACAGAACTTGAACATGACAAGAAATGCACGCATAGTACATAATCATGTACACTGTACATACAATAAGCATATTGAGCACCTTGAGCTTGGCAAGAGTCAAACCGAAAGTAGCCTGACGCAGTGAGGTCATACATGTAGAATCATGATTCAAATCACGATATCGTTTATTCGAACATTATCGTACGTGATTCTGCAGAAACGTCTTTCCAAACGCCCCTTTTTTCGTGTTTCATGTTTGTGATTCTAATCATGATTTTATTCAATTTCGACTAAACGCAATCGTGATTCTGCAGAATCATGATTTGAAACATGATTCAGATCATGATTCTAGGGTAAAAAAGTGGCAGATAAACGCACCCTTAGTCATCATCACATATCCCTCTTCACATCCCCAGACATTCAAATCAGTAGGGGATAGGTCATTTTCTGCATTTGCCCCAAAATATTGGATTACATGTAGATTACCCAATGAACTTTAATATTCTATTGATGAGTTTATCAAAGAAGATGCTTACATGTTTATCTTATTTGTTTCAATATCAAATCATATTGCAAGTTGTGTTTCATTTTGTGTATTTTTGTGACTTTTGTCTGTTTTTACAGATTGTACTGGTTTTGTCATTTGTACAGCGCTTTGCAACTTTTGAAAAAAGGCGCTTAATAAGTTATTGAACATATAGGATAGGTGCCCAGCCTTATGTGCCCACATCATCCCCCCCCCCCATCCACTAGCACCACCTTCCAAGGAAGTTCCAACCAAAGAACCCTCAATTCTATCAATACTTGAATAAATGAAAATTATGTAAACCTTATTAAAGCAGGTCATTGACAGCCACATCGGCAATCGCTCAATAAAATATTTCAAATGCCAGTCCACCCCAACAAAGAGTTGACTTGAATAAAAAGAGAAAAATCAAACGAGTACAACACTGGATATTTCATCAAAAAGATCGGTTGTAGAATAAGAAAGTTCTACCCCTTTCATTAACCCATCCTCCAATTATCCGCCTAAGAGTAATGCGGATAATTCAATAAAAATTGCATTCACAAACTCAGAAAATAATCTGTACTATTTTTCTACAAGCGCCCGACCTGAAAAAAGGCGGATAATTGTCATGGCAACTGCACACGCCCCCTCTAATGGAGTTGCATTGCAAAAGGTTGACCTTGTGACCGCACCATGGCAATTATCCGCATTACTTTGGAAATGCGTTCATAAAGTCAAAATGCTGCTATTATGCAGATAATAGCAGCATCGAAATAATGCGGATAACTCTGGTCACCGTCCTCCTCCGAATTTTAGGACCAAATTATGCTGCTATTATCCACATAATTGGGTTTATGAAAGGGGTATTCGGACATTTTTAAGTTTCACTTAATTTCACATAAGTTATATGAACATCCTGGTCTGTATGCAAATGAGGGGACTGATGACATCACTCACACACTATTTCTTTTGTATTTCATTATATGAAATATGATTTATTACTCAATGTCGGTTGAAACTATTAAAGTTTCATTCCTCTCTGAACACATGGAATTACCATCCCCTGTAACATTTATATGGTTCAGTCAAGTTGGGGCCACGTCCATTCACGAGTGGATACCATGCGCGACCATGGGGTCTCGAAAAGGACTCTAAACACGTAATTTCCATATTCTGAAAATGCACCCCTTAACAAGCACAACGAACAATTGTCCATAGACTGTGTACAACGGATAGATCGTCTCCGCACAGCGATTCGAAGACCGCTGATTGGTCAATCGCGCAGATCACGTCATGACCACGTGGTCCCAAAAATAATTCCTTCGGACTGCGTGCGGAAGTATCGATAGCGATAACGATATCCGGTCACGTTGTGTACGCCGTAAATAGTTTTGGTTCGTGATCGGATCGCTCCGGTATCGATCGAAAATTATCGAAACTCTGCAATTTCATGCATATTCAGGCGACGCTCCGAAACCCGGAAGCCAATTGACTTTGTGCACGTTGCGATAGACTCTACAAATTCCAACGAACACGATGGCATATAGACGCTAATTCGTAAGATTTTGACGGAAAAGCAAGAAGTAATCGAAATTCGCTTACCTGTGCAGTATCGGTGAGAAAATAGATCCTCCGAGAATACCTTTCATAATTCATATAAAATACGGGAAAGTGAAATTCTAGGTCGATTTTGGTACGAGGTGATAGAGAATTGCACACTTGTTTTGGTGGAATTCTGTGTGGGGAAATAAAAGGCTTGCACTGCGCATGCTTACTATATTTTCATTCATAAATTGGTTCTCGGCAGGGGCTGGATGACGTCATGTAATAAGCAAAACTGTACACGACCGCTACGTTCACGCTCCGCTATCCGTTGTACACAATTGTTCGTTGTGACAAGTATGGGCGTGTGAAACCCTATACCCTTAATAAGTATTGGAAACAAAACGATACTCTTGGCAAATATTCCCTGAAATGAACCCCTAAACAAGTACAGGAATGTTTTATTGTTACGGGTCCTTCGGTCGTCGGCTTTGCCTTATTTGGTTTAGTACGACCCCACCGTCTACCCCTCGCGCAAATAGGACTCTAAACACGTAGTGTTGGGGCAAAAAGGACATCCTTTACAAAACATTTTAATTTCGTTTTATCATCCCCGCAAATTCGACCCTAAACACGTAATTTTCCTAGCGAAATAGATACCCTTTTTTCATTATTTTTGTGTTTTTGACACCCTTATCACGTTACGTACGTAACGTGCCCTATCGTGAAAAGGACATCCTTTTTACGTGTTTTTTTGGTCGCGCATGGTATCCACTCGTCAATGTAAGTGGCCCCCCCGGGGGTTCAGTCAAGTTGGTCTTTAATATTGTCAAATCTATAAAAATTGAAATAGTGTGTGTATTTCAAACAATAAAAAACAACAGAAATGGTGAGGGGCATCATCGACTCTCATTTGCATGTCACACTATCTAGTCTATGCACCACCACAGAACTCTGGAACTGAATGCAATTTAACGTGCATTACACTATTGAATGATAGTGACACATATCTTAGCTCAGCCTCACTCAGCTCTGACACTGGTCATGCTGGTAATCACCGTAAATTGGTATTCATCACAAACATACCACTACCACCCGAGCGGTGGCCAGCTGCGAGATACGCCGAAACGCTCCCGAGAACAAAACTTGAAATTACCGATGCACTGACGGGCGTGGTGAGAAAACAACATAACTAGTAAATAACATTAGAATCACTTACCCATTTGTCATATTCCACGTCTTGAAATAAAAGAGAGAAAATCCACCGACTATTTATTCCACAACTAGCTGAAGTTACTAATTGCTAGGGCCGTTTACAATTATTGGGTAAACTTTACTTCCGTATTTTTCTTTTTTTTTATTCCGTATTGCTCGTAGGTACCGGTAGTCTTCGTTAAAGGATTCGAGTTTGATCGAGGAAAATATTCTCCAGCTAAGATATTATTGACATAATTTCCAATGGACATATTCACGCGGCGCATGACGCCATATCACCATCTCATTCATCGGGACGAAATAAAATGACTTAAATATCGATTTTTACAAAGTATGAATATTTGAAAGTCAAGAAGTGATTTATATAACATCGAAACAATTACAAATTTCGAATAACAACTTGATTTGCCTTTTTTCTGGCTCAATCGGGAGAGCATATTGTGAAAATTATAAAAATTGCCACAACAATATAGATACAAATCGGACAGATTGGATTGGGTCAGTTAAATGTTTCTCAGGCCACATGCCATATACATATGCATGCCTTAAGGACCCTGTAACTTTTCTCAAGGGCACATTTCTATAATACTGACAGCATGCACCAATGGGAAGTGAGGCTGAAAATAAGATATGATTTGAACGGATAAAGTGAAATCATACAAAAAACGGTCTGACAATTTCATCAAAATCGGACGAGAAATAACTATTGTGACATTTTAAAGCTTTTCATTTTTTTTTGGCGATAAAACACTTAGTCCTCGCGAATTTGCAGTGAGTAGGCCTAAAGTGAAGCTGATGATGATCAAATTCACAGTTCCCGGTCACAGTTATTCTTTTGTAAAGTTTATCATGCCCCCGGGATCATGCCTTAGGCTATTCAAATTTTGTCCAAAAAGAGATTTGAAAAATTGACTAACAATAATTGATTATAATGCATAAACTACGGCATTGCTGCAACTTATTTTGTTAGACAAAGGCTCCTGTCAAAAATATTAATAATAACTAATGCAATAACATCGTTTTTTAATCAGATTTTGATGGAATTATCGGCGTTTTATTGCTTTTATACATTTTTCAGCCCAGAATACCCCTTTGAAAAATGACAATCATAATGAAAGAGGCCGTGCAATAAAAAAAATCAAACAAGCAAACAAACAATAATACACCCGTCCCCCCCAAAAAAAAAAAAAAAAATTCTTGGAACTGGAACGGGCCGAAAATTGAATTGAAAAACTTAATTGTCCATCATTCTTTTTTCCGCTGGCTTACACACAATATGAAGATACAATACAAACAAATGGTAATAACATGTCAACATATATTTGTTTTGACTTAGGTATACAAGATTAAAATTACAATACACAAGACTTTGAATTACAGTTAGTCCAACGGTTAGGGTCTGGTTAAATTAAGAATCATTCATATTTTATAATAATTATGGTTATAGTTATCGGCAAAAGATTAGTAAAGCCTTTCGAAAGCTGGTTTATTGCAAATACTATTACAATATTGTATTAGAGAGTAATAGGAGTGCGTACATATGTGTCTGTTTCCAAAAGATAACCTCTAATTAATATAAGTAAAGTCAGAATTTATCTATTGTGATTATTGAACTATCAACTAAAAAGAGTAGGGTATTGATTACGGGCGACTTCATATTTCCTCAAAGAATCCCCACTACACTATCCCCCTAGGCTTTTCCTGACATAGCATCTCATCAGCACCTCCTCCGATTACCCTTTTGGTCGAGGGGCTCGTCTCTTCACGGGCCCCAGATTATATATATATATAGTTATGTAAATAGGAAAAATATGAAGAGATAATAAAAAAAAGAGAAGGAGAAAAAGCAATTTATAAAGCACTGTAAAAATGTTCTTCAAAATTTGAAGCATGATGTTTATGTCCCTCGCTCTCAGAATATTGTTTATAACCTTAAAAAAATGTTTAGACAACTTTTTTAAAAACGTGCTTAAAACTTTAAGCATTTCATTTTTCTTACTACTTTGAAAAGGGTCGTGTATGTGTTCAATTGTCTTGCCCCAAAATTTATCGAAAGCTGGCCCTGGCACCCCTGTTTACACGTAGTTTCCTTGTACTTACCTAAAGAAATTTTATTAGATTAGATTTGACTTGGTTTGGATCGAACTTGACTTGACTTGGCTTGATTTGCTTTGTTTGCTTTATTTATTTTTATTTTATTTTATATTATTTTATTTTATTTTATTTAATTCCATTTCATTTTATTTTATCTTATTTTATTTTATTTTACTTATTTCATTTTATTTTTTAAAACTTTATTTCAATATTCAGCGTCACAAATTATGTTGACACTCATATCAAGAGCCCTATTATTACCAGGAACAATTAAATAGTAAGGCCATTGGGAGAGTAAACAGGGGGACTTTTGGCAACTTTGTTACAAAACAGGTCATATAATTGTGGTGTTTTCGATATACAGATTGGAAAAATGAGGGCTAAACAAAGAACTGAGAACTGATGCCTATCATGGAATTTAAGTGCTTCTCTGCCTCCTTATATGACTATAATTTTCCCCATTCATGAAACAAAATATCACATAAAGTGGTAATAATGTATCCCAAAAAGGAGATTTGGAATTATATTCTTTGAAGTTTTCAAAAGAAAGAAATTTAAATATTCTCTATATGATGTCATTTTCTAACGATTGATTCTATGTTAAAATATGAATTTAACAGATTGTGAATTTAGTGACTTGTCTTGATAATGTTATCGATATCATAATAAAAGACCTTTAAACATGTGCATCTTAAGATTTTTTTCGAAGAATATCAATAATTTACACGAAATGATAACCATGCAAGGCTTCTATATTTATTTATTATATATATATTTGATATATGCATACTTATATATCTAATCTGAAATTTTACTCGTATAAGAAACTGGATATGAATCCATTATAATCCCAATTTTGTTTCATAATAATTATGGCAAGAAAAGACGATGTATTTTTTTTTAAGGTTCTACATAAATTATACCGTAAGAATTTGAATAGATCAGCTGGCACGTAATAGAAATTCAATTCAAAATTGTTTTGTTCTCGATAATATGAAGATATTCTATTTTTTTTAAACTGAAAAGATGCTTTTCTTTTTGACAATAAATCTTATTAATCAAAAAATATATTCAACTACTGCTTTGATATTGGAAACTGCAACACATACAGACAATATCAAACCCAAATTCTATTCTCAGCAACAGAGGGCGTTTTTGCATTTACAAAGTCTGTCACATGAATCGTATTGTTCAAATCATTAATTTGACTAGAATAACTAGCATAACTTTGTTGAGTTTTATATACCATAAAAGCATAAGACATATCAAACATGAATGAATGTATTACAAATGAAAAAATAATAGAGGTTAAAATGTTTAAAGTTTGCACCCTTGGTATCCAACCCTTTCCTAATTCTTCATTATTCTTGTATTTTAAATATGATTAATAAAAGAAACAGGTTAGTGTCTCTGATCATCTCATGATTTGGATAAGTTTTTATTATCATTTTTGTTTAAAATTATTTTAAGAAATAAACATTCCTAGTCATTTGCTAGAAATTAAATTGTCAATACTAGATATTTGGGTCGAGTTATTGTTTTTGTGCAATATTATGCAAACAAATCTCCATCTCTCTCTTATTTTTTTGCACCTCCCTTTCCCCCTTCTCTCTCCCTCTTTTTGAAATTTCCCCTCTCTCACTTTCCCTATCACCATCTCGAGTTATCCACTCTCCTCTTCTTCTCCTTCTACTATTCCTCTTTCCTCTTCACCTTTTTCTTCTCCTCACCCTTCTTCTTCTCCTCCTTCTTCTCTATCTTCTTCTATTCCTTCTTCTTCGTCTTCCTCTCCTCCTCCTTTCATCTTCTTCCTCTTCCCCTCCTCCTCCCTTTTCTCCACCTTCTCTTTGTGCTTTCTCCTCCTCCACTTCTTCTTCTCAAAAAAGTGATAAGATGACTTAGACAAAAAACACAAGATGATGAAGCAACATATTTTAGTGTGCTTTCTCAACTTTATTTTAAAAATACCAAGAAGTCTGTACAGTGTGGAAGCTAGCCATTCAGGTTTTACATATACATGTACTGTACAAAAAGTACTTCACATATAAAAATCGACATTTTGCTTTTCATGTTTAAATATTCCATTTCAAAATTTCCTTTCCACATCGAGCGACAAAAATAATAACAATCTGATAAAAATAGTCATAAAAGAATTGCCTAGATCATATTAAATCACAGGAAAATGCCCCATTTATAGTCTATTTAATGTATCCTTTTCGGGAAGAAGTGAAAATGAGCAGACGCGAGTAGCAGATCCATTGCATATATGCAAATGTTCACATCTGATTAGAAAACATGCTTCCCAAATGCAGCGGTCACTTGTTCCATAGTATCTGGAAATTGGTAGCAACTGCTCGGGCAATATTTTACTCCAGCCTAAATGCTCCTTAGTGTATTCTCATTTACAGGAAGTCTGAGTTCATTAGTAGCAGAAACTGCACTTTAGTCTGACATTGATAACGATGATAACTCAAATATTCTTTGTAGTATGATATATTTTGAAAAGCCTTGTTAATGCTGTGTACAAGGCTCCACCTAATGTACAATTCATGCAAACTGGTCTTGTGTCCGTTGAGATACATGCACAGAAGCATACGTTTCTTCCCCGACATAAGACATGAAACTTACAGGGTTATACGAAACAGCCACAATAGTGAAATTTGATCGATCTTTCGTTGATATAGAGTATACAATGTACTGCATATTGCAAACATGAAAGTGAAAAGTAAAATAAGACAATATTTCAGCAAAACTCATACGTAGGCCTGTATTCTGAATGACGTCCAGTTTAACAGCTAAGGCCATGGCCTAAGTCTGTATTAAGTTATGGGGAGCCAAACATTTCAACACTTGCTTTTTTTTTCTTTCCTATGTTTACTTATGCTCCACCCTCATGCTTTAGATGGTGAAGAAAACTTTTGGTTGCCATATTTTCAACTTTTAACAAGAGCTGATAAATTCAACTTGTACTGTAAATTATTTGTGTCATGGTTGGTTTTCCAAAGTAGACCCCAACTTTAGACCAGAGGTTACATTAAAGCAGTTCAGAATACGGACCATCGAGTACACAGGCAGATACACTCTCATTGCTTTTGATCATTGCAAGGCCTAATATAAAAAGAATGATCAGGAAGAAAAAATTGTTCATTTTGACATTATCTTTTACAGAAATGCATACACCATAGGCACAAATAAGGGCCGCCGTACCCACCTGACATAGCGGTATCAGTAACAAAAGATCAGTGATGGCTAAATTATACATTTTTTCCAGAAAACACATAAAAGGATGTCATTAAAAATCTAAAAATTATTGTCTCTGCAAATGAAAGTTAAGAAGGCCATTAATATCAATAATGCTATACATCGGATATCTGCTGACATTTCACGAAGAAATTGTAATTATTTTTTCATTATTTCATACTTTGTTGTCATGGCAACTACCATGGTAACAGGGCTTAGCAGCCAATCACAATCAAGGTTTCCATTACTCAAAAATGTCAACCGCACAAAGTTCTATATTTTTTCTATTGTCCATGCGCGTGCACATGTAGAATACATGTACTTTCCACGTTGGTATGGCCCAATATACTATTTATTGTGTCATGGAGAATATGTACTTTTCTTATGACTCAAGGTTGTGCGTATGAGCTCCATTTGTGTACTGGGAATATGGGGGTAATGCTGTTACAAGACATTTGCAGTATATCAAAAGAAAATGGATGAAAGTGAATCTGCCTTGTCTAGTAGCACAAAACTTGATGATTAATCATGCTTTGACTTTTTACAACTGATTGTACACTGTAATCAATACAATAAATCGTAATTATTTTTCTACAATCAATTATCATTGATATGCTTTGTGTTACAGACATCCGTTTCGATGATCAAGACAAAACATATACACCAACAGACTTACCGGTAATTTAGATTCACAGAACACACATTTAGGGCCTACTTTTGACAGAAAAAGGGGATTGATTTTCTTCCAATATTTTTTTTTTCACAAAAATACGTATATTTGATAAGAAATGTAAAAATGAAAGCCACATGATCAGCTCTCTCCCTGATAAGAATGAATGCGAATGTACATGAAAAAAAATTAAGATTTCTAGGTTTTTCATTAAAAAAGGCAATCTTATTAAATTCGGGAGAAGAATGTACCATTCCAATTGATTTTCCCCATCCAACCATGCCCCAGTCACACCAATGAAACTGAATCCAAATTGACTGATGATTTCTCATTTAGCTGCAATGCAATAGATTGGTCAGTTTGGAGTCGTTTATGCTGGTGTGACTAAGGTCATATATCCACACCAATGCTAGGGTTGTATTCCTCTGCAGACACAGACCCTGGGACTGTAAAATCGCAGTAAGGTGTGAAATGAAGACTAAGTCAATGGGGACCGTCTATTGCAGCGCCTACATGTACAGACACGGCAAAATAAAAGCAGCCATGTTGGGCTTATCTCCAGACACCCTAAGTAATTCAGAGCATACTAGTACAAATTTTCAGACCAGGGCTCCGTAACACAAAGGTTTGCAATCAATTGCTAAATACCAATGACCAATCTAGATCGTCGTTGCACGCGCACTGTTTAAGATAATGACTGGGAAGCAATCAGTGCGGTTCTTTCATACTTGCAATTCATCGCAAACCTTTGTCTTATGGAGCCCAGGTGGGTGTTTCATAAAGTTGTTCGTGAGTTATGAGCGACTTCAAGAACGACCGGTGATCCTTTTTTTGGGGGTGATAAATGGTTTATTCATTGGTGATGGTTTAGCAAGTAAGAAAGGTTCACCAGTTGTTCTTGAAGTCGCTATTAACTTACAAACAGCTTTATGATACGGTCCCTGGAGGGTGTTTCATAAAGTTGTTCTTAAGTTACGAGCGACTTAACAACTTCACCCCAGATTTCAAATGGCATTGATTCAGTTCCCAAGAGAGGGTCACCAGTCATTCATAAAGTCGCTTGTAACTGTTTTATGAAACACCAACTGGAGGCCTGCATGCTAAAGAGTTCGGGCCCCTTTCAAAAAGGGTTTCAAGTATAATTATTTTAACTACCATGGAAACCTTGATTGTGACTGGCTGCTGAGCACTGCTACAAAGGTAGTTGTCATTATGGCAAAGTTGTCATAGTTTAAGAAGAGGGCCCCAGGAGGCCATTTCATAAAGCTGTTTGTAAGATAAGAACGACTGGTGAACCTTTCTTACGCGCTAAACCATCGCCAATGAATATACCATTTACCACAAGAAAGTATCACCAGTTGTTCTTAAAGTAACTCTTAACTTACGAACAGCTTCATGAAACACCCACCAGATGGTTATAGTAATTTTACCATTATGGTAAATACAATACAGAGCTTAGCAGCCAATCAAAATCAAGCTTCAATGGTAGTTACCATAACAGCAAAGATATCATAATCATGGTCTTAATAAACAGGCTTTAGGAACACGAAGCTGTGGCAATGAAAGTAAATGAAAAAGGAACCCTATATCATTTAAAAAATCATTGAATATAAAGAATATAGATTAGCGGTAACGAAAGTCAATCAGAAACTCATGATCAGATAAAATTGTTCAATCGTTTAAAAGGAAAAAAATTCATTAAAGAGGTGCATAATATTTTCACTTTGGATATTAAAAATATCACAAAAACGTATCATTCCACGTGAAAACAAAATGTGAATGATTATATACTTTTTGGTTTTTCTTCAGCTTGGGCTGAGCATAGAGAATTGATATGGGACTAGTTACTCAAAGCTTATCAACATATTGTAAAGTTGATCGTATCTTGCGCAATCAATCTTAAACATTAGTTCTATCAGCTTTGTGTTAAGGAGGCTAAGTACATTGGAATAGGAATCGCACTGGTCACAAATACATGTAGTCACACAACCAATTCTGAAACCCTGCATACGGTGACATAGTTACAGAGATATCTGGGTCCCGTCTTACATAGTGTTGAAATTGATCCAATCAACCACAACTATGGAAAGCCAGCAACGTCAACATCTAAAAGGCATGTTTGTTCAAAATATTTTTTTAGATGTGATGTATAACCATACATTTATTATTCTTTTGAAACTTCAGTGTGCTTTTCTCTGTTTACAAAAGACATCATGCAAATTTACTGGAGAAAAAATTATGACATCATTGGATTTCCATATAGTTGTAAGATGATCGGATATACAAAACTCTTTGTATAAAGACAGTCCCTGGATTGTATGGCAACATGTATACATGTGGTACTGATCATCGGCGATTTGAGGCAATTTTGTTGTCTCAAACAAATTAAAAGATCACTTTTGTAAAATATATTGTAACAAGAGTTGCATAGAATATAAATCAAAACATTAAATGCCAGTCCTACATATGTAAATGCATGCTCCTGATTGCTTAGAATTGGAGTTGTGAATATATATATATATTTTTTTTTTGATGTGTATGATTAAAATCGTTATGTAAATCATTTATGGACCTTCCAAATGCCTTATCTCTTACAAACACACATAAATCAGAATTTTCTACATAATTAAATGAAATATTTCATTTGCACTCTCATAGGAAAATATTAAAAGCTAATAACTGTGGTCGGTGGATACAACATGGCTACTTACTTACACTTTAAGGTAACAGTTTTGATAGCGAATAAGAATTTTTGATTATTCACATGTCAAATTGCTGTGCCTTCTGTCATTTCACATCCGATTTCAATGAAATTTCCATATTTTGCAAGTTTCTTTTTTTACAATTTTTCTTCAAACCAGCTTGATTTCAGGGTATCATATCCTGTTAAATGGTAAATAAGCATAGAATTAGAAGTGCCAAAAAGCAGAGACTACTCCCAATAGCCCGACATAAAGTAAGAAAGTTCATATTATACATCATGTATGGAGTTATTTTCATTGTAATACAGGATCATTGGTTGGCATCGCTATTGAAACTGGGGGATGGCACTGATGAAATTTGACACTAACCCACAGGGGAATGGCCTACATGTATGTAGGCTTAGTATAGCGACCAACTGGCTCTAGTAGGTAATGGATTAACCAGTTGACCACCAAATTCTACGATTACTATAGACTTTGAACAGGGATCACCCGATTCCAGTAGACACCGAGTTAACCAGTTGACTACAGAATTATGTTTTTTCATTCAGGGGACCACCCGAATCCAGTAGGCAATGGGTTAAGATGTTGACTACCGGTACTGAATTCTTAAAATAAATTTATTTTTAAAAATATCATTAGCTTTGTAACATTCCAGGGACCATACGTTCCAGTAGACAACGGGTTAACCTGTTGAATTCTAATAGTCCAGTATAAGTAGGCAATGGGTTAACTTATGACTACTGAAATTCCCTAATTATCAAAGGCTTTGTACAGTAGGCAATCGGTTAAAAGTAGAGAAAGCTCACGACAATCAGCCCTCATCGAGTCTGCTTCGCTGAGTGGAATGCTTCAACAACAACAACAAAAATTACATCGACAAAAATAAAGTGATCCTTGACAAGAAAATGATCAGTATTACACTCCCTGCAAATTTGAAATGATACGACAATGACTTAATCATCCGTTCTATGTACACTTACGTCCTTCCATTCCACTCTAAGACTGTACAAGATAGCATCTCGGTATGTACAACAGTTGTCTTTCTACAGTCATCTATGTACACCTAACAAGAAAGCGATTCGCTCATAGAGCTCATTGATCAATACTGTTTCAAACTTCTGTTCATCAATGCAGGTTAGGTTTCCTCGACATATATAAAAAAGTTCATGAATTTCATTCAACGACATTGTCAGGCACTGTACTGATAAAACAGGGACATCTATTTACAACAAAATTTGATCATTAAAAGTGGAAAGTTCATGACTTATAATATATATTTAAAAAAAATCGCGCGGGACCACGTCAAAATGATGATTATGCGGCATGAATACCACTTCTCTATCTTTTCTCTATTCGTCATATGACACAATAGTATGATTTCATGTTTGTCCTGCTCTCAATACTTGGCAATATATTAATAAGGTAAGGGGGAGGATGACACTGTTTGTCATTACTAGATTACCACCGGTGCTCAACTCAAAGAGATCATTCAAGTTCAGTGTTTGTATTGGTGTTGACAGCATGTTTCAGGTGGCCTAACTTAACACTGAGACTTGCAGTGTTCAGTGTCAATATTGGTGTTGAGAGCTGGTTTCAGACTGCCTAGCCTAACACTGGCACCTTATGAAGTATTGGTGTTGAGATCAGGTTTCAGGCAGCCTAACCAAACACCATTGCTTTATGTACTATGGTAATGGTGTTGAATGCATGTTTCAGGCAGCATAACCTAACACCAACACCTTACACTAAGAGTGAAAATAGTGTTGGTGTTGTGAACATGTTTCAGGCAGTCTAAACAAACTAACACCAACACCTACCTCACTTTGCTCTAACACTGAATGTTAGTGTACAAAACCAATACCTTCAATACTATAGAAAACTCAATACCCCGTGACACCTGAAATTTTAAACAGAGAATGCCAACACTGAATTCAAAATCACTACCACAAAATATGACTTCATCTGAAATTTAAAAAAAAGTTGCAAAAATACTGCTCTCTAGTAACCTATCTAATTCCTTGTTCATTGTACAACAAAGATTTAAAGATTTTATTCATTACTTTAGTAAATCAATAACAGTGCTAAAAGGCAGTTCATAATCATTGTAACGGAAGTTTACCTTAAATGCAGATTCACTAAATGACACTGATCATGATTTATTGATTTAAAAAACAAAAATATAAGAAAATCTATAGTAAGCGATTACAATTATCAATAAAATTTCTCATTAATTGAAATATGGACAGTTCTGTCAGTTCTTAGTACATTTTAAAATGAATACAATGGAAAAAATGTAGGCCGGAGTAAAAAACAATGAAAATTTAAAAATAAAAATTTAGTCATGTGACATAAGAAATATATTGTTGAATTAGAATGCCATCAATGATCGAATATATAAAAAGAGAGTAAATAGTAATTGGGATACAAAAAATTCAAGACAGCATATTTTGGGATATATTTGGTGAATTTCAGCGGTGTCTCTGATATAATGTACCAGAATGGTGCTTCTGAGTTATTCTTGGCATTTTTCTTGTTAAAACGATTTCACAGTTCAAACTGACAAGAGTCAATTTCTCTCAAAATCCTGTAGCAGTAGAAAACTAATGGTTGCCTTAAACATGCGCTCACAAGTTTTAGGTCCAAAGTTTGAAGAAGCAATCAGAGGCAAGGTCAGTGACATTGAGATACCGATGGGTATAGGCCAAATACCACTGATCGTGGTTTGTACTGGCACAATAAAGACTTTTACAGTGAAGGAAAGGAAAGCTGATGTCAGAACTTCTCATCTTTTAGAGGTCTAAAGAGAGCAGCAGCCATAGTTATCAATGGCCAATATTTTCCAGGAGATTCTATCAATATCTGCACATGGTTATCCAATAGCAATATCTGACAATAAGGAGAACAGCAGTCAGAATGCATAGTTATTGGTGGCCAAGATTTCTGGAGATGCAGTTAGAGTTATCCATTGGTAGAGTTTACAATGAAACAGAACAGTGTATTGGATGATAAATCTGATGATGGTGCTGACATTTCATCACAGAGGAGTGTTTGAGATTCATCATTACAGTTGGATTTGCTATCAGTGACCCATATTTTCTGACGACGGTGCTAAGATATCGTTAGAAAGCAGCATTTGAGATTGATCAAAATGGTCAGAGCTGCTACCAGTGACCGACATTTTCTGGAGATGCTTGAAATGCCTCAAAACTTTACTGAAAGTATTTTAAAAGCAGTGTTTGAGATCAAGCAGAATGACGGTTGAATGCATTATCAGTGACCGATATTTTCTGGAGATGCTTGCGACGCCTGAAACACTTCACTAAAGGTGGTCTGAAAGCAGTGTTTGAGATCCGAATACGAGACCACCAAGATGTTCTGTTCGTCACGCGACATCAGGCAGACCTTCTCTGGAATACCAGCATCAAGCTGCAAGAAAAATGAAAGAGTGGGCAAAACTGAGTTAGGATAAGTTTCACCAAAAACCCCACGAAAAGTAAAATGTACAAATTGTGGGTGATAGAGAGAAGGTATAAAAAACACAAAAGCACTGATTTGAGAAAAAGATAATGATTCATAATTTTATCTCAAGCAGAACGATTAATATTTGATTGTGAACATTTTCATTTTGAGGCAAAAAAAAGGTTGAACTGGGTTAAAAATAGACTCAAGTAGTTACAGTTTTAATAATAATTCCATCAGAACTTCTTTACAACGGAAAAATTTGCTACCCAATCATCAGAAGTCCAGATCTAGATCCATCTTTGGGTGTTACTGACTTTTTTTCGTGTACCAAAATCTAAATATCCCCCAAAAGTAAGTGCATTCTTCTGTCCGTGTTTATGATTACTTTGGTACAAACTCTTAAATAGCCCAAAAGTGGATCATGTCCATCCGTGTGTTGCTGATTTATTCATTTGTTTATCAATTTTTTTTTTGAAGGGCCAGAAATCTCAAAATCTCAAAAAGTGAGTTACATCCTTCTGTACGTACATGTAGGTGATAATTAATTTCATAACAATCAAGATGCCCGAAAATTGAGCAACGTCCTTCTGTAGGTGTGACTGATCATTTAGGTACCAGGGGCGGTATTCTGGAACACTGTCATAATTTTTGGCATTTCTCTCTGAGATGTGACACCACTATGATTGTCACAAATCAGTATTCTGAACTTTGCCTTTTCCCTGCCATATCTCTTTATTATAGTTCCTGCCCATCTTTTCAGAGGCAAACCAATCAAAATCACTATTGTTACCAGAGGGAGCCCTTCTAACCAATAGGAAGGCCTGGTGGCACGTGAGGTGTATCCTCAATACAGCAGCTGGCATCGTGCAACTGTGCATATAATGATGCCCTTAATTACAATGAGTAATGTCCTTCTGTGGGTGTGTTCGATCACTTATGCAACAAAATACAGTTACCGGTATGTAGTTATGTCCTTCTTTTATAGGTACATGTATTAATTAGGTACTGTACCAAGATCTCAAAATAGCCAAAAAAGTGAGTTACATCCTTTTGTTTGTGACCCCTAGAGAAAGTGACATACCTTGTTGAGGCACTGAACAATGTGAGAGAGATCAAGCCATGGGGAACCATTCTCTTTGACCTGATGGAATAAGTGATCTCTAAAGAGCTTGAGAAGGTAACGGTCACCAGTCTCCGCCCACTGCACATCACCATGGAATCTACAGGAATGAAAGAGAATGGTATGATGGTAAAACAGGGACTTGATTGAATAAGTGATCTCTAAAGAGCTTGAGAAGGTATCGGTCACCAGTCTCCGCCCACTGCACATCACCATGGAATCTACAGGAATGAAAGAGAATGGTATGATGGTAAAACAGGGACTTGATGGAATAAGTGATCTCTAAAGAGCTTGAGAAGGTAACGGTCACCAGTCTCAGCCCACTGCACATCACCATGGAATCTACAGGAATAAATGAGAATGGTATGATGGTAAAACAGGGACTTGATGGAATAAGTGATCTCTAAAGAGCTTGAGAAGGTAACGGTCACCAGTCTCCGCCCACTGCACATCACCATGGAATCTACAGGAATGAAAGAGAATGGTATGATGGTAAAACAGGGACTTGATGGAATAAGTGATCTCTAAAGAGCTTGAGAAGGTAACGGTCACCAGTCTCCGCCCACTGCACATCACCATGGAATCTACAGGAATAAATGAGAATGGTATGATGGTAAAACAGGGACTTGATGGAATAAGTGATCTCTAAAGAGCTTGAGAAGGTATCGGTCACCAGTCTCCGCCCACTGCACATCACCATGGAATCTACAGGAATGAAAGAGAATGGTATGATGGTAAAACAGGGACTTGATGGAATAAGTGATCTCTAAAGAGCTTGAGAAGGTAACGGTCACCAGTCTCCGCCCACTGCACATCACCATGGAATCTACAGGAATAAATGAGAATGGTATGATGGTAAAACAGGGACTTGATGGAATAAGTGATCTCTAAAGAGCTTGAGAAGGTAACGGTCACCAGTCTCCGCCCACTGCACATCACCATGGAATCTACAGGAATGAATGAGAACGGTTTTCAGTAATTTATTTATTTTTCATTCATGTTCACATTCACAAACATATATATGAGATGCATTCATGCATAGAGTGATATATGATTAAGGCATACATGTGAATATTAAAAAAAATATGCTTATTTATAGAACACAGAGGTCTTGCAACATAAGGTTGAACTTGAAGATTGAGTTATTTTATAACCATTAATGACTGTAAAAATAGGAGAGTAATGGAGAAGTTGGAGCAAAACGATATATCTTGTGTATAACAATTTATGTAATGAATATTTATTCTGTTACACAATTTTTTGCTCAAAGTAACAACCTATATGGGAGCCTAATGTTCTACAAGCTCTGCTTTTTTTATTTATGCTCCTTACTTTTGTGACATTCTGTAGTGTACCTTGTGTTAAATATAGGAATGCCAATTGGAATCGACCAGAGGGCCTGAAAATCACCTAGAATACAATATTTTGTACACAAAATGATAAAACTATGGCCTAAACAATAAATTGCCAGAGCCTGAATTCAGGCTTTTGCCTGAAGACTGGCATGACCTGGTTGAATACTTATGTTAAGTTGTTGATTTGATCTTGATACGCTAAGTTTATGAATACATTTTGTTATGCGTATTATGCTATTTGTTTTAAAAATGAAATAAATAAACAACGAAAATATGCGAAGGAAAAGAGGAGAGGAAGGCAGAAGGAGAGAGACATGGGTGGACGACAGCAAAATAGAGAAAGACTAGAACCAGGAACAACAAGCGAGGTAAAAACAGATAAGGTGACAGACAGCAAGAGAATCAGATGAATAAAGGGGAGAAAAATCAAGAGAAAGAAACAAGACAGAAAGACTCATTTATAAACATGTATCACCTCAAAAGAAAAAAAAGCAAAAGTAGAGGTAATAGTATAATAGAGTGCTTAGAATATTATTTACCTGCGTTACGGTTGTGTAACAGGTAAATGTTGTTTGTTTCATTAATGTTCGTAAACCTTGCAGGAATGCATAGTCAATGCGGTTCAAAGCCTCCGTGGAATGTAATTACAAGTGCATTGGTGCAGTGGAGCGCGGAAAGAATGGATAACGCGCGTTAAGGATACGTTGGGTGTATCATTCTAGCTTGTTCTCTTCGTTACGACAAACTTACAGAATTAAAAATCTGCAAAGTGAAAGTATTCAAATCATTACAGTTCATAATAATCTTATAATCAAATCAAGGGGGGGTTTTGCAAAAGTCTTTCACAGTTTTTCCAGAGTCTTTTGCTCATCGAGTTTTATCTCTGGTTTTTCAACTGGTCTGACTTGTCGCATAATATAGGGTAAGAGGTCGGTTCATGTGTCACTATTACTCTTCAAGAAACGGTGTATATGTAATGTCATAGATTCATAATATCTATCAAGAACGGAAAAGGCAGGTGGCACGCTTATAGTGCCTTTCTGGAAGTCAGCTTGTTTTTGGCCTAAGATTTGGGATGGTGAAAGATTTCGAGTCTTTATTAAAGATTACGAGATTATCTCTTCAAATTCAGTTACCAAAGGCAAAGGCAAAAATGGTATTTTTGGAAATGCTAAGAGTAATTTTAATCTAATTGCTTTTAAGGTACGATTCTAGATCAGACGCATGTTTTTTCTTTTACACGAATACAGGTCTAAATGTCAAGGAGACTATCTCTGGTTTGCTGCATGATACCGGCGTGAAATCCCCGAATCTTGAGAAGCTGACGGGCGTTATTTCAAGCCAACTTATCGGAGCGAGGAGCGAAGGTACGTCTTCAAAATACATGGCAGCATTTCAGATATTGTTTTCAACAAATCTTTTGTTTCTGTAAATATTCATAAGAGTAAAACCTATCAATATAGAAGAGGTAATGAAGTTTTTATTAGAAGAGGGAATTCTAGTGCTTATCCTATCAAGGTTCTAAGAAAATACATTGATTTAGCTGGTATTGCGGAATGTTCTGATCATTATCTGTTCAAGCCTGGATATTGTAATAAAGGGAAGAGATTTCTTGTGAAGAAAAATAAGAAAATCAGTTACACTAGAGCTCGGGAAACGGTGGTAGAAAGGATGAGGGAAGTTCGTGGCCAAGCAAACTTAGGTTTGCATTCTCGAAGAGCTGGTGGGGCTACAGCAGCCGCCAGGGCATCTGTGCCAGATAGATTGTGGAAAAGACATGGACGATGGAGGAGTGAGAATGGAAAAGATGGATACGTTGACGAAAGTATCAGCCACAAATTATTGGTTACAAAATCGTTGAATTTGTGATTCTTTACATATCAATAGTAATTGAAAGCTAGTAGAGGTAATATTCATAAATAAAAAAAAAAAAAAAATTACTAGTATTTTACCATCCCTAACATAAATGTGGAGGTATGCTTATGGTTTTTATATTTTCAGAAAGAAAGGCCACTAGGCATTGTTAATTGAGATTCGTTACTTTAATGCCTCGATAGCCACTGTCAATCACCTAGAAACATTAACAAAATGGATTCAGTTTCATTTCAGTATTTTGAATGTCATGTGCTTTACAATTCAAAAGTCCAGTTCGACAAGATTGGTATCCTAATCAAGATCGATATTATTGGGGAATATTGGGGAATATTGGGGAAGAAGATTTATATAAAGAGTGTTTGCCAAATATGATCCATTTTTAATCTGGCTTTAAGGATTCAATTCAGTGCTAATGGTAATTCAAATTCAAACAAATAAGTTATAGTAAAACTAAATATTTTACTTATAAGATTTAGATAAAATTTTTGATACATGATCGATGCTATAATAATAATATTTATATACATGCATATTGTAACGCTTTTTATGTTGCTCGGTTACCAATTCAATTAACTGCCTACTATCTGTTTTTCCTCCCCGCTTTGCCCCCGTTCTTTGAAATCTAGTCGTCGGGCAAGCTATATCCATATATTGTGGTTAGAAAGAGTCTCTTTTATGTATTACTAAATGAATGAATGAATAAATGAAAGAATGAATGGATTTAGGATGTGAGGATTTTACAGAAATTATAGAACAGACTATTATTTACCTGCGTTACGGTTGTATAGCAGGTATATGCTGTTTGTTTCGTTAATGTTCGTAAACCTTGCAGGAATGCATAGTCAATGGGGTTCGAAGCCTCCGTGGAATGTAATTACAAGTGCATTGGTGCATTGGTGCATTGGAGCGCGGAAAGAATGGATAACGCGCGGTAAGGATACGTTGGGTGTATCATTCTAGCTTGTTCTCTTCGTTACGACAAACTTACAGAATTAAAAATCTGCAAAGTGAAAGTATTCAAATCATTACAGTTCATAATAATCTTATAATCAAACTTAAAGGGGGGTTTTGCAAGTCTTTCACAGTTTTTCCAGAGTCTTTTGCTCATCGAGTTTTATCTCTGGTTTTTCAACTGGTCTGACTTGTCGCATAATATAGGGTAAGAGGTCGGTTCATGTGTCACTATTACTCTTCAAGAAACGGTGTATATGTAATGTCATAGATTCATAATATCTATCAAGAACGGAGATCTGCAAGTTTGATATTTGTTTTGTCATATATAATAAAAACGGTCGGTCGGCTCCTTGTCGTCGGGCAAGCTTTATCCATATATTGTGGTTAGAAAGAGTGTCTTTTATGTATTACTAAATGAATGAATGAATGAATGAATAAATGAAAGAATGAATGGATTTAGGATGTGAGGATTTTACAGAAATTATAGAACAGACACATTGTATCAAGCATTATAAAAATGATGCACTTTATCATTATTATTATTCCCATTGTCCACAACTTGATGTTCTGTTGGTATGTTAGACAGCAACCGGACTTCTTCCAATCACCTTTAAAAACGAAGAGATTAAATGAGGAATTTGAAAACTTATCCCATACTTACCTGCACAAAGTGGGTTTCTCATATTGAATAAACACAACATCACCTGCATAATCACCTAATTCTTCCAAGACCCAAATAACAATACTATCCCATAATACTTACTCAGGCCTTTCGTTTATGACGCCAAGTTTACAGAGGAGTCTAAAGAGGCGGCTATTTTGGATCTCCCGCGACAACTGTTCCTCTAGAACGTCATTGCACATGAGAGCGGCATCCAACTGCGTGTAGAACCTTGCTCCAATCATAGGCATGATGTCGTTCACAGACCGTGGACGGGGCTGGCTGGTCAGGAGATATCTGGTTTTGTTATGAAAAAAGTTGTATTCAAGAAAATGCAACAGATTTCAAAATATTCATATAGACTTATAAAATGTTACAATAACAATTTCATAGGATATTCACATAGTGCACATTGTTATCCTGAACCTTCAATGCTTTAAAGGGTATTGGCTAACATTATAAACATCTTGTTAAACAAAATATGATCTTTAATCCATATTGTTCATATGGATGACAAAACACCATGGAAGAAAAAAAAATAGTGCACACTCTTTTCAGATATCTGCGACTGAAAAATTATCACTCATTGAGAAAATAAATAGAACACAATCTAGTGTATTTGAGATAAAATTAATACATCACACATTTGCTGTTAGTGGTCTGGCCTGGGTTTAAACATGAGAATACTACTCTATTAAAATAGGAGTCAGTGGGATTTATTAGAATCAGTGCTAATACACTAATCCCCTCTTGATCTTCACTCCAAGCTGATTTAATTGTTTCCTAAAAATAGGCTCCTCAATATGAACAGGAGACCTAGGAGGGATTAAAGAGGCTATTACTAGAAGTTAATCCCCCTATCCCTCACACCTGCCAGTGAAAAGAGGGAGATAACAAAGTGTGTTTTTGTTCCATATTGATTAGTACTTAATGTACATGGCACTACTGGGGCATTGCCTTTCTTCATGCACAAACTGAATATCAACATCACACCCTACATGTAACGAGGCAATCATGCCAGCTAAAAGGAGTGAAATTTTGAACGATCAACAATTTCAAAGTTATTACTGAATATTTTCCGATACCTCATATCCCATTGACTTCAGACCTAAAACATGTTGATGATCTTTGTCTCATAAAGGAAGAACAAACCCAAAGAAAGATGAATTTGACTACTCACAAAACCAGATTCTTGAGGTCGCCCGAATACTGGTGAGCCACAAGGTCAACAGAGGCAGATAACCTTTGACGCTGGATGCTCTGAACTGAATTGCAAGCTAGCGCTAAGATGACCTTCCCGAGAGAGATCAGGTCTTCTTGCTGTAAAAGGACAGGACAAAATGGCTTTCATTAAAGATAAATGCTAGTTGTGGTAATGATTTAAAAATATGTTCAATCAAATCACCACCCTGGTGTCTGTATGTAAAATTTACAAAATATTTGCCTAAGGATTCTAGAAGAAATTGAGTAATTCTTGCGAAATTAGCAAAACAAGCATGGAATTCGAGCAGTGCCAGGTCTTTTCCCAAGCAATAATACACTGTCCCACATGTGCTGATCTGCCTTGATGATTTTCAGTGCAATCGTCTTTTCAGCTAAGATGTCAGATTTCACAAAGTTTATTTTATGTTACTATACCACATCTAGATCTACGATAAATTAGGGACAATTTGGTCTCATCCCAAATGATCAAAAACTGAATCATCTACAACCTGATCATCTTCATATCAATCCTGACATCCAAGAAATAGGAACAAATTACTAAAAAAATTCCATTAAAAGGAACATTATCAAATTTTGTAATCTATTCTAACAAGGGCAAAACTCAGCTGGACGATGTACGTACAGATCAAACTCTCAGGCAGGAGCCTGTTAAGACATCCGCTGCTCCCTGTGGAGGAAGACACAGGTTAAATGGCAATCCCCCCCTAAGAAAAGGGATTATCATCTATACAGTGCGAATCAAGAAAAGTTCACACTTTGAAAAAGCCCTGGGAATGAAAAATATACAACATGTGGGTAATTTTTTCACATACAATCTTGGGTTTGGGTCTCATCTATCCAATGAAAGTAAAAGTTTTGACAGAATGTTACATTTGAGTGAGCACTGTCCACTTTTGTAAAGCTCGCAGAAATCTGTTTGCGCAGAAAAGCTCGTTACCCTGCAAAACATTTCTCATACATTTCCCTTGCCCTTTTAGTCAATTGAAATCAAACAAATACATTCAAGCATTTTGTAACAATTTTGCCACGGTGACCCAAACCAAAATTTTAACACTTAGTAAGCACAACCTTTACCCTTTTTGTGCCAGCTGGATCTGGGAATCTGAACAAAAGTTTAAATCAGACATCTCCAGCATCTTTTCACTAAGTTTTTATCATTTAAAGTGTTTTTTTTTCCCATTTTTCATTTAATACTCGTTTCTCCACTCTTTTCCCAAGTTGACAATGATTAACAAAATGAAAATTAAGCCTAAGCCATTTCATGTAAATCACAGCTCATTGTAATGCAAATATCATCACGATGGCCTTGGTGTGTGGGGGAGTGGGGTGGTGCGCAATGCACTTTTCAAAGTGTTTTGGACAAGGAAACAAGTTAAAAAGGGTAAAAGATATCTTCAAATCAATTTTAATAGCTAAATTCAACGTGTTCTTCATGATTAAGGTATACTTTTATCACATAACTATATCAAAGTTCTGTGCAAATCATTTTTCACCAACTTTTCAAAAGTAAGTGGTGCTCACTCAAGCGGAAATTTTTTTCAACAGTTATATCGTCATTTGCTTAAATGGATCTGTACCAATGTTAAAATGTGGAAAAATCTTCAGGATATTACAAATATATCATTTTACAGGATTTTTTTCTAAGTGTAAACTTTTTTTTGATACGCACTGTATAGAATGTTCTAGGGATGCATTAAAACGCATATGTTGGTCTGCATCAATTGCCCGTGCAGTATCAGAGCGTATCTCTAAAAAGGACCGAAATCCGACGAATATCACATAGGCATCTGTACAAAATTTGCTATTGAATATGAGAGCATATTCAACAGTTTGTGCACGAATGAGTGAAATATACAACACGTACAACAATGAAAGCAATGTGATGCGCAGCATAGATCACAATTATGCTAAAATTATGTCATAATGAACTACATGTAAGTCGCATGTCAATGACCAAAATTGATCCTAAAGTAATGATGCCATAATGTAATAAGTGATATGACTTATTAAATCAAATTTCTCCTTTTTTTGGGGGGGTGTATAGATGATAATTATATTGGATGGCTTTATCTCATGAAATACCAGAAATATTCCACTCATTAGGGCCAATATTTTCCAAAACTCTAAATTATTTCTGGAATTCCATTCTGAGCTATCCAATATAGTATAAATATGCTAAATATTGTGGAGCGTTGTGGCCCAGTGGATTAGTCTTCTGACTTTAAAACAGAGAGTCGTGGGTTCGAATCCCTGCCATGGCGTAATTTCCTTCCGCAAGAAATATTCATCCGCAATGAGCTGCACTCAACCCAGGTGAGATGAATGGGTAACTGATAGGAATTTATTCCTTGAAATGCCACCGTGCTGTAAAAGGCTGCGGGGCTAAAGTCAGGGTAATAATATCCAAGTCCTTTGGAAGCGCATAGGGACGTTATGACATGATGCGACATGCGCTATACAAGAACTGCATTATTATTATTATTATTATGCTATTTAATAGGAACACTTGGCAGGCAAATTGGTCTAATATCCACCTGGGGACAGTTTCATGTACATTTTTGTCCGACAAGCTGTTAAGTCTGACATTTCTCCTTGATTCTGATTGGCTGAGAAGCACTGTTCCTATGGTAACTGTCGGATAAAATGCCTGACAAGTTCTTAATGAAACACTCCCCTGGTCTTACACGACATAGTCTATATGATGTGATGAACTGTTGAACCAAATGTCACTTTCACAAAGTGCACAATAATGTGCAGACAAAGTTGAAATAGATCATAGGGCATTAGACTATCAATCAGGGGTGTGAGTGAGTGGTCACAAATAAAAAGATCTGAAAAAGCAGAAGAGTGTTGAAAATGTCTGAAATAGAAAAAGCTCCCACACTTTTTGTACTGAGGAAAGCCAAAATAAGCTGAAATTCAGCTGGAAATCAAAACCAAAAAATTGGCAAAAAATCTGAACTCTCACACCCTGATCAATGACCATTAAGTGGGAATTATACCAAGTGTAGTGTAGACCAAATGTCAATTGGACCAAAGATAGCACATGTAGTCCAAATGTGTTTTAGACTATCCAAGAAAGAGATCAAATACTTCTAGACCAAGTGAATATCAACCCATTATTCCTTTACTCTGAGATTACAAGTGAGATTACAAGATACAGTTAACAATCACAACTTAAACCTGACAGTTGATTTCAGTCAGCTTCATGAAACTATTAGTAAGTTATGCATATCTCTAAGCATGGCTACCAACCTCTTTGCATTTTATTTTTCCTGTTTTAATACGAAGGGAGGTCATGTCCCATGTCCGATAACAAATATCAACTTCTGACCCAATTGAGGACAATTTTGCTTCTGCACATTTTCCCCATCATCGTCATTGTTGGTGTCTCCATCATTGCTATCTTCAGCTGGTAGAGGCGATGGGCAAATTATCACTTACAAGGCAATATCATCATCACCATTATTTTCACCATCACATCTATCAAAGAGCTTTGGCATTGAGATTGACTGTAAACTGGTCTTGACAAGATGACGATACAATTGCTTAAATTTAAGCTTCCCTATACTTTATGCTCACCTGATAATGCGAGATCATGGCAAGAGGGTTTGACTGGCTGGGGTCAAAGGTCAACACATCAAAGATACCCACGCAGTTGACCCTTAACCTTGACTTGGACAGGATGAGGATCTTGGTGGGGTCCATGACCCGGCAAGCCAGGCCAGCGGTGTGAATGGCACGTAGGGCGGAGCTCAGCTGGACGATGTACGTCCAGATCAAACCCTCGGGCAGGAGGCCAGCACTGTGCCCTCGCGGCCCGTTGAGCCCTCCGCTGCTCCCGCCTCCTCCTCCGCCCCCTGTGGAGTACAGTACACAGACAGAAGCAAGTTAGTTTCAAATGCTAAATCTACACTAAATCAATCAAATTAGCTTGAGTCATCTTTTAACACTGATGCCACAGTCGAAACAAACTCCAGAATGACCAAATCTATTTTGGTATTTTTCAAATAACAAGCCTACCATTGGTCGGTTTGGAGTTAGCTTCATTGGTGTGAATGAGGCTATACAAACTTTGCAGGTGTATTCAGACCGCCTCAAAGTTCGTAATTTCCAGGTATTCTCTGATCGTGAAATCTGCCCTGATCTACCCCATCAGAAAATACCAGGAATTTTCGGCAATGTGAAAGCAAATTACTTGTAATATCCCGAATAGTAGGTACTTGCCAAAATTACAAGAACTTTCACAGGAATTTTTCAAGGTTGTGGGGATTTTGGCAGATGTGAAAGCAAATTATGAGAACTTTCTCAGCTGTGCGAAAAGTTGGGTGCGAAAGCCGTGGCCTCGCCTGCTAATTAGACCACAATGCGCATGCTCGTAATTGTGAGAACTTACCCCAAAAGGGTCAGCTACAGGTAAGGGTGTATGCAAAAAATCATTATTGATTGTTTTGAGGCCTGAACAAGTTCTCGTAATTTAACAGGTATTCTGGAGATCGAGGTGGTCTGAATACATCTTACGAAGTTGATTACATATATGACAGTCCAACTTGAAACTAACAAAACCATTGTTTCAAGTGTTTGTGGACCTTTGTTTTTAATAATATTCTTGACAATAATCATTCAACATTCCCACAATGAGACCTTTGAAAGACAACCTAGAATACTCCTACCTCGAGATCCAGGGAAAGGACTACTGTGGCCTTTGCGGAATGAGCTTAGACCGCCGGAATGACCGAAATGCCTTGACATGAGTGTGGTAGCACCAGGGTGGTAGTCATGTACAAAAACAATGGCTGAAAAAAAGAGAGACGACAGTTTCAAACCGACATGCATTTACCTGTAAAATTAAAATTACTTGACTATGAATTTAAGTTCAGGGGTTTGTTTCAAAAAGATGAAAGTGTGACAACTCCCAGTTGTGTGTGGCATATTATAGAAATGATACTTAAGAGCACAAGCTTGGGCCGAGAGCTTTTGAATAATATTGTGGATACTCAAGATGTCTGCATCATCACTATCACCAAAGAAAAAAATATGTGCTTTATTTGTTTTATAAATGGGTCAGCAGAATGAATTTAAAGTGAAAGTTTTTTTTCAATCCCCTCCAAAGTTTCTAAGATCGCACAGACTACATGTAAGTATCTGCAGGCATATCTACTGGTATTTTAATATGGATAGCTCATGGATAGGACTTGTTCTTTGTTTTAAACTTACAATGCTCTCCAAAAGCTTTAGTTGAGAAGACTTCTCTTAAGGATACAATGTTTGAGTGCTGAAGCTTCTTCCATTTATCTACTAGCACCATCCACTGTGTGACTCCAACTCGAAAACCTGGAAAATAAGGGAGGTTAAGTGTCAGCAAGCATGTTGGAATATCATTTGCATCCCATACACCAAATCATCATCTTCATCATTGCCATCATCGTCAATGTCAATGTTTTTATCATATTTATCATCAACATGATATTTATCATTACCTTGACCATCATCATCATTGATATCATCATCACCATCAATATCATCATCATCTATTCAATATCTTTACGGCCATAATCGTCATCACCATTAAGGTTATCATGTTCACCATCATCAGAATCATGATCATTGCCATCATCAACATCGTCGTTATCATCATCATCATGACCATCACCATCGCCATCACATTCATCATAATCATCAACGTCATCATGGCATGTTGATGATGATCACCACCACCACCACCATCATCATTTTCATCATCATCATCTTCATCAATATCATTATCATCATCATCTCCATCAATATCATCACCATCATCATCTCCATCAATATCATCTTCATCATCTTCATCATCATCATCATCTCCATCAATATCATCACCATCATCATCATCTCCATCAATATCATCATCATCATCATCATCATCATCATCATCATCATCATCATCATCATCATCATCCCACTACCATCACCATCATCACAATTACCATGTATTCTCCTAAGGCAGTAGAGTTTGCTGTCCTTCTTGTTGACAGCCTTGTAACATGTGGTGGTGTAGCCAAAGGTACTTGACTTGTCCATAGGTGTCTTGGGTGAAGGTTCCAGAGGAAACAGAGAGTGGTAGTTGTCCACTTCTTGTGGGATATCTGGAAGAGATCAAAGCAAACAAAGATCTTCTACGATGGCAGTCTTTTTGTCAAAGATGTTTTCTGTATGTGGGCAATTCTCCTCATCATATATTAACTGATCCTCAGTGATATTAACGATCTATATCAACAATTTCCTTCAAAGTACCTGCACATGCTGCGAGGGGTACTTTTTGTGTGAGTAGCTGATCATTGCTTCCCAGCACTCAGCACTCAAAATCCCTCTCAGCTGTCCACCTGCTAACCATTGAAATCGATCCATGCTTTGTAAAAACAATTTTTAGAACTTGGTAGAGCTAGAGAAACGATAAAATTCACACTTTCACAATCGGCTAAGTTACAAAGCCTTAAAAGTAGCGTTTAACCCTAGCAAATTTCCTCACTGGGCTTGAACTCTGAGACAGACATATCACATCCTCATATGTGCTTCAAAATATTAGGCTTGAAAAAATTCTGAAATGAAATGGGTAGCTTTCGGGGACTGAAAACACTGGATTTAAAATAACCTTGTAGTGTGACCGCTAGCACTCTTTCTTATTGCCAGGGGAAAACTACGCATTGATAACACAGCAAAGTGCAATATATGGTAAGGTGCAATGGTCACATCAGCATGCGTACCTGGGTGTTCTGTGAGGTCCAGCTGAGTAAGGGCTTGGGCCTGCTTGTTCAGGACATCAATCTTGAACTCTTCGTCCATGAAGAAAGATGGTCCATTCACATTCCTCTTCATGTAGTCCACATGGGCAGGTGTCGACGGATAGACATGGTATGTTGGCAGCACCTGCACATTTAACGTGTGAAATGAATAGAGTACAGATACCATGAGGACACCCCTTCATAATGTGCCGTTCAGCTTGGTGATTATCAAAGATGATGGGGCTGCTATAGAATGCTTCCTCATTAATAATGATAATAACATTGATACACTGCTATCTATTTACAAATCTGTCTATCTACATGTATCTATCTATAAATCTATCTATCTATCAATCTATCTAACTATCTGTCCGTCCATCCATCTGTCTGTCTGTCTGTCTATCTATCTGTCTGTCTGTCTATCTATCTATCTATCTATCTATCTATTCTGAGGCTCACTATTATCATTAACTTGCTTTTAGATAGAGCTGCACCCAAATGCCTGAAAGCGCCCTGGAAAACTAAAAAGAAAGAGCCCAGCAAAGTCCCAGAGTCCAGTGGAGACTGTGATCTGGTGAGCTCAAACAGGAGTTTTATTTTTTCATTTTTCACTGAATAGGAATATTCTAAAGGGGTTAACCAAACTATTCTTTAATGATTTTGATTAAAACATTTTGTGGTATATTTTGACTCTGAAGTATTAAGTTATTTTTTTGTATTTTGTGAACAGAAAAATGAATGTCATATATTTGTAACTCTACATTATAACTTACAATGCCAGCATTGGGTTGAGCCTGTGACATGTTCGACATCTGGTCGTCCGTATAGAAGTAGGTGGTACCCCCGATGTTCTCTTGAGTCACCCCGGGGTATTGGGCAGACCCCTTGGACTTTGCTGCACCGTCCATCTCGATTGGCGTGGGGGCAGGGGCTCGCCGGAACTCCTTTCGGCTGGTGTTGGGTGAGCCACCGGGAGAGTGGAGGGGTGAGGCACCGGCTGACAAAGAACCTGAAGGTTGAATGGCAAAGGTCAAGTAGGTGCAGTCCTTCACGTTTATAAATTTGTGGAGCTCAATAAATCACTCTCCTTATTTTTTGAGGAGCTCAATTGAGCTCCTCAGAATCGCTCTCTGTGAGGAGCTCAAATCAATTCATTACAATACATGTATGATAAATAGCAGTTTTTCTTAACATTGTATATATGCAATAGCTGTGTCAGCTTAATATTAATTAATCTGGTGAAACTAGGCCTGGGACACGTCAGTACGTTTACAAGATGTCGTAAGTGCTCCTGCTCAAAAAAAAAAAATGAAAAAAAAGGAAAAATTTTCATATTTTACATCTTTAAATCCATGAAATTGTCTTCTTCTTTCCATAATTCCTTGAAATTACTTTGATTTAGTTGAAAAATATCAGAAAAATAAAGAATGTTCACCTCTTTCCCGACTCTGATTTGAACTTACCTCGGTAAATAGTGTAGTCCCACATGTAGACTTCCATGGTGTTGCCATGAAAATCTACATATGGGACTACATGGGACTGCAATATTTACCGAGTTTCAATTAAAATCAGAGTCGGGAAAGAGATGAATATTCTTCCTTTTTCTGATAGTTTTCAACTAAATCAAAGTTATTTCAAGGAATTATGGAAAAGAGAAGGCAATTTCATGGATTTAAAGATGTGAAATTTGAAATTTTTTCAATTTTTTGGAGCGCGATTTTTTGCTCTCCTTATTTTTTTTAAGGAGCGCGGTAGGAGCGCCGGCGTAATCGCGCTCCTCAAAAATGAAGGTCTGTAGGTGATGTAGCAATGCTCAATGTCAAAAGAATAGTCAAGTTCTGACTGATATTAACAAAATGCTTATTCTGGCAAGGAATGTGTCTACTGCCAACCAACACAAAAAACATATATAGTTCATGAATATTCAATCCATCAATTAAGCTAGAATCAATGATCAACAGAACTTAGGAGAGTTCAATAGAAATTTTGGTTACTCTCACCCAATCTTGATTGCAGATGGTTCTATTAAAAGTCAGGAGTTGATTACAGTACAGCACATTTTGAAGGAAAATGTTGACAAACACACTCACAAGAACATTGAAGGCCATTGATGTGAATGCCCGTTGTACCCTTTTTTATTTTTTCCATTTGTGTTTGTAATATACGTAGAGAACATGCCCCATAAAGACATAGCCTTGCCCTAAAAATTTCAAATCTTAAGGCCTATCTGTACTCACCAGACACAAAATCACTGCTCATTAATCCTCCTGCAGTCGTTCTGGGTATTGCGCTGGCTACATGGGCTTGACTGACGGTCGTCGGTAACATCGAGCTTCCCTGGCTCAATGGCCTAGGGACAAACTCCGGCACTCCTGGAGTAAGGCTCTTCAGCTTGGACTGTGGCTTGAACTCGTTCAGGGAGAGAGGCCCGGTGTCTTTCGTCGGTGTGACGGGAAGCGGGGGAGGGGGAATAGACATGGATGAATGAGGCGGCTGCTGCGGGGGAGGCTGGAAGTCACCCCGGCTGTTCCTCGGTTGGAACTCTGATTTGGGCGTGTTCTGGGCTCCAGGTACAAACTCCATCCCCTATGGAAAACAAGAGAGAGAGAGAGAAGATGCATAAAAATTCGGTTTTACTATAAATGGGCTTAAAGGTGACAGAATGTACATTTAACTCTCAAATGCAATTCGGGAAGATTCATTTAAAGAATTCCTTTAAGATCTATAGAAAAAAAATCCAAAAGAAATTCCTTTTTTGAAATAAAGTCCACTTGAAACGTGGGTCATATATGTATTTCCAGTGTCTCACTTACCTCTAGAGCCATGTTGAGATGCATGTTGGCGAAATTGGAGCTCAAGTCATTTGAACTTAATGTGCTACCACCTGCAAAAAAAAAATCATTGAAAGACAGGATATCTTGTTATCACAGGATAAATTAAACAGAATACTAGCACCAGCAAGCTAGCCTCAATAATGATGCCCCCCCTCCCTCCCCATGGCATACATTGGGTGATTGAATATGGAGAGGGGCAGGGCTCGAATTAGGGATTCAAGAGGGCAAGGATACTTTTAATAGGGCACTTTATATAAAGGAGAGGGAGGCAGTGTTCTCTTCAAGGGTCATCCAAGGCTATTAATACTGGGCATCAATAGTATGTACTTTTCAATGGGACACGTGCACTGGATTACCATAGGGCACCAAGGCTTCAGGCAAAAGGGTACTTTGGGGCCTTAAGTCTACAAATATTTGCAAGGGCAACAAGGCCATTCTGAGGGAATCGGAAGTCATGGCCTTGGGCTAATTTGAGATGGGGAAGGGGGACACCCATCAACCTTTCCCCTTTTTTCAGTACTAAGAAAAGACAACTCAGAGCAAGAGCATACTATTCACTTAAAATCATAATGCTGGCTCATCCAGTATAAGATTGGAACTTGATTGCCCATTTAGACTTAGTACGAGCATAGAAAGCAAACACCAAATGAGCAGACTCATGTACATGTAACATTTGACCCTGAAAAACCATCTGAATATAAACTATAGAAAACAAAGACTCAACCAAGAAAATGAACATCTCTAATATATTGTACGACTGCTCAATAAATGTATACCAAGTGGTACCATAAGTGTAGTACAAAGCAGAAGATTTAAGACAACATATATATATTTTCATCATAACATACAGGTACAACATGTACATGTACAGTAGTAATTTTTTTTTTCAAACAACTTTTTGATGATGCACATTAGTACATGTAGTTAAAGTTGAGCCGGTAAAGAACAGTACAAAACTTTTTATAAAACTAGGACTAACACACTTGGAGTATTATTCTAGGATAGTTCAAACAAGTTTTGGATTGCAACAACTATCTGTACATGTAAATGTTACAATGTGCAACTCGAATTGGACAATCTCACCATTTTCCATGAACTTCTTAGAAATCAGAAGTCTGTTTAAACACAAATATTGCAACATTGACTGGTTTGACTCAGATGCCCGTATCTGAACTAAATGTAAGCATGCAGATAGATGAGATGCAATACAAGACTTTTCCCCAGTGTATTCTACATGTACAGACCCAATTGCACAAAGCTTTATAAATGATAAGTACAGTGATTTGCACAATTGATTGCGCATATTATTGATAATCAATAATCACACGCTAAGCTTTGTGATACATACAAGCTGAGTACTGTTAAATACCCTTTTCTCAAACCATTTTTTTAAACCTGGATTATCATAATCCTCATACTATCCTTAAACCTGTACCATAATTTTTCTTATTTGCACAAGCCAAATTTTCTTCCTAACCCTGGCTACAGAAATGCTCGCTCTTCTCACGCACAATTCAGTAATCCCAGACTAGTATTAAACAACATTGCCAACTCTTTTGCTCCTTGGGCATACACATGGAGCACCGCCCTTGGCTTGGTCTGTTTTTTTTTCACAGCGACTGCAGTTGCCCGGCTAGCCGTGCAATTTTGCAGGGCCAAATAACCACATACTAGTATACATGTAGATGGGGTTAGCCCAATTTGCAACAAAGTTGTGGAAAAAAAGTGAGCCAAAAGCTTGACCCCAGACTTTAGGTGTGGCTTACATGTTGTTATGCCATTTAGCCAAACCTATACATGTAGTAAATCTGCCTGTGAGAAAAGGGTAGAAGGAATCAACATGAAATAATGGCAACCAACCTGGTTGGAAGATGGGTGTTTCGTCTCTCTTTTGCCCGCTTGGTGCCGAGGATGCCGGTGATCCCGTATATGTTGACAGGCTCGATCCCACTGAATGTGATCGCTTTAATACAATAAAAATTCTAACAATGTAAAGTATACTCAAGAAGAAAACATTATTTTTTGTGAACTTTTGGGGCTGAATATCTCTCTGATTATTGCTTCCCATTTTTCAATTCTATTCTTCTATTACATTTGCCTTCCAAAGGCAGCACAAGTTAGAAATAAAAATGTGACAAATGCATGTATGAACTGATTAACATGAAAGTTTACCATTCTATTAATTTTCTCATGAAAGAGAGAAAAAAAAAATGGGCATAATAATCATACCTGATTGATACACTTCTGACAAAACTCAAATACAAACACACAGAAAAAGAAGCAAAAAAAAAAAAAATGCATTAACCTGTAGCTGAACATCAACAACGATTAATCAAAGTGATGTATTTGTTCACATTTCATGCACTCTATTCAAAATAACTAAAGAAACCACCACAAACGAACAATATTTGCAATAAACATTTTCATGAATTAGTATAGATAAGAATCCTTTTAATTGTCTTTGGATTGTTTATTATACCTGCATAAGATGCTGGAGTTTGCTGGTTTGTGGACCATAGTTGTCACTGTCAAACGGAGCAGTGAAGAAATGATCCGGTGCCATATGAGGGTCTGCCACTAAAAAAGAAACAAAAACAAATGAAAATATAAAACTGCAAGGGTGAAATTTCATCACTCATCTCTCTATCAACACATTCAGGAACTAATTTTTAGATTTAAATTTTTTTTTTTGGGGGGGGGGGGAAGGGGTATCAATTTTCAGATTAGGGTAATTGCTTGATTTTTTTGTGATTTCTTTTTTTTTTGGAGGGGGCCAGCTAGTTTTTTTCTCAAGCAACAAGTATTTATAAAATGCACAGCAGTAACACAAATACATGTATCTTCATCAATACTAATTTTTCTGTGTACGGGCCTACTGAAAATTATTTTCAATATATTCTTGATATTGTTTGTGGCAGATTTGGGGGCAAATCTGGAAGATTGCCCTTAAGCATTCAATTATGGAATTTTAGAATCAAAGGGGCTGTGATGAGGGCGAATTTTGCTTCATGTACAGATACAAATGAAAATATGAAGGTTGTAGTGTAAAGGTCAAAATTCACAAAAAGAAAATGTTTAAGAATTTGCCTTGCCAGGGATACATTTACATGTAGGCCTACACTAAAATCTTTTATCATGCCTCCTAATTCAAATATTGAACACGACTTTGTTTATACTTTAGGCTGTATTCCTGTAGCACAATTTCCAATGGCCAGCTAATCGCAATACCACCCTATTGAATATTTTCTTTAAGTAGTTTAAATGTATATGAATATTTCATCCATAATTACTGACACTGGGAAAAATACTAATTTCTTTTATTCCAGTGCTACTTTTGAGCTCACCGGGACAATTTCGCTACATTGTCTGACGTTTGCATTGGATCCTATGGAAATTTCTGTGACTCTTTTTATTACTTTTCCAGACTCTGTACACTGCAGGGTATTTCAAGGGCAAATTTACCCCGAGCCAAGCAGCCCCCATATAATTTTTGATAATTGATAAAAATATTCAATGGATATCTGAAAAAGAAAATTGTTAAGGAAATCATAAGTACATGTAGGTGACGATGAAGAATATAAATGTATCAAAAATTAAAAATAAAGAGACAAAACTTCATAACAGAACAGTATACTCTTGAAATGATCCAATTCTGAGGACAATCATCATCAGCTTGAAAGCATTTCATGAAGCAAATAATGATTTTCACTGACAACTGATAAGCCCCCGAATTCCTTTTCAGATTTGCTTTGATAATTGGTTAGTAAAAATGGAAAGTACAAATATTCTATTTCTAGACAACACTAATATAAATATTTTACATGTAGGCCCATATCATTATCAATATATGAAAGTAAATTATATGGTACATTAGTACAATATTATAAAATGAAAAATATTGTTGGATTATTTTGAATCCTTACTAGACATTCCAAGCTTATAATACATGTTGCAAACATTTTTATTTAAAATTATGAAATAAGATTGATAAATTTTGCATGAGCCACAAGATATAGAATGGGTACCGGTAAATATTTTGTTGGCACTATCAAGAAATTGGGAACCGTGCACCATTTTTGTACAGTGCTTTAATCCACTCATTCAATGAACAAGGTTATGATATAACCTTGTTCTCAGTTATATCTCCATGTGTGGCAAAATAAGGGTGGCAATGTTTGGCTTATTTTCTTTTTCTTTGGGGCAAATGCTTGATTTTTTTACACTGACAGTTTCCATTACACCTATTATTCATACAACTTGGCTCTTATTTTTGATTCTTGGAATATTTTTTTTTTTAATTAAAAATAGAGATCAAAAATGAAAATTTTCTTGCCATATCACTTTCCATCAATAGAGGGCGTACACAAAAATATGCCCAAAATTCAAGTTTTTGAGTGCTCTGGTGAATAAAAAATTATTCCCAAGTTACTAATGAAAAATAAATTGCATCTGTATGGAAATTAGTAATTTTGGTCACAAAAGTGATATTTTAATGAATTTTTAAAGTGTGTGCTCTGTACAACATGTCCTACCTGTAGCACAGGCAGGGTGGTAGCAGTGAACAAGTGCTTTAATCAGTCACGCACATGGTTTCCTGTTTCTGCCACCATTCCCTTTAAACCCAAATGAGTGCGTACAAATCAACCACACAATTCGGCCAAAGACAAGTTTTGCCTTAATTTATTGAGCAAGGCATGCATAGGCCATAGCTACCTAAACTTAAGTAAGAAGTGCCATACTAATATACTTTAAACTTACGATCCATCTCGAGTTTTTTTTACTGTGACTGTGTCAGTGGTCAGTGTGAGTTTTCTGTTTAAAAGATGAGTTTTCAGTTAGTTTCAGATGAACAAGCCTAATTTAGAATAAAGTCGATGCATGAATGACTGTGCTGTGGCTGCAATCTGACTTAGATCTTTCACATTAACAGAAGATACTCAAATTCAAAAATGCACATCATCATGTCTGTCAATGCTAATTACAGAAATAGCTAGTGCAGTGTGAATTTGACACCTGTCAAGCCCTTCTGAAGAGATCCAGTTCTGTAAATCTTAATTTATCCTGTCCTTGGAGTGTACTCTCACCAACTGCAACACAAATGCACGGGCACAGCCAGTAACACTTGCTCAGCTCAGCTCAAGTCAATGCTGCATGCTGTTTACATTCGCTCCAACACGATTGACTTATGCACTGATGGGGATGGGGGTTGACGCCGCTCGGATCGAAGCCGGTGAGATGCGACACTTTTCCACCGCCTAAATTCTGGATGTTATCTTTCTTGGATTTACAAAATCACAACATTTCACCACTTATCTTGGTACTATGTAGTCCTGAATGGTGGTGAAGTCAACATGGCATTTCCCGAAAGCGATGAATTTAACCTGAAATTTTCCATATGTGTAGATGTATTACGGAGGAGGAGCGTCCATTCATACATGTAGTTCTATATATTACACATAAAAATGCATTGACGATCTCGTAAAAAAATAATAATAAATTTAGTCTACCGTAGATGGGGTACGTAAACGAGAAGGGGGGGGGGGGAGTGGAAGGGGCACTTATGTTCCGCTGAATGGTGACGGGGCGGGATATTGTCCTAAATTTTATCATGTCTTGTGTTTCTGCTGGCTCGAAAAGAGAGACGGGGCGGAAATTGGCGACCAACATACTTTTTTCAAGTAATGAAAAAAAAGGTACTTATATGATAAAATGAATGGATCGAGGGAAAAATGGTATAAAAGAGGCAAGATTATGATTAAAAAAAGATATTTTATGTCATTCAATAAATGAGACAAATTCACACCACGATGAACTCAGGGGCGGATCCAGGATTTTTAAGGGGGCACATTTTCCCGAGGATTTGACAAGCAAAAAAAAAAAAAAACCCGTCTTCACTTTCAAGGGGGAGGGGGTAAACTTCTTTTTTTAAACAGTATTTTACATTACAAATTTGAATTGTGCCTCTCAAGGGGGGGGGGGGCAAGGGCCGGCTTTGCCCCCTCACCGGGTCCGCCAGTGCCTGTACTAAAACCTCAAATGGTGAATTTTACCATACGATTAGGGTGAATATTCCTTTTACTGCCCCGGCTTTATAATCTTCCAATGTCACGAGTGGTTTTCCATTATGAATAAAATCTAAAATATTTTATTTCAAATGTTTCAAAATTCTCAGGATCTAGATCAAGAAGATGAGTGTCACCATGCCCTGGGCGCCATGCAGGGTAGTTTGAAGTGATCTTTAAAATTGACTTCATTTATTTCTCTTCCAGAGATGCGGGGATGCGGCCCAGAAAACTGGCTGTTTTTATGATCATTTTTTTTCAGTGATCCTTTTATCTCTCTTTTATTTTCAACATTTTGTTTCATCAATATAACTTTCCAGGAGCCACCGCGACGCGCCGTCCCCGTATCCTAGGTGATGCCGCCCTTGTATTTTAATAGTAGTACAAGCAACGATCAGTCGAAAGTAAGATTTGAACTCACAAATTAATTTAGACTTCCATAATTTGACTCGTCATCACATCAGATTTTTTGTTGAAAGTAGTATTCATCCCAATATCAATGGAGTCATGAAAACCTTTTGAAGGATTATACGTTTTGTAGGCCAGTAGCCTAGCCGGTGATTTTTTTTTTTTTTTGGGGGGGGGGATTTGTGAAGCGAGCGAGCCCATTTCCCTGCCACAATATAGTTGCTTTCACACAAAATTTAATAATAAAAACTGAAGTGAAATCGAGCAAATATTAATGAAATCTCAAATATTAATTAAATGTTGAGAAAATTCGAGTAAACAGTAAAAACTTTATTGCCAATGAAAGCATTATCTTCAGCATATTTTGTTTTGTTACCTTACCGAAGCCAATATATATATACATATATATATATATATTATCATCGCTTATCATCGAAATTGCTGTAGTGCTATTATAGGCCTGCAATAAACATTATGGAAGAAATAATATTGAAATATTATATATAAAAAAATATTTGCCTCTGAATTGATTATTCATTTCTTCATAATGCATCTTCAAAATTTGATGGGTTTAATCATTCACGAGGGGAACTTTTATCCCCCCTTCCTCACCGGCCCCAATCTTTCTCATTCCCTTCAATCCCCCGGACCCCCCGGCCGGGCCCTCATCCCATCTCCTTCTCAATTACCTTTCACTCACGTACTATTAATTCAGAGGCGGAGTCGGGATATTTTATTAAGGGATGGGGGAGAAGACGAACCTTTTTGGAATTAATGGAGTAACAGGGGTAACACAGATTTTCACGACCAATCATTTTTTTTCTTTTCTTTCACTTTTTATCCCCCCTTGAAAAATATGGGGACCGGTTGTCACTGCCCCTCATAGCTTCATCCCTAAGTTAATTGTTTGAGTTCAATCATGGAAAATCTAATTATACGCAAAATTAGGGGTTTCGGTTTTTAAGAAACGTGTCAGATTGGTAAAATAATGCCTGGAAATCGGAAATAACATTTTGGCCCTAAAAGTTCTAATGCCAGAAATATGGTTAATTTTGGGAAGATAACAAATTTAATAAAAAAAATCTTGCAGTTTTGACACTACAGAGTAGATTCCGATCATAGATTTGAGATTGTAGCACACATGTTTCTTTAATGATGTACAGAAAGCACTTTTGGAAATAATTCAAACCATTTCAAACCAAACCCGACGGAAAAAAAAAATCATTATCGTGTGTGTATTTGAGTTTTGTCAGACGTGTGTCAATCAAATACGATTATTTACGTCTGGGACAGACCTCTAATGTCACCATCGGAAGAACGTGACCAGGGCTCGAACCCCGAACCTCTGTATCAATTTGTAACTTCCCCACAGCTTGGATTACAGGCGCACGCCACAACGCCCAGTTATAATATAATATACACGAAATATGATGAGAGATGGCGCTATTGATGATCCATGAACGAGACATGTGCCTTTCAGGACAATGGAGGAGAAGGAGGGAGAGGGGAGGGGGTGGAGGAGGAGGAGATGATCGATGATCGCTGTAGAATACAGGCATTCATTTTCTGGACCATTTAGAGGTCCATGCTGGAAATATTTATATCTCAATAAATAAAGTAAAATTCACAAAGCAAAATGCTGAAAATTTGATCAAAATCGGATAACAAGTAACAAAGTTATTGAATTTTAAATATTTGCATTATTTCGTTGAAACAGTTCTAGGCATGTCTTTATGAATATTCATTAGGTGGGCTAATGTCATATCCCCACTTGTTCTTTTGTATTTTATCATATGAAATTAGGTTTATTCAAAAATTTTCTACCAAGAACTAAAACAATTGGATTGTCAACTGATTAAGTGCATTAGTTATTTGTCACAACTTTTTTCATCATAATAGAGACACATCATTTACATAATCATGTATGAAAAAATGACACATTTATGATTTCATGTAATAACTTAAGAAAAGGGACAGTGGGGATGTGACATCATCAGCCCACCTAATGAATATTCATGACGATGTGCATATAAATGTTTTCACAAAACATTGATAAACTTTAAAATCCAATAACTTAGTTATCCGATTTTGATGAAATTCTCAGCATTTTCTTCTGTGAATTTTACTCTATTTATTTAGATATGACTATTTTCAGCCCGGAGCATCCCTTTAATGTTATATGGAAAAACAAATAGTTACAACTCCAATACCCCCACGCACTGATACAAACACAATTATTACTATTTTATTTCACTGTTACTGGAATACTTGAAAGAATCTAACAACCGTGTCCATCAGACCACCTAAATCTCCAAAACTTTTGTACAGGTAAATGATCGCTATACATACTCTCACAGCCTTACCACAACAATAAAATAACCAATACAGTTGGAAACTTGGAATGAGTTATAAAACATGACTTTTATTAGAATTAGCTTTCTATGGCACAAATGAAAAGAAATTGATTACACAAAGGAAATATTTCCATTACCTAACTTCTAGAACATTGAAATACCGTACTTTACAATTGTCCTTAGTATTGCTGTAACAATTTTCTAAATTTTGAAAAATAGATTTGTTCTTAATGCTCAGTTTTTTATATTATTCTTATGATTTATACATTGTATGGTGATTCTTGCTCATATCCAAATTGAATACTTTTCTATCTATAGAATCTTACATGTCTTATGGCACAAATGGAAAAATATATATTATAAGCAATCACCTTCATTTTCCAACATTAAGATAAATTCTACTTTTCTATCTATAGAATCTTACATGTCTTATGGCACAAATGAAAAAAATATATATTATCACGCAATCACCTTCATTTTCCAACATTAAGATAAATTCTACTTTTCTATCTATAGAATCTTACATGTCTTATGGCACAAATGAAAAAAAATATATATTATAAGCAATCAACTTCATTTTCTAACAACATTAAGATAAATTCTACTTTTCTAATATCTATAGAATCTTACATTTCTTTTGGCACAAATGGAACAAAATATATTATAAGCAATCACCTTCATTGTCTAACAACATTTAGATAAATTCTACTTTTCTAATATCTATAAAATCTTACATGTCTTATGGCACAAATGGAAAAAAGATATTACACAATCACCTTTCTTTTCGAACAACATTAAGAAAAATTACATTTATCTTAATGTTGTTCGAAAAGAAAAATATTAAGATAAATTACATTTATCTTAAAAAAAAATTGTTTTTATAATTTCAAATTGAATGTTTATCAACACAAGTGGTGTGTTGTATGTCACCTCAGTTGATGGTTTAATCTAAAAAGATAAAATATTCAATCAGCAATTGAAAGGTTGGAGTGAAACCTTTCAAAATGCTTTATTTACCACTTAACCACAATAGATGGTTTCAAACTGCCTCGATCGCAAGAATCCCTGTTAAATTACGAGAACCTTTTTAGGCTGAAAAATACCCATTAATCCTGCATTCACAAAGCCCTGAAACGTACCCTTCGGGATAAATTCCTGAAGTTAGAAGCATGAGCAGTATGGTCTGATAAGCAGGCAAGGCGCGAGATTCAAAATCACCAGCCACCCACGGCGCAGCGCCCAACGACACGCTGGGCTAAAAGTTCCTGTAATTTGCTTTAACATCGCCAAAATACCTGCGACCTTGGGAAAATCCCCGCGAAAGTTCTCGTAATTTCGCCAAGTACCTACTATTTAGCGGGTATTTTCTTTCGGGGAAATTACTCGTAGTTTGCTTTCACATTACCAAAATACCTGGTATTTTCTGATCAGAGAATACCTGGAACTTCGAGGCGGTCTGAAACCACCTAATAATGGTTAGTTTCCAACACTTAAAATGTTGGATTCAGCTTAAAGCAAGGTTAGATTATAACAATTTAGAAAAGGTTCTGTTCTCACTCCTCCAACAGTTCAAATGTTGATTTAACAAATTCATTTGTTTAGAATGTTCTCTTAATAATCAGACCTTGACATACATATAAAACATTTTTGGAATGTTACTTTGGAAATGTAATTAATAGCTCAGAATGTTGAGAGCATATATGCAATGTATAATAGAAAAGGCATGATAATTCAAACAATTGGAAATTCTAATTAAATAAGCCAACATAAATATCCTGCAATGCATACTAAGAAAAGGTTTCATTGTGCAAAAAGGTGTCTTATTGTTAAAAACTTGCACCCCCCCCCCTTCAAAAAGAAGAAAAATGTTTGAACTTTTGAAGGACTAATCCTACAAACTTCACCAGTAAACAATTGAATACAAAAAGAGTAATCAAATTATGATAAGATAAACAAAGTTTGTTTGATGTAATAATATTACATTCTGATAATGACTAAATTGCGTTATACAATACATGTACCAACTGAAAAAAAATGTATAATAGTGAATAGTAAAAGTAAATTGTAATGGAAATCAATAAATCAAAACATCTGCTCATCATTAATGATTCAAGATTTTTAAGATAAATTGGCATCAATTTTGGAGCAAAGTATTAACTAATGTAAATTAATCTTAATAGAGGAGAAATGAATGATTGATGACCATAATCAAAATGTTCTGTCATCTAATCATTAATGATAGTAATATTCAGTTTCTGTGAAAATATTAATATTCAGTTGCTGTAAAGCACATATCATGTACCATTTATCTGTATATGCTTCCACATGGATTTGGATTTCATTACACTGGTTTTAGTAAAGAAGCCTTTATATATCGCAAAAGCATTTCTAGGAATATATTTCTGCCAGGTACCCATTTACCCCACTTGGGAAGAGTGCAATACATGTACAATACGGATCAATATCTTGCTGAAAAAAATTACACCAATGCATGGATTTGAAGCGATAATCCTTTGTTTCAGAGTTCTGATACTAATCCACTGGAGCTACATTACATGTTAACATATATATTTGTTTTATTTGAAACAATTTACCTGCACCTGCCGGTACATCTTTTGGATTGTGAAGTCAAAACATTTAGTTCAATGTGTAATGCAATGTTGTTACATTAAGCATCGCTGCCACATTACCTGTTGTAACATGGCCTCTGTTAGCGCTAACAACATTTCTGTGCGGCCTGTCCTAGGATATACACATTTGTAGATATTCTTGATATACAATATGCAACACAGTCACACAAGCAAATTCATGTCTTCACAAGTTTCACGGTAAAAAATAACCAAAGTAATGGAATTCATAATGATAATTTGTGCAAAGTCTATACGAGAGGTATAAGATAACAATGAACTACCGTAACAATACGTACAACTTTCCTTTAAAAGACTGAGTAATGTTAATAATGAATCAAATCAACATATGTAGTTTGCAATGTAAATGTAAGCTTCATTCATAGAATCATTTGTCCCATTATAATTAGCAATTCTTATCACTCTTGCAGTGTACTCTGACAACAAAATTTGAAAATCTCTACCATTTTTAATGCAAGATTTGCTCGATTTATTTCTAAAAGCAGCAACATAGTTTTAAAAAGTAGAAAGAGGACTGTGTATAAAGTAGATTTATGAAGGTTAAGGAAGCCATCGTGAAAAATCTACTTGGCTTACCTTACAAATGAATGGAATTATGGAGTTCCAAATGATATGTGGGGGTGCTTCAAAAAGCCATTCCTGAACTTACAAATGAGTTTAACAAACGACTTGAATATGGAGTGCCAAATGTGGTAAAGAATATGGACCAATTTCTTGTTAAAGGGGAAGTTCACCCTGAAGAAAAGTTTGTTGTAAAAATAATAAAATATATTGGTGAAGATTTTAGGAGAATCGATTAAAGATTTAGTTATTAGAATGTTAAGTTTTGGATTTTAGACGTTTTAAAAAGAGCAGCTGCCCCATATGTTACGATATATAACATGCATAAATGTCAGTTTATTAATGGTTTGTGATGATTCATTATTGTTTTCTTTGTAGGAACGTGTGTGAAATTATTTGCCCATTGACATAGTGAAGGTACAGTAAAAACCATATTCAATTTTCAGATAAAATTACATTTCATTGATTTTTCAGCATACCATATGTAAGAAAGCTGCTCATATATGACGTCACAAATCAAAAAAAAAGTATAATAACTTAATTCTTTGATGGATTTTTCTTGAAACTTTGGCAATATTTTTTATCATTTTACCTTCTTTTGTTACAATATTTTTTTTCAGAGTGAACTTCTCCTTGAAGGATATTAGAGGCTGTTCTCATTACGCTTTCTAAAACTAGTTTACTGGAAACCGATTCAGGAAACCACTTTGGAAGATCGCTTTGCTAGCGTTCCCACTTGATCACACGAAAGTGGATTTCAAAATCACTTCACGTAAAGCGCTCTTGTTGCTATGGAAATGCTCTCAGTGGGGTGACACGTTTCATGCGAAATTCGAAACCGCAGCATAGGCATTCTACACCTGTCATGTGGAGTAGCGCGCTCAAAATGTGTGAAGATCGCTTCCTGAAGAACGGTTGTGTCCTCACTTACGCTAAAACCAGTTTAGCGAGGCAAAGCGATCTTGAAAACTACATCGCGAGGTGGTTTTCCAAACTGGTTTGGAAGATCGCTTCCAAGACCGCTTTGACCGTTCTCACTACGCGTTAAACTAGTTTCCAGTAAACTAGTTTTAGGAACGTAGTGAGAACAGCCTCTATGGCTACATGTGGCTGGTATATGAATGCATGACCCTCAGATTGCAAGTCAGGAAACTGGTCCTCTGGGTCAAAATGCTCCACAATACCTATAAATGTACATCTCTATGACAACATTTTCAAGACCAATGGAATTTTCTCCCTGAAAATCATGTTCCTTCCTCCATATTTGAGGCCAAATAAGAAAAGGATATTTGCATTCAAGATCATCAAATTACAATCCATTTCATGATTTTTAGTTATTTATATATAGTTGTCATGTTTTCAAGCAAATTGCATTTATATATTACAGTTTTTCATTTCTCATAAGGAAAATACAATAAATATATGGTCAATATTTACTTCACAAACTTCTGCATTTGTGCTAAAACATTGAACTTATATACAGATATGATTAACCTTGAAAATATATCACACCTCATATATTCCGTACATTTTAAGAAAATAGCTAAAACGAAACAAATATACTCGACTTCCAGAATCGTGTCTTTCCTACGGTTTTGAGTAACTTTACACACATCTTTTTGATTTAGCGAGTTTCATTGTATGTCCTATTGGCTACTGGCAAAAACGAAATTCACAGTGCACCAACATTTTTATTACCATAGCTCCACTTCCCCCTCTTTAGAATGATATTACATACAATATCTGAACAGTATTGAAATGCTATGAAAAAAAATGTGATCATCCCCCATAAACACACTTCATAGGAATACATAAATATGACCTCTTTGAACAAATTACTGCATTTGACAACACATACAAGTCCATCTCTCAAATTTTCACTGTGCACTTCCATGGCAGAATGGAGGAAGGTTTTTAAGAGGAATGTTGATTTTGTCTGCACCAATTCATCAAATAAAAGCAAATACTGACATGGTACATTGATTACAATGTGCACATAACCCAACCCAGATGGTTTAACATGGATTCTACTGCAACGTGTAGATTGAATACAATGTATAAACTAGTGGAGCAATTTTGGTAGATGCAGGATTTTTGTAAAAGTGTCGGGGCACAGAAATCTCACCAACACAAACAGGTTTTTCAATTCTTCATAATTTTCTGACTTGTGGGCAAACTAATGCATTGGGATGCAACTGCTTAAATATCTACAAACAGAATCTTTGTACTCAGGTGGTGGTGAGGGGGGGGGGGGGCGTCTCGTAGAAGAGGATACCCCAAGACAAATTGTGCATTTGACTCGGACATGCATGAAAGTTGTGTCACACTATCTTAATTCCCAGATGTTGGTCCAACAAATTTATATCCACCAACAAATTGCAACCAAGCAATCATCACATTCAAAGTGGCTACAGACTTACATGTACTGCACTTTTCCTGATAGATCACTTATAGTCTTATTGATTAATTCCAATTCTTCCCTGCACGTTAAAGGATCACCATTCAGTTAAATACTGCTTGATTTTTTTTTTCAATTTTCCTTGTGGCCCGAGCTACATGTACATGTATTTAAAAGTGAACTAGCAAGCCTCTTATTAAGCACAATGGAGGTGCATGATATGAAGAACACAGATTAATTCATACCACTACCAGTACACCATAAAGTACCAGCATTTCAGGTAATACAGACATTAATTGCAGGGCTGTGTCATCAAGTGCAGACTTAATATGTCAATTGACAATACCGAACTCTTCAAATTGTCTCTCAAAACTCAATCATTTCAACAGATGTGTAGAGTAATTAGCTCAATTGGATGAGCCTGTGCCTATTGAAAAAGAAATTGACCAGGGCAGGGGGGGGATGTCAAATATATTGCTGTACACATGTGTGACAAAAAAAAGGGTTCAAAGGGTGTTTTTTCAGTTTTGGACAGGCTGCTCATGCACTCGTTAAAGGTATCAAAAACACAGTTTTTCAAAGAAAAGGGTGTTTTTTTCAATGGTCAATCGCGGGGTCAAACGTATTTAGGGTATGTTTATTTTTCCAATGCTTTTTTTTTTAGACCAGCCAAACGTGTTGTTCAGGGTATGTTTTTTCACCGGGATTCCTATTCTTGTGACAACTTGTTTAGGGGCCAAAATGTGTAAATAAAGACTACGAAAAGCTTATTTAGGGGTTGTTTGGAAAAATAATTTGGTCACGCATATGTACAGCAATGCATTTGACAGGCCCCCGGGGAAATTGAGTAAACCACAGACAAAAGGTTGTATTTTATCAAGGAGATATAACCTCTCTCCATGATTTTATATTATCATGGCTATGGTAGTAAGATCATTCCTAAATTTCAAGCTAACAGATGGTGGTCAGGGACCAATCTAAAATTGGGTAAAAATTTTCAAGCGAATAAGGTTGAATTCAAATCTATTAGACTGAAAAATTAAATCTAGCTATAGACTGGTCCCTGATCGGATTCTTTTTCAATCTGGGGAATTAAGGGAGGATATTGTCCAAAAACAGTCACCTAATTCCCAAAGGGATTCTATTTCTACTAGGCACAAGAGAAGGCTGCTGCTTATGTCAAGAATGATAAAATAGAGATTTATCTGAGGCTGTCCTCTACATTTCTAGAGTTTCAGGTACAGAATGGTCAAGTTTGGCCAACAAGCCTTTGCAACTGAAGTGACTTGGTCCTTGCCGGGAAGGAGGGGGTCATGCGACTTTTGTGAGTACCCCTTGCTCTACATGATGTATGGCTTTGAGGGAAATTAGATTCCCTCCCACACAAAGGCCAAATTGGACTAGATACCGAAAACTTCAACCATATAAACTGTATGTACAAAATGCAGGAGCAAAATTAATAAATAAGCTCTAGCTTACAGTCCAATGAGAGTTTGGCAGAGCTTGGGACTCCCCCCCCCTTCTCCAATCCCGAATTTCATGCTGAATAGTTCCGTAAGTGAAATTTATGATCACTGACTGCACGTGTTTAAAGCATCAAAATTTACATCATAATTATTTCCCCTTGAATATTCCCCTGATATATATGCATTTCATGCAGGTACCAGCTCCTTTGGAAAGAATGGGAATTATACCTTTAACTACTTACCCAACATAATTTTGATAGAGTTACATTTACTTTTTAATACCATACATGTACATTACTGTGATGGCTTGCTAGAAATTTGTCAGAAATGCTGCAAATGTCAAATCAAGCCATCTTTGCACACTTGGCCCATATAAAGGAAGAGTAATAATGATGATGATGATGATAATAATAATATTAAAGGACAAGTCCACCCCAACAGAAACTTAATTTGAATAAAAAGAGAAAAATTCAACAAGCATAACACTGAAAATTTCATCAAAATCGGATGTAAAATAAGTTATGACATTTTAAAGTTTCCCTTCATTTCACAAAACAGTTACATGTATATGCACATCTCGGTCGGTATGCAAATGAGGGAACTGATGACATCACTCACTCACTATTTCTTTTGTATCTAATTATATGAAATGTGAAATATTTCTCATCATTGTCATGTGAAATGAAGTTTCATTCCTCCCTGAATACGTGGAATTCTATTATTTCAACATTTTGTGCTTCAGGCAAGGAGGAGGTCCTAATCATCAAATTCATAAAAATTGAAATATTGTATAATTCAAACAATAAAAAACATAAAAATAGTGAGTGCCATCATCGACTCTCTCATTTGGATGTAACAGGCTCGTTTATACATGTATAACTATTTTGTTAAAAATAAGCAAAACTTTCTTATTTTACATCTGATTTTGATGAAATTTTCAGCATTGTGCTTGTCTGATTTTTCTCTATTGATTCAAATCAACACTTTTCTGAGGTGGACTTGACCTTTAACAATAATATCAATACTGTATTCTGCTTTTACAACTTAAACATCAGAATGTCTCTTGCCTGTAGGTATATAAACATTCTCCCCTCCCTGGGGAGCATTCAAACTCAATTTCATAAATGCAGAACATTGGCTTTCTTTTCCATACACAGTACATGAAGGTTACCGATTTGACACCTGGGTATAGAGTGGTAGTGTGTGCACTCGCGCTTGGCCCCAACCCCCAAAATAAATAGAATATCAATGATTGCTGCCAATTTTCAAAACAAAAGAAGATTAAATTTCAACTTTAGCAACTTTTAAGGCAAGTTCTATGGATTAACGCTCCTCATTAGAAACACTGATGTATGACGCTTCGCAATACACAATGCATATTATCTATGGTGACCGTGATGTATACATCATAATGCAATGTTCTGAATTTACAATGTAAAGCTCAAAAACATCATTCAGATTAAGTCCACAATCAGATGAATGATATATCACGACTGGTGATTGACAACATGTATGATTCATCCCCAATGGAATTAGGCATGAAAGAGGGGTTAAATCTGGAGAGATTCCAATTAATTATTCATATGGTTAGCTTATACAGTTTGTCCCATAAAAAAAGATAACCCATTTCAGGGATATACATAAAAATCAAACATAATTAGGTTTGAAATTACTAATATTACGAGTGCAATCTTCTCCTTAATTAGAGACCAAATACAATAGTTGATCGGTCAAGCATAGCAGATTAAAACATAAAAAAAAGCAGAGACATGAAAGAAATGAATTGCGCAGAAATTGATGAACACATGTATTTGAATCTTGGCGTTTTTTCTGCACAACTCAGTTTTGGCAATCAAAAGTATCAAACTCTTCTTGCTCATTGATGCATAATATCATAATAGCATATTTTGTTTCAAAATTTATCTTCATTATGTATATAGAATATTGTATCAAAATCATTTGACCATGCCAAAAAAAAAACAACTTCTGTTTCCTTTTTTGCCCGGGACACTCTGTAAAGTACTGTATTCTAAACTATGTTTCAAAACATGGAACATCGATGCTATGGTCTAGAAAACAATGCTCAACAACAAATGCCGGGGGGGGGGGGCAGTCAAATATTTTGCTGTACACATGAGAGACCAAATTATTTCCAAACACCACCTAAACAAGTTGTCGCCAGACTACGACCCCAGGAAAAAAGCTTTGGGAAAAACATACCCTAAACACATTTGGCTAGTCTTTATAAAGAAAAAGAAAAACCTAGACACATTTGACCCCGTGACTGACACTCGACCCAGGTGAGGTGAATGGGTACCCGGTAGGATTTTTCCTTGAACGCTTTAGCGCCTTATTAATATGGCGGCTCAGCTACAGCCGGGGTAATAATATGATACCAATTATCAAAGCGCAGTAGAGTATATGCACATAGTAGCTGCGCTATATAAATGGACCTATTATTATTATTATTAATTGACCAGTCTTTCAAAACCACCCTTTTCTAAAAATAAGTGTTTTTGATAACCCAAGTGCAGGCGCGGCCCTTGTCCAAAACTGAAAAAAAAACACCCCTTTAAACACGTTTTTGGTCATGTATGTGTACAGCAATCTATTTAACTGCCCCCCCCTTGGAAGAAATAGTGGTTATTTGCATTTCAAATGCAATAGGATTCCATGCAGCTGTTACCTTTAAAATACAATAATTTTGAGCTACCATAATACTAGACTATTATTCAGAGGAAATCAATTATTATTTCCAAGGTTACTAGTACATGTAGGTCAGTCGTACATGTAGTAGACTGCAAGAATGAATCAGTAAAATCTGTTATACCCTTCTGTAGATATTAGAAAAATGGAGCTCAGATCCATTGTGCATGATATCTCTAAACTTTCCTCAGAACTATCCCTCTATACCATCCTAGGGTACATGTTGCTCTATTAAACTCCTTTACAATTTTTCTGTTATTGATTGAATGATTTTATTTTATTTTATTTCTGCATTCAAGATAAATATGCAACACAACATCTCAGTGATACAATTAAGTTTTACAAAACAATAAAGCAATGAAAAACAAATATCAACAAGAAGCAATATTCAATTAAAAGAAAATAGCAGTTTAAACGAATGCAAGAGACCTCCATCGTGAGCGGTTAAGCTCTAAAATGATGGCGGCCTCGTTAAATGGTACATTTTACGAGATGCTATTAATCTGAAAATGCCATCTGGTGTTTTATATGAGTATGTATTTCCCATTTAGATTGTGTCAATGCTTGTATTTAAAAAAATATATATATACATGAGTGATATATATATCATACAGTACCCCAAGTTAAACAATATCTTACTACTGATGAGGTTACCATGTTAAAAGAATACAAAATAAAATAAATGAATATAATTGGGTATCAAATGGCAGAATCTCTTGCTATCAAATTTCAGAGACTTGATTTTACTGCTTACTACTTTTCACAAAACAATGCTATTAAAGTAAAAACAGAAAACAGTGCATTTAAATAATCTGAAAGGACATTTAGTGCTGGCAATTGTTCTACATTTCATTTCAGTATTTCAAACTAGTGTACCACTTGTACATTTCTATTCAGCCATTCTTTTGTAGGAAGTAACTTCAAATTGGTGAGAGAAAGATGGGGAAAAAGAAAGAGAGAGATCAGAGGGTTGTCCCTACCATTTGCCAAAGCCAACTAACACAATTTATAAATGTTAGATTTTCACAAATTTCATGATTTCATTTTTCAAACATCTACTACAAGTACATTCTTATTCCTTGTCTCATTCACTTAGAACTTCAAAACTTTCAAACTTCCATTCTCATTTTTGCCTATTTTTTTGTGGTTTCAGCTTCATTTGGTCATTTATTATCTGACTGATTGGAAATGGAATTACTCCCTCATGATCAACTTGAGATTCTGTATTCATGTAAAATGACATAAATTGACACACATACTGTACTAGTTACATGTAGTATAAAATACATGTACATAATAAGTATAAAAATATACTCTTGAATACATGTAATTCCATGTAATTACATCATATATCCATTTACAATACCCATGACTACATAAATTTGGAAATGCTCAAATATAGAATGTCTCAAGTTAAAATTTTCTTTATACAGTTATGTCATTGGTATTTACTACCAGATTGTGTATAACCTTTTGTTTTCATAAATGATAATGGAGTGGTGAAAATCACCCTGGAGCTCGCTAAAGATCCATATTTAAAATAAAATATTAAGCTTGAACTACATATTTGGATCTACAATGTAGTATGCCTATTTTATACCCCTACATGTCACTAGAGTCAATGTTTTATTTACTCTATTTCCATCATCTGAGGTCTAAATTGAGTACTTGTGTGCATGCATATAACTGGTCATTTATTTGTCCTACTGTGTACTACTGATCGGTGATGAGTGGTCCTGAGATGAGGATGGTTTATATTATTATTATTTGTTTGGCATCACCTGTGTCTGGGTGGTGAAAAGCGAACTGAACCACTCTGACCAGCAAGTCTCTCCTCCTGATATATCTGACTGGGGGAGTGCAGGGGGACCACTACACTGGGGTTTCCCCCAACTCTTATGTACACATAGTACAAATAGTGCAGTAGGTTCTTGACGTGCAAATGTGGTGTCTCTCCTCTACACGGGGCCTCCATTTAACATCCTATCCAAAGGATGGATAGTATATATCATAATGTTTATCAAATGAAAAGAATTCACACATCACTGTCATATAAAACAAATAATACACCACATTCTTCTCACCATTGTACAATGTACTTGCCCCCAAACTCTTTACAGTATTACCGTCCAAACACCCTCAGTGCATGTGAGAACCATTCAAAACATGACATGAACATGAACCTCACGCAATCCCATTCTTACCCATAATGCACTTGATGATAAATATTAATATCACATATAGTAAGAATAATCATTATCATTATTATTATTATTATCATCACTATTGTGTACATTATGCAGAATCCACTAGTAGTATGACAGTATGGGGCTTCTAATTTTGATAAAAAGAAACATGAAAGAAACATGCTTTTTTAACATAACAAAAAGTTTTGTTAATGAATTAGAATACAATGGTTAATGGAAAGACTATGTTAATAGTAGGCTTTATTGAACATTTACAACAATACAAGTAACAAGTTGTCCAATATTGGCCTACAATTCTATGAAAAATATATCAGCTTGGGAAATAAAGCTGATTTGCAAGTACAATTATCATCCAGTGCAATTGAGAAACCTCTGACCTATCAACCCATAAAGCCATAACTCTACTGGCCAAACTGTCAGAAGCATTTTAAGCAATACAATGAAAATTGATAGGTTGATACCGAGATACCCCACGACGCTGTAATGTATCAAAACTTGCGGAAATTTTTACTTCACAGGTATTCAAAGTAAAAATCAAAGTCCCAATTCTTTTGACCTTTAGCCAAAGCTTGTTTTTCTAACTTGGCTTCGTGCATCTTCACAGCACTGAAACACTTGATGAAATCCTCACCAAATGCATTTCTTATCACCTCATCATTGACAAGAGCCTCCAGAGCAGCTTCCATGTTGTTCGGCAGATCAGCTGTCTTTGGTGGGACATCTTCCGGATTGTTGGCACAGCCTGTAGTTTCTGCAGGAAGCCTGTACTTGTTGATGATGCCATCCATTCCTGCAGCAACGGTTGCAGCCAGCACCAGGTAGCAGTTAGCACCAGCGGCTCCGGCACGGTTCTCCATGTAGGTGCCCTTGTCGCCATTGACCTTGATGCGAAGCATTGTGGTGCGATTGTCCATTCCCCAGGTGGCATTTTCTGGACAAAAATTACCTCCGACTCTCTTCAGGCAATTTACTGTTGGAGCCATGAGAACCTCGATTGCAGGAGCATGGGCAAGTATTCCTGCAGCCCAGTTCTGGCCAACCTCCGAAAGACCAATGGGACTGTTGGCATCGTAAAAAACTGGTGTTTTCTCATCCGCTTGGTAAAGGGAGTGGCAGAAGTGGGTACAAGATCCACTCTGATTAAGAAAAGGCTTGGACATAAAGGAAGCTTGAAAGCCATGGAGAAGTGCAATCTCTTTGATACCCGTCTTGAAAGTGAAAGCATTGTCTGCAGATCTGATCCCAAAGGCTGGTTTGTAGGATATCTCAACCTGTCCTGGACCGTATTCAGATTCAACTTGTTCAATATCAACACCAGCAACGGGCATGTCCTCCATAACCTGTTTGACGAACCTCCGCAAAGGAAACATTCTCAGAGTGGATCGAATATTGATGTCGTTGTTGATGGGCTTCTTGGTGACCTTATCCACAACATAGAACTCATGTTCATGAGCAGAAAACAGGGAATACCCCAAGTCCTTCAGCTTCTCCAGTTGTCTGCGGGCCGCAACCCTTGGATGGGCAGCTACATACTCGCCCTTATAAGTCGGCTCAACCAAAATACGGGCTGTTTTCTCTGCCCATGGAAGTTCTTTGAATGAACTGTAATCAGGAAACATGACAGCATCGCAGTATCCGACTTCCTCAGCAAATCCAGTTCCTGGAATAACCCCTGCTTGGACATCCATTCCTATGTGCCCCAAATAAAAGTTCACCCCTCCAGTTGCTTTGTCCTTGAAGTGGCGGGAAGGGATCAGCTTAGACCGGGCCACGCCATTTAAGTCAGTCTGCTCAAATCTCACGCCGGTGATCCCCTTCTCTTCAATTTCCTCAAGTACTTGGTTCAGACTCATCTTGGTGATCTGCAAAATAGGTGAAGAAATGAGTTCTATTCCAGGGTTGTCATTTTTAACTCATCCAGCCCGAAGGGCCAAATGAGCTACATGTATGCCATGGCGTGGCGTCTGTCGTCTGAAAAGAAAAGGTATCGTATTACCGAACGTGTGTTTTCTATGGGAAAAGTCGGGAAAACAACAAAGTCACTGATGAGCTATTTTGACGATATTTCATTGTTCTGAGGATATAAAGACTTCGAAATTGTGTTTTTGATCATTTTTCTATTCAAGTTCCCTTTGAAAGGATGTTGAAAAGGTTTGAGCGTATTTGATTATTTTCTGACATATCTGATGCGCGCGTTCGGTAATACAAGGCCGGTCGGTAATACAATCACTCACTATACCTTTTCTTCTCTAATTTGTTTTTTCCTGTATTTTATTATGAAAAAGCGTACTGCCTTATTTTAAATTGATTTCCGTATGAAATACCATACGGAAAAATCGTACTACTTGGCAGCTCTATTTTCCCAACTTGAGTCATCAAACAAAATATTCATACATGAATGGAACTAAATACAACATTTAATTATTTCAATTAACAATATGTTAAAATGACTTGGATATACATGTACTCAAGCCTGCATGTACTATGTGAATCTTTAGGTCTTTCTTACGAAGGATACCAAAGCTTTTTGATGCGAGTACTCTGCTGAATTGAGAGATCTCTTTATATTCAATTCACTTTTATTTGTTTCAAGCAAGAGCTTTTCCCTTTCTTGTGAGTATTCAGGACATTTTGTGAGATAGTATAGAGAGTTGTTTCCGGCACAGCACAGAATAAGCATAGACCTGTTTCATGGTTGTTGACAAGCCGTCTATTCTTGTTAAGATCAATATTATTCTTTTGGAGACAATGTAAAATAGATGTGCTATATCTCTGGTTTAAAACACATTTGAAACTTGAAAGTTTTCGAAACTAAAATTTTGGAATGTCCTTCAAAGTGGATAGTGTTTCATCCCATTTTCTTTGCCACATTTGTGTAAAGTACGTTTTAAGAATGCAGTTTGATTCATGCTTACTAATTTTGTTATTTACATCAATTTGGCTGTACCGTAAACCTTGTTTGGCTGCAATATCCACCACCTCATTGTTCCAGATATCCCAATGACCTGGGATCCATTAAAAATACACTGTTATTCTTTTATTATACAATTGTGTATACATTACATGTAACAGGATTTCATTTACAAAGTAAGTTTCTTTTTTAGTTTTGATTGCCTCTAGTGCGCCGAGTGAATCACAAAATATGACCGCTCCTGTATACATATAAAAGACCGGGTAATTGGTTCAACCAATTTAATGCTACAATAAGAACATCGCTGCAAGCTCTGATCTATTAGACAATGTTGAATGTACATGTAGGCCCTAGGCTATATATTTGTAATAGGGTACATGAAATGCTGCTGCTGCTTTTCCTGTTTCAGGAGACTTCGAACCATCACTAAAGATTTGTAAGAATTTATACCACTTCTTGTGTATTAATTCAAGACTTGTTTCTGGAATGTCACATTGTCACTTTTCATGGAGTCCTCAAGGCTAGTCTCACACTACGCGATCAGGTGCGACTAGATTTCTTAAGATATCGCATTTTGCATTGGAATATGAAAGTTTAAGAACTAAAATCATTTCATTTAAAGTTTGACATATTGTTAGGAAAACTAATATTTTTACTTCACAGCAAGCCCTATCTTCAGAGTATAGTCCAAATCCAAATCGGATTGTTGCAGCTGATGATGTCGATTCGATTTTGGAACTGAATTTGTTAGGCATACGGTACCATATTGAATTTTTTCATTTCTCAGTACCTAGACTAGTACTAGTGTCAGTATTCCTAATCCTACTTCTAGTACTAGGCCTACTAAAAAATCCTACCACTGGCACTATTCTGAACTCTGATCTGTAATACATAGATCTATCCATATCATAATAAATTTGAAATTCGGATCGCAACGAGCATGACGAGTCGCATACCCTAGTGTGAAACGGGCTGTGAAAAGTTTTTAGGCAGCTCCCTGGTCTGACTCTGAGTTAGGAACACACTGGGGAACACAGTGCACTGTGTTCAGGCTGCCGCAGCCTTGTTCATTGAATGAGTGGGGCACCCATTCAATGAACAAAGTTATGATGGGCATGGGGAACTCCAATGCTGCGTTTGTCCCTGGATTTTTAATAGAAGAAGCTCCGCCTCGTTTTCGGCGGCAGAGCTCCGACTCAAGTTTGTTACCAATTTTCATACTTACAGAAATCTATAAACTCAAGCTGAAACTAAAATCTGTTCACAATCGACACACAAGATCGGAGGCCCAAGCTAAATCCGCAGCTGGAAAATGGACAATAAGAAAAGAATCTCAAACTTTCCAAGCCAGGATGGGATGGGAGTGACCCGTGTGAAACTAGCTGTTCGATCGATGATGCTGATACAAAGCGATATGCAAGCAGATATACCGTGTACGGTATACGGGTTGCTGTACTATTCACCAGCAGCAGAGGCGTCGATCTTGGGGGTGGGGGGGGGGGGCGATCGCCCCACCAATGAAAATATGGGGGGGGGGGGAGGGCCGTGGGCAAACGTATTGTTTTGCCCACCCCCCCAATAATTCCGGATGTGCAAAAATAAAATAAGATTGTAATGTTCAGCTAGCGAGATTGAGATACACAATTAATAATCGTGATCAAAATGACGTCGATCCGCTTTTCAGATTTAAATATCAAAATTTTCAGCTCGTGCTTCGCGCTCGCATCATTTTTGTAGCAAAAACCATACTTTTCATGATTAAATAGGTGAATAAAAGTCCCGTTTTCAGTTTGCATGCTTCAAGCTTGGTCAGAATATAAAGAAATTTCAGCTCGCTCTCGGCACTCGCATTATTATATGCCTCCTCATGAGTTACTACAAACAGTAAACAGGTACCCTTTTCCTATTTTAAAATCAGTATAATAAAAAATTTCAGATCGCGCTTCGCGCTCGCATTAATTTGTTGGTGAGATACGTGTCTGTATCTCATGAATCATATATAGGCCTAATATATATACATATAATGTGCCTATGTGTGTGTTTGTGTGTGTGTGTGTGTGTGTGTGGGTGAGGTTGTTTGTTTTGTACGATCGAGCGCCTTTGGAACGTTGATTCCTGATTTTGCCCCCCCATCTGAAAAATGGATCGACGCCCCTGCTAGGCAGCACCCCTGGAATTGCAGATTTTTTTAACGCCCCCAACTCTACCGCTTAATATCACATCACATTTTCACCTGCTATTACCGCTTCTACTCTCCAAACAACATAATCTATACCGCTTTTTCAAAAATCTAATAGGCAGCCGAATTTTTTCATCAGGTTACCACAAATTCTACGCGATTCAATGGACCACGATAATGCTCCAAGTCCCAAACTCTTTTGAGATCTAGAGATATACTTTGGATCGGGGATTTTCTTTTGAAGTATCGATCATTTCGTTATGAGTTTAGTACGTCGTACTCTTTATAGAATATCATTAGCAAGGGCGGCGATCTTGAGAGAGGTGGCGTGGGGGGGGGGGGGTCGGTACAATCCCCCCACACACACTTTTTGAAGCACTGAAAAATTGCCCCTTTTACGCAAGAAAATGCCCCCCCCCTCACGAACCGTACGTGCCTCAATCCTCCTGTTTTAGGTGTTACCAAGTGCCCTAATTCTCGTATAATTTTTCCCCAAAGTCCCCTCATGAACGTGTAATGTGTGCCACTTTTATAGGAAGAGGAACCGTTTTTATACCAATTAGTGCCCTTTCCCATTCCCCCCCCCAAAAAAAAATGCCTCCTCAACGTATTCTGTGTCCCTTTCACTTGAGAAGGATCCGTTTTTCGAAAGAAAAGATGCCCTTTCCCCAGTCCCCCCCCCCCACTTTCAACTTTGCTCCGCCGCCTGAAACAATTTCTTAAAAGGCACAAATTCAAATATGGGGGAGGGGCCTATAATCGGGGGAGCCACCAACATTTTCAAATTTTAATTTGACCTAACAACTGTTGTAGAGGATACTACCTCTATGATGATATGTCACAATACAGGGGCCGCGGAACGGTTTTCAAAATGTGGGGGAGGGGCTGAGTCAAAAGTGGGGGGGGGTTACCATGCAAAAAATCAAAATCGTATGGTCATTTTTACATTTTTGTACATGCTTTTGAAAAAAGTGGGGCCCGCAGCCCCCTCCCCTCCCCCACCCCGCTTCCGCTGCCCCTGCAATATTGTGCTCACTCAACCATGAACGTACGATATCAAAATTGTGTGTGGAGTGGCTAATTGATGGATGGGAAAATAGCATTAACACCATAAAATTCACCTAAAAACAATTTTTGCCCAACTTTGTATTTGCACAATCTGAAAAACGACTCTTGTGACTTTAAAAGTGCTCATTTTTAATTCAATCTTTAATTACTCATGCATGACTCAACCGATCAATCTCATTTTTCCCCAGCAGTTGCTTAATGAGGTAGAAAACCACCTACGAAATATCATATCTCAAAATGATTCCGTTCAAAAGTTACAGCAATTTGATTTAGGGGGACTTACTTACTTTTTGTTGTGTATATATATATATATACATATATATGACTCATGAGATTCGGACACGTATCTCACCGACAAATTAATGCGAGCGCGAGCTGAATTTTTTTTCAAATACTGACCTTAAAACAGGAAAGGCGTACCTGTTAAGGATTGTTTGTAGTAACTCATCAGGAGGATACATATCGCACTAAACAGATAATGCGAGTGCCGAGAGCGAGATGAAATTTCTTTATATTCTGACCTGAAAGCTTGATATTCTAAGCAATTTTGGTACAGATGAGTAAGATTTGTATTTAAATTAACGATACATGCGAGCGCGAAGCGCGAGCTGAAAATTTTGATATTTCGATCTGAAAAAAAAATGAGTTTAATGGACGATTTTGATAAAAAAACAAACAAGATATATATCCAACAAAAGATTATTGGAAATCGAAGCGGGAGTTCTTTTGAGGTTTAGAACTGAAAACGGAACATTCTATTCACTTATTTAATCATGAAAAGTACGAGTTTTTGCTACAGAAATGATGCGAGCGCGAAGCGAAGCTGAAAATTTGTATATTCCAATCTGAAAAGCGGACATTTTGAGCACGATTTGAAATAAAGAACGATTTGTGTATCTCAATCTCGCTTGCTGAACATTACGATCTTATTTTATTTTTGCACATCCGGAATTATTGGGGGGGGGGGCAAAACGATATGTTTGCCCCCCAATATTTTCATTGGTGGGGCGATCACCCCCTGCCCCCCAGAAATGTATGAGAAATGTTTCGCAGGGTAAGTTTGATTTCTCCCTTTTCCATTGACACAGCGTGAAAACGAGCCTTTCTGCGCAAACAGATTTCTGCGAGCTTAACAAAAATGGACAAAGCTCACTCAAGTGTAACATTCTGTCAAAACTTTTACTTTCATTGGATAGATGATACCCAAACCCAAGATTATATGTGAAAAAATACCCACATGTTGTATATTTTTTAATTCCTAGGGCTTTTTCAAAGTGTAAACCTTTTTTTGATCGTACTGTAGAATAACTAGTTTTGAAGTCAATAAACAAAACACATTTCAGCTCGGACATCGAGTTTTCATTATTATTTTAAATTACAAATTGATTTGAAAAAAGTGCAATGTGAAATATATCGTTTATGGTCTGAATAACAATTTTTTCAGTTCGCGCTGCGCGCTCGATTTTGATATATTAAGTACCTATTCTCCTCGTGTATTCCATAAAGTTATATAGTTTCCCTTTTCAGGTTATAATATTAAAACCTATCAGCTAGCGCTACGCTCTCACCAGTGGCGCAACTACGGGGGCATGGGGGTTATGTGCCCCCCCCAAATCGGCTGGCCCAAAAAAAAAGCGGGGAAAAGGAGAAAAAGAGGGAAAAAGGAAGAAAAATGTAGTGGGGAAAGAAGAAATTATTGTTCATTATAATGTTATATTATATTATGTTATATTACATAAGAAGCATTTTTTCGTAACTCTATGAAACATTATTTGCTTCATTGTGACTTCATTGTTCCTGGTGCTCGCATAGACTGTTTAACGAGATATATAATCCTGTTGTACTAGAACATCCCGTTTTCAAATCAATATACAACAAATATATTTCCTCGCAATTCGAGTAATTAGTGTTTTTATGTAGTGACATATTCTCCTTTTTCATGACTTAAAATGATTGCCCTATTTTAAGGTCTTGATATAAAACATTTCCTGTCCGTGCTACCGTTCGCATTAGTGGATTGGGTCCTTAAAATATCCATGTTTGGGGTCAATATATACAAAAATTTCAGCTCGCGCTTCGCGCTCGCATCATTTGGTTAGTGAAACACGTACAAACAAGCCTTAGAATGCCCCTCTTCAGGTCTGAATTTTCTAGATTTTCAGTTCGCGCTTCGCACTTGCAGTATTTGATTAGTAAGATGCGTATGATAATTACAATGACTTCAAAAAGTTCTTCATGACTATGTTTAGATGAAATTCTAACAAAATCAGCATGGATGGCACTAGCATTAGATGACTATGGTGAGATATTTATACTCTTAATGGATTCTATAGTCCTTAAAATTTCCCTTGTCAATATATACAAAAATTTTAGCTCGCGCTTCGCAGTCGCATTGTTTGTTGAGCGGGACAGTTACGTATCATGATTCCCAAAATTTGCTTATATTGGCACTGCACGTCCTTAAAATATCTCTATTAGGTCAGTATACCTGACAAAAGAGCGCGCTTCGCGCGCTCCCTAAGTGACTCGAAATTTTGCTGGTGCCGTGACCCAAGGTACGCCACTGGCTCTCACATTTTCGTTTAGTGTTTGGATATGTGTACTTACGTGAATTCTTACAACCTATTTAAAATCCCTTTAGCTGTTAAAAAATGATCGAGCTTCGCGCACTCATTATTTAATCATGACCTATGATATTAGTGATAAAGCTAATGATCTTGTAGACCCTACTCAGATCATAAAAGATATATTTTACAGTGCACTTTTTTTCAAACATGATAATGAAAACTCGATGTCCGAGCTGAAATGTGTTTTGTTTATTAAGGGAACCCTCTGTAAAATAGTGTTGATATATCAACGCTGAGTGGGCAATCCCTCCGTCTTTTTAATGATAATTTCTTTGAAATTGTAAATATATCTATCATTGTTATTAGTTTTAATTGACGGAAAATAAAGACAAAATAATATAACGCAATACAATACAATACGGTACCCCTACACAGAAAGCAACAAAAATCAGCTTTGAGCGACTGATCAGGGAAAATGTGTATAACAATATTTTCGCCCCCTCCCACCTCCCATAATAAATAGTAAATAACCATTATTTCATTTTCATTTGTTTGCCAGAAATGTACACGTCCTTGATTAGTGGCGGTTAGGTTATCATCACGGTTATACTTTCACAGTGATTTTAAGAATTGAAAGCGCTTTAAAATTGTCAAATTTATTTCATTATCTGCAATGTCTCTAGCCCTGAGAGGGGGAGGAGGGGCAGACCCCCGACCCCTCGGTCGCTCCGCTCCCTCGCAGAGTCTACCGCTTTTTAATGCACTCTTTCATGTTGGCAAGTATGCACCCCTTGCATGCCCTGTGAAAAAATCGTTCCGAGGGCCCTGTTTTGCATAGAGCCCACCTACGTATTCAAAATAACAACTACAAAAATATAAAACAAAAATGCGTCCATTTGCTTGATATTTAGCTGTCGAGCTTTGAAGTTCACCCATGTACATACGGGCCAAATACGTTTGCGGCGTGCATCACACCTTCAATTCTGGAAAAAAATATGTGAAGGATGATGAAAACATATATCTCAAAATTTTGAAATTTCTTTAAAACAATCCAAGAAGTACAATGAATGTGACAATTAAAAAAAAATCGCAAAATTTTCAAAATTGTAGGGGAATTCGAGAACACAAAAGAGGTGTCAAACATGAGGTTCGTGTTCTTGGTTTTAAACTATCTACAATTTTTGTTGGAATATTAATTGTCACAAGCAAATATGTCTAAAAGCAAATTGAAGATAAGCAAAAAAGGAAAATAATAGACCATAGGCGGATCCAGGGGCCGAGGGGCCCGCCCCCCCCCCCCCTATTGGCGGAGCAAAAAAATAAAAAGGGGGAAAGAAAGAAAAAAAAGGGAAAAGAGAGAAGAAAAAAGAAGGGGAAACATGAAAGGAGGATCGAGGAAGAAGAGTGAATAAAATAAGATGAGGGGAAGACTTGGAAAATAATTTTTAAAATATTCATGTCACTATACAGTATAAAATTTTCGCTCGCACTTCGTGCTCGCATTGCCTTTTAAGTTATTTACATAACTTGCTCAAAAAGGAGCTTAGAAATCAAATTTTGAAGTCAATATATAAAAAACGTAACACGTAATAAAACGTAATAGCAAGCGCTGCACGCTCGCATTTTGATTGGTGATTTGATATGTATATCCCAATATTAATTCTATAACAAACTACTAAAAATCCCCATTTCATGACAGGTAATCAAAAATTTCGGCTCGCGATTTGTGCTCGCATTGATTGTTGAAAATATATTAACTCATGTATCTTATTCTGAATAAGTAATTCATAATAAGTTATACAAAAGTGTATCTTATTATGAATATGTTATTCATAATTACAAAAGTGCTTTAAATGTCCATTTTTCAGGCCTTAATATATTTTTCGCTCTCATTGGGCTTATCAAATTAATAAGATATTAATTAAATAATCAAATTGGCCCTTTTTCAGAATGGAATGTCGACAAGTTTCATCTCCCGCTTAGGAAGAAAAATATGAAGATAGTCATCATTTTCATATGGTGACATAATGTTCTTAGAATGTCCCTGTCCTATGTTAAAGCTCAAAGTAATAATGAAACATATCAGGGGCCTGTTGCATAAAACTTTTTACCTGAGAAAACTCTGGTAAAAACTAAAAACTAAGGTTAGTCTGATTTCTGCCATGACTTTAAAGAGAAATGCCAGTGGTTGCAGTAAACACTGATTTCATGAGAAAGTCTGTAAAACCAGGCTTAATTGTCAGAATATCATCGAGGATCTAGATCTGGTACAGTTACATAAGCTGAACTTTGTGAAATCTTGAACTCTACGCTGAAAAATGTTCACACTGAAGATCACCAACACAGATAGGCACACGTGGGACAGTATTACTGGAATAAAGACCCGACGTAAGTGACCGAATCCGCGCTTATTGTGCTTATTTCTCAGCAATTACACAGTTTCTTCCAGAATCATTTGGCACATATTTTTATTCATACAAACAGATACTTGGGTGGTCATATTAGATTCTGTCAAAAGTCATTTTGAGATCGTTACCAAAACTGGAATTTATCTTTAACACAGGGCAAAAACTCCGGTAAAAAAAACTCTTGAGTTTTCTCAGGTAAAAAGTTTTATGCAACGGGCCCCACATCTTTTTTCAACCGTGATTCATATCCACCTCCCAATTTTCCTATAGTGCTTGAAATACATAGCTAAATTGACCTTTTTTTCAGATCAGAATATCAAATATTTTAAGCTCGCGCTTCGCGCTCGCTTTATTTTCTTGATGAAAAAAGGTATTTATAATATGCCCAGATTCTAGGTCAAAATCTTAAAGACCTTGACCGGTGTAAAAACAATCATAATTAAATTAAAAGAAAGGCAATGATTCATACAATACAAATATACCAAAAATATTCTATACATCTCCTTCCATTTTTTAGAAATATTAGATAAAAATCAAAGAAACTGCTCCTCCAAAGTACGCTTCGATTGAGCAACCCACAGCGCCTGGAAAGGATGACGTCATGTATTGTCTGGAGGGTTGCGATTCCATAGGTTTGTGTACAAAAGCATTGGGTATTTTCTTCCATTTCTATATTATGAATCCAATTTTTTTTTCGTTTTCAGATGAAAATGGCACTCACAATTATTCACTGTTGAAATTGATGGAAACCTACAACTATTCACTGCCTTTTTGTGACTTCTTTGTTTGGCTCTTATTGGGCCTAAATTGCTATGTCAGGAAAAGTTGTGATACATAATGTGAATGCAGATAGATTTGAAATCTACGCCAAATAAGCAGGAAATAGAATATGGCAAAAACTAGTTCAAAACTGTAGATTTCATAATTCAAGCATGTAGGAAAAAATATATGTGATATCACTCTGTGATGGAAGTGACGAAAATGAAATGCGTAATCTGGAAAGCAAAAAAATAACACAGTTTTTCTGTGTACAAACCTATGGAATCGCGACGCTTCTTACACAACGTGACGTCACGGTCTCGAGGCATTTGAAAAGCACAATAAAGCCTATTTTCTAAGCCGGGTTCGAAGCCCGATAATTGGAATATTCTTAAGCAAAATACTCATCAGCTGGGAAGAGTGAAAATGAATAAAGCTCACAATGCTGTATTTAGTAGCTTATAAGCTTTCGATTGGTATATAAATTGTCAATTTCATTTTTGGGTCCGGTCTGGGTCTTTAAAAACGCGCACGCATGTTTATAGATACGCAGCTTTTAAATCATTAAGAGCCTATATATATCCAGTTTCAGATCAGAATATCAAATATTTCTGATCACGCTTTGCACTGGCATTATTAATGTAAGCCTTCGAAGATACCAAATTATACCCAAATTTTTAATGATTCACAAAAGAAGAAGAGAGTGTCCCGTTTTTAGGTTTGAAATCTCATTTTTTCTGCTCGCCCTTCGCGCTCGTATCAATTATTTGGTTATATATTTATACCGTTCATGATTACAAAAAGTGCATAGAACGTTAATCTTTTAGGCTGGAACGTCAAAAAAATTCAGCTCGCGCTCGCATCATGTAATCATTGAAATACGTATCGTCTTATGGCTAACTGCAAAACGTTCTTAACAGGTCCCTTTTTGACAAAGGCCAGAACGTATTATAAAAATTTCTGCTCACGCTTCGCGCTCACAGTGTTTATCTAGTTGCATACGCATTTGTTCAGGTTCACAAACATTGTCCAGAATGTTCAATTTTTCAGGACAAAATACATGAAATTTCAGAATTGTTTTGCTCGCACTTCGCGCTCATACTATTTCAATAGGGGTTATAAAATTACACATTTATGTTGTTTATGAGAATAAAGCTAAGAAATTACTGTTAGGACATGGGTGTTTTGCCCCCCCCCCCCTCAAAAAAAAATCACGATCAAGAAAGAAAAGGGATAAGGGTAAAGTACAATTTAATTTTCCAAATATTATGTCAAAATCTATCACAAACTTGGATTTTTGTAATAAAAATGTCAAAATTTTGCTCGCTCGTAACTTATTATTAATCAATTTTTATGTTATACGCCATATTGAGCCCCTCAATCTTTTTTGGCTCATTACGCCACTGGGACAACCCTTTTAAAGAAACAAACAAAAATCAACTTTGAGCGGCCGATCGGGAAAATGTGGGTGAATAAAATCGGCCCCCCTATTGGCGGAGGCTGGATCCGCCCCTGTAGACTCTTATACATTCTATATTATTTCATAATCAGAATACATTACGACCTTTAGTGGGTGTTCCAGGCTGAAAATATAGATTATCTGAATAAATGGAGTAAAACTTAACAAGCATTTAACGCTGATTTTTTTTAATCTGGTTTTTTGAATTACAAAAAAAGATATTATGCGCATGATATCATGAATAAGCAAAGTGTGCTGATGTTGTCATATCTCCATCACTGTCTATGAAATCATACTCGGGATCATACTTATTTCATATTTTATGCATGTGTCTTAATATGGTTCCTTTGTGACGTTTCAGCATTGGCGGGGGAAGCACAAAGATTCAGGGGAGACATGTAGCCTACCCCGCCCCACTCAATTCCGCCGCATATATGCATTTCATCTTGCGCTATAGATCAAAGCACTAGTTCTTAATTCCTAGTTTCCTATTTTAAAATCTTGAAGGACACAATTTGAATAAATATTCATAAAATTGATGTACAAAAAAGAGGGGATGAACATCAGTTTTCTTACTGCATATTCATGAAGTCATGCTTTGCAAAGTTAAGAACAAGCAATAATAAACTAATGATAGAACAAGGCAGATATAATAGGATTGCTGTAAACATGGTAAACGATAGAACATACCCTGTTTGTTCGGCTCGGTGTAAAAATGGCAGAGGTAAAAATGGCAGAGGTAATAATGGCAGAGGTAAAAATGGCAGAGGTAATAATGGCAGAGGTAAAAATGGCAGAGGTAAAAATGTCAAAGGTAAAAATGGCAGAGGTGAAAATGGCAGAGGTAATAATGGCAGAGGTAGGCCTAATAATGGCAGAGGTAAAAATGGCAGAGGTAATAATGGCAGAGGTAAAAATGGCAGAGGTCATAATGGTATAGGTAAAATGAGTCTTCAACCCCCATGAAAAAAAATCATAAAGCCCCCGCATGTAAGCCCTACATAGATTAACTAAGAAAGGTTCTAAAAAAAATAAAAATAATGGAAAGGGTGACATTCTTAAAATCATAGATAGATCGTCTGCACCAAATTGATAATCTTTTGGCTAGAATATCTTATTTTATTTCTGTACTCTCATGGACAGCCTTCTCATGTCAAATCGCTGTATTAGTATTCAAATTTGAAGCACACTCTTGATCGCAATTGTACTTAATTCATTACAGGAGAAGTTCAACCTCGGTTAAAAGTCATTGTAGAATAGCAGAAAAAATAAAATGATAATGGTGAGGGTTTTAGGAAATCAATCAAAGATTTAAAAAGCTATACTTTTATATTTCAATGATGACGTCATTTGCGAGCAGCCTTCCCATATTTGGTGTATAGAAAATATTAATGAAATATAATTTTCTAGAAAAATCCAAATGTTTTTTTTTTATCTTCAGTATATATCAAGAGACAAATCATTTCACTGACGCTCCTGAAATATTTTTAAAGCAATTATGAACCATTTTTAGTGCATAAAATGTCATGGGGCAGCTTCCCATATATGACGTCAAACCCTTTGGTAACCTGGCATCCACTTGGACTAGCTGCATTGAGGTATTGCTCTATAAAGACTGAACAATAATTGTATCATTTACATTTAACCTATCACATTAATCAGGGGCAGATCCAGGATTTTCCAAGGGGAGGGCACATTTTCCTGAAAAATGACATGCAAAAAAGTTTTCCGCCTACTAACTCGTAAACAAAATAAATAGCAAGCAGAAAAGGGTCTCGCTTTAAAAAGGGGGCACACTTGAGTTAGCATATTTGCTAAGATTTTAATTGTACCTGTCAGGGGGGGGGCACGGGCCAGCTGTGCCCCATGGATCCGCCAGTGACATCACTGGCGGATCTATTCATCATGATCCATCATGATATGGAAATTAAAAAAAATACTTTTATTACAGAATGTTCAGTTATTTTTTTATCCAGTTTAAATTAATATGAAAGTAGTTCGACGTAGACCCGAACTTGTTCGTTTCAGAGGGTTAGTGGCTGCACACATTGGTGTTTACATTTTAAAAATCGTTGGGTTTGTATGTAAAGCGTTGTTCTGCTTACGAGCTTAAGATCCTTTCATCATGCAGTCACTAATTGAAATCATTTTGGCAAGAAAATGCTAGAGTTTAGTCATATAAATGACAGAGTGTAGATCTTAAATGACGAAAAACAACATATTTAATCAGTTTTTATAGCCCATTTCGTCGACAAGAGTCCGGTCATGGATGATAATCATAATGTATAGCCTATCTTTATCATCTTTACCTCTGCCATTTTTACCTCTGCCAATTTTACCTTTGCCATTTTTACCTCTGCCAATTTTACCTCTGCCATTTTTAGTTTTACCTCTGCCATTTTTACCTCTGCCATTTTTACCTTTGCCATTTTTACCTCTGCCATTATTACCTCTGCCATTATTACCTCTGCAATTTTTACCTTTGCCATTATTACCTCTGCCATTATTACCTCTGCCATTTTTACCTCTGCCATTTTTGCCTCTGCCATTATTACCTCTGCCATTATTACCTCTGCCATTATTACCTCTGCCATTTTTACCTCTGCCATTTTTACCTGGCACCGTTTGTTCGACTTATGTAGAGGATGAACACCATTTCAGTGTACACTGTAAGGCCCTCGAAGAACCCCGAAATGATTATCAAAGGAGGTGCTGCCGGATTTTATGAGAATAACTAACAAAAATAAATTCCAGTTGATATTAAGGAGAAATGACATGGATATCAGCAAAACATGTACGGTATTATAGAAAAAAGTTATGTGTACGTGGAGAGACTGAGGATGCTTGAAAAAAAGAAGCTAATATTATGTTAATTGTATAGGTATGGGTGTATTATGTTTAGGTATATCTGTGCGTATATCTATGCAGTGATATGTATCTCGAATTTAACATGTTATCCAAGATTGGTAATTTTTTTAATCCCTCGTTGTTACTATGTTATGCTTATGTTATATTATTCTTTTTCTTATGTTTCTTTGTTTTTGATGATGATCCTTCAATGTCAGGATTTTATATCAATAAACTTTTGAATTTGAATTTGCTTAGAACGATAACACGTGCGGAAACCAGGGGCGGATCCAGGATTTTTCAAGGGGGGTGGGGGCATTTTCACGATGGAAATTTGACAAGAAAACAAAGATCCTCACTCTAAAAAAAAAAAAAAGGGGGGGGGGCAGGCCTTGGGGCAAAACGGTATATTTATACATTACAAATTTTTATTATGGCCCTCAAGGGAGGGGGGGGGGCACGGGCCGACTGCATGTGTCCCACGGATCCGCCACTAGAATGCAAAACTTCAAAATATTAAAAATTTGTTCTTCCTTGTCCACTTTTGATATATTTGTCTGATTTTATCCCATCAATTGAAATCATATTATTCTGCATTGAGCATATTCCCTTAAAAGGAAGCATTCTCAGACTTTGACATCGCACATAATTATCTCATCAAAATAATAAGGTGTATACATTTGATCAAAATAGATAACTAGCTGCAACGTCATGCAAATTTGGTTGTCACTTCCGGAGCAAAATATAGTCCTTATGACTATGTAGTCAACCCCAACCACCTGCAACTTGACAGAGAATAAATTTAACATGGAAAAGCGGGGGCGGGGGGGGGGTGGGTCAAAATATCCTCTGAATCATATAGGCATATTCAACTCCTGTCCACCCTCACCACTCCCCGACAAAATCCCTTTGCCAAAAATTCGAGTGGAACTAATCTTTGAAAAAAAAACCAACAAAAAATTGCCATCTTTTGTGCACGTGTTGATGACATTCCTATTTTGTATCACCATACAAAGCTACTGGAAACCATTAATTCATTTGCAGTAGAATATCAAACAAAATCAACAGGGAGTCTAGTTTCATGGAAAATTGAAATTTATATAAAAAAATGATACATAATATACTGAAAATAAACTTTTCATGTTCGTAACATTAACCACTCATTTAGTGAGCCAATTTAATATACCCTGATTAATCATATTAATATTTACATAATTTATAATACAATTGTGTCAAGAAGAAAACAAGTTTCATGCAAACCATAAATTATAACATCTAGTACACCTTACAAAGCTACAGTAAACCATTAATTAATTTGCAGTAGAATATCAAACAAAATCAACAGGGAGTCTAGTTTCATGGAAAATTGAAATTTATATAAAAAAAATGATACATAATATACTGAAAATAAACTTTTCATGTTCGTAACATTAACCACTCATTTAGTGAGCCAATTTAATATACCCTGATTAATCATATTAATATTTACATAATTTATAATACAATTGTGTCAAGAAGAAAACAAGTTTCATGCAAACCATAAATTATAACATCTAAATTATAACATCAAGTACACACTCGTTACTCATTATCATATACAACTTGATATTGATGTGAATGCAGAAATAAATAAAATCAAATCAAAACTTGATTTTGCATAAATATATCAAAGTATTATCCCTCCCCGAAACAGAGTCAGTTAACAAAAATGTAACATTTGGATGCATATTAAACAAATATATCAGGCTTTGAGAAAGTAAAGTGGAATTATTTATTCGAGGTTGGTCTGGCAATTACTATTTTTCCCCGAGAGGCGAAGCCGGGCCCGAGGGAAATATAGTAGTTTTGCCAGTCCAACCGAGGATTAATAATTTCCACTATGCTTTCGAATGAAACACCTGATATATTTGTTTTATATCCTACTTTTAATAATTTATAACCAAAATCTATGCGCTGAGCTTGCAAAGTCCGGTAACTTGCGTTGAATACCTACTTTTCGCAAGCCACCACGAGCAGCGGAACGCAGATTAGTGCCTGCGCCGACGCATCGCGGGACTTGCCCGGGAGGCGAAATTATTTTTCCCACCACAGATCTGGACCAACATAATCATGACAGGCGTCTTCGGAATAAGAGTACGCATGCTCATGGACTTCTTTGCCTCGATCAGTGGCGCGGTCGTCAGCGCACTCATTCACGTTGCCCAAAATGAATTAGCATCCTCAAATTACCCGTACCCTTACATAGTTACATAGGCCTTATATAGGCTTATATCTATATCTAAATCCAATTCTTAAACACTTATCAAACTAGGTGCCATTAATGACAAGACAAAATGCTAGGCTATGGCTAGCGCAGGCTAGCGCATTAACTTTACCTCAAGTCGACCTGTCTATTGCCTAATACAAGTAGGCGACTAATGCCATGGTTAACTTCGAACTGGTTAACTCCGAACTTTACGTTTAATTGGGTTAGACCCATGAGATCAATATGAGCTTATTTGCCTTGGTTTAATATGTCTAGTCCGTATGCAGAACCAGTCCTAGATCTAAATAAATTTCAGATCTAGTCTAGTCTCTAGATCTTGATAGACTCTGATCTACACTGTATCAGCATGGAAGGTAGGAAAACGTCAGGCACAGTGAGCCGAACTGTTTAACGCACGCGGCTCTGCAAACTCTCGATCTTCCCCGTCTTGATCAACAAGATCGATCTGCATTTTCTTTACCAGTTATTAAGCTTTTAATTTCCCGTGCTCCAAATTGGCAATTGTGTTACTATAGGCCTAGTTCTATGTACGGACTAGACATATTAAACCAAGGCGACCATGGCTCATTGCCATGGTAAACATAAAGTTCGGAATCATCAATTCTATTAGTCAACCACGACATTAGTCAGTCACAGGCATCTGTCACTGGCAAGCATGCAGACAGGTCCAGATTTGAGATAAATTTAATGCGCTAGCCTAGGCTAGGGGCTAGCCATAGCCTATAGCATTTTGTCTTGTCATTAATGGCAGTTTGATACGTGTTTAAGAATATGATCTATATCATAGAGATGTATCGTTATTAGTATATATCTCTATGATCGGGCTATGATCAAAATATAGTAGATCTAACTAGCCTATAGCTCAGTATAAGGCCTATGTAAGTAATGTAAGGGCACCGGCAATTAGATGGTGCTGATTCGTTCGTGGCGCTGGCAACGTGAAGTCGTGAACGCTATATCGTACGACCACTGATCTGAGTGAATTTAGTCCACGCGCATGCGTACTCGTATTCCGAAGACGCAGGTCATGAATATTCATACGTTGGTCCAGAACTGTGGTGGGAAAAATAATTTCGCGCCCGGCGGAGAGAGCTCGCTGGCCGGTGCGCACGAGAGTTCAGCTAAATATCCAGTTTTCTGAAATAATGACGTCAGAATATTGGAATAGCGAAAAAAATATCGAGGTCTGACGTCACGCAACATCATAGTTGAAATAAATTTGGTCACATGATGCTACTTGAACCAATCACTATACAGGATTCAATCTATGTAGGATATAAAAATTTGTCATGTTTATAGTTACATCTATATCACAGGGTCAACCCGCTATTCATAAAGATTGTTAGTTCATTGTTATTTCATTCTTTCCACTATGCTATTCAATACACATTAGTCAGCACCACTGCCAGGATTACATCCTTACTATTACAACCACCACCACCACCATCACCACCATCTTCACCATTACCACCACCATCACAATCACTATCATCGCCATCACTACCACCACCACCATCATCATCATCATTATCGTCATCTATTATCATCATCACCATCATCCTCCTCCTCCTCATCATTATCATCTCCATCATGCTCATCATCATCATCATCATCATCACCATCACCTCCACCACCACCACCATCATTATTATCGTCATCTTCATCATCATCATCGTCATCACCATCATCTCTATCATCACCCTCATCATCATCAACATCATCATCTCCATCATCATCCTCATCTCCATCATCATCATCCTCCTCATCATCATCCTCATCAACATCATCATCATCTCCATCACCATCATCATCATCATCATCTCCATCATTATCATCGTCATTATCATCTCCATCATTATCATCATCATCATCATCATCACCACCACCACCATCATTTTCATCGTCATCTTCATAATCATCACCATCATTACCATCACCATCATCATCTCCATCATCATCCTCATCATCATCTTCATCAACATCATCATCCTCATTAACATCATCCTCATCTCCATCATCATTTCCATCATCATCATCATCATCATCATCATCATCATCATCATCATCATTTCCGTTATTATCATCATCAAGGCGAAAATATATCAATACAAAACACAATTAACAAAACATGAATAAATAGTACATCAAACAACCTAATTTGAGGTTCCATATTCATATAGGGCCGCTTTTCCAAAAGCTTGGTATTCATAAAGGTAGCTGTTCGCAGTGAAAAAAAGGTGGGGGGCGTATTGAACTGCTATTCACATAACACGAAAAAATAGGTGACAGCAAGATGACCAGATTTTGGCAGTCGAAATACGGGACACTTCGTGCCCGGGGGGGGGGGGGCTATTTGTATAATACGTATGTGCCGCGATTGAGACCCCCATTTTCAGCCTAAATTTTCGTTCCAGAGCAACACCAATCTAAAAAGCCATAGAAATCCCATTTTCCCCGTTCCAGAGACCCTCAAATTTGTGTTTCTCGTTCTGGACAGTGCGCTATATACCATATAGCCGCTATCATGTACGATAATGAGTTCGGAGACCCCCATTTTTTATGTGGTCCGTTCCAGAGAATTGCAATTTTAGCAATCGTTCAGCCAAGAGCCGTTCCGAAGACTCCCATTTTAAGATCAAGATTTAGTTCCAGAGCATCAGATTTTCGTCTTTGTTGTGGCGCATAGGTATCATTTATTAATTCAAGTAGCCCCCCCCCCACCCGGGACGTCGTGATAGCTACAATGTAGATCAGATTTTCGTGCCCGTACCCCGGGGGGGGGGGGGGGGTGGATCGATCGAACCGCCCAAAGTTTCAAAAGCAAGAAGATTTTCGCACTAACAGATCATGAAGCTAGCCTGCAACCCTCTTCTCCCATTAGGACTAGCGCCCCCATGTGTTCCGTATATTATAACAATTTGTAACAAAATAACCATTATATACTTGGATCAGTTGCCATTGTAAACAAGGTTATACGAGTTTTTTCTGTGAATGGGTTTTTGATCCTTTTTCGGTTTTATGAATAACGAATGACCCCAATTTCGGATTGCAAAAAATGGTAATTATGAAATGACCCGAATGGTGGATGGTTAAAAAACGATTCTTATCTTACACTATTCAACAAAATTATTTCATTACGCTCAGAATTTTCCTCAATATCCTTAATGTTGAAATGAACATCTATACGTCCAAAATATTTATATCTTTTTTCTTTCATAGATATTCAAAATAAAACTCAAATTCCCAATTCTCTTGTCTTCTAGCTTTAGCCCGTTTAGCCAATTCGACCTCATGCATCTTCATAGCACTGAAACACTTGATGAAATCCTCACCAAAGGCATTTCTTATCACCTCATCATTAAGAAGAGCCCCCAGAGCAGTTTCCATGTTGTTTGGCAATTCGGCAGCCGTGCTTGTGACTTCCTCATGGCTTACACCTGGATTGGTAACCTCTGCAGGAAGCTTGTACTTATTGATGATGCCATCTATTCCCGCAGCAACGGTCGCAGCCAGTATCAGGTAGCAGTTGGCACCAGCGGCTCCTGCACGGTTCTCCATATAGGTGCCCTTGTCGCCGTTGATCTTGACGCGCAGCATGGCAAAGCGGTTTTCTATACCCCAGGTGGCATTTTTCGGGGAGAAAGGAGCACCGACTCGCTTCAAGCAATTCACTGAGGAAGCCATGAGGACTTCGATCGCAGGAGCATGGGCAAGTATTCCTGCAGCCCAGTTCTCGCCGACCTCGGACAGACCAGTGGGGCTGCTGGCATCATAGAATACGGGCGTTTTCTCATCCGCAAGATACAAGGAATGACAGAAGTGTGCGGATGATCCACTCTCGTTGGGATACGGTTTTGACATGAATGAAGCTTGGTATCCGTGGAGAAGTGCGATCTCTTTGATGCCAGTCTTGAAAGTGAAGGCGTTGTCTGCAGCTCTAATCCCGAAGGCTGGTCTGTATGTTATTTCCAGTTGTCCAGGGCCTAATTCCGTTTCGACTTGTTCAATATCAACACCAGCAATTGGCATCTCCTCCATAATCTGTTTGAGGAAGTTCCGTATCGGAACCATCCTCAATGTGGCTCGGACATTGATGTCACTGTGGATTGGCTTCTTGGTGTCCTTGTCCACAACATAGAACTCATGTTCATGAGCAGAAAACAGGGAGTACCCGAGGTCTTTCAGCCTCTCCAGTTGCCTACGTGCCGCAACCCTCGGATGAGCAGATACATACTCGCCTTTGTAAGTCGGCTCAATCAGAATACGGGCAGTGTTCTCCGCCCATGGAAGCACCTTGAATGTACTGAAGTCAGGCAGCATGACAGCGTCGCAATGGCCAACTTCCTCGCAGAATCCAGTCCCGGAGACCACACCGGCTTGGACGTCCATACCGATATGACCCAAGTAGAAGTTTGCCCCTTCTGCTTTGTCCTTGAAGTGACGGGAAGGGATCAGCTTCGACCGGGCCACACCATTTAAGTCAGTCTGCTCAAATCTCACTGCGGTGATCCCCTTCTCTTCAATGTCCTCAAGTACTTGGCTGAGACTCATCTTGGTGAGCTGTGGGGCATTAAAAGAGTTTAAATGAATAAGTTCCCCCTGTAAATATCATCTGCTCAAATAAAAGATTATGTTAACTGTTCTATCTAATGGAGAAGGGTAACTAACTTTTGCGAGGGAAAGGCAAAAAAAAAATGTTTTTTTAAACACGTGGATCACCTCTGGCAGTCTCGCCTGCATTACGCGACTTGATATAGCAGCAGTGCTGTATTTGAAAACAGCAACTGAATAATTATTCACAAAAGAAAACACTAAAAATACATGTAGTCCACTGACCAAACATGACAATTGACCGTGATTACGTGACCTAAGACACGTGCAAAGCAATCATTCATACTTGATTACCCTAATGTCTATGTTTCATGAACTTCATATGTAGATCCATAAACTAAATAAAGTTTTGATGCCAATTCAACAAATATCCCCTACACGGCCAAAGTTCATTGACCCAAAATGACCTTTGATTTTGGTCATGTGACCTGAAACAAGCACAATATATTCAGGGATACATGGTTACTCTTATGTCCCAAGTTTCATGAACTAGATCTATAAACTTTAGAGTTATGATGACAATTCATCAACTACCCAGTAGCGTAGCTGGGGGGGCACGTGCCCCCCCCCCTGAGATTTGGTGTGCCCCCAGGTGCCCCCCTTGAAAAAAAATTGGCAGAGCAAAAAAAAGGGAGAAAGAAGAAAAGAAAAAAGGAAAAGAAGAAGAAATACAGAAGAAAAGAAAATAAGAGGAAGACACGTGAATGAAATAATGTGAGGGAAAGACTTGCAAAAAAAAATCTTTCATGTTACGATATAAAAAAAATTCTCACACTTCGGGCCAAAATTGCCTATTCGATGAGATTCATATCTTGCTCAATTGGCTGATATGGAGCAAGTTTCAAAGTCAATATACAAAACATATTTTAGCTCGAACATCGAGCTTTCATTATTTTTTTTCATTTACGAATGTAAGTGCTCTGTAAAATGTCTGTTTTATGGTCTACATATCAGCATTTTAAGCTCACGCTTTGCCAAGGTCCTATTGTCTACGTGTATTCCATAATGTTCCATTGAACAATGTATTCAGAATGCCCAGATTCTAGGTCTAAATCTAAAACATGCGCAATAGCCTGCATGCTCTTTATTTAAAGTGTACTTAAAGTATACAGTTTCACGTCAGAATGATTGTCTGCTCACGCTTTACGATCGCATTATTGATATAGATACCCAATTAGCTATATCCTATTTATGATTTACAAAATATGAATAGAGTGGCCCCGCTTTTAGGTCTAAAATCTCAATTTTCTTCCTCTCGCGCTTCGCGCTCGCATCAATTGTTTAGTTACATACCTATTTCATTTATCAATACAAAAAGAGCTTAGAATAACCATTTTTTTATAGGTCGGAATGCCCAAAAAAATATGCTCGCGCTACGCGCTCGCATTTTTGAAATATATACCATCTTCGAGGGTAACTGTGTAAGCAGTCCTTAACAGATCCCTTTTCGATAATGCTAGAACAGTTATAAAAATTCTGCTCGCGCTTGGCATTCGCAGTAACCATCTACTTACATTCGAATCTTGTTCAGGTTCGCGCTCGCACTTTTTCTAAGGCTTATGAGATTATTTCATGTTAATGTTGTTTTATGAGAATACATTTAAGAAGTGACTGATCGGGGAAAATATAGGTGAAGATTATTTCGGGCCCCGTCCCCTATTGGCGAAAGTCGGATCCACCCTTGTGACACAAACACACACACCGGAAAAAATGGTCAGGGATACGTCCTTGCTCTTATATGTCTAAGTTTCATGATATAGATCCATCAAATTTCAAAGTTATGATGAGAATGCAACAAATACTCCCAATATGGTCAAAGTTCACTGACCCTAAGTGACCTTTGACCTTAATCATGTGACCTGAAACTCGGGCAGAATGATAAGTAATACTTGATTACCCTTATGTTCAAGTTTCATGAACTAGGTCTATATACTTTCGACGTTATGACAATATTTCAAAAACTTAACCTTGGTTAAGATTCCGATATTGATCCCCCAACATTAAGTTCATTTTACCCCTAATGACATTTAACCTTGATCGTTTGATCTGAAACTCAGGCAGACTCTTCAGTAATAGTTGATTACCATTATGTCCAAGTTTCATGAACTATAGGCCCATATAGGGGAAGGCGGGGTAAGTTGAGCATAGGGGCAAGTTGAGCCACCAGCCCCAGGCCAATAATGAATGAGTCAGACATTGTGGTGGTGTCATGTATTGATGACCCATAGCATAACCCCTAACCCCACCACATTGTTTCCAACTTTGAAACAAAAAGTAGTTTTTTAGAGGGAAAAATATGAATTTCAGCCAAAAAAGTAAAAAAGAGTGTGAAATAGATAAGTGCTTTATAAACACACACGTCTTTAAATATAATAAAGACATGATAACAACATTATTAGTCCAGGTATGGATCTTCATTCTTGTCATAGTCTTTTATATGATGGATGCATAATAAATGTGTGGATACAAAATTATCGCACTAAGTTCGGACTGGGGTAAGTTGAGCCAAACAGCATGGGGCAAGTTGAGCCATGGTAATTCCTATGTTAATGTTTCTTAAAAAACAAACAAACCATAAAAATCGATTGAAATGCAGGCTGAAAGGAGCAAATTTTACAAGACTGTTCTTTTCCTTTTACAGGATGTTAGTATTTATAGAGAATTAGCAAGTGAAAAGACTTTAAACAAAAAATTGACATGCTGGTTCTCCCCCATACATTTTGTACATAGTTTTTGTGGCTCAACTTACCCCAGAAGGTGGCTCAAACTTACCCCATATATGGGGCAAGTTGAGCCATTTGACATCGTTTTTTTCAAAGGTCACGATGACTTTCAGTGTGGGGATAGAAAGTTATATATAGGTGGAAAATATTTCAGAAGAATTAAATTTCAAGGCAAGGTACTTATTTCGACAAGATTATTAATCATATCAATTCTAACATGCAAAAAGCAAAAACTGTCACAACTTACCCCGCCTTCCCCTACTGTCTAAGTTATGATGACATTTCAAAAACTTAACCTTGGTTAAGATTTCAATGTTGACGACGACGCCGCCGCCGCCGTCGCTGCCGCCGTAGGAAAAAACGGCGCCTATAATAGCAGGCGAGACAAAAATGGAAAGGAGAAAAAATTGTGAAAGAAATGAATAAAGAGAACAATTGGCAGGCATAGCTTAAATCAAGGTCCCCGGAGCTATCTACTGTTTGCAAACATTGGTGAGGCCAAATGTCTCTGCCGGGAAGTCACCCAGCATGGTTTTCAAATTCATCCCGGTGCTGTCGCGGGACGGAGACATCGCTGTAAATTCGTTTTAAACCTCTATAAATGCATTCACAGTAGAATGATTATCCCGGCACATGACTGTATCCATAATTCACACTGCAGTATGCAAATTTAGGAGACTGATGACGTATTTCTCTCACTACAAAGCAAAAATTGCGGTGTTAACCAGCGTACATACATGTAGAGGAGCACACCAGATATTTTACACCGGTGTTACTTTAACAGTTATAGGTGCATAGGCGGATCCAGCTTTTGGCGAAAGGGGGGGCGCACTGCCGAGCGGCGCACATATTTTTGCACTTCACCGGCGCCATAAAAGAAAATGTTGAAAAAGAAAAAGGGGTAATGCCTGACCCTGTCAAAACACGCACACGCACACACACACATGCATATATATATATATATATATATATATATATATATATATATATGACTCATATCATATAGATATACATGACTCATGAGATAGAGACACATATTTCACCGACAATTAATGCGAGCGCGAAGCGCGATCTGAAATTTTTAAAGTATACTGACCTGAAAACAGGAAAAAGGTGCCTGTTTAGGACTGTTTGTAGTAACTCATGAGGAGGATACATATCTCACTACACAGATAATGCGAGTGCCGAGGGCGAGCTGAAATTTACTTATATTCTGTCCAGAAAGCTTGATATTCTAAGCATTCTTGGTACCAATGATTAAGATGGGTATCTAAAAAAAATGCGAGCGCGAAGCGCGAGCTTAAAATTTTGATATTTCGATCTGAAAACATTACAGTTTAATGTACGTTTTAATAAAGAACAAGATTATATCCAACAAAAGATTATTGCAAATCGAAGCGGGAGTTCTTTTGAGGTTCAGAACTAAAAACGGGACATTCTATTCACCTATTTAATCATGAAAAGTATGGGGTTTTGCTACAGAAATGATGCGAGCGCGAAGCGCGAGCTGAAAATTTTTATGTTCCAATCTGATAATTTGAGCACGATTTTTAATAAAGAACGAGTTGTGCAGCTCAATCTCGTTTGCTGATTTCTGTGTAACATTAACATCTTATTGTTTTTGCACATGCGGAATTATTGGGGGAGGGCAAAACGATCATTCTTGGCCGCGGCGCCGATCTAGATTTGGTTAGCAATAGGCCCTTCTTCATTATTCTACCGGCGCTTATTTATTGAAATCAGGGGACGCTGATCATTCTTGACCGGCGCCGATTTCAATTTAGGTGGCGCCGGTTAAGACGAAGGCAGCGCCGATTTGTCTTGACCGGCGCCGATTTAAACAAGTAGTACTGATTATTTTTACCGACGTTACGTAAGATTCAGGCAGCGGCAATCCATAATCGACTGGCGCCGATCTAGAACCAGGAGGCGCCGATTATTCTTGACTGGCGCCGATTTTTAACCAGGTGGTGCTGATTATTCTTGACCAGCCCCGATTTAGATATAGGTGGCGCTGATTATCCTTGATCGGCGCCGGTTAAGAACTCAGGCAGCGCCGATTTTTCTTTACCGGCGCCGATTTATAACTAAATAGCGCTGATTATTCTTGTCCGGCGCCGATTTAGATTAAGGTGGCGCTGATTATTCTTGATTGGCGCCAGTTATATGCAGGCAGCGCACTGCTACCGGCGAAGTTGTTGGGAAAAGGGTAGTTAAAAGAAAAAATAAGGAAGATGATATGATTACGCTTTGCTGGGGATAGTCTTTCCTTTACTGTTGCTAATGTTATATCAGTGTATAATTTTTTTTAGCAGCGCCTTTTCCCTTTCTTTCCTTTATTTTTAATTTTTCAAGCGGCGCCTTTTCTTTCTTTTACTTTTTTTTATTTTCTTTATTTTGAGCGGCGCCTTCGGCGCCGCTCAAATATTAGGGGGGGGGGGGGCGCGCGCACCCTGCGCACCCCCCTGGATCCGCCGATGAGGTGTTATTACAACACCTTTGGTTTTTACATTAACACTTTTTGGTGTTATGTTCAATCTCTAGGGCAGCCATTCTCAATTACTTTTGTTGAAGCGCCACATTTCTTCTCGAAAATCTGTACTGCTCCACTGGCGCTAACGAGCGAAATATTGCTGAGGTGCCCCTGGTGGGCTCGAGGGGGGGGGGGAGCCCCTTGAAGCTTTGGAATATGAGGCTTTTTAAATGGCCAAGAGGGATATTAATATCAATACAAGAAGCACAAATGCAAAGAAAATACACAATTTGTTATTTTTCAAATGATAACTGACTTTTCACAACATACCAGTGATACCGCTAATTCACGAGGCCATGCACACATCACAGCAGGCAATACTTTGCAGCATTTCTCTTTCGCAACCTTAGATTTTACATAATCGGCTTCGGAAACAAAGTTTCTGATTTTCAATATGTCTGAAATATGTGATGATTACAACTTACCCGACTTAATTTTCGTGATGCCACACTAATATGCAAATTGAGAACTTTATTTTATATCATTTCCGATATGATGTGTTGTGCCAGGATAGTGTAGATGATCGGTGCAAAAAATAGCAAGAATTGTTCAGATTATGGTAAAAGCATGAAATTTGGCTGACAGGTAGTCAGTGCTGAATATTTTTAGTAGGGGTGCCAACCTGACCTCTTCTCGTATAGCAACAGTTGCTATATAACATATTTACCTTGGCAACCACCATTTTTGGGGTGTTATCTACATTACAAAAACTATATTTTGACTTCTAAGCTTCCATTTTACAATCACATATCAAGAAACATTCCGACCATGTATAGCAACAGTTGCTAAGCAACACATTTTCTATAGAAACTATAGATAATATTACTTATTCCATTTCATTTAATTTATTTTCCATTTCCAACAATCATTTACAAATAAATTTTGTTACATACATCTTGATATAATTATAATAAATAAAACAATGAAACTTAATAATTATGTATAATAATCAAGATAACAATGTATCAGGTCGGAAACGGAGGAAGCTGCTAAAAAGCGAAGCTTGTAAAATGCAGCCTCCGATTACATATTCGTATGCACAATATAAACAAAACACAAATACAACATGGTAGAAATTTGAGCATGAATCCATCTAAATGTATAGTTAAAAAAAAATAGAAAATGAAAATAAAAAGCGAGATCAATAGTCTCCAGATTCTTGCCCCGGCACTCACAGCGAATATTACGGATCAACAGGAAAACAAAATATATCATAAGTTACGGTTCGTAATGCTCAGTATATATATATATATATATATACATGTATATATATATATATATATATATATATATATATATATATATATATATATATATATATATATATATATATATATATATATATATATATATATATATATATACACAACAAAAAAGTAAGTCCCCCTAAATCAAATTGCTGTAACTTTTGAACGGAATTATTTCGAGATATAATATTTCGTAGGTGTTTTTCTACACTCATTAAGCAACTCCTGGGGATGGGATTGATCGGTTGAGTCATGCTTGAGTAATCAAAGATTGAATTAAAAATGACATTTTTTGAAAGTCACAAGAGTCGTGTTTCCGATTGTGCAATAACAAAGTTGGACAAAAGTTGATTTTAGGTGAATTTTATGGTGTTATACTGTTTTACTATCCATCATAGCCACTCCACACACAATTTTGATATCGTATGTTCATGGTTGAGTGAGCACATTGTATTGCAGGGGCCGCGGAAGCGGGGGGGGGGAGGGGTTCAGCCCCCCACTTTTTTCAAAAAGCATGTACAAAATGTAAAAATGACCATACGATTGTGATTTTTTGCATGGTCAGGCCCCACCCTCACACTTTTGGCTCAGTCCACCCCCTTTAGAAAACCGTTCCGCGGTTGGTGACGTATCATCATAGGGGTTTATGGTAGTATCCTGTACAACTTGTTAGATCATGTTAACATTTAAAAATGTTGGTGGCTCCCCGATTATAGGCCCCTCCCCCATTTTTAAATTCTGGATACACCACTGATTTGCCCATAAATCAAACTGATCATGAGAAATTGTTACGAAAAGAATACATTTATGCCGTACATTGTATAAAGAGTATTCATTCCTAAGTTTTTGAATGTGCTCGCTCAACCATGAAAATGTTCAAAGTTCGGAAAGTGTGTGATGATAGAAATGATGGATGAAAAAAAAATGAAACCGAATTTGCTCTCAATATTCACTTTATTACCCTTTAAAATGAGTCTGTGACATTGAAAAGACCAATTTTCCACTTTGATGCGTGCTCACTCATCCATGAATGAAGATATCGATTTCATTTTTGCACAGAATTCTGCCCATAGGTTGGTAAATATTACTGCCAAATGACATTGCTAAAGACAGCCTTGAAAAAAAGTTCCACCATAGAATAAAGGGTTACTTATTCTTAAAGCTTGTGTATAGTTTTGGTAAATCCACCAAAATGCACCTATCACTATTCCAATTCATTGCTAGCTAATATGAATGGATATGCCCTATAACAGTTATGATGTGGAGGATATGACATGAAAATGTGTTTTACAGGATAAATTTTGCGATTTTACATGGAAATTTAACTTGATCGGGTCACCCGATCAAATTAAAATATCTGTGTGTTTTTGTCTTTCAATTAAATCCTATTCCAAATCATGGAATGGGCTGAAACTTTTAAGATATGTTCTTTGTCTGTAACTTTTGGATATCTAATCACTAAATTTATAAGATAAGTGCTTGAATGCCCATTTTTTAAATTTAAAACAAGCATCGCCGAGAGAGGGCGCTATATATCCAAGATTTGAATATTTGAAATTTTCTCAGAGAAGTGCAGTTGGAAAAATATCTAACGGTCTCTTCAGTAAGACGCTTCAGTAAGACTGTCATATTAGATGATATTCGATTATCAATCACATTATTGACCCTTTACCAAAGCTATACACAGGCTTTAAACATAATTATGCACCCATAATGTACACAAGTCTATGAGAGAAGAAGTCAAAATTTTCACAAATATGAAATGAGGGTTCTTTTCATAGACGGTTTTTATTACTTCTGCCAACAGTTATTTCATGAAACTTCGCACATGGCTTCGAAATAACACTATCCAAAAGGCGCGCACACCAAAATAACTATTCAACACGGCACAGAGTGGGGCCAAGGCCTTGAACTTTCTTCTCATTTGCATAATTTTCGAATATTGTGTGCTCACTGATGCATTAAACATCGGGATTTTCATAAAAAATCAAATCAAATAAGCTATGCAAGGTTTGTGACAGATATCCATAGTTACAAATTGCATTTATTCCAATAACGTAAAAAAGAGCTAATCACATTCCACATGTTCATTCAAGCGTGAATGTTTAATAAAACGCCTTTGAATCATTGAAGCATGTTAAATGGTCGTGAACATAACAAAAAAGTTGAGAAAAGATCATTTACAGTTACCAAAATTAAGCAATACTTGCCTATGATATTTGAAAATCGTATTTTTTGTTTTCAATAAATGTTCATTGAACCGCGAAACGATGAATATTGTTGATGATACTCTTTACAAAAATAACTGAACTGTCATCGTATTCTTTCATTCTTATTGATATTTATATTTCATGATGAGAATGTGGAATTAGTTCCAATAAAATGGAATAAAAATCATGATATTTGGCTTGTGACTTTTGAAAAGTGACATTTTTGCCTTCTGACGGTGCTCACTTAAGCATGACGCAAAATACGTCCACAACATTTACTCAGACATGTCAGAGGGTAGCTTATAAAATTACCTACACGTTCATGTAAAAATATATCAGAATTTCGCATTGGTTCGGAAATTATTGATGTTTGTTTAAGGGGGGACCTACTTTTTTGTTGTGTATACATATATATAAGAAAAGAATGTATGAGTGATGAAGAGTTAAATAAACTAAGGAGCATCTTGGAGAAACTTTGTAAACTTAAATTTAAAAGAATTTAGGCTTGTGGAATCTTGAAGTATTATTAATTCAACATCTGGACATAATGTTTGAATGAAAGTGGTTGGAAAATTGGTCAAAGTATGACTCTGGAGTAAACAAAATATACCAGATCCCTAAAAAGTTCAGAGACCGTCCAAATAATTATAATGCCTGCACAGTATAGCCCTAATGTATCTAGGTAACAAACCTAATTTCGATATACATAATTTTACTATTTTTGCATACTTTTTACTCACACATGACAAACCTAACACACAGACAAGAATCATCATTGGGTCATTGAATGTGCAGATAGGATCCCTCTTGTGAAACTGAAACAGGGTATTGTAGTTGATAGCATGGAACACTCGGAAAACATACTAAAACTAATCGCTCCCAATTAAATGACAAACCTTCTTGGGAAGTAATGGCGAGTGATGCAGACGCACTTGACAGTAAAATTTTTAAATCATATTGATTGAATTGAATATATATGTACAGTAGACCTGACACAGCGTAAAGAATCATTTCCTGTATACATGGTATATGCATTGTATATCATGTACAGTAGACCTGAAACGGCTCAAGCATCATTGTCTATTTCTCCTTTTTTTATTTGATTATGATGCTGGACAGTTGAGTCATTTATTTTGCGATAGTTTCTATCTAGATAATGAAGAAAAAAATATTTACATAATGTACAACTGCAGTTTCCAGTAGTTTGGGACTTAGTGTACAATTCTAGCTAATGAATAGAACGTACATTTTATGTGTTGCATATGCCTTCACGGAGTTGGTCATTCTAGTCCAAAATTTAGGTTAAGACTGTCTGGATTGATTTTAAGTGGGGAAAAGCAAAACCACTTTGCTGCATGCATTGCTGTGCTCGACAAAGAATATTAGAGGCAGCAGTGGAATACATCAAAGTTACAGCCATCATCATCTTCGGTGCAACAATGAATTGTTCGTCAATCAGAGTGTAAGAGACATTTCTCCTAATGAGGACATTATATAAGGTGACAGTGCAACCATTTCTGAGTTGGACATGCAAAGATGGTGGTATATGGAAGGACGAAGCATATTATCAGAACTTAATGCTACTGTTCTGTGCCGGGGTTTTGTAGCCAAGCATGGATCACGTCCAGTCAATCCTGGGGCCGGTCGCAGAAAAAAGTTTAAACGCAAGTCCCGAACACGGGTGCTTTATTGGCTGAAAATGAAGTTGCGCAAGATTTTTTGAGTTTGTACACCCTGCAAGATCTTTCAAGTAAGTAATGATCCATAAAGCTGCAAGATCCCAGCCAAAACACCTGCAAACTGACTGGTCAAAATAAACTTCTGCGAGAGCTTTCAAGTCATAATAGATCCCGGAGCAGCAGGATCCAGGCCAACAAGCCTGGAAACAGAACTGATGGTCGGTCCAAATCAACTCTTAGGAGATCTTTCAAGTGATGATAAATCCTGGAGCTGAAGGATTGATCCAGGTCAAAACTTCTACATTTTGGTGTTTGAAATAATTTCTAAGTTAGTTGAATCAATCAATTCTTAGCGGTCATTTTTTTTATCAGAGATATTCAACTTGTAAGAAGCACCTAGTGAGATATTATAGCTGTTCTTCTAACTTTTCTTCTCTTGTTAAATGATGGTTTTGTAGAATTCTTTCCAATGGCATTTGTAGGTGTTTACAGGGTTTTAAAGGAGATTCATAGGGCAAATACATAGCAACAAATTTCCAGAATGTCAACGATTTCTAGACTAGCCATTCTCAATTATTTTCTTGAAGCTCCACATTTCTTGTTGAGAATTTACAATGCGCCACTATCCATTATGCTAAGTTCACACCAACGGCGAATGCCGCGCTTTAGATCGGCGATCAATTCGGCGTCATTTTTTTTTTACTTTTAAAAAAATCTCACGATCTCATCAGATATGTTATGCTCTGATAAGCTCTGATACGGTCTGATACGAAGTTCGTTCCCGCTTTATGCGACAAATTATATCCCGAATCGCTAGGCTTCTCACGCTATGATGCCGATTGATCAGGATTTATTACGCTTTAAATCACGCTTTGATATGCTTTATTACTCTTTGATAAGCTTTGATGCGTTTATCACGCTTTAAATGACGCTTTGATACGATTATAAAGATCTCTTGTGCACTGATAGGGTCTGTCAAGCTCTGTTACGCAATGACAAAATTAGAGATTCTGATTGCATCCCGCCACTGATCCAGAGTATATGAAGATGCAGCAGATCGATACACGAAATCATTACATTTTTGGCATGAAGAACAAGATATAGAAGTTAAATATGAACCAGATTATGAACCATCTTATGATGTAGACATGACCTTTGTCTCCCTGCTATATAACTAAATCATAGCCCTCGGGGCAGAGGAGAGAGAAAGAACAGCAAAGACAAGAAGAGATTGAACAACTAGCAGGAGGGAGAAGACCATTCATCAGGTGCTGCTGGACCAGGCCATGGCTCACTGAAGAAAGAAGACAGCAGTATGGCCAGTACAATATTCTCTTAGACACACAACCGCGGTTAGAGGACCCTGTTGCCTTCACAATGTTCACCAGAGTAACCCCTGAGGTGTTCGATGAGATCCCTGCGAGAGTTGCACCAGTCATCCAGAAGCAAGAGACTAACTACAGGCACCCTTTGTCATGTTTGTCCGCTGGCCTGGCAATCACCTTGAGACATCTGGCCACTGGGGACAAATACAGATCACTGGCATATGGTTTCAGATGTGGTATCTCAACCATATAAGAGTTGATTCCAGGAGTGTGCAGGGCCATTGCAGAGGCATATAAAGATGAGGTCTCCAACATACCTACCACCCCTAAAGCATGGAGCACCCTTGCCCAGCAGTTTGAACAGAGATGGAATATCCCCCATGCAATTGGTACCTTGGAAGGAAAGCAAACAGCCATTAAGAAGCCAGCAATCACAGACAGTCTCTACTACAACTATAAGGGCTTCTTCTCTATACCACTGCTGGCATTGGTAGATGCAGAGTACAAGTTCATCTGGATTGAGCTGGGAGGTAAATGACACATGTCTGACTCTGAGCTTTTCGAATGCCTAGAAGATGGGTCCATAGGGCTGCCCCCATCAGGCCCCCTCCCTGGAGAAAATCATCTTGATATTCCCTACTTCATCATGGGTGACGATGCTTTTGCCCCGAAGAGCTACATGATGAAGCCATACAGCAGAAGAGGGATGACAGATGAACAGAGGATCTGCAACTACAGGATCTCAAGGGGGAAAAGAGTGGTGGAGAATGCCTTTGGCATCATGACCAACAGGTTCCGGCGCCTGTTGGGAATACTGGAACAGAAGGTAGATAACGTCACAGAGTTGGTGGCGACTGCTGTGGTGCTCCACAACCTGCTGAGGATGAGGGTGGCTCTGGCAGCCAATGCGGTGGACCACGAAGATGAAGAGCACAGCTTCGCACTAGGGGCCAGGAGAGGTGGACCTCACTGGGAAGATGTTCCGCAACCACCTGCAAGGGGAAACCTCGCCAATGTGGATGCCAGACATCAGAGAGATAAGCTCAGAGAATACTCTCAAGTGGGTGCTGTTGACTGGCAACAAATGAATGGCTGGCGTGGCACTTCCTGATTGAGTCAAGAAAGGAGTGGCTCAGATATCGTTAGAAGAAAATGATGAAGATAAAGACTTTTTTTGTCTGGAAATAAGAACATACTCCCATATGCAAACTTCGTTTATTTTTAATACAAGTTTCAAATAATTTTGTATTGTGCGTACTTGTGAAGATGCAATTATCATTATTCATGTTATTGTTATGTATTTCATCTGCTTGTAAAAATATACAGACTATTGATTTCTTACCCATGAAAAATCAGATAATACTACTATTGTGAATCAGGAGTGAAAATTTAAAGGAATCAAGTTGCAGAATTCAAAATTTAGATATGTGCGATTAAAATTTTGTAAAATACGCATATTTTTTTAATTATTACAAATTGAATTTCTTACTAATTAAAAAATTAGTAAGAAAATCAATTTTACATGTGAGATAAATAACCCTTATTGTAAAAGAGAAAATAAAACAAAGGAAATAAAATATAAAACATTATAGAATTAAAAAAATGAAATATAATTGAAAAAATAGAAAAAAACTTTGTGGAAAACTTGGAGTTTTAAACAGAGTTTTTCTTTTATTTTTTATTCTATTGCGTTTTCTATTTTATTATGTTTTATACAGGGTGTCCCATTAAAAATCGCCCGGTAAACTTCTGGTCGTTTTTTTTTCTTTATTTTTGTTTCATTGAAAAGACCAACTCTTCATTTAGTAACTGATCCAAAAATAAAAATACCCAAATCACAGTCAGTGGTTTTTGTGTTATAAGTACTTCTTGCAACGGTCTGTAAGCGGTAAAAATCAGGCTGAGCGAATCCTAAACTGTAGGGCCTATGGGCAAAGTATCAAAAGTGGGGTCACTGCTTTGAACCAAGCTCTCTTAAACTCTGTTAAGCTTTCCTACGACTTTGTTAAGCTTTGTGACGCTTTGATAAGCTTTAATACGCTCTCCCCGCTTTTCTCAATCCGTGACAGATCGCCTCAATTTTTTTAACAGTTTAAAAAATTTTGGCGCTCTTGCCGAATGTCCCGAATTGCTCAAAGCTTTCTCATGCTCTATTACGGTCTTTACGCTTTAATGAAGCTTTGTTACGCTTTGCCGCCGCTTTGCACGCCGCTTTAAAGCGCCATCAAAGCGGCGTTGGTGTGAACCTAGCCAAGCGAAATATTGCGGAGGGGGTCCAGGGGCCATTGAGGGGGTCGAGGGGGCAGAGCCCCCGAAACTTTGGTATATGGGATCTTTAATATCAATAGAAGAAATACAAATGCCAACAATCTACACAATTTATTAAAAGAAAAATAATTAGTGCCGTTTTCGCAACATACGCCTATCAGCATTGTAAAAAAATCTGTATTTTTACAGCAAAATTGATGTCAGCAGAGTCGCCATAAAATGTGTGTATCTTCTTTTTACAGTTTTGATGTTAATTTTTCCGTGAATTAGAAAGAAAAGATAATAAAATCAGAGTTTTATAGAGAACGTTAGGCTTATACATATTTAGTTAAAATAGATGAAATGTGTTAGTCCTGACCAATGTATATTTTATTTGTTTCTCTCGCTTGAATTTTTCCAGGAAAAAATATAAACATTACTTTTGTAAATTTGCACACAATTCTGGAAACTCTGCTGACAGCATTTGTTGTAAAATTACAGATAATTTTTACAGTGAGTGATATCACTAGTTCAGACCAGAGAGCCGAGTCGCTGAAGCAAGTGGTGTAATGAGTAAAAAATTGAGGGGCCAGATATGGCGGCTGGAGCAAATTGTTTTAAAATATGCGAGCGAGCGCAGCAAGCGATAAAAAATGTTTAACTTTTCAATACAAAAATCTATATTTTGGATAGATTTTGACATATTACTAAGAAAATAGTACCATGTTCCATTCTTACCCTTTCATTTTCTCTTTTTTCTCCTTTTTTCTTGGCCGTGAAACATTCGGCTTGCAAGCCCCACACCCATCTGTACGCCATACATTCCCTAATTTTGCAAGGGCTGAAAATCAGGCGTTGCACTGCACTAACGTCCAAACTGCCCCTCTCCCTCTCTACAACTCACGTGCAATATCATTCATTCAGTTCATGTTAAGCAAGAATACATGCAGGCAATCATGGTAGAGACAATACATCGGAGCATATTTCACTTAACTTTGGATTTTAATCCGGGCTTCGGAAACAAACTTTATGCTTATTAATATGTCTCAGATTCATCATCTAACAGGATTTTCTTTGAATATCATATTGTTTGATGTTTAAAACTTAACCAAAACATATACTCTGGGAATGCAAATTACTCGTTGTAGAAATAGCATTCATATGAACGGGGCTTTCAAATTACTTGTGTGGCACAGAAACTTTGTACAAAATAGAATGAATAATACAAACACCATCGAGTGCTAAATTGGACAAAATCTGAGGAAATCAATTAGCCTTTAAGTGTCAAGTAAGGATGTTCGTTTTCTCTTTGTAATAAATGATCATCAAACCCTGATTTCCAGGTAACTGGTAGATACATTTACTGCACCCCAATTTTGCCGGGCATTTTCCCTATTTCATTTATTTTTAATAAAGGCTCCCAAGCGCCACTTTGCAAGGCTCCGTGCTCCACAAGTGGCGCGTGCGCCACCATTTTAGAATCCCGGGTCTAAATTTAAAAATAAAAAGCATCTCGCGCTTGGCGCTGGTATTGTTTGTTGAGAAACATATCTTGTTCTCTATATTAGGGCGTCGCTAGGCCTTTCAAGTGGGATGTGGAGACCATGCATTACCGACAAATATCGGTACCGATTACTGACGTCCGGCGACCATGAGCCATAGGAGAGTTCCTCATTCTCCTTAAGGCCTGGTTACACCGCCCGAGCGTTGTTGGAGCGGTCGTGGAGCCGAGAGAAAAAAAATCATCACCGCTCGCTACCGTTCACCATTTTCGACTTCGATTGTTTTTTTTCTGTTTCGATTTTTGTTTTCGATTTTTTCCCCAATTTTGTGAGCGAAATTCGACCATCTCTCCCTACCGCTCCACGACCGCTCCAACAACGCTCGGGCGGTGTGACCTGGCCTTAAGTCACATTATCTTTCGTCACACCCATGGGTAGTTCCAGCTTTCATCGATATAGGGGAGAGGCGAAAAATATTTTCATTCACAATTTCCCCGTCGCCGCCGCCAAAATCTGATTTTTTATTTTGTTTTAGGGGGTTAGTCCGCGTAAATTTTCATTTTTAGAAACAAGATAGGTATTTCATGTAACCTGAATATAAATTACCATGCGAGCGCGAAGCGCGAGCTGATAGTTATACAATACTGGCCTGCAAAAAGACTTGTTAAAGACTGTTCGCATTGATCCATGAATAGAATATATATCTCAACCCCCAAAATGCGAGTGCGACTTGAAAACTCTATAAAAGTTAACCAAACAGTTTAAGTGCGAGCTAAATTTTTTATTTCCGACCAGAAAACTGGACATTCTGATCAATTTTTGGATGAATGAAATGCGTACATGAATATGTGAAATTCATGCGAACGCTTGCTGAAACTTTTAATCAACTGTTCTAAAAATGGCATGTCAATGACTGTTTGCAGTGACTCGTGAATAGAAGACATTTCTCACTAATCAGATAGAGCAAGCGGGAAGCGCAAGTTGAAAATTTTTGAGATATTAGACCTGAAAACTTAACTGGTTAAGCACGTTTTAATAAAGAAGTAAACATTAAGAGCGAAGCGCGAGATAATTTTTTTTTATTTCAGAGCTAGAACTAAAACAGGACATCCGAAGCAATTTAACCATGAAATGGGTGGACAGTGAACTAAGCTATTATCTCGAGAGCGAAGCGCGAACTAAAGAACCACCTGAATATTGGACATGCGAAAACCTTTTTGTAATTATGAATAATATGCGTAAACAGATAAGTACTTCATGCGAGAGCGAGCTGAAAGTTTTAATTAACTGATCTAAAAATAACTGTTAAAGACTGTTTGCAGTGACTCATGAGGAGAATATAATTCTCACCAATCAAATATAGCGAGCGCGAAGCGCGAGCATAAAATTTTGAGATATCCAGCTCAGGGGCGGCGAAACGTATTTCCGTTTAGGGGGCAAAACCAAAAGGGCACTTGTAAGTCAAAAATTGGTATTTTGATGCAAACGGATATTTTCACCATGATATTATCATCTGCGTTATGTAGTTATGTGTTTTGTAGTAATTAAGTTGAACAAAGCGTTTTTCAAACGATTTCTGATTGATAAAATATGAATTTAGGCTTAATTTTTTTCCACGGGCGAGCGTAGCGAGCGAGCGGTTTGGAAACATTTTCAAATCTGTTGTGAAACTTGCTTTTTTGGTTAGTATCGTGCGAAAAAAAAATGTTAAGTGGGGCATCCTTGCGAGATGTTGCGAGCGCGAATCGTGAGCCCAAACTTTGACATTTCATTTATAGGACCTGAAGATTATTCCAAGCAGCTTTTGTTATCATGAGAAAGATGTGTATTTAACTAAAGAACTGACACGAGCGCGAAGCGCGAGCTGAGATTTTCAATGTACTGACCAGGAAAGGAAGCTGGTAAGGATTGCATTTATACATCAATCAAATAAAACGAGCGGGAAGCACGAGCTATTCTAAGCTTAAAAATTTGATATTCTGAGCACTTTTTTGTAACCAAGAACAAAATGAGTAACTTACTATACAAAAATTTGTTGCAAGCGCGAGCTGAAATTTTGTGACATTCCAACCTAAAAAGTGGACATTCTGAGCACGTTTTGTAGCCAAGAACAGAATGAGTACCTTACTAAACAAAAATTTGATGCGAGCGCGAGCTGAAAATTTGTGATATTCCAACCTAAAAGTGTACATTATAAGCACGTTTTGTAGCCAAGTACATAATAAATGAGTAGGGGCAACCTTACTAAAGAATAATTGATGAGAGAGCGAAGCCAAGAAAATGTGGTTTTCTAACCTTGATATATGTTATACTTCAAAAAGGCATGTTATTTTGAAAAGAGGTACATATCATTTTGAAAAAAGGCACTTTCCAATTTGAAAAAAGGATTTTTTTTCTCCTGGGGAAGTAAAACATATTTTATTGGGGGGAGTGCCCCCCCCTGCCCTCCGGTTCCGCCGCCCCTGTCTGATCTGAAAACGTTTTTAATGAAGAGCACAGAAAACAAGCGTGAACTAAAACGGGACATTCGAAGCAATGTAAGCATGAAGAGGGTGGGCATAGAATAAGCAACTGTTGTGGCTGCAAATGCAAGCAATTTAAAAATGTACAGTGCGTATCAAAAAAAAGTTTACACTTTGAAAGAATCCTGTAAAATTATACGTTTGTAATATCCTGAAGATTTTTCCACATTTTAACATTGGTACAGATCCATTTAAGCAAATGACGATATAACTGTCGAAAAATATTTCCGCTTGAGTGAGCACCACTTACTTTTGAAAATGTAGTGAAAAATGATTTGCGCAGAACTTTGAAATAGTTATGCAAATAAAAGTAGATCTTAATCATGAAGAAAACGTGGAATTTAGCTGGTAAAATTGATTTGAAGATATCTTTTACCTTTTTAAACTTGTTTCCTTGCCCAAAACACTTCGAAGAGTGCATAGTGCCCCACCCCACTCCCCCACCCACCAAGGCCATCTTGACGATATTTGCTTTGCACTGAGCTGTGATTTACATGAATGGCTTAGGCTTGATTTTAATTTTGTTAATCATTGTCAAGCTTGGGAAAAGTGTGAAGAACAAGTATTAAATGAAAAATGAAATGTAAAACCACTTTAAATGATAAAAACTCAGTGTCAAAATGCTGGAGATGTCTGATATAAACTTTTGTTCAGGTTCAGTTATGTCTTCAGATCCAGCTGGCACAAAAGAGGTAAAGGTTGTGCTTACTAAATGTTGAAATTTTAATTTGGGTGGCAAAATGTATACAGTATACATGAATGTATCCGTTTTATTTCAATTGACTAAAAGTGCAAGGGAAATGTGTGAGAAAAGTTTCGCAGGATAAGTTTGATTTCGCCCTTTCCCTTGACACAGCGTAAAAATGAGCATTTCTGCGCAAACAGATTTCTGCGAGCTTTCCAAAAATGGACAGTACTCACTCAAGTGCAACATTCTGTCAAAACTTTTACTTTCATTGGATAGATGAGACCCAAACCTAAGATTACATGTGAAAAAATTACCCACATGTTGTATATTTTTGAATTCCCAGGGCTTTTTCAAAATGTAAACTTTTTTTGATACGCACTGTATATATTTTACAATCTGACAATTAGACATTTCAAACACTTTTTGCTGTCATAAACATGAGGTATCTAATCAAACAACTAATGCGAGAGCGAAGTTGCAGACCTAAAATCGGACATTAAGTGCAGTTTTTTTGTAATAATGAAAAAGGATATAAATGAATGACACGAGCGCGAAGCGCGAGCTAATTTTTATAATTTGATTTGAAAACTTAACAATTTTTACACGTTTTTATTCAAAGATGATTCTGCATCTGTAATTGGACAAGAGCATGCGTTACCAACTGGTATGTAACAGTTGGCCATGTACATTGTAATAGCAACAGGTGAATGCATGTAAAGAAGAAATGCAACAAATTATTTAAAAGCGTTCATGGACGTGCTAGGATTCAAGTCACCTGGTCTAAGCAATTTGTGCATCATTCAATGTCAAGCTAGCTTACGTAATATCTTGCTTTAATTTGCATATTCTAATCATGCTAGTATAAACGAAAGAAAATGTCACTGTACATACTTACCCGAAAGGTACCTGTGAGCTGGCTTATCAAGCAGAACTCCATTTTATTTATTTTTCTTATCGTTCTGATAGTTTGTTAATAAATATTTTTCATCAACAAATTGGTGGAATTCTGCTAGCCAAAATGCTAAAAAAAATCAGACGTTCGTACTCACCAGATTCTATATATATATATATATATATAGTTGTTGTTCTTGACTGGAATCTTGTCAACCTCGACACTTCGTCTGGAAGTGATAGAGACTTTTTAAGAGACCTCGAGAGGGAGAGAATCTTAGACACACATCGAGGGGAGAAAGTCGTTCTCGGGGCGTGGTCCGTGCTGAGCATGCGCAGAGAGCTGTCATTCATTTACGAATCTACACTTTAGATAACAGTTCGGCACATGCGCAGTGCCTAATTGATGCGTCATTTCCATAGTCTTTATGTGATACAACTGGCCACAACTGTGACACATAACATCACACAGAGATATATTCCCTGAAACTAATCTGAATGTTTGGTAAGGTGGAAGTGTGTGAAAATTTATAAAATGTTGATTAAAGAATTGTCACATTCTGAGGGCTTTTTACATTTGAAAGCTGTTATTTCTATTATTTCGCCAAATTTCAGGACTTAACAGGGCTTTGAGACGTGGACGTCAGCGTAGAGGATTATCTTTTATATCCAAGGGGGGGGGGGGGCGAACCAATAGATGCCCCCTCATGAATAAAGGCTAATATCCTCTGAGCTTCCATATCTTATCACTTCTTGATCTCATAAATCCTTTCTTCCTCTGTCTTTACGTACTTTACGGGTCAATAAAACCCCAGAAAATTATCTTAGGCCACTGAGATTAATTGAATTGTAAAGAAAAAAAAATATATCACAAATGATGCTTGGTACACTGAGAATTCAGAGTATATACAGAAAACCTGTTAAAATGTTAGCCCTCCCCCTTGTTAGAATGATTTTCTTTTATATAATATCACATAGATCATCGATCAACGACCTTATAGTATTAAATGTTTGTTTTGTTCGTTTTTTTCATAGAAAAAAAAGGAACGAATATACAAAAAATGATTGAAAAAAGGGAAGAAAAAAAAATAGAAATAAGAAATGAAAATAATATTATTCAATAAAATTATTACCCAACTCTTTATACAGTGAGTGGCAAAAATAGTCAATTATGACTTATTGCCAAATAAAAACAAGGAATGGAATGGAATGGACAACTCTACTTTTTGATATATTATTTAGTCATGACTGTGGTTAATTGTGGTTAACAACACAATGCACTTTTCAGTTCTACGGTCGTAAAACTGACAGCTTTACATGTTGCCACCAAGGGTTACATTGCATCTGTGTATTCTTTTGTACTTCTTTAGGAATCAAAGTCTACATAAATTAAATTGCATTTCGTTGTCATCTGATCCATTTGTTTTGAGCTCTCGGCGACAACTCCTGTTAAGTCATGTGAAGATAAACCCCACTTGCGAATTACATGCGCTAATACAGGTGAAAGCTCATTAGAGCAAGTATTCATGATTGTCTTCCTGCTTATCAATAGGATTAAATCCTTTTCAATCACTTTTCAGTCTTTTAAGATTCTTTATATAGTACGAAAAAAATGTAAAGAAAACGAGAGCCAAAGTTTTCCCTGTCATATCATGGAACAGGCAATGGCATCATAAGGCAAACATTTTGAGGGGCCGACATATGTATAGGGCAAAAAATTAAATACAACCGAGCGAAGCTCGAGTTTAATTTAATTAATCAATTTTTATTAAAAAAATATATTTTTTTTGATAGATTTTGACATAATGTTAAAAAAGATAATATCATATTTTATCCTTCTCTCTTTGTTTGTACGTCACGGTGAATAGGATTTTTTCATGATTATGCGCATGATGGCGAAGCTCTATATGCTCGAGGGGCCCAGTATGACTCGTGTGGCAAGAAGTAGCTTTATACAAGTCCAGAAAGAGCGAAGCGAGCGAGATGAAAAAACACCTTTTCATGATAATCTAGCAGGGAGATAGATGTTGACGTGATATAACAAAAAATATAATACACCTTTCCTTTGTTTTTCTTTCTTTCCTCCTCTTTTTTGTCAGTGTTTGTAGAACTTTTGGGGGCCATGGTCCAAACTCATCCATACAAGAGATACAGCAGTGCAATGTGGGTTTGGTCCGGGGCAGAGCCCTGGAATTTCCTGACGGTTTAAGCCAGTTAAACCTTACAAATGACCACTAATTTCAATCAAAGTCCGTGTGTATTTAGCTTTCACACATCACATAAATTTAATGCAGTTGTGTACCGTAATCCTCCAAATGTTTTGAGGAAGCAGACCATAGAAAGCGTGGGAAAATTCACAAAAGTCGCCAGCGAGCGAAGCGAGCTAGAAAGAAAAATGGCCTTTTGAAATGAAATTCTAATTATGTGGTAGATTTTGACATTATAGCAAATATTATGTGGAACCACCCCCCCTGGTACGACAGTGGTTCAACGCAAAGTTTAATGCAGGAAGCGTCCATACAGGGACCGTTATAGAGCCCTTTAAATGTTACAGATGAAGAGCCCCCACTGCACGGAGTCTTGGACAGAGCCCCCGGTAGCTTTAGAGATTAACAAATTTATGATAGACTTTCATACGACAATATGCAATATACCGTGCAACTTTCCTTCCTGCTCGTTATCGTCAATCCTCGCCATGTAGTTTTATCTTGTCCCTTTCCTTTATTTTCAAATTTAGATTTTGGCTCATTCCATTCTACCTTCATTTCCCGCTTTTGTTTGCATTTTCCTGTCTTATTTATCATGTTAATGTATTTTTATATCGGGGAGCATTGTTTTTTTCTCACTCGTTCTTCTTTCTTTCCTTTTCCCCCTTTTTATGTTTTTTCTTATAGTTTCCCTTTCCCTTTCATTTCCCCTTTCCTTTTTTTTACTTTCCTTTCCCTTTCCCCCTTTTTTATTGTCATTTTCTCGTTGTTTAATTTCCAGCCGGGGGCAGCTTGCCCTTCCTGCCCTCCGCCAGTTACGCCACTGATTCTGCCGGTACGGCTCATCAGCACACGAGGGATCAACAGCGCTTCGGCCATTTTTAAGGGGCTGAACACCACATCTCGCTGGCCAGTGCTAAAAAATAATGGGGTGTACAGAATAATACCCCCATGATAAGGGTGTCAAATACACTAAGCTACTGAAAAGGGGGTGTGCTTTTCTCGCGGAAACCAACATGATTAGGGTCCCCACTATAGCACACTTATGGATCGAAGGTATTTTTTTCGGCCATGAAAGTGCTGGACATAACACCCCGATAACATCTTGGTTGGCCGGACTTACAAATGGATTGAACAAAATCATTGAAATCTCCTTTGCACATTCCGAGATGTCGATCCTCTCTTTCGCTGCACACCTATCATCATCTCCCCCTTCCTACTCCCGATACCCCATTGTTGCAGCTACACATTCTCACAGAACTTCACCTGCAACTATAACCACTTGGGAGTTTCCGCTCCGTGTTGTACGGACCATTCAAAAACACAGTGGACCGTATTCTAAAGTCGGGTTTAACTTAGACCACGGTCTAACTCTGTGCTAATTTTATGGGAAGCCAAAAATTCAAAAATTCTGTCTATATTGTATATTTCTTATGTTTACTATTTTGTTTTATTTTGCTTTCACAATGAAGAAAAACCATTCAGTTATCATTCCCAGACAATTATGAACAATTTGAGTGTCAAATGAGTTAATAAATTGGATGTGTATTTTGTCTGTTCTTGAATGCTCCGTACTTCACCGTGTAAAAACTCCTCAATGAAACTACAATGAAGAACAACATTAAAATGTGAAGATAAACTATGACAAATGAATAATACTTCAGAAGCACAAGTGATATCGGTAGTATTGTTTTTAACGTGTCATTAAAAAGCGGTTAAATCGTGAATATAACATATATAAATACTAGATAAATGTCTTTTACTTACATTTACAAAAAAAGACTTTTCTTTATTATGTACAATGAAAATATAACGCAAAGAAATCGATAATTGAATATAAAATACCAAAAGATACAAGTTGAGTTGAAGGCGAAAATGCCATCATCTAAGTCAATACCATCCATGGCAGTAAAATATATTAGGTGACCTGATAATTTTATCGTAAACTTAAAAAAAGCGATTCGTTTACCTTTTAAAAACATATTCAGAGGATATAATGTCATATTTTTTCAAATAAATTGATGCTTGAATAATAATTTTCAAGCTCAATCGTAATCCCAAAGGACTTAATAACGGTCGCATGCACATATTCTGGTCCACATCGTTATTTCTTCATATTATGAAAACTTATCTTTTCAACAAACTGAAGTTTCGAAAGTTTCAAGTAGAACTTCCAGTAATAGAGAGCATAAGTACTGTTTTACGTCATCTCAAAATATTCCATGCTTCGAATGACAATATGAAATCATAATGAATACAATGAATGGTTTGTTTTTGTAAGATTTTAGGCAAAAATCTTGAGAAATTAATCAAGAACAAAAAAAATGACATGATCATGATGATGGAATAAGGGCCTCAAAAAATCTGAGAACGATGAATCGATCTGATCCAATTTAAATATCCACGACCCTGTCATCGCCATTTATGGAAGCATTATAGAATATTATATGGATTATAATATCATAATCATAATCACAATCATAAAAAATTATCATTATCACGAAAAATCAATCAACTGCTTCTATCATGATCGTATAACTTAATAAAAAAGAACAAACATCGAGGCTACACAATAACGTGCAACTGAAAACTGAAGAAAACTGAGAACGAAATATTCATATTTTGCAATATTTACATCAGCCGAAAAAAATACTTTATAACGCAACCAAAAATAACTTGCCCAACTGTACATGATATAATCAAAAGAATATGTAAACAATAATACGCAAAAGATGATTGGTTGACTACTGAACTACCGATATAGCGCCAACTGTGTCGAACGCATGTCCAATAATGCTGCATGTGTTTCGCAGCCTAATTCTATGTCACTAGTCTAGTTGGATTAGTTGTGTTGATTATACACTGTATATACCATGCGATCACCTATAACAGTAAAATAGTAATATAAATGATATTTATTGCGTTTTATTGTCTGTTTGTTGCTTCATAAATATCATATCATAAACAATAAAGGCATCTACAGAAATATACAAGGCACTTTTGTTACATCGCAAATTATCAAGTAGGCTAACATTCATTACATTATCTATTTTTCTTCGAATTAATTTGAAAAGGGATGATTATAGGTAATCAAAATAGTTTATCTGAATCCATTTTAATTTACAAGAGTATATAAAATACAGGGAAAATACATACAGATATTGAAAACTATGTTGATTTAATATGATTGATTGGCAGGCAATACTGAATAACATTTTATTATATTAATTTTCTTTATGGAAGTATTTCATTTACATGATGGGAATCATTCAGTTCATTCGTGAAACGAGGCGTGTTTCTTCATTTCACCAGATGTCTACGACTGGAAGGAATATTTGGTCTCATTCACCAACGATTAATTTTCAAAAAAATCTTTAAAAAATCCTTTAAAAAGTAAATCTCTAGCATTGTAGTCTTAATCGCAATGCAGACTTTACCAGTCTGTGAACAACATGGAAGGGCCCGACCGCGCAGACACTTTCGGCCTGTCAAAGACGAAAGATTCAGCAGTGTACGAAGCTCCGTTGCCATGAGGTATACCACCAAGGAGATCTCCTTGATATCACTAGTCATCAGCACAGTCGGCTGTGTTCTCAAAGAGATTGCTTTGCTTCATTAAGAATATAAAAATATGTTTTTTCTTGCAGCTAATTCTGTGACCATAACTTGGAAAGTTTAAGGTCACACAGAAATTACCTTAGAGTTTCAAGCTAATTGGACGTTTAATTGCTGTAATTATGATGGCTACAGTCATAAGCGTCCCTAGGTACCTATATTATGTAAACTCTTTAGGACCTGTATGGGGAAAAGTTGTGTTTTTACCTCTACTGTGAAGCATGTAATGGGTTTATGAAATATATATTTTAGGATTTCTTCCTTTAACATTATTGTATGCAGTTACAAAATGTAGGGCCTCAAAGCCCTTGCAGGTTTATGTAATCCAAAGGAAAATTAAATATTTTGATGTGCAGCAAACGATTAAAGGGGTAGAACAGCAGCAATCGTCTGCACTTGGGGCAAATAATGCTGTTGGTTTCATGAAAATCGAGCCAATATTTTCCAGTTTTGAAAGTGAGAAGCTTCGGTGACATAAAAAAATAAACTTCCCTGTCGTTTCCATTGGTATACCCAATGCTGACTGAAAATGAAGATTCAAGAAAGTTAGTTTGACAAAACCCATCTGTAAAATTGTAGATCAGAATTAAAATAAAATAAATCATATTGAGTCTGCAACTGGTAGTTGTCGCGTAACGATTGATGATTTTCCCTGAGAAACTGTTGTTTTTCTTTGTTTGACATATCACATTTTCAATATCACTTAAAGACACGCATTGTCCATATAGGCCTAATTTTATTTACATAATCTTCAATTTGACATTGCAATTTCCACGAATTTGACAAAGAAGTTTCGCTATTCGATATCATTTTAATCATTTTATTATTACTGGCAAGTGATGTAGTATTTTTATTACTTCCATGACTACAAAAATGTTACGTCAGTTGATAAGTCTCTTTACACGATACGAGGGAGTTTCATCTCCTTGAAGATTTAGCAGGCGAAGCTTTGTCTTTACTTTTCACGGATGATGACCTCCATAGCCGCCTTCTGCTGGTGTCCGAGTCCTTGCTAGTTGCTGCTACCGATGCGGCTGGTTTGGAAGTTTTCGAGCTAACTCGTAAACTTGCGGACTTGGTCCGCGAAAATCTGTCTTTTGATGGGTTGTTTGTTGTTAACTTTTTACTCCTAGGCTTTGAAGAAGAAGAAGAAGCAGCAAAGACGTCATCATCAGCAATTTCTGGAATGCTGGCACCGAGCCTGTCACCCTTCTTAGATCCACTGAGGCTTAGTCGGTTCATAATCCGACTGAGCTTACCAGGTTTACTACCCTTTTTACCCGTCGGTGATGGGGTAATGTTGACAGAAGTTGGTGGCAAAGAATACCGTTTTGGACCGTTACGCTGAAAAGTGGAGCTGGACGACTTATCTCGAAGAGTGACATCTGGGGTTGATTCTGCATTTCGGATAATATCTGGGTCTGAGGAGCTCCGTGGAAACGCAAAAGAGTTATCGTTCTGTATATGAACCTCTTCGTCTGCAGATTTATTAGTCAGTTCTCCTGAAGATTCGTTCAATTCTTTTGCGGCTTCATTCTTTTCAACAATGTTCATCGAAGCCAATCGGGCTTGAAGAGATTCTACTGCACTTTCTGGAACAGACTTCTGGCCCTCCAATATTACTTCCGACACTTCTACAGGCTCAGGAGTGCTGTTCGTATTGCGACCTGCTACTCGTGATGTATCTAACTTGGTACTCCCTGAGCCAGTGGCTTTTCCTTTTGTCACAGTAGGTTCACTTTTGCGGACTGAACTACTCGACTTTGCAGTAGTTGTCTTCTTCGTAGCGGACGTGTCTGATGCATTCTTCTTTACAGATAATGTCGCATAGGCGGAGGTGTATGGTTTCTTTGTACCTGGTTTATTCGACCCATTCTGTCTTCTGACTGAGCCTGCTCGAGTGAAATTACTACTCGTCGTAGTAGAGTCCTTGGATACACTTCGCGGTGAGGAAGATACAGATGACGATGAAGACTTAGTGGAAGTTGAAGGTGATTTCTCGGTAGCAGAGGTTCCCCTAAGTGAGCTCCTGACTGAAGATGCAGCACTCAAACTTGACTTGGTAGACCTCAACGCACTACCAGCAATGGTAGTCCGTTCAGGTGCTCCGCGAACAAAATTCTTTCCCGGTTGTGAAGATCCCGCTGCAGCAGGTTTTGTGGTTACATTCCGCCTCGTTGAACCACTTTGAACAGTACGTGGAGATGCATTTGCTTTTGATCCCGTTGATGAATTTGAAGTTGACCTTGATAAAGGAGCTTTCACGGATGCACTGCGAGATACTGTTGATGAAGTCCTTGAGCTATTGACTGGTTTCTTTGTCTGACTTACGCTTGACACTGAGGAAGCGCCACTTGCGGCAGAGTCGCAACGTTCGGATCCTAACGAGTGAAGGGAATCATAGCTACTTGCTCTGCTACCACCTCCTTTACCGACACCATTGACCTTTGACCCGACAGGTAACCTTGGTGATGCTGACATGGGGCTCCTCTTTGTTGGAGTACCACTACGGGAAATCGGTGTAGAACCGCGTGATGACGACATTGTAATTCTTGGTGATGGTGACAAGTTTTTTGCTGAAGATGAGGATCTTATTGATCCATTACGTGTTAATGGTGATGATTTTCCCGCACTGGAATTAACAACTGGTGTCCTATTGGATGGGCTAGACACATTTTTCTTTACACCTGTGGTTTTTCCATTTCCATTACTCATTGATTTCTTCTCGACTGGGCTTGTTTTACTGCTCGTAACCTTTTTGTTTGAGGTGGCAGTGGCTTTGGTTACGGACTTGCTGGCTTTGTCCCGCACACCATTCTTCACTTCAGACGATTCAAACTGAGGAACTTCCTGTTCAGGGTTCGTGATCTCAGAAACAGTTGGCTCCGATCCACTTTCTACCAATTCGTCATTCTCCAAGACAATAACATCCCTATCATTGATTGGAATGGTCTCACTCACATCCTCATCCTTCTCAGAAGCTGGAACTTTATCCGTGGATACATCGGGGGACTTTGTAACATTCTGGTTGATATCTTGAACGTTTTCCAAGTCCTCCACAACCAAATCATCTTCATTGAATACATCCGACTGCGACCCTACAAATTCTTTGTACTCCTTGACGGGACTGTTTGGAGTGGAGTTGTCAGACTGGCTCCGTCGATGCTGCTCCACCTTGATGTCAAATATGTCGCGGCGAATTTCTAGCTGTCGGCGGTCAATACCTGTCCAAGGGTCATCATCAGAGTCAGAGCCATTAGTCACTTCGGAAGACAACCTCTTCAGCTGCAAATTAAATAGTGAGAAAGTTTACATTAGAAAAAGAAGATTGGATTATATTTTTCCGCAACAAAACAACCTCTCAGTATTGCACTTTTTGTCCACTGAAAGTTGCAAATCGATTCTTTCCTAGTAATAATCTGTTGAATCATAAGCAAGTTGCATGAGCAAATGCCTATCATAATACAAAAATAACATTGACAATTCTACCTTTAAAGTAATTACAAACACTGCATAATTAAGATCAATAATTTATCAACCAGATGAATATCAATTGATTGAGCTTATGAAATTTGAATAATTCGTATCATTCTAAACCTGCCTATAAAACTTGATCGAGTCCAAATCTGAATGCATACTGATCACCTGCTATTGGTAGGTTTTAAAATGAAATTTTAAGTTCCACCCCACTTAACTGCTATAGGCTGTAATGCGCACTGACCCCCTGGTGCTACTGAATGGGACTACAATTTGGGACTACAACAGACAGCAACTTGGGGGAACAAATTCTAAGTAATCACATCACTTTCCTCATCACTATTTCGAATATCAATTAAAAAAATCATCCTCCCCTTCTGACCCCGATATTTCACTAAATCTATCACTCCTATCGTCAAAAGTTTCGTCTAAATCCTTCTGTTTCACTTCTCCACTGCGAGTCGCCATTTTGAACTGAGCGTCGTACACTATTACTACGGCAAAGTGAATACAAACATTTATAAATCACTGCAAAAGTTTCGATAACTTTTGTGAAATAGCGCCATCTGGTGTCCATAGTCTAAAATTTGACATACACACGCTGTTTTTATCGTAGGGGTATTAACACCGCGGTGCTGACGCCTCAAACAGAAGATAGGTCAAGCACGTAATATTACGTGCCTCGCACAGATCGTAGACTCGCCCAGCACGTAATATTACGTGCTACGCAGTCAAGTGGTAACACCCGACCATGAAATTTGCAGCTCAAAGATAATCGAGGAGACTTCGAGGTTAATAAACCATGATCAGCATCAGTCTGCATTGCTCAAAATCACTCTAACTAACTACCAACTCAAATATCTTAGACATGTCCTAAATATTTGATCAGGGAGTCAGAACATTGCCTAAACTTGTGATGCTAGACAGATCAGGTCGGGAATATCTTGATTTGGACTTGATAGAATGGAAAAGTTCGGCACTTGAAACCTAACATAAACTAGCAAGATTGTTACCTTCAGAGCTTTGAGTCCTACAGGCCTCTGTATCACCGGCGGGGTATCATCTTCAGGGACGGGTGTTGGCTCTTTGGCAACCGTCTCAGGGGTCGACTGGCCTGTCAGGATACTCTCCAGTAACGATCGGTCACGGCTAATCTTATCTCGATATGTCTCCTCGACACTCTCAGTCTCCATGGCAACTATAGCAAGATGCGGTGTCAAGGGTGTGTCCATAAAGGGCTCACTTGGCTTCACATCCTCATAGGATTTTGAATTCTGGCGCTCTTCGGTGAGTTGTTTGTGGTCAACCTCTGGTTCTTGGCTTACACTTTCGCTCCGCATGGCCTTCCATTCACGGAGACGTGCGCGGTATGCACTTTCTCGTCGCTCAACGGGCTGCACTGGCTCTTTCTTAGAACCGGAAATATCCTCTTTACTCGGACTGCGATCATAAACCGAAGATTCTACGGTGCTAACAGCTGCTTCAATGTTCATGCTTTGGACATTCCTATTCCAGCTAGATAATCTGCTTTCTTCAGATTTGCTCTCGTTACTGGAAACATCAGGTTCTTTGGATTTGACGTGTTTTTCAAGATTTTCCGACGCGGTGGTTTTATGCCTTTCTAAACTGTCTAGATTTAGAGTCAATGCTTCAATCCTATTTGCCATTGTCCCAAGGTTGAGTTGATTATCGTTCGATGGTTCGTTTGTTTCTGAATCGGCTCGCGAGTTGCGTTTACTGTCAGTCGAGTCGTCGGAGATAGTTTGAAACGTTCCTGAGTCACCGGAGAGTCGTTTATCCGAATCTGATGAGTTAAGACTAGTGTTATTGAGGTTAGCATACATTGCGATTCTTTCACGGTGAATATGATCACGTATTGTGTTGTTCTCAGGTCGATCCGAAAGAGCATCGGCTACTTCCGAACTAATGCTGCCATCGTCACTTCCAAACGATACCGGCCGGGTCACTTCACTATGCGACTTTACATTACGGTATATAGTTTGGTCTCTAGGTTCGGTAGGACTCGTAACATTGTCTTTGTTTATGAAGTCTTTGAGCCTTTCTTGCCTTGAAAGGCTGTTCACTGCCAGCAAAGTTTCGGGGCTATCCAGAGACGCTCTAGAGCGGTAACTACGCTTTTGGGGACTCTTTGGTACAGTGTATTCCTCTGAGGATTCTGGTTTCGATTCCTCGTTATTTTCTGGTTCTTGTTTTTGTGGTTTCGTGAGTGGGTCTTGTTCAGAAACAAAAGCAGCAGGTGACTCAGAGCGCTCACGATTTCCAGTTAAATTATACTGCGATGTCCGTCGCTTGCGACCGCTGCGTCTCACACTGCCTTCGCGTTTGAATGATATCTGCTGCAATGTCTCATCGTCGTTACCCGACATGAGCAAGTCTATTAGATGGTTATCACTCTTGGATTCATGAACAGAAGAAACCCGAGATAATCGCTTTGAACCAGTCTCGATATCATCGCGTGTTTGGGAAGAATTCTCTGAAATCGCGTTCAGGTTTGGCGTCTTCTGGAACGATCGTCGTGCGACAGCTGCTCGCGTAAAGGAAGCTGGTGAAACATCCTCCACTGAAGACTTCCCATCTGCAGTCGGTGCTGGAGATGTCGGTCTGCTCCCGTAGTCACTATCCGTGGTTGTCCCGTCTGTCTCCATACCCTGGTACTTTCCTGTGAAGCCATCGCGGATGTTTCCAAGTAGGCGGTCAACAATGGAGTTTGATTCTCTTCCGGTTGGCGCACTCACAGACCTTGCGGGTGCTTTCTTGATACTTTCTTTGCGCTTCAAGGTGGCTGCTTTCTGTTCTTCACGTTGCTTTTGGCGTTGCTTGGCTCGTTTCTCCTGGATCACCCTCGTTTCGTTCTCCTGTAGTTAGAAAATGAATAAAAGTAACATTATGTTAAGAACATGCGTTTTTATCTTTAGTTACTCTTTTTTCAAATATCCTTCGTATCATTACTCCAAGAATATCTTTATCTGACGATCCTAACAAGTGTCTTCTTACAATGATTAGATGAAATTTTCTTGAGACAGCTGCGTTTTCAATTGACATGATCAACAACGAATATCTAATTATGATAGTGAAATTACCAAGTCTGTTTACGATTCTAAACAGGCACGGATTATGCAACATAAAACTTAATATATCTAACAAATTACAGAAGTGCCAACAGAATCGAAATATCGTCAAAAATATCATGAATCGTCCATTAATTCTGTAAATGACTGCAAAAATATAAATTGAAACGTGTCCGAAATTTTTTTTGTTCCCAAATCCCCTCGACAAGAGAAATAATTTCACCTACCGTTATTGCTTTCTTGAACTTCTCACAGAATATTTTGAAGGTCAAGATGCACTCTTCCAGTTTAAAAGTACTCGCATCTTCACAGAAGTACTCGGCCAGTTCACTCTTATGTTCCTCCACGCGTTTCATCATTGAGTCGATCACATCCAGTTCCCCCTTCGCAGTCTAAAATGAAATAAAAAACGACACAGTTTACAATTTTTACCTCCTTTTATCATCCAAAGTCCTATAAATTTTAGTGTTCCTAATATCACCTCTTGAGCAGGCTAGCTCATTAGGGATATCAACTTTAGAACTTTTCGTGGGGAACCATACATGTATCTCATGATTGCTGAGCTATCAATTTTTTTTGGAATTGCTGGGACATTTTCTAAAACACAGAAGTAAAATGTTTATGGTATGGGAATACCTTTCGATGTCGTAGATAAATCCGTAGAGAATTATGTGCAATGTGAATAACAGTAGTATAATACATTTTATGTTCATTTTTATAAATCAAATAATCTTCATTATTATGCACAGTCGCGATCGCTTCATCAAAATAATATTCTTAATACGAGTTCGTCTACTTTGCATCTTTACAGAACCAGCAATGACCTTTCTACCTATTTTGCACCATTGGATCTTACAAACCTTGAGAAAGAGTTGCATGTGTTCTTTATAAGAATCTGTGACTGCTTCGACTTGTTCATTGATATTGTCCACCTTCTCCTTCAGACTCTTCACATCTGCCAAAAGCTGGTCTACCGAGAATCTGCAAACACGAGAAAGGACGCCAGAATGAATTTAAGTCGGGTCGATTTTGTTGTAGGTCCATGATACGAGTCAAAGAATTAATGTGTTTGGACCTTTGGAGGACCTGGTGCGCGTTTCACGCAAAGTATTGTCGAACAACTTTTAGTGACTAATTGGCTCTCAGCCAATTGTCAGTGAAAACTATTTTTTTTTAATAGAATGCTTCCCAGGGCGACATGATGAATTTTATATATACCGTTATTGCAGCAAGAATTAATATGACTTTTATAGTACAAAAGTCTCTGTTTGGGAAACTCTTTTGGAAAAGACAATTTATTCAAAAAGAAAGGTACGGTCGGACTACTTAATGTATTTGTCTTTGAGATTCGGAGTATTCTCATTGCACAATCCTGCGTCAACAATAATAAGTGAAAAACTACAAATAATAGATGGTTGGATATGCGAAAGTTGCGTTTAGATAACAGAGAAGAATGATCAACAACCATGGTTACCTACCGTGAAGCTTCCTCTAGGTGAGTGAGTTCCTCAGGAAAGTTCATTAACTCTGGATTCTTTTGCTCAGCCAACTGGTAAAGAAAAGAATTGGATCGAGGGATAAGAATACATTATTGCCCTAGTTGTAGTATTTGTCAGTCATTTCGAATGACTTATTCCTAAAGATATAGATGGTTATAAATATACATAAATTTGGTATTCCGGCGAAGCATACATCATTTGCAATACGTTTATTAATTCCTTCCACGCATCGCCACTAAGAAAAAAAAATGCGATGTGCTTTTGTTTTTCCTCTGAGAATCTCAATGTCCTTTAGACTGATAAAGTGGACTTTTACCTGAGCAACGTAGTGAAGAAGATTCATCCGTGGCTTATTGGCTCGTGTTTCAACCAACTTGAGCAGAGAAGACATTTTGAATCCAATTGCATTGCCGGCATATCCTCCCTTCATTGAAAAAAAAAGATAATGAAATTCAGGAAATTTGATCTGGGATTTTTTTTTAGATAGCTAAGTGCAGTAATTGATGAATCAGACCAAGATCGTGTTTCAAGAAATAAAAATTTTCAAAATCAATAAAAGATATATAAAACTGTTCACCAGAACCCATGCAGAATTCCTGCGTTTCTTTGGTTCTATTTCACAATGCAATAAAAAATTGACAAATGGCGCAAGACAAACACTAATAGTTTTGAACAAATGTCATGGAAGTTTTTCCATATTCATAGAGCGGAAAGAAATGTTGATCCGTTTCTCGTGAGTGGTTTCGATAATTTTGAATACTTCTAACAGAAGTAAAAAAAAAATAAACGATAAAATCCTAATTTAATTTCGATTTTAAACACTTCAAACCAAACTACTGGCTTGTCGTCTCTCTCAGCAGTAAAATGTAGTCCTCGTAGGTCTATTTTCATTTTTAGATATCATTATAATATAATTTTCTCTGGGCCCCATCTTACAAAGAGTTACGATTGATACGATCAATCGCAACTATGGAAGGCCAGCAACGTCAACATATGAAATGCATATATGTTTAAAAGAAATTCTAGATATGAATGTTTAACCATAACTTCATTGATTTCTTGACAATTAGTGTGTTCTCCTTTGTTTACAAAAGACACTATGCAAATTGATTGGATCAATCGTAACTCGTTGTAAGAAGTAAACCATGTATTTACACAAAACGAAACATTCCCACCATTCTTTACCATTGTAAAACAAAACCAAATCATGAAATTTTGAACAGCAAGTAAAATTGAAAGTTAGATCTCTAAACCATCTGTTCTACAAAGGCTTTCTTATCTCTCTGGTTTCCAACTTCCATGTAACGGGTTACAGTTATCAGATTCACAGCTTCTGATGTTAATCAAACGGACGTTGATCTTTGATCACTTCCGGGCCACACAGTTTTCACTTCCTGTCATTATCACTTGTCATGTCACTCAAAAAGGCGTGTATGTCATATGCTGCTTTCGTTACAAACGTTTCTGATTGCCCAATAAATCCTGTCAGAACACAACAATTCATTATTCCAAATTACCTATCATCTTACAGAAGCGGAAATTACGCAAATTCTGTCAGAATACACTCCCTTTTTTCATCAAGAATTCGAACTAGGAGGACAAATCGGCCCTACAGCCCATATACTTCTGTTTATCATTTCAGTCGATCTACAACATGAACTGAAAAATTAATTTCTTTCTGTTCTCCGGAGGACACATTTTCTTTTCATTTCCTGACTAATTCTATATCTGTAGTTGTCATTACAGAGTACTGCCTAGGTCACACTGGCGAAACCGAATCCAAACCGACCTAATCTATTGCCTTAACTCCAATGGCATACTATCGGTCGGTTTGGAGTGGATTTCGTTGGTGTGACTGAAGCGTTACGGACAGATGGACACTTACAGCATTGAGGAAGTTGCCGGTTAATAGCACCAGGTGAAGTATGTCTTTCAGGGTTGAGCTCTTTAACAGTTCTGAGGAATATAGAGAGCACATTTGAATAGAATATGATAAAGAACGCATTTGTTTAGGATACACAAGTTCACTTTTGGTGGCAGCGGTGGGATAGGCCAAAACGTTGGGTATCCCTGTAGGACTAAACCCTGAGGTGATCAAATTACACCCTAGCGATTGAACATAAAACCAAATAGTGTAAAACTAACAACCAAAGGTGTTATACTAACACATATAGGTGATGAACCAACACCAAAGTTGGTTCAAATATTTAATATAATGATATCTAAAAATGAAAATAAACCTACAAGGACTACAGAGTAAAATGTCTGGTTTTGTGCTAATCGCACATTAATCAACATCATATTTGTACAATTTTTGATGCTCAAATATTTAGAAAAAAAATAATATAATACCTTACGACCAAAATAATATGTCATTAATAGTAAATCATAATTCAAAAATTGTGAGTTTTGACAACAGGATGATCCCAAATACTTTTTTTTAAGATATCAATGACATTTTGTTTTTTAAAGTCTATTTTGACTTATTCTCTATATACGAAATTGATTATTCAAATCATTTCTATTTACAATAGCAAGGCATGGGGTAGATAGGGGGGGGGGGATTGGGTGGGGAGGTACTTAGAGGTTAGATAATTGGGAAGTGATCCTGCTAAAGGACATACCTTCGCTAGCACTAATGATTGACTCTATGGAAGGGATCAGATAATCCATGTTGGCGGTGAATTCCTCTCGTAGAAGCATACTCTCAATTCGAAGCTTGTAACTAGATAAAGGAAAAGTAAGGGGGAAAGAAAGAAAATACTATTAAAGCCAATTTTCAATGAACAAACAGGGCGTCAAGATGTTGCCAAACCCTAAACATCATTCACAATATGTAGCTAGGAAACCATGTCAAAAATTTTAAAGAAATAGATCAATCTGCGCATGCGCAGTCTGAATTGGCTCCGACATGCACGTATCGAGGGTTTAAGATTAGGGGGAACAGACCAAAGTCTTTCATGTGTTTACTAAAAAAAAAGAATATTTGTTTTCACCTTGTCAGCCCTTTTCCAAAGTTATTCAAATTTGGGTAAAGAGGGGGGGGGGTGCAAAGATAATAGCAAATTATCCAACAGTAGTGCAGAAAAATTACTGAAAATATGAACTACTGCCTTTTCATGCTATTAGTTTCATATCGACTTGGACATGTTGGATTCAGAGAAAATTCTCGGAATCTAATTTCGTCAAGGAAGTATGGAAGCACAAAAAGGATTTGGAATTTGATCAGTAAAGGAAAATGAGAATATATACTATGAGAAATATGAAGATATCTCTTTGATCTTAACAATGTTTGCTAGATTCAGAGAAAATATAAGGGGTTCTTAGTTTCTTCCAAGAAAATTGTTATATTCATGGATGAGGAAGAGTTACAAGCAGAAAAATATATAATGAAAGCAAAATAGAAAGAAGTTTTTTACTGTTGCTCAATCAAAACACTTCGGCATACTTTTCACACTATTTCTGTATTTTTGTTTTCATGATATTATCTAAATAGAGTAATCAATTTGACCTCACAATGTGTAGTAAAACGTTTTATACACCCTTTGTTTACTTTAATCAGGTATTGTTTAAATCTATAACAAAATGTTTAACTTCGAACAACAATGTTCAATTTGTAGTATTCATTCCTAATATTCAAATTCCAATTATTGGAATTGATTTCTACCAATCAGATCAATATCTTTACTGATGTGTAGTATTTATTGCTTATAAGTTGAACATTGTTGGTCAAAATTATAAATAATAATTTTCTTAAAAACCTTAAAATAACAACACTACTTTCGTAAAGTAATCATGTTGTATAGAACCATGTACATGTTTAAAGTTGTTTTATGGAATTGTTCTCCAAGCTCGAATGAAATGAAAACTTACTGAGGGATTTCGACCAGGGAAATGAGGAACTTCTCAGCCTGCCCAAGCTTGACTGAGTCACCGTCGAAAGAACGCAGCATTTCAATCTGAAGGGTATCAATAAAAAAAAATCAGATTTATTGATTATTGTCAGGATTGGATAAATGTCTAAAATATCAATCGTCAATGATGACCCGCCAACATAGTGGCGCTATCTCTTAAGTTAATCGTGATCTAAAAGTGACAAATATCTAATTGATAGTGAAAATATGATATGGAATTGTAACTACAGAAAGATATGAATAACATTAAAGAAATTACTGGCATTTTCAGGTAGTGTTTCACAAAAGTAACTCTTAGTGATTCTCACTAATTTTGTCTGAACCATTCAGATAACACGATTTCAAATTAGTTTGTTCAGCTAATCAGTGAAAATAACTATCATTTTTTGTGCCATAATAATTCTGCTCATAATGGGCAGTCTGAGATTGATAAAAAAGCTTATACACTACTTCAATCATTCATTATCAATAATATTTTGCACAAGAACTTGAATCTTGCATTCACGTAATTGAAACAATACAATCCTTGTTTCGGAATTGATATATTCAAGGCATTATTTGATATGAAATGAGTGAGAGGTTATCGCCAATATATACCTCGTCGTTTTCTGGCAGAATTTTGAGCAGACTCTTGAGTTTCTCCGCGCCGATCTCGTTGCTCCGCCCATCAGCTATCAATCTGATTATGGCGTCATTGGTCGTGCGGAACTGCCTGAGAAAGATATTGATGTTGAGACTCCGCCGACTGTCCAGAAGATTTATCTGTGAGCACAAAAATAGGATGGAAATAAAAAGAGGGCAAATGCACGCTTGCATGGGGAGCTTATCACGAAGCATACAGTGATTTACACTATTGTTATAAGCTACCGAATTCCTTGCACAAGATTAGCTCAGAGCAAATTGGTCAGTAAAAATCAGACGATACATTTCATAAAATATGAACTTCCGACAATTGTGATGAATTCTCTTATTGTCAGATTGCATGCGTGACCTTATCCGACCAATATGCTAACATCGGAAGGACCTGTAGCCGTAAACATGTTAAAAACGTGAGAGAATTGAAAAATAGATTCACTTATATTCATTCAAAGTAGACATTTTGATACTGATCAACAAAATCAAATGCTTTGGAATATTCTAAGAAAATACCGATTACACACTTGTTATTTTCGTATGCTCTCATATAGCCTACTTAAGATTATTTTGAAGTTCAAGCAAAAGCCATGAGAGGAATACATTTCTTGATATCAAAGTGGGGTATATACATACCTCTTGGGAATCGCGCTTCTTCTGAATTTCTTTTTCCTTCCCTTCTTTTCTCTTCTGCTTCATCAAGTTTGGTTGACAAAATAGTTCCTCTATCGCTTCCCAGTCTGCGTTGAACCCGTTTTCAATCTAATATGAATAATAGGGGGGGGGGGGGGGTTGGCAACAATAAAACATAATTGATAAAAATATGGTGTTTATCACTAATGCTAAAATGGTATACTAAAGACATAAAACTTCATGTTTTTATTTCAGTTGACTGTTCAAATAAAGGAAAAAAATACGCAAATAAAGGCCAAAATAATGTTTTCTTTTTCGAAGGCCCCAAGTAAGGAATGGCACCAAAATTATCGGGGCCACCATGATGATCATGATGATATTGGAAATAAAAACATTATTCTATATAGGTTGGTTTTGAGATGAATCTGTCATTAATATCCATCATTAATAATGATCATGGTCATCATCAGCAGTAGCAGTACAACCATCCATCATCCTTTTTCTCTCCACACCCTTTCTCAGGATTCCTTCATTTAAATTTTGTTCCTTTCAATCAGCTTTAACATTACAATTCATTACCCTATATTTCAATCATCTTGATTTTCCCATATGTCCATTTGTTTTCTTACATTTCAATAACACCACCCCCATTTGTGCCCCAACTAAAAACAACGCCCTCAAAATTGAAAGTGACCAATAACATGATACTGTCGCAATGATGACGACGAAACAAGGTCGGCATGCATACACGCTTTACATTTAGGAAGATAGATAGTATTTATCTACCTATCTCCCTGCCACATACATAATTCTGGCGCAGTTTTATTTTAAGGAAAGGGAACTCTATCACAGCTTCATTCCCTTCCGTTCTCATTGTATATCTATATTATCATCTAGTATACAAAACCATGGTAATAGTACTATGAACCCTATAGCTTACCTCCCATTTCAAGTACATGTACATCGCCAGTTTCTCACTAAAAAGCGTTCAGTATATATTTTTAAATACACTTAATTGCTCATAAACTGTTTAAACGACTAATATTTTTAAATTCAATTCTAAATCACGTGCTGCAACAGTGACACTGTAAATTCATAACCACATCATTTCATAAAAGAGAGCAAGAATCAATTTAATAAGATATACACTTGTACATAACGATTGATATTTTCCGGGATATTTTGTTAATTTAATCCAAAATCACGCACTGCAACAGTGATACTGTAAAGACGTAACCACATCATAATATTAAATGCCTACATGATTGTTTCCTACATGTATTTAGCTCACTGCCTACGGGTTTCCTGTGTGTTAAACCACAACTTAACAAGTAACGGTCAAACATATTCTGGATTTAGGGAAAGAAGCTTTATTTTTCTTTAGAGTACCTGCAAAAATTCTTTGTTAAGATGGCAAACATGTCAGGCTTGAGCGAGATTTTATAGTTTCGGGCGCTTATCTCCGTTCTATATGAATGACTTTGTGTTGAAATATGGATTTGAAAAATTAGAGGGCTGGTAGTGTTTATTTTCACGGCAATCGCGTAAAGCCGTAACGGAATTCCCGACAAAGAAACAGTTCTTTTTCTATTGAAAATATATAATGACCGGTCGGAAAAGACGCGAGTTACTCTTTGAGCACTCAACCCTCAAAACTTGGGGCAAACAGGACGGGATTGTAAGTACGTGGGAACGTAGTTTTAGGTTAATAGGTTATTTGAATGAAAAGAAAAAAAAACAGCATAAAGCTGAAAATTCACCAAAATTGGAAGTAAAATAAAGTTATGACGTTTTGAAGTTTCGCCTAATTTCACATCGTGAAGAGCGTTTCATCAACATTTTTGTCTGAAAAGTTGTTAGATCTGACTACTTTCCTTGATTTTGTTTGGCTGAGAAGCAAAGTTACTATGGCAACCTCTCAGATAAAACGTCCGACAAGTTAACCTTTCATTTAACCGTTTTCCCTGGGATGGACCTGATCTTCAAAGAACCATCGGAGTAGCTATATACCTGCCATGAGCTTGGCAAACTATCCATAATGGACAGTGAGATTTCGGGTCAAACCAATCGCGGTAAGTAGCAAAGAATGATTTCATAAATGGATTCGATTGTGAAGAAAAAAAATGAATGGACATGAATTTCTCCATTGAAATCCTAGATAGTGGGTTAACCACGAAATGAAAAAAAAAACCGCAGAAAGTTATCAGGCTCAACATTGAACTTGGCAGCACTATATAGAAGGTGCATGCGGGAAAGTTTGGGCGCAGATATCTGATCTCGGCAGGACATCATTTGACAAATTCTAAGAAATGTACAGATTTAGCGATTAGATTTATCTAAAAAGCCTCTATCTGAATCATTTATGATGGATGTACCAGAAAATTAATAATTTTACGCATGATAATTCATAAGCTCAAGTTTATTCAATCATGGTTTCTTATCTGTATATAACATAAAACTTTTCACAAAACCATTTTCCAGATCACAGTTTTTTTTATTAAAACAATTATCGAGAACATGGCCAATGGAATTTCCGTGAAACAATTCCAAAATATTGCGCAAATATCCACCTTGTTAGGTGCTCAAGGCGCTCCTATATTACCCGGCTAAGCTATAGGCGTTCATAGCGCACACAGCTTTTTAAGGAATTACTTCCTACCGGTAGTCCGGTACCCATTTACCTCACCTGGGTTGAGTGCAGCACAAAGTGGATCAGTTTCTTGCTGAAGGAAATTACGCCACGGCTGGGATTCGAACCCACGACCCTCTGTTTCAAAGTCCGAAGACTAATCTACTGGGCCACAACGCTCCACAATAACTGTTTTGAGTAATAACTGAGTTTTAGACATGCAATAATTCATATTTGTCGAAATAGTGTCATCTTCGGTAGATGTGAAATACAGTATCTAAGAAAATAAAGGCATCAGTTTATGTTTGACTTCTAAAAATCTGATAGGCAAGTTCACACGTTCGCCACCTGCGCCAAAATGAATCCCTGAAAAAGTTGTACCCGAAAATCTCAATTCAAAGGTGCAAAAATATGAGACCCCCACCCCACATTATAATTTTATCCAATATCTTATGTTATACAATCCACAGAATCAAACACGTTAGATGGCGATTATTCAGTCACATATATCATAACGAGTGTGAATGCGATTCTTTTCTTAATGGATTAATCTTGTTTTTATCATTTGAACAATACTGCATGCAACACACAACAAAATATGTTGTTGTTTTTCCAATAAGACCTTTGTAATGTTCAACATCAGTTTTGACTTCAACATTGCTGAACATGATCGTGTGAAAAAAAACATTACACTTTCTGATCGGTATATTCCTACCGATAGCGCAAGAAACATATATTGCATCGACTGATAATTCGAAAAAAGTACAGCTACTACAGCCACAGATAAACATTTCCTGATCTGATTTCTGTCTTTCCGTCTTGATGTAATAGAACCACCGAAAAGGCGGATGCGTCTGACCAGTTTTCAAAGAATTGAGAGAGATAGTGGTGGGGAGGAGAATGAGGAGATGGGGTAGGGACGAAGAAAACAAGAGAGAGGGGACCTATAGCTTGCCAAGATCGACACACTCAGAGATGACGAAAGTCATGATCATGATGATAATGGGTGAGTGGAACTCAGGCACCGAAATGTTAATTTTCAAGAGTTTTTGAACAAGTTAAAATGCTTACATACAGCAGAAGTACTTATGAAAAATATAATTCTGCGGTTGTTATGTGGTCATATTCAAATAAAGGCCAACTAACTGCAGCTCTTTTGAAGGCTAAATCGATTCAATTTGGGTGACTGGAGATTTTGGGGCTCATGAGTTAACTACGTACAAATTAAAATAAACCTTCCATTAACATTCAGTTTGGAAACTACTGCCACGACTGGTGCGATATTTGATTGTGAATATTTGACTTGAAATATCTGCCTTCGATATCTTATATCATGATGATTGAAGATTGCAGAAAGCCAAATTAAACGTAGATTTAAAACATGCATGCGTACCTGTAAACATCGACAGGAGGGGGGGGGGGCAACAATTTTCTGACAACTTTAAAAAGAGGTCCCTTTCTGTTCCACTAGTGACTCTCGCTAAGAGTTTGACAATTTCTATTATCATCCCCCCAATTTTGTCTTTGTTATAATCACAACAATGATCCTTCTGATCCAGGATTTTAAACATTAAACATCTGCATATTTTAGTGGTGGTATATTCGCAGCAGAAATACACCACCATTTCAGAAAGAGGCGAGGTTTAGCACTTACCTTATTGACTTTGCTCCAAATACTGTTGTCGGCATGCATGACTTTCCGGGGAGGCAGCTTAACCCAGTTTAGCGTCCTCATTCGTGATTTGGGTTTGACGTTCGGTATTGCTGATGAAGAAGGCATCGATGGCATCGAGGGTACTCCAGGCATCCCTGGTGGTCCAGGAGGGGGTGGTGGACCCCCTGGTCCCGGTGGAGGAGGTGGTGGAGGGACACCACCACCTGATCCAGGAGGTGGTGGTGGTGGGGGTGGGGGTGCCCCACCCATCCCAGGTGGTGGCGGCGGAGGTGGAGCTCCGGAGCCAGCCATGAAGGGTGGAGGGGGAGGTGGTACGATGGGAGCAGGAAGAGATAACGATGATGGCGGCGTGATGGCCGAACTAGGCTTGGAGAACAGTCCACCGTCCGTTTCGGTATGCGCCTGCACCGATTCAGATACACAAACAGCATCCGCCACGCCCATCTTTTGAGGAGGACCCTTGCTGGTCGTACCGCTGCCGTTCCCAGGTGCGGAACCCGTACTCGCTACCTCGCTTCTGGGCGTTAGAATGTCTCTTCCATTCTCGACCCGCGGCGTGCTGGCCAAGCTGTCCGCCCGCCCTCGGAGCGAGGCGACCGAGCGTGCAATCTCGCGCTCGCCGAGTTTCAGGAGCTTGTCGGCGTAGTCCTTCTTCTCCAGGAGAACTGCCTTGTGGACGAGCTTCTCAGAGACCTCCCAGATGACCTCGCTAAGGGTGTCCTTCGGGTCAATCCGAAGGAGATGCTGGAGGATCGTCAGGAAGGGGGTTGATTGAGGCGTATCACACACCTGTAGATAGAAAAGATGGAGAGACATGAGGAGAAAGAGGGAGAGAGGGGATTTAAGAAAGACAGAGAGAAAAAAGGATAGAGAGAGGAAGGGAGAGGGAGTACGAGAGAAAAAAAAATGAAGAGAGGGAGGAGAGAGAGAGAGAGAGAAAGGGATAGACAGAGAGGGGAGAGAAGAGATAGGGGCAATGAGAAAAGGAATACCATTATCATGATCATCAAGATTATCAAAATTCTATCAGGGACAATGAGAGTCTTATCACCCGGATTATCACAATTTATCTAAACCGCATATAATTATCTACAAAAGCGCTCGTATGCCCCCAATAATCTGATAAGATAAAAATCATACAGATCGGCACTACTGGATATATGAAAGCAATCGGGGGACCGATCGGGGGACGAAATCAAGGCGAGACGATCACAGATAAAAGATTACATTTTAGCACCTCTAACATGTCTAATAACACCTAAAATCTAATATGATAAAAATCATGATAAGACTGGATAACTCAGACCACATCCTTTCTGTGTATTGTAAAGCATGCACCATATCTGATGGAGTTGGGGTCCCTTTTCATGATTAAAATCTTAAAATCTTACAATAACAATCATAACAAATTGATAATCAGTTCCAGAATCATGAATTTTGATACCTATCTTGTGTTGTGATGTTATCATTAAGAACACGAGCGAAAACGAATAAAGTACCTCGTATCAAAGGATACCAAAATATTGATTTATTTACAAATTATATAGATCCACGACAGAGATAAGTACATATTTCTCTCAAAAATATATTTGCCTGTGCCTGGGCCGAAGAAAAAATGAGTCTTTTTACACACAAAACAATATGATTAATTGCTTTAGGAAACTACGCAGTTTCAGTATGCATGTAATATCCAACAAAAGCCTTGGAAAATTATTTTAAGCAATGCAAATACATGTTTTAAAGAGCATTGGAAAGCACTAAAGATCTTGGCATAAAAATACTAATGCGTGCAATATTCATTATCGATTTTTCGGCGCATCCCACGCGCAAAACTCTTTTTTTTTCTTTTGAATTTTTCATTTTCACATTTGCCCCGACTCCATCACGCCCATCCAAAGCATGGGTTGTCACCCAACATCCCCAATGTCAACATAGAAAAGACAAGGCACGAAGGCGTTGGTACATAGATATGATTCGAAATATTATACACAGACAACACTGATGGTTGTCTCTTTTTAATTTCTAATTTATGAGGGTGTAACCGAGGAGACAATAATTATGACGGCGAGGGGAATGTCAAGGTTATATTCCATCATATACCTGATGCGGAATATTGATCAGAGGATGACGTGGAAGTCGGTGATGGAAAGAGATGGTTTGGTAAGTGGTGGAGAGGACAATTAACGGATCAGTTTAAACACAGCTTAAACAAAATTGCTAATGACCAAGGCAATAAAATGGCAAGTCCTTGAGGGTTTTGCCATCGGTATTGCCAGTACAGCTTCAACTAAGAAAAACTGACATTTTAAGGAAAATATTTTTGATTAATTATATCGGCATACACAGCGCATAAATACATTACATAACCTAGAATGCAGGTACAGACCCTGATTTTATTTTTTTTTCACCAAAAGGTGGGTCTCCAAACGAGACTAGCCAGCAAGAATGAGAGGGACCTAATGTACAGGAGTCGTCGGCAGGAACGTTATAGGCTTTTATATTCAGACCATTTTCTCCAAGTAAAGGGCTCGCACAGCAAAATCAACCTAATTTTGCAAATACATATAGATTATAGAGTATAACGTACTCATAATGATGTACTGCGTATATTATGTATATTGTATGTTCCAACGCTTTAAAATGTTAAGCTCATTATAAACATCATAACAACAACAACAACAACAACAGAATCTTATCAATTGAAAAATAAGAGAAACCAAACAAACTTTGCAGCCATTTCCTTGTTTATCTGTATACAACATGACACATATAATTACATTGTGTTTGCATTGTTGAGTAAACACTGTATACACTATACTATATAGTTGTTCCACACGAATAACATTGACTAAACATAAAGTTTTTCTTCCGCATTGCTATAAACATGCGTGATAAAAGAGCTGCTATAATTACACATTGATAAATTGATAGTGCTGTTTCAGTTCTAGTCCAGAAAGTTCGACCTTGGCAAAAGCAATCATTTGTATTTAGGTTCATTATTTTGGAGCCATTGATAAAGCCAATATAGCCAAACATGTTTTATTTTAGGCAAATATGCAATGCAAATATGTTTATATGTGTTCATATCGACTGCTGAAATTTTTTACCGCCTCACTGTCAAATTGTTGAATCCATGTCCGATCCAATTTTAGTTTGACCAAAATAAATCGGACCGATAATTTAGATTTATTTCATGGTTAATACAATTAAAACTGCTTCATCCTTGCTGTAGACGATCAGGTAGATGTGTTGCCATAGCAACCTATAACTCTCCACCCTGTCCCTTCAATCCGCCGCCTCTCAACACACACACACACTTTTTTTTTAAAAACAAGTGCACACCTAGTTGCCAATAATGCATATAGCATTTCCATTTATTTGAAAGAAGATAAAAAGAGCTTTGTAGATTAAATGCTTTGCTCACTGGCATATAGCTGCCGCGGCCGGGGATCGAACCCCGGACTTTCCATGTATAGCTAGGCGCCTTAGACCACTCGGCCACGGCACCTCCTGATACACACACCCCCCCACACACACTCTCTCTCTTCATATATCCCCATTTTTAAAATTAGTAGCACCACCGAACTCTGTTCTGTGGGTGGGTCGGTCACACTGCAACGATCCATTGATATACACACCTGTAAGGTTAGTGTTCCTCGATCGTCGTGATCTCGATGTACGAACGATCAATGATACAAATACATGTTTGTTCAAAACAGCCGTGCATTCATGTTCTGTGGTGAGAACAACATTCCCAGTTGCACCCCGTGATTCATTTTGTTTGTTCCAGAAAAGAAAAAAGTAAGATTGATACCCCGAATAAAATGGATTATGCAGAGGGGCACATACATTCTGTCACCGTAATCATTTCAAGAATGCAGCGAATAAGTTCACATCAAGGCTACATAAGAATGAATCAAGTTAATAAATTATGTCTTTGTATTATCAAGACACCTCCCTCATTTCCTTCTTAAAGTAATAAAATAAATCAAATTTGGATTCATTCATGTGTGTTTCGAAGACTGATTCCCTGACTGGTGACTAACCATATCCGAAATGGAAAATGGATGTTTTTAAGGTTTCTTAAAGATTAACGGTCGTAATTGTACAATCCTTTCCTTTTTTTTTTACTTTTCCTTTGAAGAACCCATACAAGCTACGACGATCCAATCGCGAAAGCCATATAGATTGATCATACAACCAATACACAATAACGATATTTGTGCGGTTTTTAAGCCGCAGTCTATATATAATTACAATTCGTAAATTTTGCGATAAATAAAGAGGGGAGCCCACAAAGCAATTAATACCAATGTATTTGTAACGGTAATTCAAACAGCCCCGCCCCCGCAGATTCGCAATGGCGTTTAGGATGACAAGTTTGGTTGTCATGGACCCCGATGTAAAATTCATCAAATTGGGGTGTGGGCTTCGTAGACTGGCTATTGATTACTTTCTCAGTGGTATTTATTTGAAGGTGCATGGGTAAATATTCGAGACTTCTGTTTTTTTTATTTGAGGGTATAGGATCTAAACAGTAAGGACAAGAAGTCAGTCCCCTCCTCCTCCTCATAATGCTCATCATGGGAAAGCGCTTTATTTTGTCATCTGACAAAATTGTCAAATACAATATTGATCAGCTGAGCAGCACAGTTACCATGGAAATTGTCGGATAAATCATTTCTGTCAGATAAAACATCCGAAAATTCAGTTTCATGAAACGCCCCCCCCCGGCGTAAAGTACAGATGGACACGACAAATAACGTGGTCGGTGTTTACGACAAACAGACATGTCAAGAGATTTCGGTCCCTCCCCATACACTCTTTTATCATGCCTTTAACAGGTAAAAAGCCCCTGCTGCCCTGAACGCCACCACAACCGTAACCCCGCCCCACCCCCGTTAGAAAATAGGAAGTCACTAGCCTATAGGCTTACTTGGTTCATTTTCTTTCTGATATCAAGGAGTCACAATCACTCCTAGCTGGTACCTACTACCTAACACATCTTACTGAGTTCCTCTTTATCTTACTTCTGATCAAGATCCACATTGATTATTGTCATTTCAAGGAATTAATTAGATTAGCTCATTATCAGCTCAAATCATCCACGTGGAACCGGTCGGAAAACTGAACATGACTCAGAGCAAAAACACCCTCAGTAATAGGGCTTCCCTCGACATTGACATCATAATGATTAAATAATACAATTATTACTCCACTCGGTGATTTCATATCAAAAGAATGATGGCATTTGTTTCCTTTCCCATGCCACATGGCACTATTTCCCCGACAGAGAATTGTTCTTGAATTCTAGAATCATTAAAAAGTGTTTGTTGATAGAAGAGAATCAATACAACGGACCAAAGAATGGGAAACCTCGCAAGAGGAAAACAACAAATGGCAGTAGTAATAAAACACCAGAATCATTGGAGTGGAATGCAAATGTATTGTCGATTTCAATTGGCACGATTGGACTTTGGACCTACGGAATGAATATAGATGTCTTATAAAGTGAGCACGGACAGCTAACAAGTAGAAATACAAGGTGTTCCTCGGTCGATGAGTCATGCTCTGATCAATAAAAAAAATAGTCGAAATCCGATGTCGCTGCTGCAATAGTACAACAGCGTGTTTCTGACGAAAATTGCCGAATCATTTGGGCTGCTCCTTGCATGGTAAACTGGCAATGTGGCGATGACGTAATAAAGATGTATGCAGTTTAGAAGGAAGAAGAACAATAAATGTGATGATGACGTAATAAAGATGTTTGTAGTTTAGAAGATAAAAGAACACTGATATGATAACCGTAAGAAGATTGACATCTGATGTGATATGGACATCATTGGATATAGTGTGGCATTGCAGGTGTTCGTCAACCTGGGCTGGTGAAGTTAAGTATTTAGGTGTCGAATCTGGGTGTCAAGGGGGTACATGCTAAATGAAATTAGTATTTATGTTTTAAATTCAGGCAGACAAAAACCAAGTAACATATTTTCAAGACTCTGAAGATTTAAACAATCGACTAGGCCCTTGAAGGTCCATGGGTATACATGTACCTAGTCAAGTTCGATTAAACTGGAAGGAGATTGGAGCAGAAGGTGGGTGTCGTATTTAAAACCCATAAGTTACTTCATCGATGTATGATTGGAATTAGCATTGGTCGAATGGGAGGGAGGGGGGGGGGGGGTTCCGGGGTGGTAGTTCTCGGTCGAATTATAAAGAGGCAAGTGGAAGTGATAGCCTCTCTTTTCTTTCCCCCTTTCCATTCCCTTTTCCACATTGGAAGGGAATCCCCATCATGAAAAAAAAAAAAGAAGAAAATATAATTAACATGAATGTCAACGTCAGATTCTATAGGTGGGGCTACGTAGGTAGGCGACTGTTCAAACACTCCTATTTCAACACAACCTTCAACCATGTAGACAATGTACACACATCATCCTTCATATAATGGATCGCTTCGATGTTTGTATCGACATATCCCCATGGTAACAGAACATCGAAGTCTCTGACCCAAGAAATTTCAATGAAAACTAAAGAAAACCCCACTAATTCATTATTTCCGAAATCCTTATTTTCATTCAGTTTCCATAGCAGCTTGCGTCTCTTTTATTCTAAATCTACATAAGACTATTCAAAGTGAGAGATAACACTTCCCTTCTACTTATGTCAATGTAGTGATTATCAATGTCTTCCGAAATTATTAGTTTTCGGATACCATAGCAACGTTCATTCTGTTTATTGACTGCTGAGTCCAGTTAAGCTTGCTAAACCTTTTCTTCCTTTTCGGAATGACGATGTGAGAAGTTGTTCTAACCTTTTCAAAGCCATGAACAGGTACATACATTGTCCAATGTCAAATGCAGTAATGAAATCTATCCGCTAACCGCGACCCCCTCTGGCACATTTATGAGGGTTTGGCAAGTTATTATCTCATTTCTAAACCACTTTACTTTGAATGGTCCACGTCAATCGCTTTTCTCAAGACTAAACAATGTTCTTGACCTTCGCAGTCTCGTTCGCAACAATTGCTTCCATTCATCTTTAAATCGGTCTGTTCGGGGTATATTTCCGCTCCTCAGGCAATAAAATTGAAGGTTATCAATCTGTATAAATGTATTATTATTTATTTTGAAATAATTTTATTTCATCATTGTGTTGCGCATTGTGAGCACTCGGGAATCCCAACACAAAGTAGCCTTTTTTTCGGAAAGTATAGTATCTTCTCAGAATGATCATGATCTAAATAATGCGAGCGTAATTAAAAAAAAAGGTATACATGTATAAAAAATAAGACAGGGGACCCAGTTTAAAATGGTGAAATGTCGAATAAAACTAGCACCTTTTCGTATGAATATGCAAAATCCATCTTTGAACAGTGAAATAAATAAAAATGACGTAATTAAGAGCCTTTATCAGCCCGATTTAGAATGACTTTGACTTTTTCTGAATGTTTAACATTTATCAGCATGACGAATAATAGGCGGGAATGGTATAAGTATAAATAAATAGATGAGTGGGTCCCCTGGGGCAAAGTTCTTCTTACGTCGCAGTCACACCGTACAAAACCGACTCCAAACCGACCGATGGTGCGCCATTGGTAATAATGTAATGGTCTTGATCGGTCTGGAGTCGTTGTCGCCAGTGTAACTGTCCACAAGATAGACGAGTGTTTTGAGAACCAAACCATCTGTGACATTCCATACTTCAAGCATGACACAGTAAATATGAACAGGTTTAGAGTGCTCAGTTACAGGTGTCTTAGAGACACGTTGAGATAATGAGTGATATCAATCATTTTAACTTACATCATTCAATATTTTTTGCGAGCAGTGAATTCATTCACTTTGTCTTTGGCGATTAGCAATGCTTTCCGACAAACTGACAAACCAAAATGGCAAGCGATTTTCAGAATTACCATGGATAGGTCCATGGAATCGGGAATCGTGTATGTCAAGACCGGTTCATAGACTACACAGATCTATATAGCCGGATCCAAGATTTTTAGAAAAAAGGGACGCATTCGATTTCCCAAACCTCAAGGTTTTGGCAAAAACGGGGGCGGGGAAGGGGGGGGGGATGTCTCTGTTCCACCTCTTATAATATTCTAATTCAAAGAGTTTCTTTTTTTCGTTCACGGGATTATTTGAGAGGAATAATTCTGGTTTTCCCCCGATAAAAATGAAACAAAAAACGTCTGACAATTTCATACGGATCGATAAACGTTATCAAAGGAAGTCAACAAACCTCATAAACTTTAGTCATCGTTTAGACCACTTGTGAAATGAGTTTACTTCGATATGATTTATGATATGTTAAACTGCAAAAGGTCTTGCTACTCACACATGTTTATTTTCCCTTAAACTTTCCCGCACTAAATGAGCGCGGTCATTGTTAATTAGAAAACCATACTTCTTCGAAAACGACCTTGCTCCTTTTCATTTGTCTAAATCATATGACACATTGTACAATATCACTCAACGAATTCATTTAGAAAACATCATTGCCCTTACGTTCGTTAACTGAATGGCCAAACAGCTCAGACAATTGACAGAAAATGAATACATAAATACATTAGCAAAGTTTTATAACAGAACTTTACATAGACAATACAAGCGAGAGTACAGAAGCAATACAATGCTGGAGAAAGGCAAACATCGGGACAAAATCCCTATCATTTTGTAATAGATTCATGATAGATGGGAACTTCTTACATTGTGTTTAAAGCGTTTGTTATTAAATAACATTACTGTGCTATAAGAAAAAAGGTATTGCACTTTAGTGGAAGAATCACTTGTGAACTATAGCTGAACGAATCTGAATCGAATTTTTACCTCACGTGAACTTCGTAGAAATATTAGATGATCATTCAATTTCAATCTTTTTTTTTCTTCCATGACCATAATGATGGGCATTCTTCGTCACACACAGGTAATTATTTTTTTTTAAAGTCCTAAATCCAATCGGCTCTAAAGGGAAAAATATGATTTTGTATTTTATTGTTGACTGAGTCATTACAAAACCACATTCATAGCTGGAATCGTGTATTGTGTGATCTGGGGTTTTCGCAGCAGAAAAGATTATAATGGGTTCATTATAAAAGAAACTGTGTCGGCTTAATACATGTAAAATATTTGCCAAAGTATATACAAAGTGATAGCATTGAAGAAAATATGAATTTTGTAGTTAACTGTTCCATGAAATTCATAAATGTTTACTAATGTATTTAAGTAGCAAAAGGCTCTTTCAAAGGTTGATTCTAAAAAGCTGGACAGAAAAAGTAATTATATATTCACCGTTGCTTACGGGAAAGACGTAAGCATTAATATCTATACCAATTTCCTCGTATTGTGGATTATAGAACTGACAAGATATTGTTTAATCCAGTCGTGGGTTGATAAATACCAGGATAAATCATATGCATTGTCATCATGAGTGTTTGGAATCTCTGGTAGATAAATGATAAATGTGTTGCTGACATTGATTTCAAAAGTACTTGAGCGCCAAAAGAGATGCACTGCCAACATGCAGGTTCAGTCGATTGGGCTTGGCGCCGCGCACTCAGATATTCTTTGAAATAATGTATATTGCACTAGATCTAATTGTATATCCCTTTCCCACAATTTTCCAAAGTTCTATCGTGGCCTGTTGTCGCTTTGAAATGTCTTTAAATCTAAACTTTCTCTCATCTGCAGAGACCTGCATATTCATGTCATGCGATGTGTGTCAAGCGCCTACCTGAACATGGCAAAATTGAACATTCACAACGGTAAAGGGCCTACTCAAGGAAACTGGACTGTCAAGCTATATAAAATACTCATATGAGTCTTTATGGGAAACTCGTGCTTTCAGTTGGATTACGTCTGACCATGCTGTAGCTGGAAGTGGCTTTATTGGGAGTAGACTATAAACAAGATTCACGGAAAAACGAAACTAGTTTCTTTGCAATTAAAAATAATAAAAACGAGAGATTTATTCTTAAATTTCATTTCCTCAAACAAACAAACAAAACAAACAAAAAAGAGCAAAACGGAATGCCTATCATGACATTGTATCCTCAAGTGTTCACGAGATAGTCTGCAGTCACAAGTCACATACCCTAGGTTTTCGCAATAGGCATTGTGCATGATACAGATTCTCAAGTAGTGAGACTAGGTTGGCTCTTATTTGACACAGCCGAAGAGGCTGGAGTCTAGTCTTAATCATTCTAGACATGACTTTGGTTAAGGTGTCGATTTTGAGTCTGTGCTTGTAGACTACTCACGTGATACTCTGATCACTCTTGAACCGAGTTTTGTGAACTCTCTCTTCAATTCATGGCAGATTAAAACTTCGAATGAAGCATATGTGATGGTTAATAATGGTTTGAAGGTTATTTGATAATAAAGCAGACTTTCCTTGATTATAGTCCGTGGTCTGGCGTTGGTTGAAATCCCAGTTAAAATCGGATCATGTTAGATGAATAAGCTATAGGAGGTATGTTGGTACCTTCTATGTGAACGTCCTCAAGCATGCCTGGGTGTCATGCACTATGAACATAATCTAGTCATCAATGAATCGATTCTTTGTCTTTCTGACCATGATACAGCCGAAAAAAATCTAAGACACCAAAAGACTATTTTTCGTTCTTACATATCGAAGAGGGATCACAACGGATCTTAATAGGGGAGGATAATAATTTTAAAAGAAGATTGGGAAGAAAAAAATATGAAAAAGAGATTAAGACGAGGAGCGGTTCATCAACATTTTTGTCCGATATTTAAGTGGTCAGATCTGACATCTTTCCTTGATTTTGATTGGAGAGGCACAGTTCCAGCGGTAACTGTCGGATAAAACGCCCGACAAGCCCTTTCATGAAACGCTCCCAAGGAGGACTGGTACCCATGACATCCCCATAAAACTTCACCAAGAAGAAACAAAACCTTGGTTTTTCACATTTACTAGTACTACCCAATCGAAAGCACCAAACCCACGAAAGTCAAAACCAAACTCGGGCATCCTAAGCTTCCTCAATGACTTCTTGTGCACGACAATGCAAGGTAAACCACTGTATATAATTATGGATAAGCTCATATGCGGAGGAAGGAATCGAAAGAAAGTGGTAATGAGGGGTGTGGCGCTCATCACACTCAGGTTGATTGGGAGTAACTCTGGTAGCACCCCGAATTGAGACCATGAAATTGGTTTCTATACGTTTGGGGCGCACCAGGGGAATATTGAGTGGGTTTCCAATTCAAGCTAAATATCTTAGAATAATGACGAAGTTTATCAGTAAATTCACTGGAACAACAATAGAACAAAGCAACATTTAACAACACGCCCAACGGCAGCGGGGCCCAGGATCGACAGATGGGGCCTACAACACAATATTGTATGATAAACATATCCGTATCTACTGAATTACAATAATAATACAAATAGCTTCTATGGTCGCTTCATTAAAATGCATTCACATTTCACACAAGCACAACTGTATAAAGATACAAGAACAAGATACATTACTGACCAATACCTACAGTTGACATTCAATAAGGCTGGTTGTCTTAAAAAAACACAAAACTTCATTGTTTGGTTAAAAATAAAATAATTATGAGCAGAAGAATGAGTATTTAGAAGTATGGGGAGGGGGGAATGAGAGAAACCGGGGGGGGGGGGGGTGGATCAAAGAATGATCATTTTACATACCTCTGTCCTATATTTCTACTATTCTAGATGGTCTTCTAAAAAGCTGTCTCGAGTAAGTCCATGCACATGTTCTATAGAATGTGTTTTTATTCCACAATACATCCAGTATATTTCTTTAATTCCTCGTTCTTCTCGCGTCTGACCATACAAATGAGTCAGTCCGAATGATTAAGATGGAACAGAATGCAGTATTTCAACAATTACAAAACAATTCACACCCACGACACACAGTTATAATAATGCGGTGGTTTCCCGCGACTCCTGGCTCGTCAGTGCACTTCGAATGAATGAAAAGTCGAATTGTTTTCACGGCTAGCAGACGACAGTGTCCTGAGAAAACGCGCTCGCATGCAGCGTCAACCTCCAAAATGTCCGCACGTTCGCGCGTGCGGTCGACCAGCAAGGGCCAGCAAGACCACAACAATGCCAGTCTCTGTTCAATTATCAAGATCTCATTGTAATCACGGAGTATGAAATCTGTTCAAAGAAATGATTTATTTTGGTAGTTTCGATTTAAAATGAGCATGTTACATTACAGTCTGACAGATAAAGCGCTTGTTATTTCAATATGCTATTCAGGACGCTCACGAACCTCACATGATTCGATCTTTGATTGGATAATCTGGACATGGACCTTACAATCTGGACATCGACTTATAAAAAAAAGTGACGGCAGAATTTTGAGCTGCATGGGTTCGCGAGGAACGCGGGAAGTCGACCTGGAAATGGAAATGAAATAATTGTTGCGGTTTTGTGTCTTGCAACATTTAAATGCCGCGACACTAATTATCCTTAATTCGAGTTTTCCACGGGTGTCCTCAGCACCCAAGAGTAACGATCGCTTTAAATAATAATGACTAATATGACTTCTACATTATAATGTCTTAAAATGTCTAAATTTAAACACTGAGATCCGTCTACACTCACCTATTCGTGTAGTGCTGAACTGACCATGAAATATTTATAGCAATATATCAAGAAATGCACTTTAGGGGGTAAATTATTACTTTCGATTCTAATAAAAACATACACTGACTTGTTGACTTGAATTGCTTGGAGTGATAAAGTATGTAAATTCTTAGCTGTGTAAACGAATTACAATTAGACCTATAAAAACAGTGCACTACCTCATAATAAATGGACACAATGAATACTTATGATATGAGCAAAATTCTAGTTTGACGAGGTAGACGAGGTTTGAAAGTGTTCAATCTTTCAGAAATTTTGACTCTGAAAATCTGAAAATAAGAAAAAAAATGATCATGGACCTGAAATGATATATATGGTAGATGAATTCGATTGCTTGGAAGGACAAGTGTTTATGGTCATCCTTTGTTTTAGTGGGCGTTCTTGGGAAAATGAAGTGACGTCTTTGTGTAAAGAATGCAAGGGTCACTACACCTTGGCAAGTGTGATAAACAGACAGATCATCAACGTTCATTGACTGTCAGTTTTGGAGCTTATAAGGGCTATCATACTACGTCTTCTAGGAATTTGAGATACGTTATGTAATGATGTCGTGGTCATCGTAACCACGGGAAAACAATACTACCAATCCAACTACGACAACCTTCAGTCAACAAAAAGTACGGTGAAACTTTCATTTTCTTCTTCTTTCATCTCTCTCTCCTCATTCATCACAATTTACATGATTTATTTTGGGATTGATGGCGCTACTGATTGGATTAAGTCGCGAATTGCGATTGATTTCAATTCACATCGAATGCGTTTGCTTCATTCATTGTACTCTTTCTGAATTTCTGCGATCATCATGTTCTTGTTCATATTATGCACTTGATATTATGTTTTGTGTTCGTCCTTTCTACTTATGGTATTTTGGTAGAGTTCAATTAATTAAGATTTAATTTGATTAATTAAAAGACGGATTATCTTTCTTCTAATCTCCCACCCTTAAATTCTTTCCACGTTCCTGCTTCTTGTCCATCTTCTATTAAAGTTTGAATATCTCAATTCCCCCTATTCTCTCTCACTATAAAAAAATAATACTGTCTTAGTCTATTCCTATACATAAGCAAAAACTACAAAAACACAGTTAACGATTTTTTACGAGTAAATCTTGAAGTGCCTTGTGCATCATTTTGAATGGCGGGTGGTACAAACGAAACCAACTTTATATACTTCCATAGGATGAATAGTCCGTCTTCAAACTAGCGTGAACTTGAGAGATTGTAAACTGCATGCTCTTCTAGGAAGTTGTGGTTTTTATAGTTTACACCTTTTACTATGTATACACAGTTGTCGACTTGAGAAGCAAATAAAGTGACCGCGTCAAGATATTAATGATCGTTTGATTTTTAGCTTGGCGTCGCGCGTCAGATAGTATATCTTAAAAAGTTTGTTTGATTTTGGTCTCAGTGGCTTTTAATCGAACAACAAAAACGGGAAGTAAATATGGCGGGTAAACCCGTTCCGGTCATCGGTGGCGCCGTGCGTGTGTAAAAAGAGCGCAATCAAAGCTAATGCATGATACCAATGCATATCATTTTCGATTTTGAGTCGGTTTTGCTGGTGTGAATGTGAATTTTGCACCCTATAAGATTATTTGCACCAAGAAATGCTCGTTGGCACCAAGAAATGCTCGTTTGCACCGTAAAAAGGTGCAGTTTTCACCTGTTTAATGTACAAAAACTTAAACATAAAAAGAAGGTTCAAATCTGCACCTTTTATAAAGGTGTACAAATGAGCTTGATTGCACTAATCGGACCAACTCCTATATAGGTACAAGTTTGAACCCCTTATTTCTTAGTGTGTAGGGTATACATGGTATACGGTAGATCATGTTTCGGGTGTGATTTTTACACTTGTTTACAAATTATTACGATAATCTAGACCCTACCGACTTAACAAATCAACAAAAACAAAAATCACTAACATTTGATGTTGCTGCTGATAGTACAATAGAACAAAGGCAATCTCCTTTATTCCTATACATTTTCCTCGTAAAAATAGCACTTTCCCCAAAAGAATATCGACTTGCTTACAGATCATTTCAAGGTAGGAGTCTATATCAAGAATAGATATCCAAGCCACTTTCATTTTTTCAATAACTGCACAGCATATCTGATGGGTTTGTAATGTACATGTATACATAGTGCTATATACTCTCTAAATACAAAAGATCTATTCCCGAATCACACTCCCCACGGAGTGATATTAGAGACTAATCTCTTTGGAGTGAATTATGAATTCTTAAAGAGTGCACTATAGTTTCTTCTGGGTTGAACTGTGCGTCTTTTTTTAGACACTTTCACTCCAAAAAGATGTAAAATCCACTCTAGAAAGATGCAAATCTCACTCGAAAATGAGTGAGCTCGGCTCACTCCGAGAAGAGTGATTAGATTAGCTCATTTGAATTTAGAGAGTATAGGGGTTCGGACCAAAACAAAACATACCGAATGAACGGGAAAGGTGATTGACCTAAAAGTATTTCTAAAATTCGGCGGGGGGGGGGGGCGTATTATTTTGTTGAAAAGAAAGCCTTGAAGATGAGCACGTGAATTCCAGTCATTTCGAACCGGTAAAAAATGTTTCTTATCATCGGTATGACATTGGGCGGATGCTAGAAAGACATATCAAGTGTAGAATTACCCGAATATCTCGAGGATTTAGGAGTAAGGAAAACCACTGGTTTTTATTTATAGCCTGTTTGGTCGGATAATTATTTCTGGTTTTGGGGTATCGGTGATGCCAAATCAGGTCGAACATGAAAGGGAAACCAAGTAATCATGTTTGTTCAAATCCTGCACGTTTGCATGGATGGGGATCTGTGGTGCCAAATCAGGCTGAACATATAAGAGAAACATTTTTTTATATCGATTCATATTTTGTTTAAATTCTGCCTGTTTTAATAAAAACTGAAATAAGAGAGCATGACATTAGGACTGTCAAAATTTCGAAACATAAAATTAACCTCGAAGGGGAGGGGGCAATTTAGATCAAATTTTAATTAATAGTATAGGGCCAAGCCTGCCCTAATTTCCTTGGTGTTTGTAGTTTTTTTCTTTAAAAAAACTTTTAAAATTTAGTTTCCAGCTGCCTCATGTATGTTATAATCAGTCAATCAATCAATCAGAAATGCATAAATTAAACTCAACGGGAAATATAATACAATAATGACGTATAAGGTATACACATCATGAAACTGACCAGTCTTAAAATTTCTTGATTATTTTTTGATCTGTTTAAACAAAAAGTTAAAATTCTCCCGCAATTTGACCCCAAAACTCACAAACAAAAGTGCCCAGAGATAGCGGTGTTTCAGATCTCAGAAATTTAGGCGGATGACATACCATTGTCCTATTTTAGACCTAAATCTGAGAATTGTACGTAGATCCTATCCTCGACCCCATGATGCATCAGAGTTATCACAACCCACTAAATTTATAAATAAGCTGCCTGGTTTGGCTATCTTTTCTGTCTTAGACAAGTCAATGACACTTCCTTTCACTAAAATATTTACAAAAAAGAAACAAATGTCGGGAAATTAAACCAAGGATTACCAGGAAATTTTACTTTTTTTAATTATCATTTTCATTTGATAAGACAGTACTTTTTTAATTTGACAAGGTATCTTTTTAATTTTAGTAGATTGTTTTAGAGTGGAACATACTGCAAATTTTTAAAAAGGAAAGTTGTTCTTGACGACCCGAAGGTTTGTCAGAGAATTGCCAGACATAGCAACGAGTAATTAATGCAAAGCAAAATCCAAAATTGATGGGTCCTCAAGAAAGAAACGAACGTGACAACATTTGAATCACCCATTGGAGGGATGTCGGATTGTTTATCTGAGAGAGAAGGGGTGGGATGAAGTGGGAGGGGTGGGAGAGGTGGGTAGGGTAAGGGTAAAAAGGAAACAGCATTCATTATCATCTACAACACCATCCATTATCATCTACAATAATGACCATGAATGCTAATATCTGATGTTTCCATGCATATCATCCTGAATCACAGACAACAGTCATGTTAGGAATGTAATCTTTGTCGTCGTGGTTTTAATCTCTAAGATAGGGAACCACACGGAAGCGTTGCCTTCCTCTTTCCTCGTTGCACTTTTTTTGGTGTCTTCTCTCATGAGGAGTTTTTTGGAAATGTAAAAGGGCAAGTCCACAACAACGAGAAGCGAATTCGGATTTCCAATAAGTAAAAATTAAACAAGCATAACCATGATAAATCGAAGATTTCATAAAAATCTGATGGAAAATAAGAAAATTGTGGTATTTCAGGGGGGGGGGGGGGCGAATGAACCAACATTGTTGTCTCTAATTGACTATAATGATTAGTCTTAAATATACCTTCTATTAGTAGTTCAGAGAACAGATTGGAATATTTAGTTTTATTTGTGTAGATAAATTAAATGTTTTTGAAGGGAAGGTAACTTGTTTGCTACTTGGTTACATAATCATTGCAATATGATTGTATTGAATGATGAATTAGGGTGTGTGGGCCTGTCATTTACGACTACATTGTTCAGAATATTGCATTATGGGTAACGAGCCTGGCCAGATATTAGTTGAAACCCGGAGGTGGCGTGTGGTGAAGGCTGCTGGTTCGTTTGCCCTTTCAAGTTTCACTTTTTCACAAAACAGTCGTAACTTTTTTAAATGAAATTTTCAGCGCAAAGCTATTTTGATTTCTCTTTTCATTAATCACTATGACCGGGGCGGACTTGCCCTTTAAAGTAATCCTAATTTCAGTGTCATGCGGGAGTTGTATGGAGGCCTATCTCTCTGTTCATGACGCCGAAAGTGAAGTATAGATAATTAAGTTTTCATTTAAATAGTAAAAGTTATCATCACCAAATTTAGAATTCTGAATAAAAGTAGTCAGATGACAATCATGGCATAGTCACGATCAGCTGATTTATAATTTAAATTGACAAAACGAAATGGATGAGAATTCGATTTAGCCATGAAGATACAGCTACAAAAAGATAAAAGTTATAAAGCATTTTCTTTAAACATGTTTTAAGTAAAAAAAATAATTAAAACAATGAAGGTGATTCGTGGTAAAATTTTACAAAGAGGAAGTTGAGGTGACATGGGCACTTTTAACCGAGAGACTGATTACTTCATATTTATGTTTAAATTTGATTTTTTTTTGAAACTCTTCCTTGTATTTACTCCGCAGGAAGTGGAAAAAGCGCTCACATATAGGCCTACATGACATGGTGTGCGGGCAAGGAAGAATCCGCTGAACGGGGTGGTATCTGTAAAACGCTAAGAGATGTCGGTTTGAAATAAAAGTGAAATATTATCGTTGCTGTTATAAGTTAGCCCAAGAAGATAATCCAATCAACATTGACGCGAAAACCCTCTTTACATAGCAAAATGAAGTGCTAAATACAACAATTTACGTATTTTGAGTGGCAGTCCCTCAAAAAATACAAATGATTACAGTGATAATACCCATCACTACTCGTCAGTTAACGCTTCAGAAATACTGATAAAGAGCAAACAAAGATACATTTGAGGGATAAATCGAGTTTTTAAGGAATTGACGGTCGAAACCACTTCATTATCAAGCAGCTTACAGATAGAAAATGTGGAAATTGTCGCCCATTTCCGTTTTACATACCCCACACAAAAACAGAGTTAGTTGTTATTTTTCACGTCACTGCAGTCGAAGAATTCTTCGCGAATCGCCTTTTTTATTTTCCCTATATCTATTTTCCAATTAAGGGAATTGATTCCCCCTTATTATCGGATGCTACTCACAAATCCTGTTTACGTTTTATTTATGTAAACAGGTAAATAGCTTTTGTTCAGATTTCTTACAAAAGGCGTCAGGGGATTTGTATTCGTTGAAAATTACAATATATTGTTCGCTAGGGAAAGGAATGAAGGGCCCTTTTGACGTTTGGATATATACCCCCTAATTTTACAAATTCTTCGCTTTTTTGCAGCTCTTATTGTTCGCATTACATTTCATGTCAATGCAGAGACGGGTCCAGGAGGAAGGGCCACATCTAGCCCTGCCCCCCCCCCCCCCCCGATGAGAGTCATAAAAATAATTGTAGTGGAAAATGTCGGGCATATGCAAGTGAAGATCTTATTTTTCCACACTTGTCAAATTTTACCTTAATTCATTTATGTGAACAAAAATACTCTGCCCCTTTTGGAAAATCCTAGATCCGCCCTTGTGCCAATTTTGAATAAGTGGTCAACAAGTTGTATGCAGACGACATAAGGACGGGATTAATTGGTGCTCTTATTGGCGGGAAGTAATCCGGAACATTGTTGGAGTGCTTTTTTCTTGTATTCTCAAATCGACCAAAACACAAATTAAGGCCAGTCGATTTCCTACCTACATTGATCTATCGGTCAATGGCCTATTTAAATAATAATTGTTTGTAATGTATAAAACAGGTTAACGTACAAGTTCAGAGTAGGCCACATTAGGCATAAAAGGCAATATATCCCAGTTATATTGATTATCATTACAGCTCGAGTCCTAAACTTGTAAAAAGGTAGTCAGATAGTATACCTGTTTCCTTATACCCAGAATGCAATATTTCAATCACGTGCTATTCATGATATTATTTTACTCGTTTATACTCTCTTATTTCTTTTTATTTATGGTAGATTTATTATTTCATATATCTTTTATTCATTATTACTATTATCATTTTTATCCATGATCGTTTTATTTTATTTCATCGAGGGGGAGTAGGTCGTGAACGTGGCACCTGATCTGCAGTGCCCATAGTAAAACTGACATTCCGTTCCATGGCATTTAAAGTTTATAAAAAAATCCAATTGAAGCATTTTCATGATTCCACAATGATCTAAATGCAGTATAGAGGTCATCGTACATTTTAATTCAACGAAATGGGCACCGAATGTTTAGTAACAAAAATATCCGTTTATTTTGAAAAATGATTGTACGGATAACATTTCTCTGAGACCAAGTATGGGGGGGATATATAATTTACCTCTCCTTCGACCATGTTAGCATATTTAATGGCGTTCCTGACAATAAATTGTCTGCGGGTTGTGAACAATAATATTAACCTCATTTTTTTTTATTTATGAATGACGCTTCCCCTCTTTCACACACACATTAACCTTTGAAAATTGGGATACACAGGAAACATTATATCCCATGAATGAATATAGCCAATAGCATCCTGAATGAAGACAATAATAAATCGGGCATGAAGAATAAGGTGTCTTTGAAAGGAAAAAAAAAAACCTTGATTTCAGACTTTGAGCGAAAAGATGAGTAATTATGGGGTTATCAAAGGGTGTATTACCTGTTTTAATGACCGGCATTAGTGATGCTCTGTGAGTTATGAAAGACAAGCCAACGAACTCGGTCATTTCACCAAGCAGCAATATTTGTATCTTTTGTCTAACTCACAAGTCAGGAAGCATTTAAATGAATGGAAGTGGTGTAAGATGATTTGCCTTCAAGCTAGCATTTTTGTCAAACATATTTGGGGTAATAATTATCAGCCCTTGGATTCGACTACAGCAAGAACGAGCTGTTCGAGAGTGAAAGAGGGCGGTGTCGCGCAAATCTAACGATGGATCAAAAAGTAACTGGTAAAAACAACGAAAGAATAAACAAATGAAAATCCCCCCCCCAAAAAAAAAAACCTGACGCATCCCCGTTATCGCAGGATACGAGGGATGGAGTCATGACAATAAAAATATAAGTAAAAACAGATCAGAGACGAAATGGGGGGGGGGGGGGTGACTAGTCTGCAACACAGACACCAAATATTTAACAGATATTACTATGTCCCTGTTAGGGTAGAGACATGGACTCCAAACCCTCTGGTTTCGTTTGTACCATGGTGCAAAACCATGGCACAATTGAAACATCTTTTGAGAATATGGGCCTAATGTGCGACAGAAGCAGTCAAGGTCAATTAGTGAACCCAGTCTCACTGATTCAAACTCGGCATTATTCACCATTCAAAAAACAAAACGTCTGTGCCTTCAGACTACAGGGTTGATAGGATATTGTTTGACCTCTGACCTGTTTGAATAGTGCGTGGAAGACATCGATGTGGTCGTTGAGGTCGACTCTTCGAGATCCGGAGAACTGCTCTTCGTCAGCCACCTTCTTGTCGTCGAAGACGTCCAGCTGAACAACCAGATCCAGATCATCGGACTCCGTTTTTCTGAAAGAATGATGCATTATTTGTTTTATTTATTCATTTAATTCATTTCATACAATAACTGACTTATTAAAAAGGTCCACATGATGGAATGTGTAACGCCTTACGCATTTTATTGATTTAACGTATGATGAAATAAATTTATGTACAGACACTTTTCAGGACTGATTGCAAAAATATTCAGTTCGCGCTTCGCGCTCGCGTTATCTATTTAGTAAGTTAAGTATCCTGTTGAAGCGTCATCCGTTCATGTCAAACTAAAAAAAAAAGTTCAGCTCAAATGGACATAGCCCGTCTGAATATTAGACCAAATGGCCATATTTACTGATCACAATCGATGGGCGATTAGCCCTCAAGAATCAATACCCCCCTCCCATATTAAATAAAAATGCACACATGCAATATCGACCCTGTGCAAAACTCACTACTGTATACCTTCTTATTATTTTCGAAGGGCTAGTTCAACCAAATTCAGAGTAAACTGACAGCTAGAACTTATAATTGTACATCACTGTCACTCAAAACGGCGAATTTAAAAATCAAACACTTCAATAAACGATATTTTGATTGAAAACGTGTCATCCAGACAATTCACCCTTCGAGACGAACTGCTGCAGTCACACCGACTTAAGACCGATCAAAGCTATTACGTTATTACCATTGACAGAGGATCGGTCGATTTGGTGTAGGTTTCGTTGGTGTGACTGACACAGTAAGGCGTTGTTAAAAAACACGAATTAAGTTGGTTAAATTTGTCTGATCCAAGATTAAATTTCCACAGCTCGGATAACAGTAGCCAATTAAATCGGCAAAATGCGAGATAAAAATCATTTTAATTCGAAACAGGTTGCAAACCAAATTGCAATCGCCATGGTCGCAGACAATAGGATATACAGAACAAACATAAATATGGTATACATGTAGATGGATTGAATTCGATTTAAATATAGTTCGGTTGATTTTTGCTTTCGTTTAAGAAACAAACATCACCTTTGGCGAAAGGTCATTTTCGTGATTTATCAAGATTTTTTGCTAGCATCCCGTAGATTGCCTCATCTCAAAATAAAGTTATTTTTAGTCTTTTGACCTGAAATACAACGTTGTTGAGCTCATTGATTTGACATTAAATATGATAATAATAGTAATTCTTATTTACCCAGGATACCCACTTCAGCTCTTAACCCCCCCCCCTTCCCGCCAAGCGGGTCATGCATAATACAATGTTAACATTCCCCTTCTCTATTCTAACAAGTCGAGCGGCTGACAAGGAGGCAGAAGATCCCATTTAGAAAACATTCGAATCACAATTCGCACCACAATTTGACACCAAAGATGCCAACCGGCTAACGAATGCTTAAGTATTTTATCGTAAGTTTTCCACACTACTGTGGATTTCAAAACGGCAGAAGAAAATATAAATATTTATCAAAAGTAAAGTGGATCTGAGTTGCTTTTTGATAGAAAAAATGAAGAGAATTGAATCTTCTGGCTATGAATATTAATCATTATTGTAAATCAAAGTACCGTAAACTAGTTGATATAACCTGCAGATGAACTCAAACATTTAGAAACAAATAAAAAAAAAAAGTAGAATATAATTGTATATCATGCATCATTATCTTCATTTTCCACGCTCTGTACAATATTCTGACTTTAGGCAAATGAAAAAGCAAAATTTCGCATGTCATCATGGCGTATTCATTTTCTTTCGAAACAAATTGAACATAGTTTAATTAACAAAAATAATAATACCATAAATTTGAAAGAGACTGCAAGGATTAACATTGAGGTGAAGGTCAGACTAAGAATTTCCCAGGTTTGAGGATCATTGTTTAATTTCATCTCTCGTCAAAGAACTATAAATATCAAACCGATGACTCACAATCGTAATAATAGAATGTTTGATTAAGAAAAAAAAGAAGTTTGTTCAAAATACGATTCATACACATTTTCACGCATTCCTACGCAGTTCATAGACGCCATCAAAAATACCAACATTTTCGCCAAAATATGCACATTTGTATTGTCCCTATCAATTTACTCAACGCCCAAATTGTATATTTGTTTAGTTTTTTTTATAGTGTGCAGACAAAAAAAAAGTATTGGCTTTATGTAAAAATAAAATAATTCAAACAATTTCAAAATGTTTGATTGAATTAGTAAGAATAGAACGTAAAATGACATAGTATCTAATTAACTTATGAATAACCTTGTTTGGAGAAACCATGGACCTACTGTGCATGTTGTGTAGGTCCCTGGAGAAAAACACAGACTGGTAAATACAGAGTATACTTATAGTAATGTTACAGTGATGACAAAGCAAAAATGATATTTTAAAACAAAATTGAAAGATGTACGAGGGACAGAAAATAGGATAAATGGAAGGGGGGGGGGGGCTTGTGGATGAGAGAGGAAGGGGGAGGAGGAGAAGGGGGAAGTAAACAATGAAATATGATGGGAGGATTGACAAAAAAAATAGTGGAGGCGGCTGTGGGGGGGGGGTGGAATGGGAAATGTATTAATTCATGTAAGTGGAGGGAAGGAAGAGAAGGAGACATAGGGCAATGGAGTTTGGTAAAGCTGCCCCGAAGATAAAATTTCATCATTCAGAATTTCAGAAATGGTTTCCTCGTTTTCATTCATACCCATTCACATCTAACTCTAAAATATCAAATTCTTATTCTATAAATGTTTACATTCATATAATGTAATCTCTTACTTTAAACTAAAACATTTTACAATGTTTTAGGCAAGTGTAAGACATTTAACTTACGACAGAAGAGAGCCAGTTATTCAAAATGCCGCTTACAAAATGAAATGGTCCTTGTCTTCATCAGTAAGTATTTTTTATTGGTATTCGAGATACTTGTTTTTAGTAACTTGTTAGCCTGTTGCTGAGCTGAGTGGATCATTAAATCGTTTCCACGGCAACCATTTAATGGTTGGATTTCAAGGAGAGTCATTTGAGAGGAACGATGTTAACTTGGTTTTCCCCTTCTCCAAAGATTATAATCGTCAGTTTTGTTTGTTGATGAAGATGAAAACAATTTGCTATAATGTAATTCAATGTTCTTTTGAGGGATGTCATAAGGAAAAAAAATCGTTGGTTTACTCATGGACCTATATAGGTCAGTGGCGTAACTACGGGGGGGCATGGGGGGGCACGTGCCCCCCCAATCGGCTGGCAAAAAAAAAAAAAACGGGGAAAAGGAGAAAAAGAGGGAAAAAGGAAGAGAAACGTAGTGGGGGGAAGAAGAAATTGTTGTTTATCATATTGTTATATTATATTATGTTATATAACATAAGAAGCATTTTTTCACAACTTTATGAAACATTATTTGCTTAATTGTGTCTTCATTGTTCCTGGTGCTCGCATAGACTTTTTAACGAGATATATAAACCTGCTGTACTAAAGCCTCCCGTTTTCAAATCAATATACAACAAAATAATATATTTCCTCGCAATTAGAGTTATCATTGTTTTAAGTAGTGATATATTCTTCTTTTTCATGACTACTGAAAGTTATTGCCCTATTTTAAGGTCTTAATATAAAACATTTCCTGTCCGTGCTAACGTTCGCATTAGTGGATTGGTGAGATTTCTGCTCTTCATGAACTCCTAAAATCAGTCCTTAAAATGTCAATTTTTCTGATCTGAATATAAAAAAAATTAACTCGCGCTTCGCGCTCGCATCATTTGGTTAGTGAAATACGTGGGGTCTTAGTGAATTCCTACAAACAAGCCTTGGAATGCCCCTCTTCATGTCTGAATTTCCTAGATTTTCAGCTCGCGCTTCGCGCTCGCAGTATTTCATTAGTGAGATGCGTATAATAATTATGATTACAATGACTTCAAAAAGTGCTCCATGTGTTTAGATGTAATTCTAACAAAATCAGCAAGCGCTTGGCACTCGCATTAGATGACTATGGTGAGATATGTATACTCTGACTTAATGGATTCGTAACTATAGTCCTTAAAATATCCATGTTTGTGGTCAATATATACAAAAATTTCAGCTCGCGCTTCGCGCTCGCATCATTTGGTTAGTCAAATACGTAGGGTCTTAGAGAATTCCTACAAACAACCCTTAGAATGCCCCTCTTCTATATTTCCTAAATTTTCAGCTCGCGCTTTTGCGCTTGCAGTATTTGATTAGTAAGATGCGTATGATAATCATGATTACATGACTACAAAAGGTGCTTCATGACTGTGCTTAGATGTAATTCTAACAAAATCAGCAAAGGATGGCAATAGCATTAGATGACTATGGTGAGACATTTATACTCTTAATGGATTCTAAAATATAATCCTTAAAATCTCCTTGTTTAGGGTCAGAATATACAAAAATTTTTGCTCGCGCTTCGCGCTCGCATTGTTTGTTTAGCGAGACAGTTAAGTATCATGATTACAAAACAATTTGCTTATAATGTCAATTTTTAGCCCTCAATATCAAAAATTTTCAGCTCGCGCTACGAGCTCGCATTATTTAATCAGTGAGATACATATCCGTTTGATGGCACTGCATGTCCTTAAAATATCTCTATTAGGTCAGTTTACCTGACAACCCTAAGTGACCCGAAATTTTTGCTGGTGCCCCCCCAATGCCATGACCCACGGTACGCCACTGATATAGGTCCATGGTTTACTAAACTAAAATTACAAAAAAAATTATGTAAGAATTCAAGTTTTAAAAAACACAATAATTCTGTGAATAGATGCATGGAAATAAACAAATAAGTCAATAAATAAACAAGTGAATGAATAAAAGAATAACCAGATGAATAAATGAAAACAAAATCACACAAACATGAACAAGTGCTTATGTGTTTTAGTTCTTGTTTTTAAGAATTTGCCTACATTAGGTTTACTACATTTTTTTGTATGATCTGTAAGTAGGCTTATATGATGAATTATGAACATGATGAATGACTTTAATTAGATGGTGTGGAGTTCCTTATAACAAACATTAACCAGTTCGATGAAAATGTATTCATTCTCATATTGCAAGCATGCTCACGCCTTGTACGTTGTGACGTTTGCCTGTAATCCAAGCTATGTGGGGGAAATTACAATTCATACAGAGCTTCGAGGTTCGAGCCCTGGTCACGTCTTCCGGATAGTGACGTTAAATGCCGGTCCAGATGTAAATTATGTTTGATTGATAGTTGTCTTTACAAACTCAAACGCACGCACACGCACACACACACGCACGGCCTAGATATTTTCAAGGGCATTATTCATGGCGACCAATATGAAATCTGAGCACGTTTTTGAAGTAACCAGTTGATATTCTAACGTCGCTCAGCTTACAATAAATCACCTCCATAAATAAGCATGAATGGGGCGAGCTCTATACGGCATTAAGGTGACTGTTTGTAGAGGACAAGATTTACCGGGAAAACACGAATTGGTAAATCTTATTACGGCTCAAAATAAAAAAAAACCGAGAGGGAGAAATGTACACAGACCTCGCCTATTTTAGATCAACCTTCGAATTCCCATAATAAATTTCTCAACCGCATTTTCGTGTAAGGTCACGGCCGACCATGCTTCTTGGCCAATTTTAGTGATTTTCCTCCCCCTATCAACTTGCAATCAATGTCAAATACGGTATTCCGGCGGAATAATAACAATTTTACAACCCACCATCAATAAACAAAGCATTTATACACAGTTGTAGATGAATGGTCGAATGGGGGAGGGGGATGATAGTTAGGTAAATGCAGGGATCCCAATAAGTAAAAGGAGAGGAATGTTAGTGGTTCCAAATCAAAAGAAATGCACAATGAATTGATGAAATTTACTCTGATATAAAAAATAGAACGTTACATGAGCAGTGATTTTGATGGATTTTCATTTTATACATAGGCCTATTTTATGAAATTATATATATATATATAGAGAGAGAGAGATAGAGAGAGAGAGAGATTCTTGTAGAAAAATCATAACGTATAACATTATTAACACTGATTTAGCCTGCATGATTGAAAAAAACCCCAAAATTAATCAAATAAAGCATGCAGAACATTGAGTAACACGTAAAGCAAGGGCTCCTACTCCATTCCCAACTTTCTAAAAAAATGGATGGTATCATCATGTTACAAACATGGAAAAGTGTAGTACTGCACTGACACACACCAATTATAGTGTATCAAATCCAAACCCTGCAAATGATCCATGTAATAACTGCTTAAGAGGATAGTAATTAATGACAAAATTGTTTTCGAGCACGAAACTGTCGATGATTGATGACCAAGTAAGCTACTCTCTAAGTACAGGTGTGGTACCTGGGTGCCAAGGTACGATGAGGAAGATCAAGGCAACTTCACTTTCATTGAAGGTTGGTTTTTTTTATTAAAAAACATTAAATTTTGAGTAACACCCTCATCTAATTTCACAATTTGCAGGGCCGATTTAAGGAATGCCAACTGAAAACGGGGTTAAATGAGCTATATACATTGACAATGATATGGATATATAGTTCACATTTTGTCACATTTCCAGTGGACACCGTCCCCATGCCCCTTTTCCGCCCCTTTCCGGTAAACAACAATTACTATATCCTAGGGGGACTTGTCCTAATACGGATCAAGATAATACTATTTTTCACTTTGTTTTCATTTTATTTCATTTATTTATTTATTATTATCATTATTTCATCTATCTATTTATCTATTTTTTTTTTTTGGGGGGGGGGCTTAAAACTCATATACTTGCACGAAGGCATGTGAGTATTTTTTCGTTCCCCACCATTACCAATCCCTAATGATCCCGGCTAAGGATGCCGGCCGGTGGATAGGTTCTCGTCACCATTGTGAAATAGGTCACGATTAGGGTAAATCTTCAAAAGCTATTGTTTAAAAAAATATGAATAGGCCTTATGAAGAAAATAGGATATTATCTTGACAATGTAAATTTGGCAATGAACTCTCCTTTTTACAATGTTTGTACTTTTTAGGATCAATTTCCTATTTTTTCCATAAAAGGCAAGATATAAGCAATGGTTCACACATGGCGCGAGATAAATGATAATGATACTGTTCACCTAAAAATGTGAACTAAACTTCTATTCATTCGTGTGCCTTTATGGCGCAGTCACACTTTACGTAACAGACACCTGACCGATCAAAGCTATGACGTCATATTAATGGCAAACTATCGATCGATTTGGAATTGAATCTCAAAGTGTGACTGACCCCTTAACCTGACAATGGTTAGGTGTGCAAGCGATTAATATCCTATCTAATCAAACAGACTGGTTAGAAAAACTTCCCTCGAACTGACAACGCAAAAGGCGGTCAAATGAGATACAATACAGATGATGTAACTCATCCTAGAATGAGATGGAACACGATAGTACAGAGTTCAGAACCATAGGCCCTATTACACATTACAGATAAAGTTGTGCAAGGTCATGCCTAGTTCATGATTTCCCTCCAAAACGCTGAAAACTGTTTCACACATAGGCCAAATCATTAAGGGGTGCGCCCCTACACGGCCCGGAATTTATTCACACTAATAAAGTTGTGCAAGGTTCATGATTACCCATCCAGTACATAATCATGAGGGCCCATTCGCAGTGCAGTCTTATAAATTAAAATCTAAAATCATGGTACATGGGCCGATGGGGCCATATACTCGCATATACGCGCCTAAACGCCACCAGAACCCCATGGACCGCCTTAACGATTGGAGAACGGCAAGAAGTTCACCAACAACAAAATATAGGCCTAATTTTCCACAACTTTGAAAGCACAGACTAAGCTTACATTTAGGAGACCTTGCCCACCCCCTCTGGTCATTCATTACTAAAAATATCCGATAGTCTTGATCCGTCACTAAAACTTGTGCTACATTAAAACAAAATCTATAAGGGATAATTCGTACCTACAACGATGCCATTTGCGGAACGGATTTCGAGGATACAGACCAAACCATTGTACCAATGGTCACCCAATACTGCAAGGTCATATGCCAATCACGGCCGGTCATTTTTAACGGTCAATACAGATGATGGTCCATGGTCAATATAGCGGTCAATCCAGTTGCTTACAAGAACTTCATGTGTGTATAAGAATTATCGCGAAAAGTTACAAAAAATGTCTGAAACTACTCCTAATTAACGAGACAGAAAAGGCATCCTTCATGCGTCAGTCATCTTTGCGCTGACCCTCATCTCATAATCCATAATACATACTCTTATCTCATCTCAAGATTGTTTGGTACATGTAATTTTGGCATCACAATATACATATATATTCGTGTGCTTACCTTAGGTTTGTGAGTATATCCAGAAGCTTTAGACCTGGATAAAAGAGAAAATAAAAGAAGGTAATGTCAATATATTGGTATACATTGATAACGTCAGAATATATGCGTAAAACTTTTTTTCAAACTGATTGACGGCGAATTCGTGAAATCTGTGACGTGTTTTTATCTGTTCAGTAACCATGGAGGTTCAAAACGAGACTTCTTGCAGTAACTATAGAAACTCTTTGCTCTGGTGTTAACTGCCGCAATTCAACCACAAAACACACATGACCGTGCAGGGAGGTTGCCATGGTATTTTGTAATGCAGTTCAAGACGACATATTTTTTTCTCAAATGAATTGCAGAGGCAATATATTGTTACAGTGTTACACGACATACACCCATCTTTTTATGTTCTTCTATTTTCTCCTTTCCTATTTTTTCACTAGTTGAAAAATCCTTGGGGCGACCGCCCCTGTAGCCCCTCGTCGATGCCCTGTCGGCTGCTTTCCGAGCGAACATGGCGAATCAAGGGATATAGCGAAGCTTCGCTCAGGAAGCAGCTGCCAGGGCCTCGACTAGAGGCTACCGCCCCTGCCCCCGTAGCATCGCTTCTGTGAAAGACAACGAGATGATGAATGCGATTGCTGTATTCACGTGGACAATATAAAGAAAATACATACTATTCTCAATCACATCTTGAACTTTGGTCGTACTTACTTTCAATTTCATCAAATCACAACAAAACTCAAAGATGACATGACAGAATTAACACAAGATCAGGAAAGTGGTTTCACAAATGAGTTTCGCAAAAACCGAATTCGATACTCCTCCCTGAAACTTTCAGTACAAATTCGCTTCTAGGACTGAAGCGACATCAAAAGCCAAATGCGCCAAAAAGGTATACTTAAAAAGGCACCATGTCCAAAGTTCAACTGAATATTGATTCGCAAAATCTTCGAAAGCGAGGCGTATCTGACTTGGCAAGTTCCAGCTTCTACTTGTATTGTCACATTAATGTCCTTTCTGGTACTTGGAGATACCTAGATCTCTCAGAAGCAATACCGAGAAAACACTAGTTCTGGTTCCTTTGAGTTCTTTTGGTTCTTCTGATCTTACTTAACCTTAGCATCCCTGGGTCCAACCACAAGGGATCAGATCCATTTTTTACTTCTTTTCCTTTCTCTCCTCTGCTTTTCGAGCAACTGTAGCAGAGAAGTATCTGGGGACAGGCGTTATAAACTCGGTTAAAAATGACAGAGAACGTGATCATTTCCATATTGCCATGGAATTTTTGCCGTTGACTTCGATGATGGAATATGGTGATGGCGGGGGTGATGGGTGTGGGGATGAACTATTTATGACAAGCTTGTGGCACTGGGGGTAGAGGTGGTGGTGATGACAGCGCCCGGGGATGGGGGAGGGGGTGGGGCGGATCATGGGGATGGGTGGCGTTAACCTACTGATAGTTTATCGTTGATCTGCATGGCGTGGAATGGAGCTGCCGTGCCCGGGGCTCGGTTTCGTTTCTGCCACGGCACATGATGCCACAGAGAAAGGTATTTTATCTAGAGAATGAATGAATGTGCTCTAATATGCATTGCTGGTAAAAATGTGTTTATTTATAAAAATATTATTGTCACTGGGGGTGGAGTTGGAGTGTTGACAGAGAAAGGGGGGCGGGGGTGAGAACCATTTAGGCCTAGTTCGTTGTTGGTCTGCACTATCATCATGGGGTGGAAGTGAGAACATCGGGGGGGGGGGGTGATTCTGGAGAAAAAAAAGTAAAGGCAGATTATCCTTGGCGGCTGATATAATAAAATAATGTTGACTATCTCTTAAGACACAAGGAAACAATGTCAGAATTCGAATTAGGGTATTGAACCGAATTACAAAACACTGAAAATGACAATTCTCCTTTCGGCAATGATCATGATGTCACAACTGCCCCCCTCCCCTTCCCCCGACGACCACGACAAAATCGTGCTTTCGCCTTGAAAAACAAAAGACATGGAAATTAATATCTCCTACCCCACACGGTGGTCCCTAGGGGTAGTCCAGACGGAATTTTACGTCAGATTTTACAAGGATAAGCAATTGAATATAAAAATACCCGCGTTCCTTTGGTTCAAAACCCCATCACTTGAGATATAAAGTCAGATGGAATGTGTTTTTCTCAGAAAGTATACCTGACCTCTATCAGGTTAAACATGGTGGATATGTCTGTATATATAGGATAAATACAAGTACCTTTTGAAAAATATACATGTCTAAATAATAATTTTAGGTCGACCCCCTCAACATATTGTGTTTATTTCTTGCACAGGTCATCCATGCAAATGAAGGTTTTACCGTGCAAGGAAATTTTATTTTGGATAGTTCATTTAGATTGACAATGTAAATACGCATTTACAGACCTTTATTTGGATAATCTGTTCATGATTAACAATACTTTAAATACACTTTTTTCATTTATTTGTGTTTTATTTGAGTATTTTTGTCACAATGTAATTTTTCATACTGCTCTCATTGATGATAAGTCATCCACAACCGCATTTTCATTTTTCAATTGAATTTCGCGTTCAGGATATTCGATAGACAAAATCATGACAGAACAAATCCGATAAGAAGAATTAACAAGAGTGACAAGACATAAAAATAAGGAAAACCATGTAACCGATGTAGGCATATAATAAAAAGAAAATGGTGTTTATTTCCATACTTCTTACGTGAGAGGTTGCGGTCAGCTAACTAAACATCTGATGAAGTTCTTTACAGAAATACATCGAATCTGTGAACCTGTGGATGTTCGCTATCGTTGTTTCGACGGCCGACAATACTGTATCAAAAGTGGTGGGGGAAAGAAAATCCGGTCACGCTTTCAATCTGAACCAAAATCTGGATGTTTTCTTTCAAAATTAATCAATAAGTTTCCCCTTTTCTCTTTTTCTATGACAAATCGGAAATGGCACTCATAAAGAAGCACTCATGGGCCGTGTAGTCTCAACAAGCGATAAATCCCTCGATAAATACCCCTTGGAATCAAAATCTAACCCTTCTTTCACCTTTTGCAAGTTTTGGCGAGCGAGAATTTCTCATTTTTGTATTGTTTGCAACAAGTACATCGGCGCGGAAACGCGACTGTTTTTCATCTCGGCCCACGTCCTTCGTTAGTACTCGTCGACCCCTGAAAACGCGCACATCGTCCTTTGTTCTGCATCGCTCACTCAAGTTCAAATCGACCTCGTTTGACCTCGACTGAGAGAAAGACAGCCGCCCAGCCTCATATTTTGGTCTCCCAAGGGACCAGCCTTCTTTCGACAAATCTGCCCAGGTCCTAAATTCAAGAGAAAGCGATGAAAATGAAGAAATTAAATTCATTTATGCATTTTTCCCCCTATAGTCGCATTTATAGTTGGAGGTCGTTTACGCACTCTTCGGCAAGCAACTCGCAAATGCACAAAAATCATTAACTCGGCAAGATTTATGATAAAAAATCAAATGTAACTATGCTTTCAAGAATTCTTTATTTTCTTCTGACTTTTTTCCTTTGTTAAATATCATAAATAGTACGGGTTTTTTGCTCTCTCTTGTTTCGCTCGCTTTTATTTCCAGAATCTATATGACGCGTTTAAGTCATAATCTGCCCCTCAAATTTTTAGCTCTCTATGACCCTGGAGTAAACGCAGTTTAACATCTCGCAAGTCCTCAAAAAATGTCGATTTAATGCGAATATTGCGATTTATAGATTTTGGTCATTTTTGAAAGGCTTGTAGAGATATTGTTCAGCAGATCTGGCAACAACGCCGTTGAAATAAGCTAGTTCTTCGGGTCAACGATAAAACCGGAATAAATATTATGATGATGGAGGGAAATATAGGCCTATACCAGGCAACTTAAACATTAAATATCTTTCAGTCTTGTTTTGAAAGAATAAAGAGAGAGAGAGAGAGAGAGGGGAGGAGGGGTGGAGCCATGTGATCAGGGGATGGCCCGTTTCTGCTTCTTTTGCCTCTTTTTTTTCCTTACGCAGGATGTCTAGATGCAGGGATTCACCCAAAAGGGCGTCGATCCATTTTTCAGATTGGGGGGGCAAAATCATGAATCAATTTTCCAAAGGCGCTCGATCACACAAACACACACATATGCCTATATATGTGTACATATATATATGTATATATACACACACACACATATATATATATATATATATACATACATATCTCACCAGCAGATTAATGCGAGCGCGAAGCGCGAGCTGAAAATTTTGATATTTCGATCTGAAAAAAAAATTGAGTTTAATGGACGTTTTTAATAAAGAACAAGATATATATATCCAACAAAAGATTATTGCAAATCGAAGTGGGAGTTCTTTTGAGGTTTAGAACTGAAAACGGGACCATATTCACCTATTTAATCATTGAAAGTATGGGTTTTTGTTACAAAAATGATGCGAGCGCGAAGCGCGAGCTGAAATTTGTTGATATTCCAATCTGAAAAGTGGACATTTTAAGCACGATTTTAGACAAAGAACGAGTTGTGTATCTCAATCTCGCTTGCTGATTTCTGTGTAACATTACAATCTTATTTTATTTTTAGCACATGCGGAATTATTGGGGAGGCAAAATGATATGTTTGCCCCCCTATATTTTCATTGGTGGGGCGATCGCCCCCCCTGCCCCCCCCATAATCGACGCCTCTGTTCACCCAAAATGAAAAGGCGCCAAATTTTATGAGCAAGAATTTGACATAAATCACGTTTGCTTCCACTGTCCAAAAGAGATTATAATAGTGCTGATACGTCAGACAACACATTACACTATGAACAACGCGCTCTCTGGATGGATCTCTCAAAATATTTTCTATTTCTGCTCCGCCGTATGCGCATACCAAAAGTATCATTTGAGGGTGAACTTGAATGGGGGAAAAAGAACTTGAAAGGTCAAATGTTTGGTCAAAACCCTTCCGAGGGATCGCTGACGAAAGAAGAGAGTATTAATATTGCAAACGGTGTCAAAAGCGTTTATCATCTGAAATATTTTCAATATTTTCAAGATCTATGTTTTCGAAAACCGTTTCTCAGTGGATTAGCGGGGATATTGGGTTTCTGGGAGTAATGGCATATCAAACATATTTTGGCAGCCGAAGGAAATGGGTGGCCCGAGGTGTATGCGTGGCATCGAAGTCATGGATGAAAGGAATTTTCTTTAAAATCTCATAATGTTCTTATTTGTCACAAAAAGGTTGTTGAATAATGAGGGTGGGATAGAAAGAACGCTTGAAAACTTATTCCTATAAAAATGACAGCTTTTCGGCCCTTCCCTGCTCTCTCTCTTTTTCCTCCCCTACTTTTAAAACTTGGAACCTTTGACAAAGTAGCGAACTTTATGACGACATTATCTGTTATGTTAGTTTCCGTCAGTCTGTTCCCCTACATATATATAATTTATATAGCTCAATACATGTGTAAAGGCGACCGCACACCTCAAGATTGGTCCGCGACCCGATTTCAGAATAAAATGTAGTAGAATTTGATGTTAATATTCAGACTTGGAATACTGTGAAATGTTCTAAATCATCGTACGAATACCTGTGTTCAAATCTGTGACTATAATATCATCCTTCTTAGAATAAAAGCGAATTTAATATCTAGTCGTAATGACGTCATAGCAGTCGTACGATTGGCTACGATTTGAAACTTATTCGGCAATCTTTCAAAATGGTTATATTAGCATTCTTTCAAATAATTCTAACCTCAAATAAAATGATATGTTCCATTCACATTTTCAGAAAATGAGCAAAATGCGATTTGTTCCAATATTGGATCTCGAACAGTCGTAAGGTGTGCGGTGGCCTTAGTGAAGGCAAACTTGATATCTTTTGCAACAACCATGGAGACCCCCACCCCCCAAAAAAATACACGTCTGCGTCTCATATTTGGCATGAGATCATTTAATAGATTTTTGTCCGGTATGAAATTAATATAGGGCCTATTAATTTAAAAACTATCAAATTGATTCATTCAATATCACGGCTTTAAGGAGAATTGACATCGTCCTAATCCTGTCAGTAAATCTCAATTATTAAATCAATTTACACACCTCCGGGATATCAGTAAATGTAATGAAAACAGTCATTTTTCATAAATAAAAATACGACCGATATCAAAATCCTTAGCACTTTGAAGTTGCAAATACGAGTTCGCTAGAAAACCAAAATATGAGGCTGGTTTTGAACCATCAAAAATTGTACATCCCCTCACAAAAAATAATGTTAATGGCAAGTGTATTATAGACACAAACAAGTATTATTCGACATATTCAGGTCTCATTTTGGAATCATCACAGTCATGTTTCTCTTACGAGATGTTTGGCGCAATTTTATTTTAAGCATACCGTTGCACTATATAGGAATTCCCTGGGGTCATCTCAAATCCGAAAAAAAGTATCAAAGGGATTTTTCATGTTATAACAATATTAGCAAAGTCATTTTGAAAACATCAAGCGGAAATCACAAGAACCATGCAACGATAGGGGAATAACAATGCATTCAAGACAAAACGAACAAAACCTAAAAATGTGATGTTTACCCAAAATACAATGACTATGTTGTCGAAAAGCATGATAAACTGAATGGCTCACAATTGATTGCGGAAATTGCAGAAATCTTCCATTTCATTTTGTAGATTTGGGTTTTTCAGATGGGGAATCACACGGCCCTATCATGCCTATCAGAAGTTGAAATGAGTATGAGGGGAAATATTGTTTTTAAAAAGGACTCTACGTGATGATTTTTGCGCAATATCCTTTCCTCTATTGTCTGATTGTGTGCTGGAATAGTCCCAACATTTTAACATGTGTACTGATGTGTCCTTGGTTTGGAGAGCAATTAAAGGTCAAGTCCACCTCAGAAAATTGTTGATTTGAATCAATAGAGAAAAATCAGACAAGCACAATGCTGAAAATTTCATCAAAATCGGATGTAAAATAAGAAAGTTATGACATTTCAAAGTTTCGCTTATTTTCAACAAAATAGTTATATATGAACGAGCCAGTTACATCCAAATGAGAGAGTCGATGATGTCACTCACTCACTATTTCTTTTGTTTTTTATTGTTTGAATTATACAATATTTCAATTTTTACGAATTTGATGATTAGTACCTCCTTGCCTGAAGCACAAAATGTTAAAATAATGGAATTCCACGGGTTCAGGGAGGAATGAAACTTCAATTCACATGACAACGACGAGAAAATAAAAATATTTCATATTTCATATACTAAAATACAAAAGAAATAGTGAGTGAGTGATGTCATCAACTCTCTCATTTGGATGTAACTGGCTCGTTCATATAACTATTTTGTTGAAAATAAGCGAAACTTTAAAATGCCATAACTTTCTTATTTTACTTTCGATTTTGATGAAATTTTTAAGTGTTATGCTGTTTGAATCTTTCTCTTTTTATTCAAATCAAGTTTTTGTTGGGGTGGACTTGTCCTTTAAGGATTTGCGTTTTGTGGCAGTTTCAGGTGATTTCATAGTCTGTCTTAGCTGTCATTGTGAAGCCAATCAAGTAACAAAACGGTAAATTGCCAAATTCGTCTCCTGCCAACTCGTCCACTCATCACATGGACCCCTGTTACATCTGCCTAGGGAATGTAAGAAATCAGATAAAAACATCCCAAACCAACATCGGGCCACCTTTCAGCGAAATCTAATGCCATTCCGTCCATCAACATTTCGTCTATTAAACTATTTGGTCCAATAATCACTTCAGCTAATCACCAGACCATTTTGTCTTATAACCAGGTTGGTCTAAGACCTATCATATTTTCATTCATTTCTCCCAGTTAACACTTGGTTCAATTAGACTAAATGGTATACATGTATGGACTAAATGGGTATTGGACCAACTGGTTATTAGACGAAATGGCTAAGCTATTCTACCGATTTCGATTCCGGTGCTCACAGCTTTTGACGAAATACTTCCTGCCGATACCCATTTACCTCACCTGGGTTGAGTGCAGCGCAATGTGGGTAACATTCTTGCTGAACGAAAACAACCCATCGCGGGGAATCGAACCAGCGTCCTCAAATTGAAAGACGATATTCCTAACTACTAGACCACGACGCCCTCACTTAGAATAGAATTATGTTATCTTATTAGGTTATGACACAACATTCAGATGATCGCTGCGAACATTGTACATTTCCATTAAACGTATTCCTCAACAACATAAACGAGGCGCATTTTTGGATGACAATACCCCGACAAAAGAGAAACCCTCTACAGAAACAAGAATTTGGAGACCTCACCAACAAACATAGCATGCAAGGATACTCACGTGTCGTGGAATGAATTCAAATTTTCTGGAAATCAATACAAAATTGTACACATTACCTTTAGAGAAACTTACCATAAGAATTCCTCTTTATGAAGTGGCTGATCTTGGAGTCTTGGAGATCTAGAAGATACCCCTCCAACTGTTCAGCCATAAGGGGAACGCTTTTAAAAGTTGGAAAAGTTTCAATCTCCATACTTGAAAGAAGTCCGATGTCTTACACAAAGTTGAAAGTAAAATCTATTCAGGGAAGAAAGGACCGACAGAAGAACTAGAACTTGAAACAGTTATTTTTCCAGTTTGATGAGGTACTTCACCGCGACCGTATCAGCAAATCAGCAGAAGGAACACTGGAAGACATCTTCTTGAAGATCAGATGTCCAAGCATGCTGAAAGTCACTTTGAAAAGTATAATAACCAAGCTTAGAATGATGAAACCATAAAACCCAAAGCACAGTGAGGTTGTAGCCCAACTGAAGAAAGTTTCTTTGAGAAAGTGGACAGGGAACCTAGTGTGTAAGATCGAGAAAATGACCGAAAACTTTCGAAAAGATCATCTTTGGCTACAGAGAGATCTTAATCTGGAAGCTTCATCTGCAGGTCGAGCGTGAAGTTATCTTGGGGACAGTCGCGCTTCAACTAAAATGTTTCCTTGGGTTGCAAACTGTTTAATAAGTTATACACCGGTCAAATCATATATATCGTTATCATTGTGTTCCTACTTCACCCAGTTTGATCGAGGAACCTTTCACTTTAACCTTCCGAGTTCAAACATATCCATTAGATCTTCCTTCAACAAACGTTCCGGTGCTTCCCGAAACCAAGCATCGGAAAAGCATTTGTTTGCGATGTTTACAATCGAAAGTCGTGGTGAAAGGAATTGATAGCATTATTTTGTGTCAGCTTTGAGAGAAAATCTGTTAAAACACTTGATTACATGCCCTAATAATCTAATGAAAAGTGTCCCACGTCAATATGGGAAGGAAAATATCTTTAATGTTACAAGATGTAAACCAGCTCACTGGTATAGTTTCGTTTTTTCAATTGAGAAATAGTTAATGTAAACCAGCTCACTGGTATAGTTTCGTTTTTTCAATTGAGAAATAGTAGCTGACAAAGTGATTTAAATCGCCTACTCTGCCCTTTGGCATGAAATAATATAAGATGAAATGAAATTGCGCATAATAAATGTCTACATGCGGTAAAGACATGAGCATACGCAATTCGCTTGCGTCAACAACTACGCCATTTGCGCTGAAGACAATCTTCCAACTGCTGTTCGTTTTGGAATAATGTCTTGATGCGCGAGTGTACCAAAGACTTATCGATCTCTCAGTAATGTGACGCTTCGTCACGAGCTAGGTTTCACTATGATGACTACGTTTTAGTCTTGCGTCAAAAATCATTTTACGGGTGCTCAATAAATTTGGTGCAATTAATGCACTACTGTTCGCTTTATCTTGGATCTGATATGCTTTTTCGCCAAGTTCAATTAGCCTTCGGCATGAATAGAGTTACATCAGTTGGCAAAGTGCCGCGGCCGGGGATCGAACCCCGGACTTTCCATGTATATAGCCATGCGCCTTATACCACTCGGCCACGGCACCTCCAATGAATGATTCGACGATTTTAGTTATGGTCAACATAGTCAAAGTCGATTACAAGACTTATTCATAAAGGAAAATGGTCTTTGCGTTCCACAATGTACACATCCACTGTAACGCTCAAAATACTTGAAATTAATCATTTTACTGATGAAATGTGAAGATAGTCTTTCAAAAGATTTTTCAAGTTCACAAGTTTTCCAATTTTCATTCATTCATGCATGTATTTAGTTTTTCATTTCATTAACTTTATTTCATTGATCTTATTTTCCATTTATTTTCTCTCATCTAATTTTCATTTGATTTTTATTTATCTATTTATTTATTTATTCATTCATTAATTTGTAATTTATCTATTTCATTATTATTTTTATTTTTTTTAGGGGGGGGGGGTTAAATTTCCATATATCTTGGGTATAAGAATTAGATTGAATTTTTGTATGAATTATAAATAATCCCTTTCCCCTTGAAAGTTTACAGAGGTGAAAACGATAAAGTAATGTAAATTGTGGGTCATGTTGATAACAACAAAAAATGCCGAGATTTGGGGAGTTGGTAACTGGCTGGAAGTTTTCAGAATGAGCGGATGAGATTAAAATAATAGAACATTTTCCTCCCGCCAGACCTGATCAAACAATTCAGTTTTAGGTTCAGTCATAAAACTAGCTAAGGCAAAGGTCGAGGCTAGGTCTCTGATTTAAACATTGTTATCTTTTCTTTAAAAAGTTTTTATTGGGTTTTCATAATTTTGTATAACAAATCACACATAATTTATACAAGTTATTTGAAATATAACAAAATAAATAAATAAGAAAAGGAAAAAAGCAGCATACACATTATTAGTTAACATTAGAAAAAGTACAGCTTATCAACAGATAATACTTGCTAAACATATAAAAACATTGTTATCTCTGTATTAAACTAGGCATTTTGTCTAGTTTAATTTTTCTCTCTTTTTTGGCGGAGGGGAGGGGGTAACTCTAACGAAATAATTAATTACTTGCTGAAATTCATGAAATTACAGAAACACAATGATCCCCCAAAATGACCAATTTCTCACCAATAAAATAATAAGGAGGCAAAATATTGTTCTTAAACTGTTCATATAGTATTTCACCAACAAACTAGATTTTTCTCTCGATTTTTTTAAAGAACGAAAACACAAATACAACGTTATCATTATGTCATAATATATAAATTCGAGAGAATGTTTGGGAAAGAACTTGAAGGTTTGAAAGATATTTCATCTACTTTACTAATAGCAGGAATTTCCAAGCATTGTTAACATTTAAAAAAAAATCTAATTACATTCACTGACAGAGAGTGTTGATAGTTTAATGTGAATTGTGATTTCGAAATAAACTCTTGTACAGGAAAATCTAAACTGGAAGTACATAGAGGGCCTCTTGATTCGAGGAGTTTGATGACATGATCAAAACTTTCATTTTCAGTTTGAATTGCATTTTATTACGATGATGATAATGGAGAAAAACCTCGCCACACAGATAAAATATCAGTCTCAGACAACTGAGTCAATGAAATACGACACATGAAACTAAAATTACATTAACAATTTAGTTTTATCATAAACATTTCACTTTGAGAACAACAACAAAAGGAAACATGCATATTCAATCAATCATCTTCCATTATCATCCATTATCAAGAAAACTGAATCCAGCTATTAAATGTATCCTTTTAAGTCTTTCTGATAGATTTATGTGCAGTTTCTCGGCCATTTCTTGGACATGTTGGAAGAAAGGGTTATCGTTTATCTTTTAATAAGAAGTCTTCTTCGTGACAAATTGTTTTATCTATCCATAACCTTGATTGAAAAGAATAACCAGAAACACTTCATATTTAGTCACTAAAGGGTAATTTAGTATTTTTTGGCATTAGGCATTTGGATTTAGGGATTTTCTAATGCAATTTCTGTTCTTTTATCATAAATGTGTCAGGAGTGTGTGTATACAGTGCGTATCAAAAAAAGTTTACACTTAGAAAAACTCCTGTAAAATTATATTTTTGTAATATCCTGAAGATTTTTCCACATTTTAACATTGATATAGATCCACTTATGCAAATGAATATAACTGTCGAAAAAATTTTCTGCTTGAGTGAGCACGTACACTTACTTTTGTAAAGTTAGTGAAAAATGATTTGCGCAGAACTTTGAAATGGTTATGCGAATAAAAGTAGACCTTTATCATGAAGAACATGTGGAATTTAGTTAGTAAAATTGATTTGAAGATATCTTTTACCTTTCCAACTGTTTCCTTGCCCGAAACACTTCAAAGAGTGCATTACACCCCACCCCACTCCCCAAAACACAGAGGCAATCGTGACGATATTTGCTTTACACTGAGCTGTTATTACATGAAATGGCAAAGGCTTGATTTTCATTTTGGAAAAGTGTGGAGAAACAAATAGTAAGTGACAAATGAAACAAAGACCCACTTTAAATGATAAAAACTTCATGAAAAAATGCTGGAGATATCTGATGTAAACTTTTGTTCAGATTCAGTTATGTCCTCAGATCCAGCTGGCAAAAAAGGATAAAGGGTGTACTTACTAAGTGTTGACATTTCAATTTGGGTGGCAAAATTGTAACAAAATGCTTCAACGTATCCCTTTTATTTCAATTGACTAAAAGTGCAAGGGAAATGTATGAGAAATGTTTCGCAGGGTAAGTTTGATTTCGCCCTTTCCCCTTGACATAGCTTGAAAATGAGCATTTCTGCGCAAACAGATCTCTGCGACCTTTACAAAAATGGACAGTGCTCACTCAGGTGTAACATTCTGTCAAAACTTTTGCTTTCATCTGTTCATTGGATAGATGAGATCCAAACCCAAGATTATAATGTGAAAAAATTACCCACATGTTATATATATTTTAATTCCCAGGTCTTTTTCAAAGTGTAAACTTTTTTTGATACGCACTGTATAGAGAGATAACTACTCCCATTTATCTTAGGAGGTCATAGGACATCACAACATTACGCGGAGAAAAATCAGATTCTGACATGTGATTTCCAAAGCACTCAAACAAAATAGTGCACATGGATAGCGTGTGAACAGAAAAAATAATAGAAACTTGATTTTGTACTTTTAATGGTAAGATACACGCAATGTGATTATTACAGGTGTGGGGAAGGCGGGGGCAATATATATTTTTGAGGGAGGATGAGGCGGTGAATGATAAAGAGGGCTGTGCGGGGGGGGATACACTGTATTTTCGACAGTGGTTTTCGTCCTATATATCCACACCAGTTACGTCCTGATGTCACTCATTCTATGAGTTGTACTAATGAAATATTCCCATCAAAATTATTGAGGCATTTCTATAAGCCAATCATTTTATATAAAAAATGAATTAAGATACTGAGTTGGATTTAATCAAATTGAAAAAAGGTGCAGTAGATTCAAGTTAAATGGAATTTTTTTCACTTTCACTATCATTTTAAACACACTTTTTTGCTATTCTCAACCATTTACAGGAAAATGACGTCACACAGTCACACAAGTTCCCTGGGTCTGGTAAAACTTAAAATCTCCCCTTTAGAAATATCATAAGACGAACATTATTTTCTTTTAAAATCTATATTTTTTAACATTGAGCTTTATACGTCTAATCATGCTAATTGCAACAAGAAAACAAAAAAATATTAATTTGACCCAACCATTCCCAGGATAGCTGATGGAAAAAAAACATGATCAGATGTAAATATGTCCTGCCTACTCGAAGTAAACATTAGTCTCCCTGATCTAATCCTTATTGTATGTGAATATATTACTATATATGAATATATCAATATTCTAGTACTGTTATATTAACATGTATGTATATGGGCATGATGGGGAAAATAATTACAGGTGTGACACCATAAAACCACTGATCGGTGCTCTAAACCAGCAAAAATCTGGATCGCGCCATCAACGTTCGATCTAAAGCACATCACTCTCTCAATCTAATGAGAAAATCGTTTCAACAAATCCCGTGGGATGTTTTTGTCAAGTCGTATACAGTCGGTGGAAAAGCCATTTTCACCTACTTGTACCCAAAGTGATAATTAGCCGAACCTGTCAATTAAAATGGTATGATGTAAAATCAGTGTGCATATCGTTTCATGACCCGACCGACCGTGCGGTCACAGGACGCCTATGGCGGAGTGTCGGATTGTTAACTGACGTACGTCATCGCATTTTTGTTCTCTTTACCGTCAAATCTAACAAGATTAGCCAGAAATTCAAATATTGTATAAGAATATTTTTGTTCTCTCCCTCAAAATCTACATTTTCGTTTTTCGTGAATGGCAGTATGTAGTTTCAGAAAAGTCTGACAAAGGGTTCTAGGAAACAATAATTGTGCCAACAGCTAGCAGCAGAGCAATAAGGCAAAATATTTGAGGAGTACAGCATGGCGGATAAGGTGAAAATTCTAGATACTCGCAAGCGAAATTTCGACCTCTTTGATATGAAAATTTAAATTTGACATAATATTCTAAAAGTTAAGCCATTGTACACCCCAGAGGCGTCGATCCTGGGGGCAGGGGGGCGATCGCCCCACCAATGAAAATATTGGGGGGGGGGGGGCAAACATATCGTTTTGCACCCCCCAATAATTCCAGATGTGCAAAAGTAAAATATGATTGTAATGTTCAGCAAGCGAGATTGGGATACACAACTTCTTTATTTCAAATCGTGCTCAAAATGTCCGCTTTTTAGATTGGAATATGAAAATTTTCAGCTCGCGCTTCGCGCTCGCATCATTTCTGTAGCTAAAACCTACACTTTTCATGATTAAATAGGGGAAAGGAATGTCCTGTTTTCAGTTCTAAACCTGAAAAGAGCTCCCGCTTCGATTTGCAATAATCTTTTGTTGGATATGTATCATGTTGTTTATAAAAAAAACGTCCATTAAACTCATTTTTCTCAGATCGAAATATCAAAATTTTCAGCTTGCGCTTCGCGCTCGCATCTATTGTTCTTTTAGATACCAATCTTAATCATTGGTACCAAAAATGATTAGAATATCTTTCAGCTCGCTCTCGGCACTCGCATTATCTGTACCCTGTATCCTCCTAATGCGTTACTACAAATCGTTCTAAACAGGTACACTTTTCCTGTTTTAAGGTCATTATGCTAAAAAAATTCAGCTCACGCTTCGCGTTCGCATTAATTTGTTGGTGAGATACGTGTCTGTATCTCATGAGTCACATATATATATATATATATATATATTTATGCCTATGTGTGTTGGTGGGTGTTTTGTACGATCGAGCGCCCTTGGAACGTTGATTCATGATTTTGCCCCCTCCCCCCAAACTGAAAAATGGTACACCCTAAGCCTTTTCCTTTTCATTTCTATTAGTTTTCCTTTTTCTTGGTTTTGATATTTGTAATAGGGGATCCATGCAGTGCCCCTTACCCCATACACAGTGAGTGCCAATTGAACTGGTTTATCGAAATTTCTCGTGGTGACTTAAATGTGCATTCAGATTTGAAGGAAAACGGCAGTGGCCTCAAAATGACTGATAACGCAACATTGCAACCTATTTTTCGTTCAAAATTAATTTCCAATGTTTATACTCTCTCACTCGAATTGATACGTTATACTTAACTCTATCTCAATATCCCACCCTTGGCAGATGTCAATCCAAAACAGATTATTTAAATGAAACGGAAGCTGGAGAATGATTATCCAAATACGGAAAACGAAGGACGCTTTACTTTGCCAATTTACACGAGGCTATAGAGGGTAAGCACTGAGTGACAGCTTGGCGTAGCATCAGAACCCCATCCAAAGACGACATGAATCTCAATGGATGGGGCCAAAGTACACATGTCTCTTTTTTTCTACCCCTTTTTTTTTGGGGGGGGGGGATGCGGTCCGGCAGGCAAATTTACCTTTTGTCCAAGGACGTAACCCGGCTGAATTTTCACTGTAACCCTTCTCCAAACAAGTCTATTATAGCCAGCTATGCTAGGAAAACAGAAGTCTTGTATTCCTACAGAAGGAAAAACGAAGGAAACTGTGAAGAGAATGGCAGTTTTGGGGACGCCTGGCCCTGTCAGCCTCTGGCTATTTGCTGAGACAAAAACTTGACTTTTATGTACCACTCTTTCTTTTCTCTTACAAAGAGTTCATCATACGTTTTTTTTGGTGTCCTCATTATTATACTGATCGAATATGATTATTTTGTGTTGTATTCAGGGTTTGAAAATGGCGCGCGTTCAAGATGTGAAAGGTGTCTGATTAATCTATTTTATTTCATTTATTTGAAGCGTTAGTTGCAAAAGGGATTAGTTCCACTTTGGACCATTTTTTCTTTCTCACTTATTGCAATATTCTTATCAGAAACTAAATTGTCATGATGTACTACCCTATCATGTGAACATAGAATTGGGTATAAAAGAAATCTACCTGTCTTCAGTTTTTTTTTCTATATATTAAAAAAAATATATCATTGTGAACCTAACCCTGTACAAGCAAACTAAAATGAATTGAATGTCTACTGATTAAAAAAAGTGATTTTTCTTTGCCACTTTCATTCACGTTTTCATTTGAATTTCAAATTTTCTTTGGTATCATCAGAGTGACTAAAAATTTAGAGGTTTAGAGACAGAAAACAATAAAATTAATGAAATATGGACCTAACCCCTTTTGACAAATGAGTTCTTCAGAAGAGTTTAGTTGCATAAAGGGGTTAGGTCCACTCCAAGAAAATCATTTTTTTTAATTCTCCCATATTGCAATATTCTTATGCGAAACTGAATATTCATGATGCCCTACCATGAGAACATAAAATTGGGTATAAAAGAAATCTACCTGTCTTCATATTTTTAAAGATATTCTTTACCAAAAAAAAATCGGTGTGGACCTAACCCCTTTTGCAACTAAACTTAAATGGACCTAACCCCTTTTGAAAAAAAAGTGATTTTTATTTGCCATTTTAGTTCATTTTTAATAGGAATTTCAACTTTTCTTTGGAATCATCTTATAGAGCTAATAAAAATCTATACATTTAAACATAAAAATCAAATTGGATGAAAAATGGACCTAACCCCTTTTGCAAGTGAGCTCTTCATTTATTGGTATATACGCATGCATACAAATTTTGACCAAGAGCGGGGCTGAAACTGTAGACATATAGATTCACAGGGCTTTATGAGTATTTTTGTTATAAAAATCTATAAAAAAAAACACTCAATTTAAGGCCCAGGTAGGAGAAACACAGCACATCCACACTTGTCATTTACATATTTAAAAACATAGAAGGAAACAAATATTGCCTTAAAACAGAACATTATTTTAAGAAGGTACAGAACGCAGATCAAAATTTCCAATGCAAGCAACGTCTCACGCGTGAGCCCGATACCAGACCGATTAATACCAATGCGTTATTGCCAATGACCACCATCGGTCGGTTTGGAGTCTGTTTCGTTGGTATGCCTGTAGCATAACTCGATGAACTAGATGAATATAGGTCTATTCTGTTCTACATGATGGGGGGGGGGGTCATCATTCCAAGAATCATTGCCCAGCACCCCCCCCCCGCACTCACTTACTGATACATCGTCATAGGCCTACACACATGACTTGTGTTCAAATTCGATTCCTGTCATAAATTTGTGCAGAATAAACTAATGAATAATCAATAATAAATGTGAACTCGTATAACTTATCAATAATCAATTAAAGAAGAAAACCGAATGAAAAATATTGATTTTATCTTTCTCCTTTTCCATGTCTCAAATATACGCGGATACATCTTCATCAAAATAAGGTTGGAAAAAAATCAGCTGTATATCCCGAAACGTATCAAGCTGTTCAATAGAGGTTAGTGATCTGAATTCATTAACCATAACAAATTGACAGGAGACCTATACACCACTAACGAGTTCACTGAACTTATAGAAACCACAGTAAGCTTATATAAATATCGGTGACGTATAGTAGCCCACCACAAGGTTTGAGAAATATCAATAATCATAACTTTCCCAAATACGATTTTTCTTTTCGTTCACATGCGTTTAAAATTTGGAAGGCATTCTTATGAATTCTAGTCTGCTAGTCTGCCAATTTCGAGGTGAAAGTTTAAAAGCATCTATTAACCAATCGATCAATCCAATAAGCATTCATTAAGTCAATTAATAAAACAATTAATCAATTGGTCAATCAAAACAAGCATTCAACCAATCAATCACCCAATCAGTCACCTCTGATTAAGGAAGAACAGTGGCGTAGGGATGGAAGCTGGGGGCAAGGGATCCCCCCCCGAAAAAAAATCACGACCAAAAACGGAGAGAAGGAAAAAACGAATTGGTAAAAAAAGTCAAATTTTTGCTCACTCGCCTCTCTCGCTCGGAGTTTTTTTAATAGAAATTTTGCCCCTACATCCACAACATCCAGAGAAAGAGGGCAACATTTAATACATTAGTGTTCAGTGAGTTAAGTCACCCGCCCCCTATTTTTACAAACAAAAAACAGCGGCCTGGAAACGCCACTGCCCAAGGGTAAATAATTGAGCAACCCACACGAGTGAAAGCATGGAATATGAGAAGGTGAATTGGGGTTAAGTCAAAATGTGGAACATGTTATCAGCATACATGCTTACAATTTCAGGGTTACATTCTCAGAAATAAATTTAAAGTTTAAAAAGATTTATCTCGACCGAAAACCGCACTGATCAAGACATAACATTCACTAATTTTGACCCATTTTTGTCCCTGTGTGGTCGACAGAAATGCCCCCGGGCAATTTTCGACCCCAGAGCACCCCCAAGAAAAGAGAGAGAGAGAGAATACAATTGAAAATTATATCCATGGTATCCGAACGACGAGTTGTAGAAAGAAACCCTAACAAGCATGACAATTATAAAAAAAAATGAATGGTATTTTTTTCTGGACGATATTTCGTCACACGTTGATCCTACAAAGACAATTCTATTCTAATTCTATTATTCGGAATATAAAGTGACTATAATCCAAAATCTTTCTTAGCATCAGCCTTAAAATGCGATTCCCTAGTATGAAATCTATCACGGTATTTATCATGTTCATTACCCTTAACTTTTTCCAAACAGATTCTTAAACAAATTATCAAGCCCATTCATATCACTTTCTGTCAAAAGTATACATGGACGTGTTTCATCCTTTTCACTTCAAATTTCGAAGAGAATAAACCAATTTTATTTACAGTAGATTGGCAGTGTGCCTGTTGATAAGAATGAAAACCGGATTACATAAGCGGAAGTCCCTTGTGTATCAAAAATATAATTTAAAGAAAGAAACAAAAAATGTTCCGAGCATTGGACTAAAAATTCAGGGTCTCTGGGTTAATGTCACGAGCATCGTCACCCCTCGGCAGGGGTGACACTGTCAAAACCAACTCAAGGAAATTCGAACATCTGTCAAATTCATCCGAAAAGTTTATCAATATTCGCCCGGCTGTGGGGCGTTTGTTTCTGTCACAATAAATCCTTACAGCTATTGGTGACATCGAAACCAGCAAACCGGCAACGCCAAGTTTACGCAGACTACTAGATAGCTTCCTGGCTTCATTCTTATGAAAGCGGTTCATGCTTCCTCCACCTACCTGAATGTTTCCGCTATTTTCGTCTGCTGGAGTATTTATTGTTCATCAAAAACAACATTGTCTTGAAAGGTATCTGAAATTTCCGACTTGAGATTAAACCTTAGGAGAGCAGATATTGTTACAACCGCGGCCGCCATTGACGACTTCAATCTTTTTTGTCTTTATCTTCTAAAAAAATTGCCGACTGATAATTATCTAAACACAGACATTGTTTGAAGTGACAGTAAAGATTCTAATCAGGTCAATATCATTGTCGAGGAGTTGACCATTGGAAGTGTTTCGGCGCCCATGGCAATGACCTCTCGGTGTAGAACAGCGATCGACATTCGAGATAAAACAGGAGTGGGGGTGGAAGGGTGACGAAAAAGTGGATTTGTGTTTCACTTGGGTGACGAAAATATGATTCCGGGGATCTTGATATATACCAACACTTTACAACATCTAGCATTAATTGTAACAACTGCTTCTATGAAATAGGCAAACCAAAATGACATGGAAGCGGATTTAGATATAGGATGGATGAAGAACCTTTAAATTCGGTTGATCTTCCCGTCAATCCTTATATCCATATTTACCCCCTCTCACCCCCTTCCCCCTCTCATCCCTTGTCAAATGTCTCACTTCTACCTCCTCTCTTCATAGTTAATCATTTTTGCTTTCCTTTCTTGACAATTATCTTCCTCTCCAATTAGTCTACAATTTTGTTTAAATTTAAACAATGCCTGCTATATACCCGGGCCCCGTGACACAAAGGAAAACGATTAACCGTACGCTTGATTTTCACGATCGACTGTACATTGTAGTCAATGCAATCAGTCGTAGAGAAATGGTTAACGATCATTGCTAAGCTTGGTGTTACGGGCTTCTTTTTGTGAAGCTTATTGACTGTTTACTGGGTAGATCATACGAAAGTAAAAGAGAAAAAAAAGACGACTGAAGTGGAATTCTTTGCTTACCGACAAACTCGTTGCGTATCCTGATGCGGTCTTCGACGCTGTCGGTGGCGATGAGGATGCAGTTGATGAAGGCGACGAGGGTCGTTTTGTACGACGACGTCTCGGCCCCGTGGAGCTCATCGATGATGAGACCAAAACGGTATCGTTGCTTCTTCGACTCCTGGGATAAAGAGATCAAGAAAAAAAATATCTCATCGATGAGTTCTTTGACGATTGTGGTGACAAGATCGACGATGACGACACAATAATATAAAAATTAAATTATTTTATTTAGTTAGTTTAATTTCTCATATCAAACAAAGTCTGAAGCATTTTTTTTTTGGTCAAATGAAAATCGTCATGTTGGAGACCATTTTTTTTAAATTGATGTAGATAGGATGGGGTTTTGTGTGTGTGTGGGGGGGGGGGGTGCTTGCGATTCGTGATGTGTGTGTGGGTGTCGGGAGTGTATTTCAGGGACGAACGGGGAATATTTGGTGCACATCTTCACGCATTGCTGTGAAAATCTGAAAATAAAATAACATGCTTTTTTCTGGGGAGGAGGGCTTCGCGCCCTGGACAGCTAATATCACTGGTGTAAAGATGGAAGGGGCTTGAGGGCACTTGCTAATTCCTGGTGAACGAAAGAGAAAGAAAAGTAAATGTAGAGGGGTGGAAATGGCACCCCTTTCTGATCCGTAGCGCATAAAGAAATGAAGCATCCATAGTGGCGACCACTTAACACTTGTAGTCATCCAACGGAACAGTCATGAGAGTGTATATTTTACTAAATCTCTCTCTGTTCTTAAATCTTTGTTCAAGGCAAATAACATTAGATTATAGTTTAGGGACGCATTGTGACGTACGTATAAAGAATGTTCTAATCCCCCAATTCGGTTAACGGTATCATAATCCAGAAACCTCAGGGATTTTATTCGGTCGAGGCATGAAAGTAATAAATTCATTATTATTTTGATAATAATTTGGCGCAGGAGAAAGTAGTATAATTCGAACCTATAGGGTATGCATTATTGAGGTCGGTAATACAGAAAATATTTTTCAATATTGGAAGTTTTCTATTGCTTTCTATTTTTCGTTTTGTTTTGCTTTCGTTTCTTGTTGAAAGAAGAGGACGCCCTCTCGCGTCTCATGTTACTCCATTCTGGCATCATTGATTGATGAAATTTAATATTGTCATGTCAGAGACACGATGCAGCGTTTAATTACAAACATTCTGTATATCATGCAGTGTATTATTTTCATGATCACGTCCGACTTTTGTTTATCAGAATTATAAGGTTTCCGGATGGGAGTAGGTATAAGTGATGGAGGGGGGGGGGGTGGTCTCAGACAGGCTATATGTTGCAGAGACACCCCGTCTAGTTCTCCGAAATTACGATCAATAATTAAAAAAAAATCATGAGCAAGATTTCAATGAATTTTTCGTAATACCCTGTCTCACGTTCCCTTGCATACTTGAAAAATATTGTATTTCGCATTTCCTAGTTGTTTTTCCCATTGGGAAGGGGATGACGATTGGTTTTCAAATGGGGGGGGGGGGGGCGCTCCCCACGTCCTCATCTAACAGTGTCGAAAGTCTACCATATTTTGTTTTCCCCTTGTCACGCAAGACGGCATTTTATTCTCAGCAACCGAGATTTTTCCAGGATCCAAAAGCGACGTGCCGAGGAAATTGTTTGGAACGCAGGCACATAATTGTAAACATTCCCGCAATCCATGTAAACTTATACGGATTTATTATTGACGTTACTTGCAACATACCACGTTTTCTATCTATTTTACAACTATTATGATTGCTTTCTGAAAGTGTATTGTGTCAGATTTAATAGCACAATGTAATTTCAATTTGTTCTGTCCCCATCCGTAAACCTTTCGAATACGGAAAACTAGCACATGTACGGATTCTAAAAATTGTTCCCTTTATGGTCATCAATGCGAATTTATTCTATAATTCCAAGAGAAACATGCCCTGAGTCAAGAATTAATCATCAGTTACTTTTCAGTGGTTAGAGGAAGTCAACGAATATACATTTGTACTTGCGCCCTCTATCATCGAAGTCCATATAACATTTAGCATGTTTAGAGTGAGGGTAGCTGATTCGAACTTTTTATTCTGAAGATTTCGCATCAACAGGCATTTACACATATACTCCAGATAAACTTATCCATAGTGGAACGAATGGCGCCTAATGGAAACATAACACTGCTGAACCCTTAAAATCTGAGTTTCATGACAGGATTGAACGGTAAATAATATTCGCGTGATCAAAGAATAGACCTTACGAAAAATAAAAAAAAGATTACAAAATAGAAGAAGAAGTAAAAGAGGAGGAAGAAAAAGAGAAGAAGAAGACGACGAAGAAGAAATGAAAACAAAAAGAAGAAACCAAAAAAGTGTTGGAGAAATTTTGGATTACTTTCTAAGGATTCTATTAGTTCAGAAGACAAAAGAACGTGGAAAAGTTTATTTTAAAAGAACCACGACAGAGAGAGAGAGAGAGAGAGGGGGGGGGGGGGGGTTAAAACAAGTGTTGTCACCTTATTGTGGTACGCGGGACGTTCGTGCTATATAAATATATATATATATATATATACATTCGCCCTCTATTGAGTTACGTTGCACAATTTCGGCAAAGTCAAAGACATATTTCTTTTCTATTCACTTTTCACACCTGCCACGAAATCATACTTTTGTAGATTCATCACGCAACAGGTTAACGAGAAAAACTTCGTTTTGGAAATCGCATTAGCTGTCAGTAAAATTCAGACATAAAAGGTGACTGGCTTTCAAGGGAATCGGATTAAACAAACACGTAAAGTAGAAAAGGTTCCAATGAAAAATGGAACACGCAAAATTTGCTATGGCACGCACAAGACTTCGACAATTCAAAGCTATTGTATCCAACACAACACCAGTTAATCAACATTACAACAAAACGACAAGGTGATTATTTATCATATGTTTTGTTTGTGATGGAATTTCAACGGCTTCCAACTATGTCGAGGTATACATGGTATAGGGTCGCCATATGCCACGAATCTGATTTTGCTTTTCAGTCGCAAAAACCTCACGCTGGCTTCGACACGAATCAAATATGCTTTGATAAACCCGAATTTCTATTAATTTGAGCTTTTGTTAAATAGGAAGAACTGATCTATGGAAATGGGAATTTTCTTTAAGTTTACTTTAATTGGTTAAGAGAAACTGAAAGGTTGGGATGACTTAGGACTATCAATGACAATATATTAAACAGACCTTGACAATACACGCGGTAAGATGCAAGGAAGATAAGATTGTTATATTTCACGCATTGGTTGTTATTGGGTCACGAAGTACTATTGAATCGGGGGCTAACATTGTTCATATGTCAGCAATAGACAATTTGCACCGTGATCAACAACAGAGGTGAATGGTCAGAAACACTTGGGATACGAATATAGGACAGGGGTATGGCAGATCCGAGATAGAAAGATAAAGACTGAAAGAAGGGCAGAAGTATGGGCGATTACAGTTCCAAATATCAACAATAAAATAAGATAAAAAAAGAGAGATAGGAAATTAACGACAAGGACAGACAAACATGAAATAAAAGTGTGTACCTGTCGATAGAAAACAAAGATAGAGTGATTGATTGATCGATAAATAGGTAAGTAGATAGATAGGTCGATAGATATATAAATAGAAAGAAAGATAGATAGGTAGGTAGATAGATTTATAGATAGAAAGATAGATATGTAGATAGATAGATAGATGCATGGATCGATGGATGGGTATAAAGAAATAATATAGATATTGAATGAAATAAATTCAGAGAGAAACTAGAAATAACAAAATAAACATGATTTACATCTAATAAGACATCAATGACCTTTATAAAAACTAATATTCTGTTATAAACCAAAGTGTCATAATTTAAATCAATGAAAAACACAAAAAGGGTCATGGCAATAAATATTACGCTTACAGATCTAAAATACACATCAAAGTGCTTTACAAAATATCAATCATAGCCATAATCATCGACCGCGCATTGAAATTAGTCATAAAAATAAACAATAAATGAAAAATAATGACAGATGTATCCGAAACCACCTGTTGCGCGATTAATTGCAGAGGCTCTCGACACGGCAACGACTTCAATCAATTACATCAACACTGTCATGGCATTCCATACATTCCGATCTATTGTATTCGGTAAATGATATACATTCACAGACACTGTCCTCAAAAATGTCAAACAAATGCTTACAAACTGGAAGAGAATGTATATCTATATCCCCATTCAGTCAGTAATTGCACCCATTTGAAGGCTTACTTATCTGTTTTCAGAGAATTATATGCCATAACGTGCCAGAGTCAAATTCTGTATGACACAAAGTTTGCCCTGTTACATGATTAAACCAAACAAAAATATCAAAAGTCATTTTCCTCCCTAATTGTAAAAATTATATGAGAATATTGCCGGAATATTGATAGAATTTGATGTGGTTAATCAAGACAGAAGCACCTGTTAAATGTTCACACTCTTAGAAAAATTTTTTAAAGAAAAAAAAAAGGTTTGGAGTAATCTCATAACTGAAAAAAAACCCGGAAAATATAAATGCAAGTTTTTGTTTTTTTTAATCTATTTTTCATATATTTTTTTTTTTACAAAGAACGTTAATTTTGTGTTATGCCAACTATGTTTCAGGTACAAAAGAAAAAAAAATCATGTTAAGAAATACAAGTTCATACCAGTAATGCAGGATTGTGTGGAGTCACTTTTTTCAAATATTATAGACAGAAATTATCCATTTTAATATCCTTTAACATAAACGTTTCACAATAGGGATAAGGGAAGGGGGGGTGTAAATGACTATTCAAAAGAATTTTCATTTATTCGCTTGCATTTCTTTTTTTAGATTTGCTGCGATTTTCCCTTGACGTTTTCGATTTCTTTACTAAAGCTTTGAAAGTTTTGAATACAAAATCGATCGTAAAAATAAAACATAAATAAAATCTTTTCAATTGATCTATTTGATATGAGGATTATAGGCAATTTCGGTTTCACGAGGTTTAGCAGGAAAAATGGCAAATCCAATGTGTGAAAACTATATTTTACGATTGAATTCATATTTCTAAATAGAAGGTGTAGATTTCATCCCTTAAGGGACTTGGTATAAAGATCGGCTGAGGCGTAATGATTGATTCATCATGTTATTATGATAACTACTACCATTTTTTTTGTCTAAGTAAGGCACCCCAGTAGTTGGTGTCCCACTGAGCACGCTGAGAGGCGCGGTGGTGGGGGGGGGGGGGGGCAGGGTTTGGACAAGCGCCGCCTGGGTCGCGCTATTCAAAATCATGAAAATGAAAAAAAGGAACTCTTTCAATGTAATGGATTTAGCCAAAAGCTGGGGGACTTTTTTTCCTTTGGCAATCGCCTTTGAAGCTTTATAACAAAGGCATCAAAATGGTGGGTGGTTAGGGCTCATCCCACACGAGGGGATTAACTTTTTGTGTTCAGGTAGAATTATGAAGCTCTGCATGTGTTAAGCTCTTGTATACCCAAAGAAATCGGGTGGAGTAGAAAGGGAACCGCTTTGGATTAACTAGGGGGGGGGGGGGGTGAGTGAAAGGAGACCCCCTCCCATCTGAACAAAAGTCGAAAATTATATAGGATTCACTTTTTATCCCGTTGTCGGGACGATGAATTATGCCAAATAATACTTTTATCTTGAATTTGCCCTTCGTTCTCTTTGTCCTTTTGGCTCCTATCTGCCTCTCCCTTTCTTTTTACTGTCCCAAAGTAATAAATAAAAATATAATTGAATAAACAAGTAAATCAATAAAGAAATGTTGATTAAGTATGTCGAATCTCTTAAATAATATGAAGAGAAAAATAACTCGATAAACAAACATGAAAATCTGTCAGGTAGCGAATAAAACGCATGTTTCAACACTAGATGCGATAATCATTGATAATCCGTCATAAAAACGACAAAATTTGGGTAGAAGAAATCGCGTGACGAAATTCCCCTTTATTTTTTTCCCGAAACCATGGCAAAGTAAAAATTGCATTGTTGTCTAGCTCGTTCATACCGCGTGCGGCAGAAGAAAGAGATTGGCTTTTTTCAGTTTGGAGTTTGGTGAAATGTTTGCACAGTTTTTCTGCCGCTTTGCTCAACTAACCAAGGCGAAACGTAAAAAAAAAAGTAATAAAAAACAAAAATAACACGGGTAGCTGGGCTTCGTTTGCCCGCCTCCTCTATTTTCACTGTTTCATCTTTTCTGTCTATTTTTGTTTACTCCAAAGAAGGAATTGTTGAAAAAAAAATGATCTCGGGTGCCCCCCCCCCCCATTTATGGTGTTTATTTTGTGTACATTGAACCCGAATGATATCAAGGGCAGCCCTCTTGACGTGAACTATATATCATACACCATTGATCTTCAAAATAGTGATAATAAACTCAATACATTAGGTTACATGAGCCTAATTACAACAGGAGGGCTAAAGATATTTGTTAGACTCAACCCATTCGATTTTTTTTTTTCAATTTGATATTGCTGATTGACAAACGTGTAAGAATGTAATTGAAAATCTAACACTGATTCTAGAAATTGTAAAGTACTGAACTATCCCTTTGCCCAAATGGGAAGATATAAAATGACTTTGGAACTATTTTTTGACTGGCGGAAGAATTAGGGCTATTTTACTGTTTCATTTGATAAATTTGATCCCATCATAGTTATCTTCATAAATGGCTATTTATTTATAAAATGAGCTGGCTACGATATTATTTTCTGGTCAGATATGGAATGCCAGATATATATCTTATCCAACGGTTGTAAATATTCGACCCTCTAATTTCACGTTGATTTTTTTATGGATTTTTCAAAAGTGCCATTTTAACACACAAGTCTATTACGCGCGCGACACCATTACTTTGATGCAACTAAACTTGCTTTACAAACAGAGGGCGCAAGACTTAGTTACTAGGCCACCTCGATACAATGTATTTGTCCATACCCATTTTTTTTCGTGTTTTGTTTCGGTCTTTTTACGAATTTGTTAAACATATAGAATACAATGGTATTTTCTCCCCAAAATATAAACCATAATAGTGAATAAGGATTCACATTTAATTCTTGTTTAATTTTCTCATGTTTTCTACAATGAAAAAGTCACCAATTGAATAGCGATTGGATAAATGAAACAAGATCACATCATGTACATTGAACGTACAATTCGATAAAATGCTATAGTTAACGAGATTATAATGCGCAGATGCTTATTATCTTTTACCAATTGCGATTCCATTTTGACTAATTTCATTAAATCTTAAGTGTCAAACCATCGTTCCGAAATTTCCATTCTCTAACAGAAATAATACACCTAATGTACAGTGGCTGTGTCAAAACCATCACCTTTATGCTTCAGTCACACCAACGAAACCGACTCCAAACCGATCGATGGTATGTCATTGGTAATAACGTAATAGCTTTGGTCGGTAGGGATGTCGGTTTCCCAGTGTGACTTGGGCATCGACGTCAAAATCGGAGTGTTATGGAGTCGGTAAATCCTTTGCTTTCATCAAAAGAAAAGCAAAAGCCAGGTGTGCTTTCATCCCTATAGGTCTCACACTACGGGCGACCGATTGTACATTATTCTATCACCTCAGCGTCATTTTGTTCTTTATAATTTGGCTCTTTCCCGAAAGGATTAGAAGGTTTTTGAAATTGAGTTTATTGGCATGGTTGGTGGGCTGTGTGGTTTTTGAAGATGATCATTATCCTTTACAAAAGCTTGAGACCATATTAAAGCGAAACATCATTTTCTGGTACAAAAAATGGTTTTGTGGGGCCTACAGTGTCATGAGTGTGGTTGAGTGGAAATCGATAAATCGTTTTCCATCACTTAAAACAGGCTTAAGACATAAATGCGACTTCCAAAGCCATAGAAAGCGATTATTGAGCCTTTCGATCTATCTAGACATTAAAACTTTCCATGTGAATGATGGACTGAGTTGCTTGATAAAGGTGCACATTGGTGATTCGGACAATTTGTCGTGTAGGCTCTTTTATGGAAGCATGCAACATTTATACGGCGCTTCTATAATTCTTGAAGCGATTCATACTATTGCCTAGGATTTAGCACTGTTACCCCGATCGGGCGCTAGAGTATTCAAGGAATTCCTTCCTACCTGGAGTCCATGCACTCTCCCTGGGTGGAGAGTAGTAAAAGTATTAACGCCTTGCCAAAGGACACGAGTGCTGTGGGATTTGAACCCTGGACCCTGTGGTTCAAAGTCCGGAGACATATCCACTATGCCACAGCATACCTCTACAAGCCAACATGGGTGAACATCTACATTGGCTTTGGGGACAACCCATCTTGTGATACCTTCATCTTGTTCGCGAGAAGCCTGTCTCGCTTCCAAACACAATTTTCACGAGTTGTTATCATATCCCGAAAATAGAAGCTCGTTTTGCAGGTCGTAGAAGTTCATCTTATGTTCAATTTCATAACCCAGTGAAGACATCACAAAACATGAATGGTTTCCACCCGATTGGGTAGTTCACTGGATTTGATCTTGATGTCAATGTGGAAAGAAAATTGTATATAGACTCCCGACATGACTCGTCAACTTTTTAACAAAGACTCATGCTATCATGTCGCACATCATGGTACAGGGTGATTATGAATTGGTTCATGGTATTAACTATATTGAGAGACTCCCGACACGATTCATGCCATCACTCTGATATGCACACCATACAGATTGATATGAAAAAGAATTATACACTGGTTCATGGTAAAAATCATTTATCAAGACTCCCGACATGATTCGTCAACTCTGTAACAACGATTCATACTAACACTTTGCACATCATGGTATATAAAGAATTATACACTGGTTCATGGTAAAAAACATTTATCATGACTTCCGACATGATTCGTCAACTCTGTAACAACGATTCGTGCTAACACTTTGCACATCATGGTATATAAAGAATTACACACTGGTTCATGGTAAAAAATTATCCCCATAGGCCTGCTTGGTATAACACCGACTGTATGTTATGAAGAGTTATGCATCATCTTCATGGTAAAAATTATCACACACTTTACAAAAACACCGATATTTTTTCTAGATACCACAGACACAGTGAAAATCTGACTGTATTCGAAAAGAAGAATCTACTTCCACTTCGAATTCACAGAGGTTTTAAAGGCTCCTGGTTCGAATCCAGTAAAGACCTGCCACACACTAAACATGCTAATAAAAGCGGGAATATGGATCGAACATCAGTTTTAACAACGTACTAGCACATGGACATTTACTGCAAGAGCAAAACCACTTCAATAAACTACTTTGGGTATAAAAAACATCTAGGGTATACTAAAAGACCTATCTACGCTGTCGGTAGTGATATGTCGGGTAAACATCTGATTAGATGATACATCATTTCAATCCAGGGCCAGTCTGCCATCCTCTACACGATCAACGTGTGTCGATACCCCCCCCCCCCGACCAATATGGACAACACTGCATTCATTCATACCACACAAGGGAGTTCCCAACTCCCTGTTCGTACAGTGTAAATATTCGGGGAAAAAACATTGTATAGTTGTGTGCAAATGCCATATAATTTAATGAGATCGTCTAAATAAATTGTTGATTCACAATGCAAACTTCACCCTTTTTTATCCACAATCTATACAGAGCAAATGTTTCATGGTTCAAATTCCAGATGTACATGACTACATGGAAAACCACACGTAAACACTGGTAATGATTAATCTTCAAAGACCATATCACTCTAAATAGTTTGGGGGAAAAAAGCCAAACTTTTAACCAACCATGGGCAACATTCTGTCCACACAACTATTGGTTAAAATCTGTCCTTATTGGGAAATAAAAACTATTAATTGGGTAATAAATTTGCTCAATTGCCCAGAATATATCGTGTATATATTTATATATATTAGCAACATGCCTTGCCCTACACAGTGGAAAGTACGTTGCCCAACAATTTGTGTACATAGTACAGGATAACTGAGTATATCTGTGAAAAACCCCGAACAAACATAAATCGAAAATTCATAATATCGAAGTCCCCGGGCTCGTTAACAACCAGTGAAATGTCATTTGGTCCCACATTGAGATAAAGGAAAATAAAAATTGCATAGCATTGTGTCAATCTCACATTTTTTTATATATTTTTTTTTCAAAACTGACAAACATTGAAACAAGAATCCATTTTAAAACGAAAACTTTTTCTACATTCCCACCGGCCATTTATTTTGTCCAAAAAGAGAATTTAGATGTTTTTGACCAGTTCACCGTGACTAACACGGACGTTTCTTCATCTCATAATACAGGTAAAAACTTACAGTGACTGTGAATAACTCTATAACTCTCTCCCCATAACCATGAACATGATCATGATAATTGCGTATTTTGTATCACTCAGTCTTGATCCATTTCTTTGAATCCACAATGACTGAAAAGGGGGATAACACCAGAAAGTAAAGGTTGATGAATGGACGAGTGCGGAAATAATGTCCCGTCAACGAAATGATTTACACAAAAGATAAAAAACACTGACGTGAATCTTATATTATTCTATATTATAACGAATAACTGTTTTCACAGCATAAACATGGGTGCGTTGTGGTCTAGCGGTTCTGACTCTCGTCTTTGAAACAGAGGGTCGTGTGTTCGAGTCGTAGCCATGGCCCATTTTCCTTCAGCAAGAAATGTATTCACACTGTGCTGCACTCGACCCAGTTGAGGTGAATGGGTACCCGGCAGGAGTAATTCCTTGCATGCACTGAGCGCCGGTGATGTTAGCTCGAGCTAAAGCTGGGGTAACGAAAGCAGCGCTTTGTATCCTCTGGAAAAGCGCTTTATAAATCCAGCTATTATTATTATTATAAAAGATTAAAAGCAAAAGAAGAAAGCATGGAACCTACCAACTACGTCCTTATGCAAACCCATTCAAGCCATCACATACAATGAGATAGAAATCTCAATTGCTCCCAAAACAGCTTCAAATGAGATCACGAGAGCTCTTAAAGGAAACCGAGTTGAAGGTTGGAAATCAGAATTATTGAATAACGTTCAGTTACTCTCCACACAGGAGCCTTAATTGGGCTCCTAGCCCAAATAAGTCCGACATTATTGCGATCTCTCAAAGAACTGCTACAACTGATTTCAGCTAATTTTTCAAAGAGAGCCAAAACCGAATGTTAGATAATATCCTATATCTTTGCAGAATTGTCCAAACGGATGTTCAGTTACTCCTGATAAAGGAACCAATTATGAGCTCCTAGATTCCAGAAACTTGTCATAACTGCGATCTTTCAAAGTTCTGGTATCGACTGATACCAGGTATAAGAGCCCAAACTGAATGTCGGATATCTTCGCAGAATGTTCCAAATGGGAGGACTTCAGTTGAATACTCCCACTAAAAAAAGAGGAACCTCACACAATGTCATGTTGAAATAGCACCTGGAATCCATCAAGCATTCTTTTTAAGATCTTTACAATGCCATGACCTCCATACATCGCGAACATGGACAATTCGTCGGAGAGGTGATATCTCCTTGGTCGGATCATGGACCTAGAAAGTCAGGACCACTTCCTACGAAGGAGGGTCAAGAAGAAATGGCATCTCATTCATGCTGATTGGGATTAAAGAATGTGGTCCAAGCTCCGATCAAGGAGCGAGGTGATGGAGGTATGGGAAGCCGGTAGGGTGATTAACTGGTCATTAATACCAGAGGATTTAGATACTTAACACCGGCATCTTAATTCCTTTACTAGTCCTAAGACCCTATATCTATAGTGCCTACATATACATGAACCCAGACCGAATGGTGTTTAAGAACGCAATAAATGTGCCAAGTGTGTTCATGTACATGGGTAAAAACCTACAGTTGTTTCTGTTCTTTTATTTCAGGATAAATATGTATTTTTATGGAATTCGGCTGAAAGAGTAACTTAATTTTAACGATTGCCGCTAACAAACACATTCGGGATTGCGTTTTAAAATGTTCTTCACTCAGGATTCGCTGTCGAATTATTGTGTTCTTATCACATATTTATATAACAGATAAACCACTGGTAGTTTTGAACACGGACTAGAAAAGACAATAGTTTCTTTAAACTTCGCTTACATCATGTACATGGTCCTAACGAAAATTTTGATCCATTGAATAGCAAAAGATATAAGGTATACTTCAGAAAACCGTTTGATATTGTTGTCATGATTAAGTCGTCGTTATTTCTATACCAACATTGTATAAAGTATGAATTCTTGACTTTATGTCAAGGATTGAAGCCTAATGGAATGGATCCAAGACAATGAAGAACGTCTTCAATCGGGTCTGCGCTACGAGACTATAGTCGTGTATGTCATCGAAGTCCTAAGGAGCACCATCAGATAGAATACCTGGACTTGAAATACAAACGGCACCCTTCCCCACTCCTTAGACATGAACTATCCGAAGACCGGCACCCCTTTCATTAGCCGACAGGTAAACGCATCCCAGGAAAAGAGTTATAATAATACCCCCTCTCCATGAAGACATGACTCTTTCTTATTTATCAATTGTTTTAAGAAATAGTATTACACTCTGACAGGTGAGGCATCTAGAGATCAACATTCCTGGATATGGAAAACAATTTACACCCCCGTTCCATTCTACCCTCTCCGACAGCTAATGCATCCCTAGAAAAGAGGTAAAAACTGCACCCCTCCAACTGATATGGCTGACCGCTCCACCACCTTTCTTATCAACAATTTTAATATCCTCCGACAGGTATGGCAGGTAATGTATATATAGACCAACACTTCATGGGTCAGTCTGCACTCCTTCACCACGGCCGGTCCAACTCTTTTATCGACATATCAAAGAGATCATTAGACACACCATATACGACAGGTAATGCATTCTTAGATTAAGACACCCTCCCTGGTCATGCTGGTCAAGAGGTAAGATCCGTTACCCCTCTCCTCACCTCGACCATTCCTAATTCTATGACATCATCCGACAGGTAACCGTGGTTACCGAACATGCCCAACGCAACCCCGCAATGCATGCACCCCTCACCACGCTCGCCACACTATAGCTCCACCCATCTCCATCCTCTCTAATTATCATACGACAGGTAATGCATCCATAGGTCAATGCTCCCTATGGTTATTGCTCCTTGTCCTCCCTGGCATGCCTGGTCAAGAGGTAAAATTTCCTACTCTCACATCACCAAACAGCTCCACCACGTCCATTCTCTCTCTTAAATGCACACATAGGTCTAGACTCTGAACATGCCCAAGTACCGCTCTAATGCCTCCATGAACAAACACTCCCTGGACATAAGGTAAAAAAAAAAAAAACTGCACCGCTTTTCATGATGCCCCCATCATATCAGTGTCTGCATCCCATCTCATTATCATGAAGATATTCGAGTTTTGCTTGGAAGGAGGATGATGTAAGCCTGTAACACTCCTGTGGCGATTACAAGTGTTACTAAAGTTTTATTAATTGATATTAAAACAAATTAAACAGCAGACGTTCAGGTACATGTCTAATATCCTTATTTTTCATTCATGGAATCAAACTGGTCAAAATGAAATGGGTGAATGTCAATCTCTTATTCTAGAAATATGGATACATTTTAATTACGAAGGATGTAAAATATTACTGCATGCAAAGGTGACAAGGTGTCAAGGCTCATAATCACCTTTGGTTTGAAGGGTGATAAGAAATTGACGGAAACCCATGAATACTAATGACAAGCTGTAATGAAGATGATGGCGAAAATAAACGACGCTGTTGGTTTTCCCATGGACGAGGTCGACTTGACTTGCATGATCATGACCATTGTTGATGGGTAGTTCAAAACATTCAAGAATACATACAAGCGAGTGGGCGAAGTGACCGAGTCGACGCTGGCTTGACGTGGAGTTCTGGATTTATCTGTTTCTTTTCGTTTCTTAAATGGAGAATGGAAAATTTGAAATGTGTGGAAGATTATCAAAACATTTTACAATAACAATCTACGTTTTGAACATTTCTGTGAGACAAGAGCCATCCCCACCACAGCCGTTATGCTTTTCCATTAACCTGTTTTCTATCTTGTTTAATACCAGGTCACAAGAATTCATAAAATTGGCCAAGAATAGCTCATAATAGGCGCGATACAAGGTTTTCCTGTATTGTATATAGTAATTTGACTTGCAAACAAACACACAAAATTCTTTACGTTCTTGCGTGCCATTATTGCCCAAAACCCTTTCAAGCAAAGTTTAACCTTGTCTAAAAATGTAACTTTAAACAGGGCATTTGTCGTGTTTGTGTGTGTGTGTTTAGCTCTAGGCACATGCATTTGTTTTTGTAAACACTCTTTGGATGCAATTACGAAGAAGAAGATGATAACCCATGTAGGTCCATGGATAAACAGACACTACAAAGAAATGTGTTATGTTGAATAAATAGAAGTCTGTGTGTCTTCCAGCTCTTTGCAAAAGATCCCATTTGTTTCTTCTTTGTTTTGGGTAAAAGAAGCTTTAGAAAATAATCTGAATAATCGGCTTGTTATTATCATGATGAGGAGATGAGGAAATATGTATGTTTTTGTTATAATGTGAGATAAACTGCAAAGCACCTTTACATAGCACCTAAGTTATTTTTCCTTCTTAAAATGCAAAACAAAAAAAATATTTCATTTTATTTTAGTTGAGTCCCACTTCCTTCTTTTCTGACCCCTCCTCCTTCTCCCCTTTCCCTTCTCCTCCTTCTTCTTCTTTTCCCCATCCTTCTTTTTCCTCTTCTCCTTTTCTTTCTTTATGTTCAGTCTCTTTCTTAAGAATAGACAAGACCCAATCCCCAAAATTATTCAAACATATGTCCAATCAAACAATGCTGCATTACTTCATGAGGAGCAGAGTATTTGAAAAAAAAGTATATTGACTTAATTTTTAATTCTCTTGAAGGAAAAGAGAAGTGGTTATTTTTCTAAAGTTAAATGTTACAGAAATAGAAAATAAACAAAATTTCATTTTCTCCTACAATAACGCAAAGGAATTCTGCAAGCGTTTCAAAAGAGTAGAGCGATGAATTACGTAGAATAGCTGACCACAGAAAGGCATCATTCATGTCATCATTAAAACCCAAATAAAATACCTTTTATCGCAACGTGTGAAATTGAACTTTGAAAGTTAGGTTAATACCCAAGAGTAAAATGGGAATTAGGCGGTTCCGTGAAGAAAATCATATATGCACATTACAAAATACATACATAAATTTGTATAGATTCGCAGGTCCGTACTTGACACCAAAATAGTTCTATCACCTTTAAGTATCAAATAGAAATTACTTTTGAATGCTTGACGGGGAAGACGTGATAGTTTCAAAAGCTTTACTTTCGATCCGTAAAGGTGTATATTCAGTCAAAACTATTTCAATTTCTTGTCACTCATTATGTTCATATTTATTTGCTTTCTGTGGGATGAGGTGTTGGAAGCAAATCATTTATGGATGTCAATCAAAATTCCACTTCGAGTAAGTCACACCTTTCGATGGATACACTGCCCCAGTGTCTCCACTGTCGGGGCGCCCTGTGGCTACCGAATCTATTCGTATCCATTAATCCCTTTCGTCTACGAGAACACACTGTTCCACACTGTGTGCTACATTCACAGTGTGGAACACATTGTGAAGACTACATCACACTGTCAAATTTGAACGTTTCAACAGTATGAATAACATATCCACAAAGTCGATCGTGTGGAAACAATGTAAACAGTCACACTGTCGAGGTGTCCACAGTGTGAAAATGTCTTCACATTTTTTAATTCAAGGATTTTGATAGTGTGAATACTATTTTCACATAGTCCCCTATGTCATGTATGTGAACACATTGTGATCACACTGTGCTCTCACCAGTAGGAAGTAGCACATCTGCTAACAAGAAATAGGAAAAAAACCTATTACGAAAATATCAGAAGTAGGAAAATTCTTAAATTGTCTATTCAATGTATTTTAAAAGAAAAAAATAGGAACACGAGAATTAAAATGGCGATTTGCCTCTCCTTAAAACATAACATTTTTTTTCATTCAATATGAACAGTTTGCAGGTATGTAGCAGATGGACTGATTCTCAGAGGTATCGGGAAGCCCGATTTGGTCTAATTATCGTTTGGTCCAATCATTTCTTGGTTTAGTACTCACTTGGTCTACAACTGCCCAAATAGCCTAATCATATCCCGATGCGATGTCGTCATGTTGGTCTTAATTATTCCAATTAACGCACGTGTTTATAAAACTCATTTTCACTTAAAAATTCAAGACCCAAACCAACCTCCATACACAAGCACAATCATTCAACTCGTCAACAATTTAAAGGGCCGCATACATCTTAACCAAAATAGGAATATACATGTACTTTAACACCACTTCTGAGTTCTGAGCACCACTTTTTGCAGCACCCCTGCACAAACATATCAAATGGTTCCGCATTTTCATCTCAATTGCCAATGCCACAGTCACATCAACGTAACCGATACCAAACTGACCGAGGATATGCCATTGGAGGTAATGTAATAGATTTGATCCATGTGGAGTCGGTTTTGCCGGTGTGACTGAAGCGTATAAAACACCCAAACATTGGAATATTCCGAAGTCCAGGGCAACCAAGAAAGAAAAATGGATAAAAGAAGTCGGGGGAGGGGAGGACAGAAATAGAAGAAAACGTGTAATGAGGCAAAGAACTCGGCACAATCGTCACAAAACCGAGTGACAATCAAATATGCTACGATTGCCTATGGGGAATAGACTCTATTCTTTGCTCGTGCACTGTTGAGCCGAGTTGAGTCAGGGAGACCCATTCCAGAAGCAATGAGAATACAGAAACACCAAGCAATAGTACTCAAGAATGAATTTGAATTTGTTCATGTATGCTTCCCAGACATATGGGTTACAGTGATCGTTACAGAGAAGATGTGCCTATTAGCACATTTCAACCCGCCATCACTAATTGTCGTAATAGTAATGATAATAATGCATGTAATCATGGGAGCAATGAGTTTTTGAAAATTCTAGTGCATGAATATGTGATGTCTCTATGCACATAAACGAAGAAACAAATTAATTAAGTGAGAATGATTTATTTGTTTTAATAAAAGGGAGGTAGAGACGAAGTTGAACGATACCAACAGCTCACTTTGTAATGTACTTTATCTACCGTTGCCTCCCCCTCCCGGATGTAGGTCGTATGTTATTCATGAAGAATACAACGAATGTAGTGACAATACCAGCGTCCAAATGTGAAATAACAATTTATCTAACTCCCTATTAGGGCACGTTTCCAGGTCCAATTCTTGCTTATATACTTCACCGTGGCGTAGAACAAAATGAATGCCAGACAAAAATGGAATATTATGTCAAAAGAGGTCATCTGATTGCTGAATTTGCACTTGGGATCCATTCATGTGTTAATAACAATTAGGCGAATTATATTCCTCATTCATGTCAATTGACACAGTTTGAACTTGTTGAAGCAGCATTACAATACCTGATTTACAAGTTTTCATATCGTAATAAAATTAATAACCCATGCAAATTGTGAACACTTGCAACTTCATATTCCTCTCTTAGACAAATCATTCTGGTCATCAAAAAAACTACTAGTATTTCCTAGTTTGAAGGTCATGTGACACACAAGAGCATGACTACAGAAGGAATTTCCTATAATGACATATTCCTCAACGCAAAATGTTAGGCAACATGAGACGGTTGTGCTATTCAACTTTTACTTTGTCATGTTTGAAATAAATACAGTCTCAACGGCCAGCACAACCACATTCGATCAAAATGATTATTACGTTATTATTAATGACATATACCATCGGTCGATTTGGATTAGTTATGTAGGTGTGACTGTACAAGTTTTGTTATGGAGGTTGTCTGAACTAAGTCAAGACCCCGTTGGGGGAATTCTCTTTTTTTCTTCTTTTTTTTTGCCGACGCCGTAATTCTCGGTTTTTATAAAGGTGTGTAGGAACAACAACACGGCCCTAGTCAAGGTCAAACGCAAGGGTACTTTCTCACCCTTGAAGTTCAACAACAGAGCTATGAGTCATTGCTCATTGTTTCCTTAATATTCTTCTCTCCCTCTCTTTCTTTCTTCCAATATTTTTCAAAACTTCTCTTTCTTTCTTTCCCCTTCTTTTCCATTCTTTCTTTCTTTATTTCATTTTTCTTTCTTTTTTTCCCCTTTTTTCTCTTTTTCATCTTTCTTTCTTTTCGTCTTATTTTTTCTTTTTGTTTTATTTCTTTCTCTTTCTCGCACCCTTTCCTCTTGCTTGTTACACATGTATATCCCGGGTTTTTTTCTTTTCCCCCTCTACCTATCCTCTCTCTTTCCATCTCTCTAACACCCTCTCTCTTTTCTTTAGGTTATTATTTCTCATTTCCATTCTTACTTACAAATATTCGTTCTATTCCCCTATATTTCTGTTTTACTTCAATACCCAACTAGCATCCCATATATTTGCCTCTTTTCCTCCACCATCCCTTCTCACAAATCAAGTCAATTCAATGATCACCCTTATCACAATTGTTATATATCTCATCTAAAGTCCAGTTGTAATATAATATATTCACACTCGATTGCTCGCTTAGCCCTGGCCTCTTTCCACTCACCATAATCTAATATCGCTGAAAATATAACACCTATACAGGCCTAAATGGGGCCATGGTCAAGCAAGTTGGTACCCATATGCGCTCTTAATTATTGTAATAATCAAATGAAATGAAATTACGTATTCTGGAAAAAATAGTATTAATGATTTGGGATAACTTCGAGGACGCATTCGGATGAATATCTGATGTACATAGGCCCATAATACGGCTACAATATTTTTTATGAAGACTGTCGAATCTTACGTTTTGAAACTTATACCATGGTCACATTTATTCTACGGCGGCCGTACGGCGAGTCGAAAACAGCCGTTTTATCAATTTTTATTCAAACCACCTATATGTAGTTTGACAAAAAATGTTAAAACGGCTGTTTTCTACTCGCCGTACGGCCGCCGTAGAACAAATGTGACCATGGCATAATCAACGAAAATGAGGTTGCTTAAGCGTCAATCATGTCAATTGAATATATATCAATTTAGTTAAGTGTTAAAGCAATTTATATTTTAGGCACGACGCAGTTCAATATGTAACGCAAGCGCCTTATTTGAAAAATGTTTGACCAGTCATGATTACAAATCAGATAAAATTGTGCAAAATGTAAAAAAATGTCTGATATGAAATAAAGGGCGACAATAAGTCTTCAGAATCACGTCGGCATTTAACCCTAAAATGAAAAAGCGACCAATAGCCAGTACTAAAGAATACAGGTGCGTTGAACAAAGGAGCGCAATCAAAACACACACTAGATGTTTCGGTTTGAAGTCAAATTTATTGTCTCGTTTGGTTGATACCCCTACAGTTCATAATTTCGTCCATAGACGAATAAAAACCCACAAAAAGTGCACTGATCTGATTCATACAATTCCAGATATCATGCCCCGAGGTAGTTTTATTACTGCCAAATTAAACCTACTAAATGCAATGCTGCAACAGCAAGTCCTTTGTGCCCCAACGAGCGCCATCGAGTACCCCCCCCTCATCTGGATGATACTGTCTTTGCGCGAGCTTCTATTCTAAGGGGTAAAAGCGAACTTCCCCTCTTATGATTTTGATCATCACGATATGATGGATATCAAATAACATGCACGTGCTTGTATGGTTATCTTCCATCCGTGCTCATTTGATACATTATGAATATTCAGCTAAGCACTATGGATAGTTAATAACTGCATTCGAGAGCTTGACGATATATAGTCTCTGGCGGTGTCCTTGATGTGGTCAGCAACGGTACCTTTCCAGGGTCTGCGGAAGGAGAAGGATTCAAGAAGGCCAATCAGCCGGCTATGATTGGCCGATTCATAAAATTCTGGGAAGATTGTTTATCAGGGCGACAACAAACAATAGTAGATTCTGCGATTGCCGCCTTGGAGTAAGCATAAATGAATTTCATAATTGGGGACTAACCACAAATCAATGCAAGAAACCAATGCTGACCCAATCTCTAAAGGAGACCGGGATGGCTATTCACTCGTTGGCCACTTCTGAAGGGGGGTTGTCGGATGGGTTCAGCTGGGGTTGAAGGATCGACTCACCTGCTCAATTCGACCGCACGTGTCAAGCCAGATCACCCAGTCTGTCAAAATATTGAAGCATCTTTAAGGATAGCAAAGCGGCAGAAGTGTTTGGGTAGGCTAATGAGGTACTTGATCATGGAAACCCTTGCCCATTCAAGGTATACGGTGGTCATTTGTCTGTTGACCATGTTGACCTCATTATGCAGAAGCTTCGCTATACCACTTTATCGAGACTTGCCCTTACCCATGTTTATTACGGTACAGCCACACTTTGAAACGAACCCCAAAACGATCAAAGCTAAATTTATTACGTTATTTGCAATAGCTTTTCATTGGTCGGTTTGGAGTCGGTGTCGTTGGTGTGACTGTAATATTCTGGGACTTTGAAAGGAAACTTGAGGAGAGTACAGACTTGTGTGTGCGTATATCGTTATCAAAGTTGTATAAAGCACAAGGACTATCCCTGCATGTTGGCAGGCTAGAATGAGCATATTAATGATCAAAGAGTGTGGCCAGTGCCACCACAGTGTGCTTCACAGTGTGTTCACAGTGTGTCCATAGTGTGCCTCCAGTGAGTTCACAGTGTGCTCATAGTGTGTCCATAGTGTGCCTCCAGTGAGTTCACAGTGTGCTCATAGTGTGTCCATAGTGTGCCTCCAGTGAGTTCACAGTGTGCTCAAAGTGTGTCCATAGTGTGCCTCCAGTGAGTTTACAGTGTGTTCATAGTGTGTCCATAGTGTGCCTCCAGTGAGTTCACAGTGTGCTCAAAGTGTGTCCATAGTGTGCCTCCAGTGAGTTCACAGTGTGCTCAAAGGGTGTCCATTGTGTGCCTCCAGTGAGTTCACAGTGTTCTCATCGTGTGTCCATAGTGTGCCTCCAGTGAGTTCACAGTGTTCTCATAGCGTGTCCATAGTGTGCCTCCAGTGAGTTCACAGTGTGCTCATAGTGTGTCCATAGTGTGCCTCCAGTGAGTTCACAGTGTGCTCAAAGTGTGTCCATAGTGTGCCTCCAGTGAGTTCACAGTGTGCTCATAGTGTGTCCATAGTGTGCCTCCAGTGAGTTCACAGTGTGCTCAAAGTGTGTCCATAGTGTGCCTCCAGTGAGTTCACAGTGTGCTCAAAGTGTGTCCATAGTGTGCCTCCAGTGAGTTCACAGTGTGTCCATAGTGTGCCTCCAGTGAGTTCACAGTGTGCTCAAAGTGTGTCCATAGTGTGCCTCCAGTGAGTTCACAGTGTTCTCATAGTGTGTCCATCGTGTGCCTCCAGTGAGTTCACAGTGTTCTCATAGTGTGTCCATAGTGTGCCTCCAGTGAGTTCACAGTGTGCTCATAGTGTGTCCATAGTGTGCCTCCAGTGAGTTCACAGTGTTCTCATAGTGTGTCCATAGTGTGCCACCAGTGAGTTCACAGTGTGCTCAAATTGTGTCCATAGTGTGCCTCCAGTGAGTTCACAGTGTGCTCGAAGTGTGTCCATAGTGTGCCTGCAGTGAGTTCACAGTGTGGTCATAGTGTGTCCATAATGTGCCTCCAGTGAGTTCACAGTGTGCTCAAAGTGTTCCATTGTGTGCCTCCAGTGAGTTCACAGTGTGCTCAAAGGGTGTCCATTGTGTGCCTCCAGTGAGTTCACAGTGTTCTCATCGTGTGTCCATAGTGTGCCTCCAGTGAGTTCACAGTGTTCTCATAGCGTGTCCATAGTGTGCCTCCAGTGAGTTCACAGTGTGTTCATAGTGTGTCCATAGTGTGCCTCCAGTGAGTTCACAGTGTGCTCATAGTGTGTCCATAGTGTGCCTCCAATGAGTTCACAGTGTTCTCATAGTGTGTCCATAGTGTGCCTCCAGTGAGTTCACAGTGTGCTCATAGTGTGTCCATCGTGTGCCTCCAGTGAGTTCACAGTGTGCTCAAAGTGTGTCCATAGTGTGCCTCCAGTGAGTTCACAGTGTGTCCATAGTGTGCCTCCAGTGAGTTCACAGTGTGCTCAAAGTGTGTCCATAGTGTGCCTCCAGTGAGTTCACAGTGTTCTCATAGTGTGTCCATCGTGTGCCTCCAGTGAGTTCACAGTGTTCTCATAGTGTGTCCATAGTGTGCCTCCAGTGAGTTCACAGTGTGCTCATAGTGTGTCCATAGTGTGCCTCCAGTGAGTTCACAGTGTTCTCATAGTGTGTCCATAGTGTGCCACCAGTGAGTTCACAGTGTGCTCAAATTGTGTCCATAGTGTGCCTCCAGTGAGTTCACAGTGTGCTCAAAGTGTGTCCATAGTGTGCCTCCAGTGAGTTTACAGTGTGTTCATAGTGTGTCCATAGTGTGCCTCCAGTGAGTTCACAGTGTGCTCAAAGTGTGTCCATAGTGTGCCTCCAGTGAGTTCACAGTGTGTCCATAGTGCCTCCAGTGTGTTCACAGTGCCACACAATTTGAAGACGATTCCATACCGTGGACATACAGTGCGAGTGATCACAGTGTTTTCACATGGTGGACTATGTGAAGAAAACTCAAATTCAACAGTCATGTCAATGGGGAAAAAATCTAACACTGTGGACACCTCAACAATGTAAGTTGTTCTCAGTGTGTTTACAATTTATTAACTAGTGGACTATGTGAAATTACAATTCACAGTCAGGACAGAGAGGGAAGAAATTCCACAGTGTGTATGTGAAGTTGCGATTCACACTGATATAAAGCTCCAATTGAACAGTGTAATGATGATTTCATATTGATTTCATACTGTTCACACTGTGAACACACCCTGTGAAACTATGAAATACTGTCTTCTGTCGAGCAAGGATGTGGCATTACAAACTGGATAAGATCACAATGATATGTGACTTTGGACATTTTTCAGGCGAAAAAAACAGCACGTTTATCCTTCAACTTTTTTTTTCTTCAGCCATTCCCTTGGAATACAGACAATTCACTGTAAAAACTGTGGTGTTAAAACTGACACCAATTGGTGTTAATAGAGGACCACACCCTGATGTGCTAAAATTACACCCTAGAGTGTAAATGTAACAACCAAAGGTGTTGTAATAACATCTATATGTGTAAAACTAATACCACCAATTTAACACCGGTTTAAAAGAACTGGTGTGGTCCTCTATGTACACCGGTTAACACCACCGTTTTTGCTGCGTTTAATAGAGATTAAAGGACAAGGGACACAACTAAAGAGTTCTTTTCCCCTTTACCAATTCTACATCTATATCATCTATGTTGTAAAATGCATCATTACTCCTTTTTATACGCCCAAAGACTTCGAAGTATCAAAATTAATAGATCATCTTCCTTATCAACGGCGATATCGTAAATAGGAAAGTCCATGAACTGTGAACTAAGAAGGTAAGAATCCCCTTTCACAATAATTGGCATATTTTCACCGAATTGGTTGTCACAATATAAATTTACTTGAATCAATCAAATTCCAACAATCAAGACTACGTAAAATGGATTACTTCAATTTCAATTATCACCTACTACGCGAAAGTTCAGGTTGATGGTCGATTTGGAATGTTATTGTACCCGGGTCTATAATTTTTTCTTGCTATAAAGATCGGGGATAGCTCGGTCTGTTGAGCGGGAGTTACAGATTCAGGTGACCTGGGTTCGATTCCCAATTGGTGCTCTAGTGCCCTTTTAAGGCATTAATCCTCATTACCAGGTCCCTTGGAAAGGAGTTCAAGCCGTCGGTTCTCTGGTTGTTTGCTTACAAGCATTCATGCTTTGTTAGCAATCAGGTAAAAAAATCACTACCAATAAAAAAACACACATGGAATCGTCGCCGTGATGAGGAGAAATCGTCAGACAATTCTTGCTATTCTTACAATATGATACCTTTTTCATGAATCACGGATACTGCAGTTTATTATATGTTAGGAGTTGTACAGCAATATAACAATCATTTTATATCAGACGATTTCTAAACAACGAAATCCCCAACTATGCCCCATTCATATACCATGCTCAATCGTTTCTTTGTAAGATGCCCAGAACAAACCCTATTTTTCCAGACAAGTTCCCAAGAAAATGTCTCGTTGTCGGTGCTATTTTCACATCTAAAAGAGATCGATATAATCATGATTATCGACCACAGTGTACACGATTCTTCCCTTTCATGAGATTTGTAGACAAGCATAATCCTTGTATCACGAATGATTTATGACGACTTCTGTAATAGTATGCACTATTGACACTGGGCACATTTGTCACAGTTAACGTATTTATCTGACACGTCCTAAATTGCCTTTTCTCTTTGTTCCGATCTAAGTTGCCAAAATTGCACCGACGCGACGCTTGGCAGAGTCGGGGAAATATCATGATTGTGACCAAACCCCGTATTCCAGACCTTAAATTTACCAACTCAATCATCTTTGAAATCAATATGGTGTACAACAGAAAGAGATTATTTCAATTATATATTTTTTTCTTTGAAGAAGCTATAACACTAAGGAGATTGTAATGTACACAGAAAATGTGAAATGAACATCTGTACACGCCACAAGGATAAAGTCATCGAAAAAAAAGTTCTTCCTATCATGCCTATTGGACAAGATCTCTATTTAATCATCAGGAGAAGCTGGGAGGTAACCCGAATATTTCTGTTTTTAAAGTGATAATGCCAGATGTCCCAATGTTAAAACAAATTAAATCTGTGATAGTTTATCCCCTGTAAAGTACATGGGAGATGAAACATGGTTTATTTTAAAAACCATTTGGCCCAACTGCCCAATGCATGCCATGCTAAAGATAACCTGAGCTGAGTTGTAAAGAGTGGGAATGCAGTATGAAACAAACAGATGCACTAGAAATACAGATCCTCGGTTCGGAAATGGATCCCGACTTTCATGGAAAAGTGAAAAGCCAATAGTTAATCATCTCTTTCAAAACACCAATACTACGAAATCTTACACGTCTTATGCCATTCGTTTCATCTTTCCACCAATTTTGCGTCTAGGTCATTGTAGCTAGTATATACATCCTTCGATTGTATACCCTATGGCAATTCCACTGAAATATTGTATTTACTTGAACATTCCGTAGCTGTAGCAACCTACAATTTACTATTCCCGCACACACAAAAAATACATGTACAAGAGCACCATTCAATTGATATCAAACCTACAATCTTCGACTCATTTCAATTCTACACAATCAAATTTTGATTGATTTGATTTGCCAAAAAAATGTAGGACAATTTCTATTAGAGCGAAATCCCGTTAAGTCTCGCGTGTAGACTGCTAGTGGTATGTAAAGAAACCACAGAACGAGAGCAAATATTCTATTAAAAAGTTGGTCAGAATTATTGAATGGAATAGGTTATGACCCCCCTTTTTGTCAAAAAGAGGCCCACGACTTTGACCTCCTTGCGCGACCCGTCATCCCCATTTCGCTTCGATTTGTCCCAATTTATGACACGGTAATATAAATATATGATTTATGCATAGGAAATGAATTAGTGTGCTAATCGTACGTTAATCGATATATACATGGAGCGATAACAATTGAAATGCGAGAAAAGGGTTGGCGGGAAAACAAATAATCACAAATTATCAGCATCCCATGAATGAAACCCATAAATTACGACGGAGCAAAGACGTAAAAAGCGAACAAAGTCGTGGGAAAATCGGTCAAAACATTGTGTAAAAATAGGCTAGTGTGAGAAAATCCTATCTCTTTAAAAAGATTTAGCACAAAAATATTTCAGGTAAAGACGTCCTGAACGCTACAAAGGGATCGTTTAGGTTTATATATTGATTATGGAAGTGTGATTGATAGATTAAAAGTAAAATATCATGGGAAAATATTCATACAATACATCACGGCATATGTTGGTCAATTTTTTTAATGAAGATCTTAAGTGTTTTCCCATCCAAAGAAAATCTCTATAAGTCTTCTCAATACGGCGTTTGGGGTACAGAATGAGTGCGGGATAAGAACATGAGTAATCGAGGTGCCTAAAACGAGCATTTCGAATCTTCTGAAGGTATTCATTTTCAAGAAGGGGTAGTGGAAAATGCAAATATTTATCCCTTTTCCTCTTTCATTCATGTACCCATAATCAATTCCTTGAATTATTTATTCATGTTTTTTTATTATTTATTTTTTATGCATTCAGTTATTCTTTTATCTATTTATTCATCGACCATTTACCCCCCCCCTTTTTTTTGGGGGGGGGGGCTATGAGAGCGTCAATCAAAGATCGCCACTCTTGCCCTATTTCATCCCTGCAACATTACCACATTATTGAATAGTTATTACATTATATTACTACTAAATATTCCCTAGTTATTATTAAACAAAAACAATGGATATTCCTGATAATAACCACTTGACGTCAAACTTCTTTGTTGGATTGGAGCGAAAATTATTTCAGCTTCATTGTTTAGATGATGTCATAATTGATTAAATAATCAAATCCGAATTTAGATCAAAATCTAAACATGCTAAAAGAAACGTACACGATATTGCCAAAAACACAACACAATTATTACACAGCCAAACGAGAACTATTTAGTTCTATTGAGCATTCGGAAAGATTATTAGTAAAATCAATCATTGTCAATGTTATTTGCACGATCTCGTAAATTGATACATGTTTCCAAGGAACATTCATGGTACATCAAAACGCAAAACACAAAAAGAAACAAATTCTCGGTGTGAGGTCCACCAAACATGAAAAAATAGTTCTTTCGAAAACTGAAATATGGTCCCATGGTTGTCATGGCAGATACATAACGAGCATGGAAACGAAGGGAAACATTCTCCGACTTTATCACACCATTTACTATAGGTCAAATAAAAGTACAATTTCACCAAGAAATGGGAACACAATGACACTGACTTCACCATTTCTTTTCCCAGCGGACCATCATATAGTTCCACATTAGTTAACTTTTTTCAAAAAACTATTACATTATCTACCAGAGACCGACAGAGAGAGAAAGAGAGAGAGAAGGGGGGGGGTAGGGACTTTACAAACGAATTTCATCCCCTCCCCCTGAAAAAAAAACTTCACTAGATGCAACAGTATTTTTTTTCTTTTAATTTCTTACCGATATTTTTCTTTGTTATCACAGTTCCAAGTTTATGATATATTAAAAGATTAAAAGTGAACCAAACTAAATTCTTAGTTCTCGAGATTGGACGGGCGCCCTCTTTGAGCATTCTAGGTGTAACTGGGCTAAGTTTAATTGAGTCTGAGATCAGTTCATGAATCAAGAGGTGTTTTTAATCCCAGCTTTGGCATGTTATACTTCAAGATGAAAGCGATCCAGATAACAATTCAGACATCAATGCCATTTCATGAAAGGGTTTTATTAATTGAATCGTGTGTGTCACACCTAAATGTGATGGAGATCGTCTCAAAGCAATTTGTCATCAATGTCACATCATGAAAAGGGGTTTATATGAATCAGGCCTAGGGTATGTCACACTTGAATGTGATTATGATCGTTATGCCACCCCCCCCCCAAAAAAAAGACACGACTTTCCGATGATTGTGTCTAACCCGTTTCATTCTATTGAGTGTTTCGACTCGTTATTGTAATGAAATGTTCCATAAATACGCCCTGCCGTATACAGGTGCATTGAATTAAAAAAATGGAACACGAACAGAACATTGAATTTCAAAAGATATTGTGTCTAAAAACATGAAGATGCGATAATGAGCTACAAAAACATACTCAAATCTATCACGGAGTAAACAGGGGTTCGGTGGGGGGTAGGTTGGGAACATAAAATTTATTTCAAACACTTACTTGGCTGAAGATTGGGGAAATGTGTTTTGAATTTGTAATCTAGTAACCCACAATATTTGAAGACTATTTAAACTAATGCATGCTATTAAACCGGAAAGGGTATGCATAAAAATCATTCGATAATGTGGCGTGAACATTTTAATGCCAGTTTATGGTTGTAATTGCAATGAGCTGTGTAAAACTCGAACAAGGACAGCACTTTCAAAGAAACACATTTAGCCCCATCACACATGTTATGCATTCTATTGGGCCAGTCGAGTATCGAAATGTATATTTTAAAAGCTATATGGTATTCATGCGACAAAACATCTTTTTAATTCATGTCCTAAATGCTTGGCTTGTTCGGCAAAAAATGAATTAAATGTGCAAAAATAATCACAGGTGTTAGAGATATACTGGTAAATTGATACATTCCCTCCTAGAAAGAACATGGTGTCCAACAGCGTGTTCACAGTGTGTACATAGTGGGGTTTACATGCTGTGAACACATTTCTAACACACTGTGAAAACACTGTGCATACACCGTGAATACACTGTGAACACACTGCTTACATACTGCACACTGTAAATACAATGCAAACACACTGTGATCACACTGTGAACATACTGTGAACGCACGGTGAACACACTGCGAACACACCGTGAACACAATTCGAACACACTGAAGGGTTACTATATCAAACATACCTCCAAGAAAAGGAGTTCCCATGGTTCGTACATAGGATGAATACATTGATACGTGTAAGATTTAGCTTATGGTTCCACTAACATGATGGTATAATAATATTTTATAGGTCCTGAAAGAAAAAGAAAATCTTAACCTATCACGCGCAGCAGAGGATTAAACTTCCCTCTCAACAGAGAAATAGGAGCGTTGGGAGAGCCAAATACCCTTAAAAAAAATGCTAGCATGCAGCCTAATCATGCTTTTTTGGCCTATAACAAAACTTGATAAAGGCAGACACGGTTGATTTCATAATCATATCAATATCATCAAGATATTTGTTGTTGATTCTTCACGCTGATTTTCATCTGGTGTTCATGATATTCAATGATACTGTACCATAAACACGCTGTAAAAATACAGTTAAATTAACTTTGACCTTTTAAGGAACAAGTCAGTTTTGCGTCGTGTTATTGACAATGTAGATAGATACAATTCAATTCAGGTGACAGTTTTTTTTAAAGAAAACGTATCTTAAAGGGCATTTCCACCCAAGAAAAATGTTGATTGGAATCAATAGAGATAAATGAAAAAGAATAATGCTGAAAATTTCATCAAAATCGGATGGAAATTTAGAAAGTTATGACACTTTAAAGTTTTGCATATTTTTCACAAAACAGTGATATGCACAACTCAGTAATATGCAAATAAGAGAATTGATGATGTCACTCACTCACAATTTCTTTTGTTCTTTATTGTTTGCATTATGCAATATTTCAATTTTCACGGATTTGACAATAAGGCCCCTCTTGGTTTGAACACAAAATGTTCAAACAATGGTAATTCCACATGTTCATGGAGAAATGAAACCTTGTTTTTCATGACAATAAGGAGAAAATTGAAATATTTCTGATTTCATATAATCAAATACAGAAGAAATAGTGAGTGGGTGATGGCATCAGTCCCCTCATTTGCATACCAGCCAGGATATACATAATAATTGTTTTGTGAAATTAAGCGAAACTTTAAAATGTCATAACTTTCTTATTTTACATCCGATTTTGATGAAATTTTCGGTGTTATGCTTGTATGATTTTTCTCTTTTTATTCAAATGAACTTTTTGTTGGGGGTGGACTTATCCTTCAATCACATTTTGGTCTGGCACTATGTTTATATTATTATATAACACTGGTTTTACGATTTCTGATGCAGCTTGGGTTTCGGTAGGTCAAAAAACATTGCAAAGACCCACTGCCAATGCGGGGATGCTACAACACACCACCTTTCTGGTTTCTATGATAGTATTTATATAAAATGGCGCCTTCAATCTGTAAACTTGACATATCAGTGTTACTTGTGTCCATGTTCATTATAATGAATAGTGATTGCTGTGGCGTGCAAGCTTGGATGTAGGTTTTCATCGTCTATGACCGGTCGTCCTCTAGACTCCCGTCAAAAAATCGTAAGTTTCCACTGATTAAATGCATTCAGCAAATCATTACATTTAACATGCCGACATGATCAGTTTGATATTGAAAGTAAAATATGTTCGTCAATGACCTACGTCCTTAAGGCTCCTGTAAAAATGGTAAGTTAATACTCCGCGATTAATAAGCCCTTAATGTATTTTACACGAATACATCAATTTGATATTGAAAGCCCTAGTAAATAAAAAGAGTGGTCTCAATATTATGTGCTCCATATATATATATATAACATGTATAATGTATACACAACCTTTCAAAAAGGACGACGCATACGCAGAAATGGCGAGGCGAGTAAGAAAAAATATGTTTGTCTTCGTATTGACTTTTGTTGCCAAAATATGCTGTTTTTGTTACAAATTGTTGTATAATGGATTACAGATGCAGAATGCCTTTCGAGACAGCACCAAATATCCCCCACCATTCACGCACACGCCCCAAGGCCGACGGTACAAGTAGGTGATGCCAACTATTCAGCTCCCAGCCACCTCGCACAATGAATATGAAATTCTTCCCCTCTTCCCCTCATTTTTTGAGACACAAATAGGTACCTCCTTGCATATTTCAGGCTCATTATTGGTAATAATGGTAATAAAACTGATGTCAACTTTAATTTAAGCTTCTATGGGGGCTTTAGAGCTGTTTAACTCATGTGGAAAATTCGGCCTATAAATGATGTTTGTCGGCGGTATGACTTTGCATGTTATGATGTCGCTAATCGACCTAAGCCATGTAAGCGGATTTGACACAATACAACATTCATTCTTTCTTTTTTGGCGATACCATACCATACCATGAAAGGGCTCGGATCGGAAAAATATTTTCGCCACATTCTAGCGATTGAAAACATGCCAACAATGTTCGTTACATACGTCAATGACAAGTGAATGTGCGAACACCCATTATGAAGATTGGGCGGGATTAGTTTGTTTTTGGTGCAAATTTTTGCATACAAACATGTTTTTGTAGCGAATCTGTCTGGTAAATATTTTGTTTCGGAACGAAGGTTATGTCTTTAAAGGGGAAGTTCACCCTGACAAAAAGTTTATTGTAAAAATAGCAGAAAAATAATAAAAAATATTGCCGAAGGTTTGAGAAAAATTCATCAAATAATTAAAAAGTTATTAGAATTTCAATTATTTGATTTGTGACGTCATATGCGAGCAGCATTTCTACATAGCGAATGGTAAAAAATCAATGAAATGTCATTTTCTCAGAAAATTGAAAATGGTTTTCACTGTAACTTTTGCATATCAATAGACAAATTTGAGGAATCCACACTCAACAAGCCCTGCTTTTTAGTGGATCCCTCCATTTCCTCAACATTTATTTAAATAGTAAAGATGAATAAAATAAATCATATGCAAAACTCTTTAACATGAATAGTCTGCAGCTATCTGCAGATTATCTAGTTCATCGTAAATATCATTATTAATATGATTATATTGTTTCGTGTCTATTGTATATATTTACTTATATATGCCACATTGTCATACTGTATATACTTGCATATTCATTTATATCTTTGTAATGATTTCTTTTGCTGTTAAAATTGATTTGAGTTGAAATGAAATAAACCAAACTGAACTGAAACTGAACTGAACAAATCATTTCACACCCGATCGTGAAAAGAAAACAAAATTAAGTCATCAGGAACCATACAAAATTTGAAATTCGTACATTTTATATTACATAACACATGGGGCAGCTGCTCGTTTATGACGTCACAAATCTCAAATTTTGAACTCTAATAACTTTCTTACTCTTTAACGGATTTTCCTCAAACCTTCAACAATATTTTTAACTATTTTTTCTGCTATTTTTACAAAAAAGTTTTCTTCAGGGTGAACTTCCCCTTTAATGGGAAGGAGTGAAGAGGTATGGCAGAAAACATCACGGTTAAGCCCCTTTCACAATAATATTGGTCACGACCACTTGCGACCTTTTGGTCGCACGACAGGCAGCAACAGGCAATAAATTGCTAACTTTCTCATAAGATCGCAGAAACACTTTCACAAATACAACAAAATAGACCAGTAAGTCACATTTACTCGCAGAATGCTCGTGCGAGTTACCTTGCATTCAAATCTGAGTGTTCAACGAGTGATCACGAGTGGTTTCACACCAATATCAATAGTTACATGACTGATCGCAGAGTCGTGAGAGTCGACGTGACGCAATACAATCGCTCATACGATTGAATGAAACCAGAGCGACAGGTCGTACGATCTGATGCGAGTGAATCGATCGCGTTGGATTTTGAACATGTTAAAAGTTCAGATACGACCAATTACGACCATGGGTTCGCGCAATCGTCTAAAGTGACCGCGAGTTCTCGCAAGACACCAAGCGATCGGTGCACCACAAAAAAAAAAAAATGCAGGCCATAAACTACTCGGATATCATTATTGTGAAGTGGCCTTTAAGAACCGATATTTTTCCAAAAAAAAATAAATATAACCTAGACGAAGAACTAGGTACCAGTTAAATCTATGGGGGTAATAAGGGAAAATCATGAATATAAAAACACATACGGGAACAGAAATCGTATTACCTGTACATGATCCCACCCCCCACGCTCCTCCCAAGTAACACAATGGTTACATAGTACACTCCAAGACATGAATAGCCTACCAAAAAAGATCAAATGGTATAATGTAACCAAATTAAAATGTAATGTTTGAAATTTTTCAAAACTGTATACGGATCAAGACAAACATAAGCTAATAAGAAAGCACCCACAAATGGACCTCAAATGGAACAAGACTATGAAAATCATTTTCACGGTGGTTGGACGTCATGAATGTGTAAGTACGTCTGTGATGACATTTTGTCTGAAGCGGTGAACTTGAATCCTCATGCATATTTTACCCATTATCGGCGGGGAGGTGTTCTCGTTCTATAAATAATTTGACTAAATTTTCTCTTTCCGATCTATAACAACATCATGTCAGAATGGCACTCCTCAAATATTTCAGTTACAAAAGTAGTCGAGAAATGCAATGAGTAAATCAAACTGAACATTTGACGGGGTAAGTTATACGGCAACGTTAAAGGCAACGTAATTGATGTAATAGCAACAAGTTAAATACGCATAATAACATAACAATTCAAGTACAATGACATAACAACCAACAAGGATGATCACGGTGATGACGATGATGACGGTGATGATGATGATGGTGATGATGTTGATGATGATGATGATAGTGGTGGTGGTGATGATGATGATGATGATGATCACGATGATGATGGTGGTGATGATAATGATCACGATGATGGTGATGATGATGATGATCTTCATGATGATGATTACGATGATGATGATAGTAAAAACAAAAATGATGATAACAATGATCATACTGATAATAATGAAAACAAAATAATAATAATAGTAATAATATCAACAACATCATCACCAGAAATAACAACAAACATAATGATAATGAAATGGAAAATTATGATATAGTTGTAAGAAACACACACACAAAGAAAAGCCGACTATTGACTTGTCGTATAGTCCGGTAAGTCCAAACATTCCATCCATCCAGAAAATAACCATTCATGCCAATAAAGTAGTCACTTTAAAAGCAAACAATGAAATAGGGGTTAGGGGATGGGCAAATTTACACTTTAAAATCCGCAGGTTGCTAAATATTTTTCCAGTTGAAAGGGATTTTGAGGTATTTCGAGTACCTCTTGAAGGAAAACAAAGATGAAGTCACGACTGGTCAGCTCAGATGGTGTGAATCGTGGCTAAACACTGACCAACAGTGGTAAATGAAGGCTTTTAACCCTCTTTAAAAAGGAGTTGTATTTCGCTCCAGCAAAACTCATCGACCGTACATAAAGTTGGGTTTTAGAAACGCAGTGTGGCATTACCGTACCTAAAATGATGGATTTTGATGACCCTTTTACTTTTTATTTTGTTTCAGGGGGAGGGCCAGCGACTTGCTTGTTACAAAATTTATTGTGTGGTAGATATACATGGTATACGATCGATTCAATTAGATTCAATAATTCAATATAGGTGTTATTTTACATGTGGAAAAGATACAAGGAAAAGAACAGAATTATATCCAAGTGTATGGCCATTAGACGATGTTAACTCATTACAAGAGGTTCTCAGAGGGGGGGGGGGCTTCAATTACATTTTGTCAGACGTACGTACGAATAAGAGGCAAAACCCTTTCCTTTGGTCGAGGATATTATACGAGAATACTTCTCAAAGACAGGATTGAATGAGGTGTATCGAAAGAACTCAGGGGGGGGGGGGTTGTCGGCCAAAGTTATCAAAAACTAAATTCAGGCTAAATTTCAAATCAAAATGTCAAGTAAAGTGAATAATGCCAAGAACAGAAGTGATACCGAGTTCCCCGTATTACATACGATCTTATATAACATCTTGATGGTTAAAATTTATGCTGTATTTTTTTAAATGACTATACAAATACACATAGCACGAAGCTCACTTACAAATTAATCTCCAATAATCCACATCTGATATTAACTCCAATGTGCATCAGTAATTCACCACATTCCAGCAACCTCCCGCGGCATTCCAGCATGAATATAATCCAATATAATATGTATTCGGTAATATGCCATCAGTTTGAAGACTCTAAAATAGCAGGTCGTCCGGCCTTTCCGTCTTTTTATCTTGCAGTGCGATATTATCTTATATCCATCTGGCGGAGGGGGTGATGGTATGAATAGACACCGGCGAGATGATGCGCGAGCGATTAGTTCATCGTTATGCGAAAGGTTTCACGCAGCGTCGCACATTTTGAGGTGGGGTGAGCAGTCGCTAACGAGGCAAAGTGACAAAATGAGAAAAGAAGGGGGAAAGAGTGTGTGTGTGAGAGAGAAGAGCAAGGGAAGAGAGAGGTAGAGAGAGTTGGAATTCTATGGAATTATGTAGAAAAGGAGAGAGAAAGGGCATTTGACGATGAAAGAGGTGATGATAGAAGGGAGAGAGAGAGAGAATTCGAATTAGGTAGACAAGAAGAAAGTAAGAGCAGTTGGAAAGTGATGAAAAATGGAACCCAACTAATGGAAGAAAAAAGTATATTATAGAAATAGGAAAATGATTAAGTACACAGAAGGGGATGGCGGAAATGTCTGGACGCAAATTGTGAAATCTCACATTCAGATATTGAAAAAAGACTTCTTATGAAAATTTTAGAAAAATAATTAGATCATTGAAAAAAATGAACGAAAATATTGAGTTACAAATAGGGAAGAATCAAACCCAAACATACAAAATATTTCCATGAACGAAATTTTAAGCAGGAGAGAAAAATACACACACTACGGAAATTGATTTATTTGCAATCAAATGACCTTGCCAAAAGGATACAATCTGAGCAAGTTCTTGATCTCCTTCTCTCTTCCCCCCTCTCAAGGGGTCCTTCTCAAGCAAACACAGTTTGTATATAGAAGCAATCTTGTTAGCGCCGACGGGTTAAAGGTCAGTTCCCACAATCATAAATCCACGCAGACCACATGCACAGACGGTGAAATAAGTTAGTATACCGCTGGGTACACAGGGAGAGTACATGAAGTAGTGGTTTTTCGCGGCAGTGGGGACACTTACGATCGAAAGTGCAAATCTTGTGAAGATGTGAAGTCACTAGGGAAACTATAGAATGCCGAGATTCCAAGCGACATATGATGACATTACTATGTGAACTTTCTATTGGACGGCGATTTCGGGATTATTTTTGGAAAGAAGTCAAGCTGCCGATCTTTCGGTTTCTGTGGGTTCTCACTGCATGACTATATCAATGTTAATATCTCGCACAACCAATTATATTTTTTCGAGATATCTGTTGCATTCCGAAGAAAGATAATATTCCGGGTTTGTATCCATCTTTTCTTCAAAATTTTATCCGATTTCTTTGCTTCAATTTGACGGGGAGCTGTGTCCGATCTTAACATGCGCGCCTTCAAGTCCGCTTCAAAGTCAAATATGATGTTAATTCATATGTATAATGATCGATTCACAAGGCACATATCATACAGCTAGATCTACTAATGAGAAATCCATTAATGCATTCTGTGGATTGGATTATGACCCGATGGATGTAGCATCAGTGTCACCTTCAATCGTATTTCATTAACGATCATGTAAAGAAATCAGGGCCGGAGTAAATGGTGCGTGCAACAAGGCGACGTGATATCACTGGTGCTACTTTGATGGTATTTGTGGTGTCACATAACATCATTTGGCTCCTTCGGTGTTGATATGTTGGTATGTTCACTTGACATAGATACTTATAAAATGCTTTGTAAATCTTAATGTCGAAGGAATGATTCTCGTAAGGAATATTTTATGTTCGGTGTTCGCGTGAATTTTCTCCCGGTTCTGTGTGTAATTCGTTTATCTTCGTGATGACGATTATTAGAGGCTTAATGAAGATGCCGAAGTGTTTATTTTCTTAGAAAGTTATGATTGCAGAATGGAATGTTCACCCTTTATATTTTATTTATCTTTCACTCTTCTCGTCCCCCTTTCCCTATCTCTATATACCTACTTCTTTTCCCCTCAATCGCATATCCTATTTTATATTCCTGTCTACTTGTAAACGCTCTAAATAGACCATGATGACGTAAATTAATAGAAATCAAACTGGAAAAAATGATATATAAAACAATTTTCTGTTTCACATTCATCCCAACCCTCCATGCCGTATCAGATCGGGAGTGGGGTGTCGTACTTAATCTATCCCTCCCCCATTGTCCCCTCCATTGCCTACCTTTATTTAGTCTGTCAATCTGTCTATTAAAATTTCGTCCAATGATCAAATTGTCTAATTACAAAGCTCGTCTATGGCAAATTCGTCTCTAACCCCTTTGCCTAATACCCATTTCCTTTTCATTCACTTCGCCCAATAAACGCTTAGTCCAACCAAATAGTTTATGAACTAAATGACTATTAGACTAAATGGTTATTAGACGAAACGGTGAGCAGACGAAATGGCAATAATGCCCTGTGAATAGTGGATTAACCGAAGGTAGACCGAATGATAGTAGAGGGGTTGGTAATTGGACGAATTGGCATTAGACCAATTGAAAATAAACCTTGACTACACCCTTTAACCAATATTGGATTAACCCTCCATGCACATCCTGGGTGCCAATCACCCAGTAATGGGAGACTAATTATTGTCTGCTTAATTACACGCAAAGACGGTGTTCTTAAGGGCGTTCAATGAACCAGAAACCAAAGATAATAACGTACGCAGATGGAAACATGCTTAATTGACTCCGAAATTAGATGGATAAATATGTTTTGAAAATAGATATTTCTGTCTGATTCTTTTGTCTTTCGTTTATGTTTTTTTTTAAATGTCAAACACGACATGATGTATGGCTTCCTCTTTGTGAATCTTGCGGCATAAAACAATACGGAAATAAAAATGTTGGATGGTGATTTACAAAATACAACTGGGTCGTTGACGGTTACAAGCTAACCACCTAACATGCCTAAAGAACTGGTGCGTTTCTGGAGGACAGTCTAGGCCAACACATACAAACTTTCAGAAGATTTGGATCGGGGAAGTAAATCATTAGAAACAAAATGTGATTAAGGATAAGAAAGTTATGGTATTTCAAATAAAGAAATGCTTATGATCAACCCATTTTCTTGACTATTTTACAATATTATATATTATACTATATTACAATATAATAAATGAATAAAATTATATACAGATGTTTCATTTAAATTTCCGTTGATCATTATCATAACACGGCATGGTGAGGTCCCCGTTTAACTAAAGCAGCAAACCAAGCCCTGTCCATCCAGAAATAGAAGAATACAAACAAAAGAAATTCAGGTTCAAATCTAAATGTAACCGGGGGAGCATATCACGCCGCTAAAACCAGATGTTCGTCCGGACAAAAAGACGTTGGTGACAATGATCCTAATTAGTGAAGGCTATATCCTGTTTTACAGAGCTAAAATACTTTTTTTTAGAGGGGATTGAGTCCACCCCAACGAATGATATCAAACTCCTTTTAGCTAAAGCCGGGGTAATAATATTAATAGCAGGACTTAGAGAACAGTTTTCGAAACTGATATGGCTACCCTGAATAAATATAATAATAATAATAATAATAACAATTAGACTTATATCGCGCCAAATCCACTCTGTAGAGTGCTCAAGGCGCTTTTTAGGAAATTATAAAAGAAATTAAAAAGAATTGAACAGAAATGTTTTGAGGTAATTTTTGAAAGTTTCAGAAGTCAAGCACTGTTTGATGTTATGAGGGAGGCTATTCCATAGCTTCGAGGATGAGTAAACAAATTATCTTTCACCCCAGGTTTTGGAAACTTTGGGGGTAACAGGAGAATTGGAAAGGGAGGAAGGTAAGGATCTTGAAGGGGTATAACTTTTGATCAGTGAAATAAGGTACTGGGGAGATGAGCCATGAACACAATGGTAAGTTAACATCAAAATCTTGAACATAATACGCTGTTTTACAGGGAGCCAATGTAAGGATCTTAAATAAGGGTAATGTGAGTGCGCCTGGTGGAAAGAGAAATGATGCGAGCGTTTACATGCCATTACATTATTACTATCATTGTTATTGATCGTTATCATCATCACCATGATCATCATAGAAACTGCATCATTAAAAGGTGTTGTCTGCCGGTCATTGAGTAGCAGTGAACATCGTTTTCAATTAGGGCAACGCCCTTTTCTAAAATTGGCGCCATTTTCCATCCCACGTTCGTTTCCCTCTGGGGAGAACTGTTCACATTTTGAAAAAAAGGTCATATCCCCGAGTCATTGGTAAACACTTGCCCAGTCTACAAAATCAAATAACACAATCTGCACTTTCGAGTTAACTAGATATCTACGTTTCACTGTATAGCTGCTTCTTTTCACCCGGAGGCATGTTGTATAAGAATGACAGACAACGCTTAACATGCTTAATAGCATGTTTAAGTGAATATTTCAAAATTTGAAGATTCGATCATGACCAAACACAGGAAAGAATCATCTGAAATAACAAACTGTGAAAAAATAAAGTAACAGGATATACACTAACAGTAAAAATGCTGATGATGATTATGATAATAATAGCAATATTGATGATAATAATAATAATAATAATAGTAAAAATGGTATTAATGATAATAATAACAATCAATACCAATAACAAATAATAAATTACTGCAACAGCTTAAATGTAAATAATGATGAAAAATATTTATATGATATGATAATTAATGAAAATAATAAAGTATTCATGAATATTACGGCAGGACTTCAATGCGCTTTATACACAAAAATAATTTTAAAAAATCAAGATATGTATTTATGCACTAAATAATCACACGAGAAAACTGAGACCAAGTAAAACAGACGTTTCCTTGCTCATCCCTTGTTCTTCCCATATTTTCATGCTTTGGGTCTAAATGTCTATTCCTTATCTCATAATCGTCACTAATTCAAGTTTTTTTTTTTTTTTTTTTTTTTTTTTGGGGGGGGGTGAACACCTATGGCAATTCAAGTACAAATAAGAGGAACATTATTCCGCTCTCGGCATCTTAAATAATACAATTAGGGCAGAAAACCATACGCCATCACACAACTTCCCGAATCTTGTTTACGGAAATGTGACTGCTTAATCAACATGCAAGGTTTATGAGCTGCGCCGAGTGCTTAATGCTAATAAGAATCTCTCTTGGGCACGCTCGCTGATTAAAAGGATGGTCCCTCTTTAAGAGCAAAAAAGTGGGTAATTAAGGGTCAGTTTTATGATCAATTTAAATATCGTCTGTCTCTTGGGAAAGCCGGGGTATCACCAAATAATTCACAATGGAATGCTTGGACGATGCGTCATACAACGAACATCGAACTCCATGAGATAATGTCGTCTGCTGTCTGTTTATGCCTGCGCGGATGGCGGGAAAACATGGAATTTCTTTTCCTACACATGATCGGGTCGATACTTTATTTTCTATATTACTCTAAATTCCCATGAGTCATGCCTGGCGAATTACTCTTAATTTTTCTGGGGCTGCTGCGGGAGTGAAATATTATGGAAGGCAAACAGGATTAGCAATGTGGGTATTGCATTATAGGTCAAGATGATAAAATGGAAGGAGTTAAAATGCTAAAGGAAATGAGAAACGGTCTGATGACATCTTTAATTAATTACAAAATTTTAACAAATTGCCACCGTATTCAAGAAGGGTGAAAGATTCTTCATCAATTTTAATCCAATTTCAGATTAGATTTTTTTTGTCATCTTTGGCATGTTTGGCGTCATCGTGGTCTATTGAAACAAATTTTCTCAGCCCCCCTTTTTTAGATAGAGTTTAAAATACTGCTATAGACAATGCATTATAATGTATTTCGTTTAGAGCGATTCATTTGCGATTTGAGGGAGAGTAGTATAAAAAAATAAATACTATGAGATAACACAGTGAAAGCAAATGAAACCATAAGAAACAACCAATATTCTTTTGCATTATACATGTATGAGTTATGCTTTTACATGCATGAAGATATTATAGTGTTCCTTTGTATACATTTGCTATATAATCATAAAAGTCAGGAATGACATTAATGATATGTATTAGAAAATGGCGTCAAAACAAGCAAATCGATGTGCCATTGATATATCGATATCGTGGTCTGTACTTAGGATCTCATTTCTGAAAGGAAAAAAGAAGGCGTCAGCTGGAAGTCAGCTCTTTTTTTAGTCAAAATGACTCGTTTTCGAGTTACTTTGATTCATAATTTTGCAGGTAATGCCAACCACATCATCCCGAGTCGACTTTCATCCGGAATCTAAGTCATATTACCTCGGAGTCAAATTTGACTCGGCATCAATGAAGCTTCACTTTACATTTCAAAGATTTGAAATAAATCCTGATAGGCAGTAGATAGTGACCAGCAAAATATTGGATTCATTTTAAATCCTAAGGATTAATTTTTAAATCTCAAAACAGTAACAAGATTAAATTTTAATCTTTTAGCTTGAATTCTAAATCCACAAGGAGAAGGGTTGAATATATACAATGTTTGTCTGGTCACTATTCACTGCGTATCTGGATTTATTTTTAAATCCATGATATTTAAGTTAGAGTGTTTTTCAATCCCAGACAAGAACCCGTTGGTACCTCTGCAGATTTACATATATTCATGCTCTTAAATGCATCACATCATGGAACAGAGGATAAGTGCTCGAAGGGGATATATCAACTCCAAAGATCAGGAACATTATCATTATGCACGAGGGACCAAGTTTAAAGCTGAAAAGAAGGCATGGAAGGAAGTAATGAGAAAAGGCATATGGAGAGAATGAGATGAGAAAAAGGGAAGAGGGGTAGAGTCAGAAAAAACGATGGATAGAAAGAAAGAAAGAGAAAGAAAGAAAGAAAGAAAGAGAAAGAGAAAGAAAATTGATAATTAAATGCACCATGACATCATCAGATATAGAGGCAAGATGAGAAAACTAAAACACTGAACATGCTGTAGGGAGAGAGACGGATATATAGACAGACACATAAGCAGATATAGACAGAGAGAAAGAGATTAAGACAAAGAAAGAAAGAGCGAAAACTTTACAAGGTGGAAGAGGGAGGGAGAGATAAAGAGAAAATATAAAAAAGAGAGTGATTTAAAAAGATAATATGTTTGAGAGAAAATTCAAGGGTGTTGGCTTTGGTAGAGGCAGATAGTGAAGGGTATATAATGGGAGAAAAATTACTCAAGAAAGAAGTCACGATTACAGAACTGGCGTCGACGGCTGATATGATCATCCACGTTGAGGCCTGAGTTTTAAGAGAAATAACGTTGTTACCATTGGTTACCATGAGTATCGACGTCGTGGCATTATATCTTCATTATTTAATAGCAATCATTATTATTTCGCCATTTCTTCCCTTAGTGCTACAGAAGAATTCATATTCGAGAGACAACCTGAACTTCAGTCGATTAACATAATATCCCCCTAGACAGATTGGCAAACAGACAAATTCTGTAGTCTCCTCTCATAGAAACTATTATCTCGTTTTCCAACAATTCCATTAAGTCTTGCCTTAAGCCTAACTCTGCAAATATCAGGCTGATATGCCACTGCAGTAAAAAAAATGCATAGAAACAAAACACTCTCTTCAGACGTCCATAGTCGTCGTAGTCTTTTAATCCGGTCCTGATTTATGTGAGAAGAGTGAAAGGGGTTTGAGTCTGCAAACTAGTCTAAACTTGAGTGGGCGAGGAGCGACGAAGGACGTGAAGATTGAAATAGTGCGTAACCAAGGTGGGAGGGGGGTGAAGGAAGAAAGAAAAGGGTGTAAATAGGAGGGCCCTTAGGTTACATGAAGCAGATCTATGGTGTATGTCGAAGGGAAATCATTTGCAAATTATTGAAGATGATATCAATTGCTTACTCGCAACTTTGCAAATCTATCATATTTTCTGTCTCTAAAAGTGCCAATCTACTATCCACCATGTCCGCGGTGGATTTAGGAGGTTTTTGGTCATTCAAGATGGGACCAAGTGACCCTCTACAATAGAGTATTATACAAATGTGATTTTTCTTCCTAGGAGGGTAGCTCCCAGCCCCCTCACAGGATCGCCACCCATGCAAACTTTACAATTAAGCTTAATAGCTAAACAATTGAATGGTTTGGGGGGACAAATTATTGGATTCAAAATTGTCATACAAAAAGATGAACCTTTAATACACATTTACGCACAGATCATAAACAAAAAGAAAGAAAAACGCAACGGAGGGGGAAAATTAACGTTGAATTGCAAAAGAGGAACGGAGGAACAGAACGTTAACTTTATCTGAACATAAAATTAAACCCTTTATTTAAAGATCATCGAACCCATATAAAAGTACAACTGGAACACGAGAAAACAAAGCGACCAAGACACATGCGATGTAGATAAACACAGAAACGAAAAAAAAATAAACATGGGCCTTCAGAATGGAGAAGAATTTGGAAGACAAAGACTGCGGGGGGTGGGGGGAACAAGAGAGAGAGAGAGAACGAGACAGCCGTCATGATAATTTATAGATAAGACTACATCCATAGAATTCGATATACCAATATCAACCACGTGTGTGCACGCTCACGGCAAGAGCAGCTCTACAAGATCAACATTAAACGGTGAAGTCTTCCATCCGTCCCGTTTCGCATTGTGTACAATCATCGATCTTCAGTAGATGTCAACATATAGTCGCGTCATTGGAGACTCCTTCCATGCTTATTCGAAGAATGTCTCAGTCTTGCACTAATTCACAAGTTTGTGAATATCATTATGATAAGGAATGCATTCGCCAGAAAAATTGTGCAATTTACGTGATTATACATTATAATATTTCAATAAGAATTCTTCATAAATCGCACCTTTAAGCATTAAACTTACGTGATATTTCACAAAACACAGCTAGAGTTATTGCGAGTTTATAAAGGCTTATCAAAGTACCAATATTGATAATACAAATTACTGCATTTTGTAGTATTTCCTAAAAATGAACACATACATTGCAAAAAAATGTATCAAATTCCATGGGAATAGTATTCTGGAGTAAGCATCCTGCCTATTTTACTACTGGTGTCAGTAATGCTTAAAGAGCTAAATTAGTTTGGGCAATGTACTGTGTGAGGGCATGCAGTTATTATGCTTCCACTATAGATTTTTTTTATCCATATTACCCCCTTTCAAGCTGATGACAGTTTGTGCTTGCATGAGGATATTCCTACAGGACAACAAAATGGTTGCTATGCCATGCCAATAATGATCTTTACCCTTTGATATTTTATTGTTTTAGACGGGTTCTGAACATGTCAAACAGGCGCGACTGTGAAGTACACACTAATTACTTTACACTCTTCCGGTGCTTACACGGTGTACCGGTCTTTCCCTTTTTAAAAACTCTGAATATACATATATACATATATATACATAAGGCTTATCGATTAGATATATTTTGCCCCGGCGCATACATGGAGTGAAATAAAGGCCATAATCTATGCTATGTCAATTTACAGATATTCCCTCCATTTATCGAATCTTGACAAGCCAACATTTAACATTCATATCCGATTACCTGCGCTTAAGTTGAATAATGGTTGTATTGCCATCTGCTTGAGGTAAAGTACAAACAAAACGCCAGAGATAGCAGGTGTTAGCTCGTCCATATTCATTAGAACATTAAAGATACTATAGTAGTTGTGGAAACATTTTGACAGAAAATTCGATATAAAAAAAGATCATTTGAACTTGTGCTCTGTCACGTCTTATAAACAAAAAAAGGGTTTGACAATGAAACTAGTCTTGACAATCTGTCCAAATTTATTTGCCGTATCCTCATACACCACATTATAGAGAAGAGCCTTCTAGCTTGCACGGAAATTATAACTCATGTCTTATAATACGATTCAAATGGAATTTGGTAAATATAATTGTTTTATAGCTTATATGTAGTAACAATCAACAGCTTTATTTGCCTTTTTTTTTGCTTTTTGTGGTTATTTAGTTGTTTTTGTTGATGTAAGTACAAAGTAGAATATAAATAACATAAAATGACATAAACAGTTTCATCTATGCTCCAAATACAATAAATAATAAAATGATTACTATTTATTAGCTCTTAATTCATTCATGAATTTCTAAGATAATAAGATAATATCAACGACAAATTCACGGATTTCCTTTATACACACAATGTCATCAGAGTGCATACAATAATTGTACTTGGCAATTGCAAGTTCATGATTCACTCCTATAGTCTCCCTGTAATTTTTTATTTGCATATTTAGATGACTATGTGACGACAATATAGAATTATTGTCCTGTCAATTAAAAGGAGATAGAAAGTTAATAGCGGTCATTCACTCCATCAGTGACTGTTTCGCCTGCAGGGGTAACAGATAAATTAATGTTCTAGCCACATCAGCTATATGGACATCGATTGGTGTCTCGCGTTTCAAATTTTAGCAAAGAGAGGGAGAGAGAAAAAAAGATGCCTACCGCATCTTCTCCTCCATTTTTCATTTTTCTCCCAGTCATGTTCAGAGAAACTGAAATTCATAATTTAGAGGCATATAAGTACAAACATATGGAGATTGCAATTACGTGAAAAGAATACGTTTGGTTTAAAGGGAGTGGTCGCGTCAGGGGAATTATTAAGATATATGGTTCAATATATTCTGGCGCGGCCTAATATGTAAAAATGATAAATTTGCGTAACACCATTAATTTTGTTTATGTTATTTAATTTCATATCTGTTTTCTTTACACAATTTCAGTTTCATGTATATCAAATAATAGCAAGTCGGCTATAGCCATAAACGAGCAATAACGCTGGCATGATGGGCGTCCATTGATAACAGGCCTATAATTGGGAATTTTCATTAATATCATCAAACTTTATATTAACCTAATTACACCCACCCATGCAGTTATGAATATCAAAGGGACGGAAAGACTTATACCTAAGTCCACAATTACTTTTGGAGTTCCAAAGGGAGGGCTATTAGGACCTCGACCCTGCCCACGTCAACATGATCAATATGAACATCAATTAACTGTGTTTATTGTTTGGGAAATAATTAGATATATAGAGAAAAAGAGAGATGAAAAACAAATGTTTTCTTTTAAAAAAGCAACAAAGAAACAGTCGCAACATGAAAATAATCATTTAAATAAAACAATGATATTTGACATCAAATTAACAATAAAAAAATTTCCCGTTTTCATATCATTAATCACTGTTCAGAAGGAATATACACACAGTTGTAAGTAATTAGCTTTGACTACTAATATAAAAATAATGAACAAAACATGCCAAGAGCTTTTCATCCCTTAAGATGACACGGATATGCCTTTAATATTTGATACAAGGAGCCCATCACCGAGACCCCATTAAGCGACAGACTCTACTCATGTATCTGTAATTGAGGTATATCCATAATTTGAGACGTCTGTTTTTTTTTCCTTTTGGCAAAGTAATGCATCCTATATGCATAATTCATATCAAGCCTTGTATATAGAGATGAGATATGGTCCTTGGACGTGTTGATTTGTATAGGGACAATTGATATTGCACGGCCATGAAACACGAAAATGTTAATGTATGTTATTTTGTGCACGAGTTCAGTATATAATTCCAATGACGGACTGCTGATTACATACCAGGGAAGTGCCGACCAATGCCAAGAGTATACGTTTCGAAGAGTTGTGATTGAGATTTTTTTTATTGATTTAAATCAGGAGGGGGGGGGGGGGGGCGAAACAAAACAACAACAAATGATATCACATTGAACTTGACTGAATTTCTCGAGGAATATTCCCTGATTTTCTTCTTTTGCATCTGGAGTACACTCTCTTACAATAACAAATATGATTTAGTCAGGAGGTAAGGACTCTCATTAGCCTAGGAGCGGAAATACATAACGTGAGTGGCTCATTACACCACTGTAGATATTTATTTTTTCTTTGTTTTAAAACAATGCCCTTTTCGAAAGAAAATGTGCCCTTTTTCCCCTGTGCTCCCCCCACACTTTTAACTTCGCTCAATCGCCCCTGTAATAGCGTGTATGATTTAAATGGACAGTCATGACAAGAGGTGCGAGTGGGCAGTATTACCCTTAATAAAGAATCACATGCATATCGGTGCCATTATAGTTTTTCGGCGCACTTAAGATTTACTCTCTATATATGGACTTATCATTTCCGTTTGATTTGAGAGGATTCTCGCTTGATCTATTTGCAGCCCCCCCCCCCCTTTAAAAGCAAAAATAAAAAATAAAGGAAGGGGGAAATTATGAAAAAAATTATTTCCGTAACACACTGAGTCATCGACCCTTCACAACTGGGAAGAATTATGTGGCGTAAAGTTCGCGGTTGCACATTGAGTAATGATGGTGATAAAATTGAAACAAAGAACCCGAAACACCATTTAGAGTCAAGAGAGAAAATGAATGGGCGACAGACATTACATATCTCATAACTTGAGATGTGTCTGTGTGTAGAACCGTAAACTATACCATCTGTTCATTTGAGAACAGTCTCTAAGCATTGCCCATTGGGGAAAAGAAAGAGTCGCCACTCGCAGTGTATAATAAGAAGATCCGTCAGATAGTAATTAGAGAGATGACACCCATGCAGCGCGGGTGGCTTGTGCGCAGACAGTGTCGTGTTTAAAGCATGTATCTTTCATGCATCGAATATACAAAACGGAAGTGATGGTTGAGGAGACACGGTTTCCATTTCTCATGAATTTATAAATTATTGGTGTGTAAAGTGATTGATAATATACAGTGTGGTTACGAATAAAATGAATGCATTAGTCGTGTTGTTAGTTGGGTAAAATGTGTCGGGGTTTGAACACGAGGAAATTCAAATGAAAACTTTGAAGAACGTCACAACTTATTTTACATTTTCAAAATTTTTAGAACACTGTGACCAAGTAAAATTTAAGGACAACATTTTATTAAGAAAATGTAAAAGAAAAAGTTCAGGAAATGAGAAGATGACGCGGTGGCCAGCTAAAAGACTGTTTTGCGAAGAAGCAAACAGCAATGGAGTAACACACTGAGTTGACTTTCAATATTTCAACATAAAAGCAGCCGCGACGAGCCGCCTATTATGACTCGTGTTTCCTTTCGAGAGTGAGACGAGATTACAAATCACGCGGGAATTCCCCGCCAAAAATGAATTACCGTACCAGCTATAGCAGACGATTGAAGCAAGAAGTTAACCATACCACGTGACGAACGGCTATCGATAGTATAGTCTCAGCTTCGTCAGCGGTAGATATCAAGTAATGAGATCAATGAATAAGCTAGGGCCCTATTTTCACAATAACTTCTCAATGGTAAATAACAAGAACAAGTGTTATACGCTCTACTATGATTTAAACTGCTGGTTGTGAGGAAATGGAATTCTTGAAATTGTTCTCGCTCACAATTTTCATTATTCTGCAAAAGGGTTGTCACGACTTCAAATTGTATAGGTTTTATTTTTTTCTTATTTTTTGTTGTTCTGTTTTAAATTTTTCGATGATCGATAAGAGAAGAAAAAATACAAGTGTTAGTGTTATGTACTTTATAAGTTATCAGTGTATCTACAATACTATTAATTTGCTATATGTATTCAAGTATGCGGATTATTGAGAAAAAAACACAGAATGCAAGAAAAATGCAAGGAAACGAAACAATAGATCAAAATAATCATAACATATAGACCAAACATTCATGCTCGACATGATCGACTTAAAGTTTGTAAGTAATCACCCTTCGAAATTAATATGGTATATAGTCATGATAATTATAAATTTCAACCATGTTAATGAAGATCCGCATCCCTGTCATTTGATCTATTCAATTTTCAGACCATCTGCTTTTTTTCTTTTCTTCCTATTTCTTTGGAAGAGTATCCTTTTCATTACCAAACGATCGAAAGAGGAATAACAAGCATTATGAAACTGAAACACCCGCACCAATTAATATGTTAATAAAATTATCTTCATTCAATTCATATTTCGTCACCTTTTCCTGCATGCGAAATCCCACTTTTCACATAAAACTAATGAACAATAATCTCGCTCTACTTCAAATTTTTAGCCATTGGCTCAATGGTACGATGATTTACATTACCATCTTAATACAACGGAGAATTGTTCATACTCTCTAATTTCATTTACAATGTGAATTTGTTCTTTAAAACTTTTTACAAATTTAGAAATTTCCCGCTCATTTCAGCAAAAGATTACTCATGCATCGACAGCTTTAAATTCATACCGCCGCGGTGCATCAGTCCGCCATTTGGCATGGTAACAAAGGAATTATCTCCGAAACCAAAACGGTGATGAAAATCATTTTCTGGTAATATCCACTTTTCTTCACCTTCCATTATATCCCTTCTGCTTATATCGCAGATGGTATGTGGGGCATGGTGTCACGTCATGTATTTCTTCTCATGCGCACTTAAAATATCAGCACAAAATCCGCTCCTCGATCATCGACCATTAAAGGGTGACATTATAAAAATGTGTATTACCCCAATTGTGATGTCAAGCACATTTTTTGATATCAAATTATATACCCTATATATATAAATATATATATATATATACTGAAAAATGAAAAAGAAGTTTTAAATGAAATCAGATAATTTTATACCCACGTATAATACCCTCTAATTTCTCAATAAGTTTTCATATCGATTAACGGGAAAAATCTCTCTAAAACGCATAGAATAAAAACTCTCAATTTAGATTTCCTTACTTTCTTTTCTTATTTTGTACTTGGAATGATTATTTCGAAATTACTGTGATCTTCGAATGTATAACATAATTTTACCAGTAGGAATGGAATTAATGATTAAGAGCATAGACTCTAAAAATATTTGGTAAAATGCTCCATGAGGATATGTGTCCAACCATCATTGGCCATTTCTCTTGGCCATTTTTATTTATCCATTGTAATGAAGATTTTACCCACTCTAAAGTGATTGCTGCTTAATTTTTAACCTTACTGGACAATGTGCTTCCCGCATTGGGTAAAATACTGCCCAAAATAATTTTTGGACTCATAACTACACATAATTACCCTCGTGGTGGTAAATATATAATTATATATATATATATATATATATATATTTTTTTTACAGTGTAGATGACGTAGGCTAAATAGCATTTAAACCTTTCTCATTTTAAACCAATTTTTCTTTGTCAAATTCTGAATTGGAAACACATCTATTTTGTGTATAAATGAAAAACAAACCACAGCATTTGTATTTTGACCTGAAATACTGAAATGGACAGCAAAATACACCTTCATTTCAGCAATTTTTAGAGTATTTCTGTTTGGCATCCTTTAACTTTCATTCCGAAGTGCTATGTATAGCGGAATAGATCTGTTGTCATTGTCGGGAACCCTAATGAGCGATGACGTTTGCCTAAATGTGGTCGTTCCGTCGATTACCAAATCATTCATCATTTGTGATCGGTGACGATCGCTCCTCGCTAACTAATTTTGATTGGTCGAGAAAGGCGCGAGTTTTTTTTTTAAGACACAACCCGAGACGATGCTTGTGTGTGCGTGCGATCGTGCGGTAGTGCGAGTGAGTTGTTAGCGCCCGACCTCCTGATCTGAAATCGACCATTATTATTTGATAAAAATATCTCTCCAGACAGACCCTTTTAAACTGCGATTGCTTAAAAGAATTTTACTTAGTAAGATATAATCAGTAAAAATCAATTTGCAAAGACATTTCTTTTTAAGAGGATATATTATCCCTACGACGGCATAACTCACAATATGAATCTCGACTATATTACAACTAATCATCAGAGTTATTCTTTACAACATTAAATAAGTCCATCACATACCAAGGACGGTAGCTGGTAGACAATTAAGTTACTTATAATGAAAATGCATGACATGTGTCAGATGTGTTTGTTTGAAAGCGCACATCTGCGTTCTTCTTCCACAAAGAAGGACTATCAGCAATGATCAGTAAAGAACCTTGACTCTATAAGTTTCATAATTGTTTTAAACATGTCGAACATGAATGTTATTTAACAATTCGATTATGAGTCGAACGGTATCGTTTAAACTTGATTAAAAGACTAACATATTGGCCTCAGCTGTATAAAGCTGTGACCAGGGCATCTGGTGAACGGCAGACGACAGCTATCGATACACAATTACAACCATCATGGATATAGGCATAAAGGGGAGAAAGGGGAGAATGCTCCTAACCTGGGGACGGAGGGGAGGGAGGGGGGGGTGGGAGGTGGAACAACATTTTTATCTTTTTTTCTCTCTGATCATGTCATATATTTTGTTAATATTTCATTTTGTAATTGCTGAAACGCATTAGTATATTAATTTCTAGTATTTTTTAAGTTTGATGTATGAGTTGTATAATTATATTGTAATGGATTTATTGTATAATTTATAATTATGTTTCAAATAGTTTGTACAAATTGTTTATAGAATCTGATTATGTATGTTGATTTGAGAGAATATAATAAAACATCCTTAAAAAAAAAAAAAAAACTTAATGAGGCACTCAGTATCGATCGGCAGAAAACAAGAACCCATGTTGGCGACTCCGGAAAATAAACGTTTTAATACTATCACAATACCAACAATGATGCCAACAATAAAGGCTTTTCGTGCACAAAACTTAAAATAGATAATGGATTAATTGAAGAAGTCTTGTTGGAATTAGGTGTGATCGATTCTTCTTTCATAGGAAAAATAACCTCGGGACATATCTTAGTTTGAAGGACGAAAAGTGCAAGTCATTAATGAAAAGAACTGCCTGAGCCAAAGTTAACACCATCTACATGGTATAGCAAAGTACAGCCGGAAGAGCTTTCTTAGATTATACGATATTGGAAAGGATCAGGTGGAAAAGGTAACTTACCCTATAAAAACGGACAAACAAAAATGTTAAATAAAGGAAGAAATACTGTTAGGATTTGTGATTGTTTTGCACTAAAACTTGAAAAAAATGTTATAAAATGTAGATTGCGCTTATGTTGACATTTACTCAATACATTATAAGATTTTTTTTCAAGAAGAATACAATCCCAAGAGATAGAGTGTCCACAGGGGAAAATATGAATATTAGAAGAAAACTGACTAAAGAGATGACTTTTGATGGTGAAAATTTTCACGAATGTCAACTTTAATACCATACCTGCAACGCGAATAATGTTTACATAGTCTTTGATAAGACAATCTACGCCCCCCCAAAAAAAATCAACCTCGCTTTATTTTTTTAACTTCTTGATCGTTCTTTTTTAGGACACCGTACATCCCCGTTCAATCCGCAGGGCTGACGCCACTGCTTCATGAATTAAGATGTACAGCCAACACCTTTATAGACCCATTATAAATCTTATTATAATGTTAACCGAGCAGGTCTGTAAATCGTTTTAGACTTTATCGATCCTATGGGAAAATGTTTCGAAAGAAATGAACACCAAATACTTTCTACCGGTTGTCAACCATTGTTACTCGAAGCCATTACATTTTTACATGAATGAACAAGGTTCACGTCTTCAGATTAGGGTAATTTGTTGGAGGGACAAGGCTGGCCGTAATCAATAAGCCATTACTATCAAAGAAGAAAACTGAAGCTACCGCCTAACGTGTAGGTGTATCAATGATACAGGACAAGGAGCAATTTTGAGGGAGAAAACTGCTGAATTTCGTATATTTTAATTATTTTACAGTCATCAACCACACTTTCTAAAACACATGGAATTTTATTGAATGTAATTCTAGAAGAACCTTATTCAAATTTTGCCTCTCTCCACCCAAGATGTTTAAATGATTCATGATAATGCTGATTTTTCAGTAAAATTGAATTTTTTTAGTGATAGGCCACATCAATAGGCACTGTCAATAGAAACATGGGATTTCCTTTAATGCCATTCTATAAGGGCATTATTCCGATTTTGCCTCTCTCCACCCAAGATGTTTAAATAATATATTTGAACGAATGCACACCACTGACCAGGGAGCTATTCACAATGCTTTTCAAATAATACAGAATCTACATTGATGAGATAAAAATGCTATGAGCTTATCTGATGCCATTATTTTAATCGCAATTTTACCAACTTTACGAATCATAACACTCGACAGCTCAAATTGAAAAAGTCGAAATGGATAATTCATTAGACATCTGGCTCAGCTTTACAATAAATTAAAGCATTTTATTTTTTTAAGACAAATCTACAACCACAATGATGGATAATGTAACTTTGAAGAATATTCCTCGTCCATTGAAAAGTCAATTACGTCACAAAGACATCGAAGAAATTGATGAACCGATTGCGACCGGCTCATCTACTCATTCGCTTCATTCTTTCCAATTTCCTTATAATCTTTAAAGAAATAGTTCTGAGCAGTGAACCAGATATTTTCCCAGCAGTCATTATCGCCAGTAAAAATAAGATTACAAACTGCTAAAAATTGTGAACAAAATTATACATGGATAATGAACCATGTCTGTAATTTAATGAAACGAAATCACAATAGATCTCCTAATTTTCCTTTTCCTTTGCATTTTGTGTGTTTGTAAGTTGGACATACCGTGTAGTGTCTTGTTTTTCTTGTTAAGTTGTTAAGAGGAGTTATCGCAAAGAATATTCGTCCTCTAACCATTTCTTTGCAATTCTTTTAATCGGACATGTGGGTTCGGGTGGGCCTTTTTTTTAATTACTGATTTCATTGTTTAATTTGTTAAAAATTATGTTTCCTATATTATTTATAGATGAAGGTTGTTAAATATAGAAATAATTCACGTTTTATTCATTTTCTGGCGGTGAAATAAATAGAAAACATTTGGGTGGAAAAAAAGTCTATCAATCATGTTACAATCCATACGATAGATCCAGCAAGGTAAACATGTTTTGTTTTGTTTCATTTGCCTTTCTTTTATCATGTTTATTAGCAGTACATGTGGTGGCATAAAAGTACTACACAAGCTATACGGGATTTGTTTTCTTAAATCATTTGCTCTCTTTGATTTTGGTGTTGTTTCCTCCGTCATCTATTTTTTCCATTAACAACATCACCCTTATCATCAATCGTAGGAAGTGTTGATACCAGCCAAGCGAAAAATGGCGCGTAATTTACGTCAGCAGAAAGTGAGAAGCGTGGTCGTCTGCACAGAGGATAAGTAAGGTGTGAAGATCCTCAAGCCCCTCCCCCCTCTCCCCCACTCTACCTCAACCTGCATTGCATTCATACACAAGACTGCAAGACTGGAAGTAGTGGGGAGAGGATGTGATAGAAATAATCACGGTTTACTGGAAGAAAATTTAGCTTAAAAGATGGGTTTATCGATACAAGGAAAAATATGAACCAAGGAACTCCGAAGGGGGGGGGGGTCTCAAAAAATAGATGGCATGGAAAACTTCGCCACGTGACATCTGTTATAACACTTATTGGTGTCTCTATCAGTCTGTCAGCTATTTTGAATCCTTTGATTTGCTGTTATATCATCCTTGTCATATTTTCATTGACCTCTACCCTAATTATTATTATCTAAGAAAGAGAAGTGACGTAAGTATATCCTAATTGTTTCAAGGTATGAATATATAAGGAGTAATAAAAAAGTAGCTGTCAATCAATCACTCACTCAAATTCCAAGTCCCATCAAGCTTTTTAGCAACGAATGGACCTCGTTGACAGCAATCATTGATGACGAGTTGAAATCGTGTCATCACAAAAGCTTCATTTAGCAAAACTCGTTTTATTTTCTTTATCCATTTATTCGTTTGGACAGCGATGACAATTAAATGACAATTTAGAGCAATTCTTTGACGTCTTTTAGACTTTGTCTCCAAGCAACCTGATACGACCCCATGGGATATTAGGAGGACCAAGAGCGAGGGTGTAAGAAACGTCAAAGGGGTGCGACAAGTACCCCACTTGAGGAGTCGGACCAACAATGATTGTTAAGGTTTGAGTCAATAGTTTTGTTTGACAATTTAGACGGGGTATTGGTCATCCGAAACGGTCTTAAGTCCGAAAAGATTTCCTGTTCTTTATACGATTAATAAAACTCCGCTGATCCGAAAACTGTTTCATTATATCACCCAACCAAATCAGCTTTTAAACTATGAATTACGTTTGACAAAGAAGTTGAAAGTGAGGATAACGTTTAAAAAGTGGAATGCCTCTGGCCGTCTCACCTGCATCGCGCAGTTCAATATAGCAGCAGTGCTGACTTTGAAAACTACTCTAACTCGCACAAGATGTTCAGTGATACATGGTTACTCTTATGTCCACTTTTTATGAACTAGACCAATAAACTTACAGAGATATGATGGTTATTCAACAAAAAACCCCAACATGGCCAAAGTTCATTGACCTTACATGACCTTTGACCTTGATCATGTGACCTGAAACTCGCACAGGATGTTCAGTGATACTTGATTACTCTTATGTACAAGTTTCATGAATCAGATCCATAAACTTTCAAAGTTATGATGGTAATTCAACAGATACCCCTGATTCGGCCAAAGTTCATTGACCCTAAATGACCTTTGACCTTAATCATGAGACCTGAAACTTGCACAAAATGTTCAGTGATGCTTGATTACTATTATGTCCAAGTTTCATGAATCAGATCCATAAACTTTCAAGTAATGATGGGAATTCAACAGATACCCCCAATTCGGCCAAAGTTCATTGACCCTAAATGACCTTTGACCTTGGTCATGTGAGGTGAAACTCATGCAGGATATTTAGTGATACTTGATTAACCTTATGTCCAAGTTTCATGAACTAGGTCCATATACTTTCTAAGTTATGATGACATTTCAAAAACTTAACCTCAGGTTAAGATTTTGATGTTGATTCCTCCAACATGGTCTAAGTTCATTGACCCTAAATGACCTTTGACCTTGGTCATGTGACATGAAACTCTAATAGGATGTTCAGTAATACTTGATTAATCTTATGGCCAAGTTTCATGAACTAGGTCCATATACTTTCTAAGTTATGATGTCATTTCAAAAACTTAACCTCAGGTTAAGATTTGATGTTGACGCCGCCGCCACCGGAAAAGTGGCGCCTATAGTCTCACTCTGCTATGCAGATGAGACAAAAACTGAAAAGAAACAAGTGTGCTTAAGTATCGATGAACGTGATGAATCTTTACTCTTCGACACAGTCGATTATTAAACCGATCAAAATGTACACATTGTAACATTGTAAAAATGAAAAGGGATCAAAAAATAAAACTAAAACCGTTCGTGTTACGAGTGTCTCGAGCATGTCCGATAACGACGCCCGCAAAGTTTATACATGCAGAGATACAAAAAAGCGCCTCCGGTGCCCGATACATTCGTTTGTTACTACACGAAAATATTTGGTACCATTTCACACAATGGATATATATTTATTTTTAGTACATACATCTAGCTTAGAAATTTAATAATGAATTATGAAGCTGTCATGGCTGTGGGAGATTCCTGCGTGGGGTCTGCACTGCAAAAATCCCGGTGTTAATTTAACACCTGCTCGGTATCAATATAGGAAAACACAGAGAAGTGTTGAAACAACACCAGACTGTCGTTAGGCTAACACCAAATGGAATTTAAGCAACACCAATAAGTACAAAATAGGTTCATTATTGCGGATTGAAATAATCGCTAGAGGGTATTCATTTGTCTTGCAATCTACTATCATGACTATGGTCAACAAGGAAATTCGTGATCACTCTCGCAAAAAGTGTTCACTAGCTTACAAGTTCACGAGCTTTCGAGTGCCGCTGCAACTCTTTATCTTATTGGAACACCAATAAGTGTTTAAAAAATATCGGTTTTATTCTTAATTGGTGCTCTTTCAACACTTCCCTTGCGTTTTCCGAAATACCGGGCTGGTGTTAAATCAACACCGGTGTTTTGGCATAAAGGTGACTATAATTATGGACACCTTTCATGACTTTGCCTTTCAATGGTAACTTCCATGACAGCAATGCTCAGCAGCCAATCAACATCAAGGATTTCATGGAGCACACAATAAGATGGCAAAGTTCCTGTATAACCATGGTGAATGGGTTTTAAAACGACCACGGGGCAGCTTATCATTAGCGCAGCCATACAATACCACGATTGGCTGATATATATAATTCAATAATATTGTTCAAAACATTTTTTTTTAAGGTGGAAAAACTTTCCGAATGCGACAAAATTAATCCATGCATGATTTATATGTCAATATCATCAGGGAATGTTGGCTCTATGCCTGCATCTGGAATCCTACCGGTAGAGTCATATCTTTCAAACTGACATAATGAAAGAGTATTGTGATGACATATTTTATAAGGAAATCAAGGGGACATTTCAAACGGAATCAATATCAAACTCTAATGCTACAGTCGCACCAACGAAACCATCTCCCAATCGATCAATTTGTTTACGTTATTACCAATGACATACCATCGGTCGGTTTGGAGTCGGTTCAGCCGATACGACTGTATAGCTTCAGAGAGTTGTCCTAAAACAATCTTATCACGCAAGAAGGTGGCGCCATGGAGGCTTGAAATTTTCTTCTCAAAGACACCTTAACTGGATTGATGAGCTGGTTTATCTTGTCAATTAGGCAAAACTGACAGAGATTTGTCCGAGCAAATCATATTCCGGCAAGGGGTGTCAGAATATATGTTTGCTAATCATGGATATGTACAGTTATGGGCGGATATAGCTATAGTGTTACGGGTCATTTAATTTAGGTTACACTTTATGTTTTCTACAAACAGCTGCGAGGTTGTGTGTGTGTAATTGGGTTTTAACAGACGTGTATCAATCAGATTTGAAACTTTGAATATTTACGTCTGGGACCGACCTATAACGCCATCATCCGAATGACGTGACCAGAAATCGAACCTCAAACCTCTGCATCAATTCGTAACTTTTATGTGAAAGTTTGCTTGGATTTACAGGCGCACACCAGGACGCCCAGTTTACAGTGACGTTGCCTACTGAAGACGAATCACTAATTCAGTCTACAAGTCTTTATGCATTCCCAGGAACGTCCTTTTATCGTATCTTCAATTGTTCTTTATGCGAGTATATCGTAATACATTTATAGTTCTTCAATACCTCTAAGACTTAATGATAAAACAATAAATGAATACCATCAAATTATTTTCACTCTGAAATCCTGTCATTTTGATTGTTGCAAATAATATCTATTATTATTTTATCATGAGTGTTTTTTCCAATTTGTGTGGTGTTTCCGTTGTATACCCCGTTACAAACTCTCAATTTCATTTTGAACACCCACGTACATTTCATTTTATATGTGCCGTGCCTTCTGTGGTCAAGAGAATTAGTAAATAATGGCGAATAAAAAGGCGACCAAGCAGTTTGATAGTCAATAGTCGGTGAAAGATCTGCCAATAAGACTTAACAAACATGGTCAGCTATCGAAATCGTCATCATTGCATAACCGAAAATCCCTTTTTACTTTTCGTCTCGTTTTGTTCAGCGGATTAACAGACGAATTCTCTCTGAAGACTGATTTTTCCTTTCAGGCCCATTCTTTAGGAACCTCTCGTAGACACGAATTCAATTCGTTTTCCCATTGCGCTTTGTGTATCCATCATGTCTCGTCGGTTGTTTCACAAATTGGACAAGTGGCTCTAGACAGATTTCCCTTGTCAACCTGAGAATTCACACATAACGTGCTAAATATAGACAAAGTGGCCTTCGGGTCTTCCTCCAACCTGCTAGCCAAGTCCCTTCCAAGTGCCCTAATTTCTTATAGGCTCAAAAACTTCTATTCAGGCTGATGTCAAAGGATTTATTGTGATCAAAGTGTGACATAATATGAATACGGTTGGTCTCATGTTGTGTTCGTTCTGGCTTTTATTTCCAGCATAACATACATAAGGTAGCAATTCAAATGCTACATCCATACCCATAGATCGACATTTTTTACGTTATTCCAATGACATACCATCGGTCGGTCTGTCGTTTTCGCCGTTTGGGACTGTGGCGTCACAGAAGACGTGACACGCCTGATGCGAAGGACGTGGTAAATTGAGTAAATGTTGGAGAAGTTTTGGCATTAGCCCCAAGGTATCGGCATTCGTGCATACATTGGTGGGTTAGTTAAAAGGATAACAACCTAAAGATTTAGATGTAGTGAAAGTGTCAATGGAAGAAAGTATAGTGTCTACCTTCGCATTCCATAATATCTTGAGTAAAGCCTTGAAAGAAGGTTCCAAAGTTGAAAATGATGGTAAGTCGTAAATGCACCGTAGAACCCCTTCCCCCAAAACATACAACAAAAACAACAACATCAGCAGTATAAGCAACAACATAAAAAATAGAACAATGACGAAGGCATGTTCACCTGACTAGCACAATTAACATGGTTCAACTAATGTTAAGGCCCTATCTCACCAACGGAGACGTCGCCGCGACAGTCTCCAACTTATCAGTCGCTGCAGTCGCGGAGACGTCTCGGAGACAAAAATGGCTTGCGCTCTCACCAAGGAGACGTCTCGATGGAACGTTTGAAAGATCATACACCTGACTTGGAGCAGGAGGAGGGATATCAGCACGCGTTCAGTCACGTGGTTTCTGAAGTGGGTCAAACAGTGTGAAGAAGTGTCGCGGAGACGTCTCCGCAATGTATTATATTTTTTGGTCTCCAGCAGGTCTTCGCGATGTCTCTGAGACGTCTCTGAGACATCGCGGAGACATCGCGGCGACGTCTCAGCAGTCGCAGATATCATTAGTCTCCGAGACGTCGCAGCAACTGATGGAGACTTCTCGGAGACGTCGCGGAGACTAGAAACAGTCTCCAAAAATATTAAACATGTTTAATCTTCTTGCGACTCCTCGGAGACTCTGTAATTTTCATGAGACGTCTCAGAGATGTCGCGGAGACGTCTCTGCAACTAGCAAAATTTGTAGTCGCGAACTAGTCGCGAACTAGTTTCAAGCCCAGTGAGATACCCCCTTTACGGTTAGAATTCTTTACTTTCGAAAAAAGAATTCCTTTAACGGGAATTCACATTCCGTCACGAATGTGCTGAAATGCATTCGTTCCGCAAAGTAGCATGACTTTTCCTGATCCGATTTATAAAGGTTAATAGCATGAACGAAAGTTGAACTTGATATGAGTTCATGAAAATCATGTGCCCTCGCACCGGGCGTTCCATAAACAGGAGGGAGGATGCTTATTTATCAAAACATGGAGGTGTCGTAGAATGAGCCTCGGGGGAGGAATTATGGATTGAGATGCGATGTTGATTGAGCAGAGGCGTTACATCCTAAAAACATATACATGTGTGTATATATATATATTTATATAATATATAACGAATTTGAAGAGGTTCATTGTAAGGAAGGCAACAAATATATTTTTTTATCGAAAGATTAACAGTGTCTTACGAAAAATGTCAAGGATCTATAAATTATTACAGGAACCATTTCCTTTATTGATAATAGAAATTCTATTCAGTTCCCATCTAACAAGCTGTCTTTTCATCTTTGAGTAGATTGTTTTAAAGTGTATTAAAACTTTATCAAATTTTAGCATAATTCTTATTAATCTCTAAATTTCCGATTGAACAGTATCAAACGGTGTCGTGTAATAATGATCAAAGAAACATATTGCGTTAAGTATATACACTGATTGAAAACACATCTATTCTTTTTCTGGGACGATCCACGCAGAGCTTTTGGTATATGTGTGTGGAAACTAATAGTTCTTGTATTTCGATTTGATTATTGTTCCAATGATTACTTGTGAAATTTGAAGAAAAGGAAACCAAAGTAACATTTCTTCTTCGAAATTAGACCGTTTTAGGCCTGGAGAGAACCGATGGGGGGGGGCTACAGTTTATGCATAAACTAACATTTACACGCCAAGTTCCCATTGTGTAATTTTGACGTCTGAACAAATTGAATACAAAATCTTTGGTCGCCTGAAATGGATGAACGACCTCGCAATCTTGTAATTTCGCTTCTTATCACGGGGGAGACCCCTAAAAGAAAGAAAACACACACGGTCAGTCTGGTCAAATTAATTTACATAATCGGTCGGTGTCCGGTGAAAGGTGTTTTGCTATTCATCTTACAAAGATTGTTAAGAGACACGACGAAATATAAACGTATCTATTAAACATGTATAGACTGCGGCCATGGTTACAATGTTATTCGGTTGTTTTGAGTTTCGATGTCAACAGGTAACACCGCAGGTCTAGGCCTTTATGGTGAGCAATAAGCATAAAAAGTGATATATTCGTTAAAAAACAATTGAAATTAATATATCCCATCTCATTTTGTAAACGATTTAGTTACATAACCACAACTACAAATATAGATATTGTCGGTCTCGTAATTTTTCCAGACTATTATGTTCCTACACCTATCTCTCCTTTCCCAGTTTCTTTTATTTCACTAAACAGATAACGAACCGGTGAAATGGTGATTTGATATAAGCATGATAAGACTAAGAGCAGGGTAAAAATTGCTTTTCATAAATACCGTTTAACGAGGGAAACATCAATGGTATTCTCAACACGAATTTTGACAAGTGGCTATATAAGGGGCATATGCATACTTGTACTCATCATATCATATAAAATGACTGTTGACTGCGCGCACCGACTAGACACGCCTTTACAATGTCTATGCCAATCGCTTTAGCGCGTCTCTATAACGGTGTCGTCGGCGGCGTACCGACTATCTACGTCTATACGGGCACCGTCGACGCGCGCCTGTATAACGCCGCCGCCGTGTATGGAAGGAAGAATGATTCCCTTACTTTATAGTGTTTCAAGGCATCGATAGCGTGTGATCTACAAAATCTTAGCACAACGCATACGCAGCCGCCGAAGACGAGGACTGAAACAGTAGCGCGTGTGGAATAGAGAAAAAGAATGCTCTGTCCTTACCTTATAGTGTCCCAGGGCATCGATGGCTCGCGCGTACCCATCTGATGAGTACATGCACAGAGCCGACAGGAGCTCAAATACTTGCTTCTTGACTGGGGCATTGTCCGTGTCCAAGGCTGGAAGAGAAAAACAAAAAATTTAAGAGAAAAGTGGATTTAAAGTGATTGGTTAACATTGGTTTGACTTTTAAAAAATCTGAGCTTGAAGGTCACACTTGTCACCTGTGTCTGTGATATGTTACAAAAATGAAGCCCAGAAAAAATTGCATTCGAAAATCATTATTTAGTGCTTCAAAAATTGAAAATAAGTGACCGGAAACACCATCTTAATTTCATCCCATACACTTATGTGTACTATTTAGGCGTCTATAAGATGCCTATTTAGATAATCGGGGTTTGCATTGTAGTTTTAGCTTTTCATTCTCAATAATGGTTGTTTTCAGGGTTTATTAGTTCTAATACATGCTCCTGTACACATGTTTCATCTTGGTTTGAGAATTTTTTAAATCGGCTGCTCACAATATCTTTAATGATTATCACCGGATGTCAGATACATTGGACCATCACAAATAATTAAAATTGCTAGATTCGGGAAAGAAATTGAAATGATTGCGGCAGACAGTCCTTCTACACACTACAAGGTGGGATTTGAACCACCAACCCTTAGATAGGAGCCAACTGACCGAACCACTTCAACAAAACAGCCCTTCTCGTCTCTGGTGGTCACTTGCTTTCACCTGATGAATTTCAGATTCAAGGATCTTAAGTTCCTTTAATAATCCTACCAAGTTTTGACACCACACTCCGTGACACAGATCGACTTGAACTAGAACCATTTAAAACTTCAGAAATCATCGCAAGAGCTTTCTTGGGTTGATCAGCATACCACCCCTTCGAGTCACAGGGGAACGGTTAATGGAAGCTTGAAATACCCACTTCACGAGATCAGAGCCTCCACACCTGCCGTTAATTTGAGAAACATAGGGAATATACGATATTGGTTCTCACCCCGATTTAGAACGATTCCGTCTTTTTTTATTTGAAGGTGTAAGTTGCGAGTTCACCTGCTCAGGCACTCAGGATATTCATAGCAAGGGTTAAATGTGCAAACCAAAATTAGCTGTTTCAATGCTATTTTCCTATTTAGAGTAGATGCTGTAAAGCAGCTTTTATCATGTTTTCATGAAGCTATCGGGTCTAGATTACGATTCGTCTAAATATAATCATCTGAAAAGATTCAAAAGGTTTAATTGCAATTACTTTAGAAGGGGGTACGCGGGCCTTATTTTTTGGTCGGGGAATATAGAGATATATAAGCGATGGAGTGAAGCAACCGAGCATATCACAAAGTATTAATCGTTAAAATTCCAATTGAAGGATCTGGTGCGCATTCAGGTAAAAAATTTCATTTAAAAATTGATAAAAGAAAGGAAGGTTCAGAGTTTTATTTGCATGGGGGAGGGGGCATCGGGACATGAGGCATCCGTGTTGTGTACGACCAATCGACGGCTATTTTACTGTTTTTTATAGATAAACTTTTTTATATGCTTTATTTTTTGTTCCTTGTGTATTACATTTTCATTGCGGGGCTTTGAAATGGAAGAATATTCCCGACATAAAACCGATAAACCTCATCTTTTCGGACTCGTTTTTTTCAGTGTTCGTCAAGTAGTTCGACGCTGTGCTATGCGTTTCTCATAAGCTTGATAACCCTCTTTTTTGTAGAAAGTTTAATAGCGAGGGAGAACGGGATGGGGGGGGGGGGCATTCGTGCCATTTTCGGATCGAATTATACATTTCCATTCTCATATTCCCCGTTCTTCTCCCACGGTAGATGTATGTTGCTTTGATAGCCGAGCCGCCGGGGCCAGAAATATGGCAGAAATCTGCAAAAATAACCCGGCGGAGTGTTGATTTTCCGACCTCCCAACGCCCTGGGTTAAAAACCTCTCTCTCCGTTCTCCCAAAATACGTCCCAAAATACACTTTGTGTTCTGTCTGAGTGGGCAAACAAATTACAATCAGCAATCATAACAGGTTGTTATTTTCTTCTTTGATCATTATAATGGAGTCACGAATTTGTATTTTTGATCAGGATCATGTCTCGGTGTGGGCTAGCCAGGTCCAGACGACAGCAATTCGCGCGAGAAGAATGTGACAAATTATGATGGATACCAGATTTCTTTTTAAGTTAGTCGTATGTATTTAGTGACATTTTAATTCATCGCCGCATGTTATGATTACGTATTAACTCGTTCCTATTCAAGTAGTGATGCCTTTGAATACTGGCTAATTCGAAAAACCTTATAGGAGCACAGTCAAGCACCACGAATAAGTGGCACTAATCTTTTCATCAAATATGAAAATCCGATTACATGTGATTTGATTGCCATTATCGTCGAGGGTCCAGTTGTGGAATATTATGATTATAGACACAGTCGTTTTTTTTTGCAATTATTAAAACGTTTCAGGGAGTTGAGGTGATACAGGTATTAACAATTAACTTGGTAGGTAAGGTTGTCAATATTAGCGGCGTGGTGACGGTTCAAAGGACGTAATCCCGCACTCGAGATGGTTATCAGTTGTAAATAAGAGAAAAAATTCCCACACATTTAACAAATACTAGCATTCGTCAACACGCAACGGAGGAGCTCTAACTCAAACCCGTTGATGCAGGTCACGTGATCAAAATACGGGATAAAATAAGGGAGGCGCCACGGCGCATTATGCACATGCGCGGTAACTTTAAATGGGTTCGAAGATGTCATAATAATTATCTTAGATGATTATAATGATATTTCGTATGTACCATAAAAATGCAACATTGTTTTTTTTCTAAGCGCTCCATATAATTACCGTTATTTCAACAGGATTTCCCTGATCAGGTATTCGAGTATTCCAGGAATTTACTAAAACTGTAACCATGGTGACCGATGGAAAGTGACAAATATAGATGTCATTCATCATTTTCAAAGCTCCGTATTAAAATATCATACCCATTTTTCATCCCTTTCAATTTTCCACCAACTTCCAGCACGAAAAGGACCATGCGAACTGATAACACGACAGAGCATGCAGTATACACTCATCACAATAGCGATTATCTCTGACTTGTTCTCTTGCCTCACCCCCATGGCCCTTTCCCTCTAGTAAACAAATCATGAAAATAATTAACATGATTTTCCATTACAATTGTTGTAAAGAAGACAATCTGGTATCAGGAAGCCCTAAAGGCGCAAAATAGAAAATATCTTATAACATATTACACGCAACTACCCCCTGTTCCCGCTTCTCGACCTTTAGGCCTACGATAAAACTTAAAAAACATTCCTTCATTCTTGCACTCTACAAACCTGAAAAGGTGACCCAACAGTTGGTTTCTATACTACAAACAAACCATATAGGAACAAAGGAAATTGCAATGGATACTCGACAGGGCTCCAAATATTGACAAAAGTACACCCTTAAATGGAACTCTGACCCAAATCAAAGGAATTCTTTGGACCTATACATGTGAAGCAATACGGGTTGGGTAAAAATAGAGGAGTCCCGTTGCAGTCAGCCCTTGAAAAATACTTCGACGACCGGCTGTTTTGTCAAGTGCCATTATAGAAACATGCAAATAGCTTATTTTGGAAATGAAATGTTATTGTTCCTACAGTGAAAATACAATTCTATGACATAATGAAGGAGTTTAGTTCTCCATGATACTTCTGGCGTTGACCTCCTTGCATTACTAGGAAGTCATTACGAAATTAACCGCGTTACCCGACATGTTCTTGCTCAGAATCATGATGTTATATCGGGTGGTCAGGTCACCCCCCCACACACCTTGAAATCTACGCTAATGTGTTAACAATCTCAGCCTGTGACGTAAGCATGCTGAAAATGAGTCCTTCCAGAGCACGGTCGGCCATCTGCGTCTGACTAGAATTGATTATCAAATTTCTTATAAAATCATAATTATAAAGCGCGTCGAGAATCATAACACAGCTTACCAGCCCTCGACCTTGTGAATTAAGACCTTTGCAATGATTAGAGACATACCGGCACATGATTCCCTTACATGAACATTTACTTCATTAAATATTTTATTTCATTTAAATTCATTACAAATACGAAAGATTAGATACTGGCATCAGAATGGGTAATGCGTGGAGTTCTGCGTGTCCATGATTCTTAATTTGATATCAGCTCCGACATTTTTCTGCGTTAAGTATTTCATTGAAATCATTTTTCAAGGAGATATCCGACAAACAAACCGACCGAGGCCTATAATATTCTAATCGAATTCTGACAGTGATCAACAATTACCGCTCGTCGAACTCCCTGCAGTTCCTTCATAAAATTTGATCGTAGGGTGACTCCCATGATGCAAATAAAAAAAAACGAAATCCACAAGACTGTCAGTTTAAAAAATAACTATTTACCAGTCATCTTTTAAGTACACTCCAGAGCAATCAAAGCGATCATCATTTTTTTGTTCTCTTTCATTCTTTAAATTCTAGTGAATAGAAAGAGATACACCCTTTACTTATCAGACACTCCAATTACCAGGCGAGGCGAAGGACAAACGAAACACCAGTATCCCCTGAGACGCACCAATACACGTTTTTAATTTTCGAAAACATACAGGGACAGTGATAAGTAAATTGAAAAGTGTTTCATTTCAGATTGATTATACCTATCTGACATCCCTTTGTGGTGCTCACGATGGCATGTCAGTGCAGCCGTCAAAAAGGGGGAAGAAAAGAAACATCGGCCAAGATGTCATGGGTTTTCGTAATGTTTCGTCAGGCCACAGGAATCCCAAGGTCCTTCTGTTTTATAATCTGGGAATTCAAAGGAATACTGTCCAAGGAAGATGAATATTCGATTCTCTTTCACTGGTAATTCATTTCATTTAGAAACTATGATAATTAAGGTTGAAGCGTTAGCGCTGAAAGGTGACGTGCTTACTAAGGTTGCACTTTAATTGATAAGTCTTCAGATCGCATATTGATCTGCGTTAAAGAGCTCATTTCATCCGCGCAAAAGAAGTTTACGTAAATAAAGACTTAACGAATCTGGATCGATATGTAATTCCTTGTCAGCCAACGATTCTTCATTCAATTCACGAAGTGATTAGGGGCTATATCTTAAGGATCCTTAGATCGTACCTGGCCCTATTATCTAACGTATATCCCACATTCCTGGATCATTGTGTGATTTTATTACGCCATGTTTGTGTGACAAGAGGAGAGCATGTTATAGCCTCTGTATATACAAACGTGGGCATTAATGTTTAGACATGTAAACAACAATTGGGTCATAAAATGGTAATTTATCATGACGCCAAAAGATACAATGATGACCTCATGCATGATGTCGCGTGGAATTCTAAAGAAAGGCATTGGAAATGGATCAATTTGTACTAAAACCCTTTACTTTTTTACTGCATATAGACCGACCTGACACAAACCGAAGACACCAACGCTCTCTACCCATTTTTCCAACCAATTGGGCGTTGTGGTGTGTGTGTACACTGTTAGAAAATTTATCCTTAAAATAAAAGAAGTTCCTGCAGCAGAGTCTCGAGAACACCTGTAATCTTACCAGATTGCGTAATCTTACAGGATATTGGTATTTGGTGTATGGAACCTTACAAACTTCCTTTAATAAAACACCATTTCCCCCTTTTTAAACAGACGTAATCTGTCAAATTGCAGAAAAATTCCTGTTTTATGAAATTACAGAATGATTCTGTTATTGCTTTTTGCAAAATCTTCTTTCCCTTTTCTGTAAATTCAGGTTTTTTTTAACAGTGTACGTAATTGAGATATAATAAGTGAAATAATTTGTTAGATATTTAATATTCATGTGATAATTGTTTAAAAAACACTTATGATTACGAATACATTCGGAGAAACAGTAAATAGATCTACTTGAATCACAATTATCAGCATAAGTTAAAAAAAAAGAAAAGAAAAAAAAAAGAATCAGATCATATCGCTAGGGTCCTCATCCAATCTCAGCGCTTCTCGCTGGCATAGCCATGATAGCGGGAAAAATCTTGACTACAGGTAAAGAGGTAAGTTCGAGTCCCAACTAAAGTAACTAAAAAATCGATACAGAAATTGAATGATCCGGAAGTCTCGACCATCTTTTTGTTATTTTATGTTGGGTACATTATGTACTCTAAGGCATGTAAGGGGTAGACGTGAACACTCTCTAAGGTGCAGATAGACACCCCGAACAGGGGTGCACACTGTACACCCCTATTCGGGGTGTATGTGTACACCGCTGGGGGTACTCGTATAGGGACAACCCCGTGCAACCCTAGGGGTGTAAAATTGAACCCGAATTTCTTAGTGTGTATATTCATACATCCATCGTTCTTTTGAAGATTTAATGTGGTTCTCTCTGTTTACTAAGGAGATTATGTAAATTTCCTGGAGAAAAAAATGGTACATGGATGGATTTCCACACAGTTGAGATTGATTGGATCAATCGTAAGTCTTTGTAGGACGGGGCCCAGAAATTTATAACAAAGCAGACTATTCAAAACTCTCAAACAGTCAGTGAAAATCAACACTCTAAAATATATTGGGTAAAAGTGTTCCATGAGGGTAATTAATTGTGTCCAACAAACTTTGGGCATTTCTTTTGGGCATTTTTAATTATCACGTGTGTTGAAAATTTTGCCCGATCTAAATTTAACCTTACTGAACAATATGCTTCCCGCATTGGGTAAAATACTGTCCTAAATTGGTGTGACACATAATTACCCTCGTTGATGGTAAAAAAAATTACCAAATATTTTTTACAGTGCATTAGCTTTATAAAATGTTACCTTGCGTTAGAGATCATGTTTCAAATCATCTATGCTGATGGTGCGTTTTGTACGTTGCACATTGTTACGACAAATAAAGCCAAACGAAAAGTAACAAATAAATCGATGTCCTTTCAAAAATTGGAAATACATATCTATAGTAATTCATCGTGAAAATTTCCTCAAAACCTTAGACAACTGCAGCACAAGAACTTTCTTAGCAGTGATGCCAATCTCTCGGCATTCCTCTGATAAATATTCGCTCCAGCTTACTGCTTGAAGAGGCAGCAGTTCGATCACAGGGGGCTGTTTACCCGGCCATGCGTGCGCGCAGACAATAAAATATCGATCATTAACCGATAATCAATTTTATCACAGGTTGGTGCAATTCGACGGTATTATATTAGTACTATTTTGATACGCACCGCAGCCTGAATCGATCTCAACGAAAGGCGAGGCATGCGAGCATATTTGTGCACAAATTGGTCATCGGAAATCTAAAGCCTATAAAGCATACCTACTAACCTTGTATGCTTGGTGGACCTGGTGGAAAAATATTTGAATTATTTTATTGGTTTTCGCCTGCATGATATGGTCCAACAAAGGTATCGATTTGAGGTCCCTTTTGTGGAGTGGAAATCCAATGTTTATGTTAAACCAGGGACCAATACGGTAAGACCTGAATTAGGTTTGAGGCAAAAAGTAATGACTTTGGTCAGTTCGGTGACGTATACATCGAATTGGGTAAACGTGGTAAAGTAACTTTAGGTCTCTTCCGTAAACTGATCAATATCTAGGTCCAATCAAATGATAGATATTTAAAAATCATTTCTTTTTAGAGATCAATTTTATGGAATTTCATGGAAGTCTACAGTTAAAAAATAATTATAAAAATCAAAGGAAAATGACATTATCAGTAGGCCAATTTGAGTTCTTGTTCGTGCCGCAAATGGTCACAAAGGTTCTGATCAAATATGCAGCTATATACTGCCCAACCTCTCCGGATTATAAGCAATATCGTTGATTTTTTTAAACTGCAAAATTGTTCCAACCATGCATTGTATAACTTCAAAGCTCAAAGCCCCAAGTTTAGTGATAAAGAACCTTGCCGTCACTTTTTTTCATAAAGAGTTAAGATCATAAGGTAGGTCGAGTAATGGATTCATTCGTTTACCCTTTTTATGACCAATTGATTAAAGTGTAAGCAAAACTTGCAAGACAATAGGGCAAGATAACCGACACCTATAGCAGCGATAAAGCGGCAATATAAACGAGTTGATAAATTTGTTTAGTATACGATAAAGAGGAAGGGCATTTGAACTGCCCCAGCTCTGTGTAAGGCAGAATTAAAATGTTTACGTGGGACTTCCTTTCCACAATTCTGCATGTATGTCACTGTGTAATTATGACTGTAAATAATTATAGAAGTGTACACAATCATGCTTTCGACATTTTCACAAAATTGTGTTGCTGTTATATACACAATAATGTTTATCTAAGTAAGATGTAGAAGTAACGACTATCGTATGAAGTTTTAGATGGGTTAAAATATTTAACAATTGATGATGATCAATGTCACGAATATATATATATATACATACATATATAAACCATAGTGGACTGTGTGAACAAGTGATTCACGCTGTAAAAAATGCTTTAATTCACATTGTGGATAACTTAGCTACACAGTATGTGATTGTTAACATTCATTAGGTTCACAGTGAACACTACGTTTTTGTGATCCAGTGTGTAAAAATAACCAACTTAATATGGTGAGGATAATCATTTCACACTGTGGACACCTCGACACTGTTCAGTGTTCAGTGACTCACACCGAGTGTTCACAGTGTGTTCAAATAGTGGACTATGTAAAATGTGATTCACACCGTTCAAATACTCAAATTAAAATGGTAAAGATAACTGTGGATAGCTTAACTATACAGTATGTGTTTGATGAGTGTTTATTCATTAAATGATAATGATGCATACTATCATCTTTTTATTTTTTAATGTAATACTAGTACACGTTTTTTGCGTTAGCATAGTTACGTAGGTTAATCCCACTCTATGAACTTTCGAATATAGCCACATCAAGCTGGAAAGATCACAATCTACACAGTGTGTACACTTAGTAGACTCTGTGAATATGAGATTTATACTGTTAAGTTGTTCAAATTTAACAGTATGAAGACAGTTGCAAACCGTGGAGACCTCGACAGTGTATGAGTGTTCACATATCATTTTAAACAGTGTTAAGATGCTTTCATATTGTGTTCCACGTTGGGAGCGCGCAATAATATACATTGGAACATTGTTTCATCTCCAACGTGTCGAGCAATTGTATATTGTGTCCAAACCCTCTTTCCTCGGGTGTAATATTATTCACAAGAATCAAGATTGCATTCGTCGTTACTCAGATGGGCATGATGGACAGCCCGCCAAAAAGTGCATGAAACAAATCAATTAAATCAATGTTGAAGCAAAACTGTATTAAGTGTTTTCTTCATCGGATCAAAGCCATCGTGGCATTCACGAACATTGATTTATGACGCTTATGTCTTCTTGTATTTGAAAGACTCGTGGCGACTAACCTTCGTTATCCCACAACAACGACTGCGGTCAATCCGAAACAGACCCACTAACACCATATGCTAACACGAACTTCGAGGACGTCCCAACGACTACTGCACTAAAAGTAATAAAATATTGAATCGAGCCCCTGCACAAATACAAGTCCTGGTGGGTGTTTCATAAAAAAAAACGACTGGTGAACATTTCTTACGTGCTAATTACTCACCAATCATTATTTAATGGTGAATATAATTTACCACAAGAAAGGATCACCAGTCGCCCTTAACCTATCAATGTACACTCTTATCAGGGTGTGGTCTTCTTGGACACCAACTGGTGTTAGTTTTAAACACCTCAATTTTGATGTAAGGTTTAATTTAAACCATGGATTCTGAAAGGAGCATGTTAAACATGAAGACGTTTAAGTTATTTACAAAGTAAGATATATACAGGAGATAAAATCCCAAATCGGACCACGAGAACTGGCAAAACAAGCAGATTTGTATACCTCTATAGGGGCATGCATGCATATTACATGTAACCATGATGGACTCATGTTATGAGGTCACGTGTCTTACCATATGCTGGTGTCCAATGTAAGATAATTTCCCCAATAATCAAATTGGTATCAAGGAGCCCATATTGATTTTCAAGTACATACACCAATTAAGGGATTTGACCACATTAGCCAAAGATCTGTAGTAATTTCGATGCAGTAGTCTATTCCCAACTACCTGGTCTCACCAACGAAACCGATCCCATGACCATCCGAATCCATTACATTAATTACCAATGACATATCATCGGTCAGTCTGGAATCCCTTTCGTTGGTGTGACTGTCGCAGTCACGGTCCTCCAAGAAGCAAGTCACATAGAGAATCTCCTGCCACATTACGGCGGTGTCAAAATGGCGTCAGTTGCAAGTCAACTCTGTTAATCAAAGCGGCTCGTTTTCTGCGTTACTTTGACTCGGAATTGAGTGATACTCGGTTGATGCTACACCATTCCGACTCAATTTAAGTCAGAGAAAGAGTCACTTTTAACTAAAAATATAGTTTACTCCGAATTGACGCCGTAAACTTAAGATTAATTGATACATTATTCTCCTTCATTGAAGTGAATTTCGGGAAAATATGATGGCGATTTAATTTAAAAAAAAATGCTCGAAGGTTAAAATGTGTAGAATACCTTTTATTGACAGAATATTGGCATGTATGTTGTAATAAAAACACACACGTGAAAATGAATTCATCATTCTAGTGAATTTCCATCATAAGACCATTGTGATGAAAATGCTGCATCCTGGGTAACGGCCCAGGAACTATTTGATTAGTCTTGAAACGATGATTTTAAAGTAGATGTGGCATACTGACTTCAAACATTCTTGTGATATGACATGTCTAGGCCTTGAGGGTCTACAAAAGTTGGAATTTTAATCACAATTTTATGACATATCTCTTGTCCTAAACCAAGAATACTGACTTCTGCATTGCAATGTTAGTCACCAGGAAATAAAAAATAAATTGGCTGCAAAATTGATGCAGTAATTGGTTTTAGGTTATTTATACGGAATTTGATTTTTTTGTAGTCTTTGGCATAATGGAATGCTTTTCAGAACAGATTTGTTCAAATTTGAAAGACGGACCCGGACGGTTATAACTCAGGGGCAAAACCTCATGTCGCCATTGCTGTCCAAAATATTTCGTCTGGAGCTTTGTATTATGTGGTGGTGGCGCCGTATACCTGGAAGGGGGGGTACATGGGGGGGGGGGGGGGGCACTGAGACACTTGATCAACTTGATCAACTATATAATGGTATATGATAAAACTCAAGTACCAACCAATGTCTTGATACGAATATGATCTAATAAGAACAAAACCTGAAAGAAGAGAGAGGGGGTAGATTTTGGCGTCATAAAAAGCTAGCCCTATGTGTATTTTGTGACGTTTTCTTTACTTGTTTAAATATTTCGAAAGACAACATGATACCAGTTACTGGTGGAGCCGAGTTGATAAAATTAAATTCAGTGCATTATTATTCAGACACAAGTTAACAGAAGTTGGTCAAAATACAAAATATAGAAAAGAGGAAACGCTTCTTTTCGCGCTCTTTTCCAACCTAGCCACCCTTGAGCGTTCTTTTCGTCATAGCTCTCCCGGCCCCTTAACCATTCCTCCTCCACTACCTCTAAGCTATGCCATCGGTATAATGTATCGTGTCACCGGCGATTTGTAATGTATACTCCGTGGTAACAATTGGCGCACCAAATTGAGACGGGGATTAAGCTTGTAGCTTGAAAATTTGGAAGTGGAATATCTGCACTTGGTGTTTGTATCAAAGTGCCCTTTCCAGGGGCAAGGGAACGTATACGGTTGCAAAATGTTAACCTTTTTTCTTTCCATACACTACAAAATGGCTTATTGTGTTACCATTGGTGTTATCATAATAAACATGGTTATATGAAAAGTATTTTCACTCTCTTGCTTTACAAAAAACGGCAGGCATTCTGCAACTCCGATGCACTCTCAGAAAAAAAAATTGTAACTAAATGATCGATTTGATCGGTCTGGTGAAGTTTCGTTGATGTGACTGCGATATCATGTATCAATGTGATCATGATGAAAAGAAAAGAGGACCGCGTATATATCATTGCGGTATGCCATCAATCTACATCGTTCGACATTAAAATGCATTTCTTTTTAACTGTTAATTCATCTATTTCTTCCATCAGCCATGACCCCGCATTCCCACGTACCGCCCCTTCCCACACAGTCCACCCCTCATCTCTTCCTTCCTCCCAAGCCAAAATGACAATCATACGAAATTTCAGGGGCAACGCCCAGTCTCCACTCTTAAGCCACAGTCAAGACGAAACCGACTCCAAACCGACCGAATATATGTCATTGGAAAAAAAGCATAATAGATTTGATCGATCTGGTGAAGCTTCGTTGTTGTGCCTGGGGTATTAAACACTGTTAAATTCACACATCATGTACGATTACACGTGCATGTATGGATATCATTCTATGTGAGAAGGGCACACATTACTATGTGCTTTTCCTTCACACTTTAACTCATTGGTGTGAAAAACAAACGATGGTTTGTTGATTTTAATCATAGAAAGTTTGCGAACCAATCGATTGTTCATACTACCCCGCCAATACCATGAATGCACCGGAAAAGAGAAAGCTGAAAGTTCTTTGTAATGTACCCCGATTTCACCGTCTGTCCAGAGAAACCTTTTAAATCCATGCTTTCTGTGGATACTGCCTGAGGATTACAAGCTTCGGGGTTCGAATATGGGATGGTACCTTCATTCCCCTTCAAAGGGCTATGCAATAACATATGAATTCAATATTCTAGGTGCATAACCAAACATGGGTACCAGTCTTTCAGAAAAATTGTCAGTACCGAAAATTTATTATCAGCCAAAGGTTACCTTTAGTAACGGTCAGACGCCAACTTGTCAGACAAAAAAAAAGGTTCATGAAATATCCCCTGGTCCAATCTGTGTCTCGAAGGTAAGAAAAACAGAGTACCAAGATTGTCCAAAGTTTGCAAGGGTAAAGATTGTCTGTTCCGGGGTTGTAATCATATGGGGGCGGGGTGTCATCCTCGTGTGGTATGGGTTCAGCCATAGCATAAGAGATTACCATGAACAACAATGACATGCGATATATCTCAAGGATTTTTATGAGTCATTGTAAATGTCTATCCAGTCTTCGTAATACAGGTACCTCAAATAGAGAAACGAGAACGTTATAGAAAACGACCAAAAATACAACATTTCTCCATCGACCGGTCGAAGCTCGAGGAGAAGTCATTTCTGTTCAAGAAATAGAATGACAACAAAGTCTTGAGATATGTTTCTCCGTTTAATAGGGGAACTGGGGGAAATTGTAATAAGCGAAGAGCTGCAAATGACAGCAAGAAAAGAGGAGCTAAATCTGAAAAGAGGTAGTTTTAAAAGTTCCTGGAGAACAAATATTTCCCCTCCTTCACAATGTTGTACAGATGATGAGTTAATCTCTGATACCGAGACTGTATACCCAAGGCAAGGCGCCATATTAAATATCAATACATCTTCCAAAGTCGGGTTTAAAGAAAATTCTGCCGTGCAAAGCCCGATCAGACACAGGTTTAATTAAAAATCATTTCAGGGTACACAAACCAAACTCACAAAGAACTGAACTGGTCCCACACAATACCCCAGGGCCCTGCTATTTGGTCCACACAAAAGGCTTTTAGTATCCCCATTGTAACCCCTATAGTCCGGAGTCAGGGCCACCCTACGTACTTCATCCCCCTTTTATATTCCAGTTAGGATGTCGCCACATGGATGTATTTGGGGGAAGCCATTCATTCTGGACGACTGCTGGAAGAAAGTTCAAGTACGGGGGTGTGTACTCGAACCAGCCGGCTTGCAGAAGCTTTCTAAACATTGACTCTGCGGCTGGGAGATGAGGGCTTCTTCACTGCGATCCAGGACTGAGCTTATTTTGAAACGGGATTGTGGTGAAAAGCTGAAGTACCCCGATGACGAAGAACAAATGCAAAGGCACTTGAAAACCGTATACCATGCAGCTCAACCAAAATCAATATCATGATCACATGAACACGGAATTGAGCAACCAAAACCATTTCTTTCTTTTATGATGGGAGAAAATATACCTTTAACGGTAATACCAAGATACTTATACTGCTCTTCTTGAAGAATGTTTACAACTCTCTCGAATACTGCACTATACCGGCTCACATCAAATTTATCATTATCAATTTCAAAATTTGTTATCACTAAAAAACTCTTTGGTACTTTGATGGCTAAAAATATTTCGTGCTTGTCATCTACAGCTGTACTATCCGTAAAGGAAATTTATGCCTTTGCAGAGGATTCGGTGAATCGCGCTTCGCACGCAACATAACACGTCGTCAGGTAAACAGTATTCAAAACATAACTGTGAATGAATACCTTACAAGAATGGCGAATGATGATAACGTACATAGGAGACGCTGTACATCGGAGTAATTTTTCTTTTTGCCTTCTTTGTTTCTTTGGTTTGATTAGTAAGCGCTTGACCACCCTACCTCTCATACTCTTCGCAACAAGATGTTGCAGTTATATCAACGAACCCGACCTCAAAGCGAACATTAGTTTGCCATTCAAAATAACGCAATAGCTTAGATCGTTCTGGAGTATCACGGTTCTGGAGCGCTGGTGTAACTGTAACCATGGAGGGGAAGCTCACCCTGAAGAAAAAAATTGTTGTAAAAATAGCAGAAAAAATAATAAAGAAAAATTGGTGAAAGCTTGAGGAAAACCCATCAAAGATTAAGAAAATTATTAGAATTTTAAGTTTTGGATTTGTGACCTCATAAACGAGCAGCTGCCCCATACATTATGCAATGTAAAATACATGAATTTCATTTTTAATGGTTCCTGAAGATTTATGCTTGCTTTCTTTTCATGATCGGATTTGAAATGATTTGTCTACTGATATACAAAAGGTAGAGTAAAAAATATTTTCAGTTTTTTGAGAAAATGACATTTCACTGATATTTTACCATTCGCTATGGACATGATGGAGGAATGTTGCTCGTATAATACGTCACAAGTCAAATAATTAAAATTCTAATAACTCCTTAATTCTTAGTTGGATTTTACTTAAACCTTAGGCAATATTTTTTTTCTATTTTCACAATAAAGTTTTTGTCAGGGTGAACTTTCCCTTTAAGACTATTGTATGGGTACTTATGTGGATTCATGGGACTGGACAAACGAATGATTGGTTTGTATAACAATCTGATAAATGACGAAGAAAGCAGAATAAACTTGGGTTTTCATCCATTTCCCATGCTCTGGATTTACCCTTTCGTACTTCCATCTTTTAATAATAATTAATCTTAATCCAAAAATATGCAAATGTATATGATTCGAACTCTGTTCCCCTAATATACTACAGTGATTTGAAACGTATAATCAAGAAGCTATCATGCATAAAATGTAAAAGCAATACAACCATTAATGACGCCGATTGTCGTACACATGTCATGTCCTGATGATGTGAGTCTCAATAAATTAACGCTATCATTAAATACATAACATATCGTTATAACAGAAGTCTGTGATATGTAGGCCTAATGTTTTATTTTATACTTTTGATTAATTAAAAGAATCGATTTTATTGAAATACGATGAAGCGTTTCTTGGTTACTAGTTTATAATGTCAAACAAAATCATGCAACATTTGACTTCCAGTTATCCAATTCATGACAAAGCTACTCAAAATCTGGTGGTAAAAACCTGAACCTGACAAACAGATTCGAAAAAAAGTAAAAGAGGAAACGTCCGCATTGTTTGATATCGAAAGAACTTTCAACACAGACATGACAAAGAGTGAGATAACGGTTGCTACAAAAGCAAGAAACCTTGACTCTGCTCTTCACCTTCTCCGTATTCATCAACTTCCACGTGTTAACGGTAGTCACCCCTTCAGTCCTTTATGAAGCACAAAGTCCTGTTATAGTTTTGTCTTCGGGGTGTCATCAAGCCATTGTCAACCTACAGCTCCTCCTACCAACATCATCACAACCAAAACACAGTCGGTATTACAGAGTTGATAAATGGGGGCCGGCCCCGCATGTTTTTCCCACGAATCACTATCTATTCCTCCCAAAAATAAACAAAAATTCCAACCGAAATAAATATTACATTCTGATGAATGGACAGACCGGTCAAAAGACGAGTACGAAGTTCCTTTGTCCGACCGTTAAGAAGTTGCCCTGGTCCGCCAATAGCAGTACAGTCGTCGGGTCATGATAATCGTGTTTTATTGTACAGAAATGGAAATGAAAATATTGATATTATTCGAAGGTTTTCTTTCGATCGGCAACTCCTGTATTTTGCTCTGGTTGAGTCATCGTGATGTGTATTGGATGAATGGTTTGATTGATGTACAAGGTTTGGATGTGCAGGTTCCGTTGAGCTTTTCGGGTGAACGGTAACTTCTTTGATAAATCGAGGGAGGAAAATCCGAATGAAATAAAATTAAGTGGCGAGCAAAAATAATAACCGGACGTCCCTCTTCTAGTTTGATTACGTTAATGTAAATATAATGATGATTTAAAAGAAACCTCAATATGTGGAAAATACTGAAAGATCTTGTATTTATATATATATTACTACTACTTTGGTAACTTTGCCGTCCAAGGGTAACTTCCACGAAATCCTTAATTTTGATTGGCTGTTGAGCATTGTTACAACAGAGTTAACACAAAGGTACCATAATAGTTACTTCTATTCAATAGGACCCTGGGCTATCAATTAGCAAGAATAGGCTAGATAACAGATGAACATAGATATGGATAGGTGATACATTTTGCTCATGAATTAGGTTCCAACTGAGACTGCAGTTTCACTGAGCAGCACAGAAGGCCATGGCCCCCGTTGGACATTCTTCAACAAAAAAACCCTGACAATATGCCTTCCTTACATAGGTATAGATGAGTGATTGGAGCAATTGAAGTCCCCCAAATAATTGATCAAAATTAGGGAATGATTGATGCAGATATCGGATAGGATCCTTGGACGAAAGAACCAGTTGTAGTGGAACTAGTCCAAAAAGGGATCTCTTGCAAGTCCAATAACCAAGCAAGTAGATCTGATGGCTCAATATAGAAGAACTATGATTGATGCTGTGTGTATTCGAGATAAGATCAGACCGATGAATGGGTAATTATACTGAAGTCAATCCATGAAGAAAAGTAGGAGGGGATTATTAAATACAACGGTTGTGGTTACCTAATTCATCGCGTCTCGCTTGCTTGGGGATGCAAAGAATCAAAATTGACGCCGGTCGGAGCATAATTGATGAAAAATGACCAGATTTCGAACCAGGAATCTGTATATTGCAATCAATGTGTCTCTACCACACGCGTTTTGGGGCGCTGATTAGGCATTTAATGATCCTGCAGTTCTTTGTGTTGTGTATTTGCGGTTGCAGCAATGGCGCGACACAACAAGGCTCATTTGCTCGCACATATTACCTGTTGCCTTGCAAACGTGAGAACGGTTTTGGCGATAAATCAACGATAAGCACCTTCAATCGATATATACCATGTATACTGTACATGCCATTATTAACCATGGGCAAATCCGAATATTTGGTACGGATTGTTCTTTATTCCGATTACCTTTGCAGAAATAATGGGTCGCTGTCGAGCTATGGTCATCCTTCCCGTCATCTGGCCATTAGACCTTATGAAAATTGTCCTTGACCTTCTCAATCACATGATTCTGATAATGTAAACGCCACCTTAGAATGGAGACACTGTGGATGAAGTGTGTTTTAGGGTGACACGACATTTGCTCCTGAGACAATTGCTCTGGGGCCCGTTGCAGTTTAAACGCAGGCCAAAAAAGCAATCGCAAGTCCCAAATGCGCGCTGTTGATTGGTTGAAAATCAAGTTGCGTATGATTTTTAGAGTTGCGATTGATTGCAACTCTTTCTGCAACGGGCCCCTGGTCTCAATATCTTAGAGGGCATAGGGTTAGAGTATTAAGGATTGTATTAGAGTTTTGAATAATGTTAAGATAAGGATTAGGGTTTGTTAAAGGTCAAGTCCACCGCAGAAAAATTTGTTGATTTGAATCAATATAGAAAAATCATCAAAATCGTATGTAAAGTAAGAAAGATATGACATTTCAAAGTTTCGCTTATTTTCAACAAAATAGTTATATGAACGAGCCAGTTACATCCAAATGAGAGAGTCGATGATGTCACTCACTCACTATTTCTTTTGTTTTTTATTGTTTGAACTATACAATATTTCAATTTTTACGAATTTGACGATTAGGACCTCCTTGCCTGAAGCACAAAATGTTAAAATAATGGAATTCCAAGTGTTCAGGGAGGAATGAAATTTCATTTCACATGACAATGACGAGAAGAAAACAATATTTCATATTACATATGATAAAATACAAAAGAAATAGTGAGTGAGTGATGTCATCAACTCTCTCATTTGAATGTAACTGGCTCGTTCATAAAACTATTTTGTTGAAAATAAGCGAAAATTTAAAATGCCATAACTTTCTTATTTTACATCCGATTTTGATGAAATTTTCAATGTTATGCTTGTTGAATTTTTCTCTTTTTATTCAAATCAAGTTTTTGTTGGGGGTGGACTTGTCTTTTAAGTTTTGGAGGCTGTATGTTTGGCTTGATAACGTGCAGGATTTCCATCGGAGCAATTGTCGCCGGAGCAAATGACATGGAACTGTGTTTTTTTGTGGGTATGGATAAAAAAAGATGCACATCGAATTTAGGGGAAATAAACACAATTATCATATGTAACATGCAATGTCATTGAAATGGAAGCTTACGTGCTCATTTATTCATTTGTGACATTTTCAAATTGGATTCGGAAGCAGGAGGATCTTGAAATAGCTCCGACTGATCTTGTTGCCGGTGTCTGACCTAATGACTGGAAAGAACAATTCCATTGGACCGTGAATACACGTCCCAGGTATAAGCGACTTCACGTTTCAAACCATTCTTTGAAAACCAGATGCTATCCTACACGTTTGTCTAAAACTGTATTTATTTTGTTTGTTCCATGAAACCAATTAAATAACATCAATCGAAGAGTAAATCACACTGTATTCGTTTCCGGATACCAGTGAAAAACAAAATGACTGAGTCAAAACTTAAATGTTCCAACACTGCATCGGAAGAAAAAAAAAGAACCAATTGCATTTTTTCCTTAATGAAATTTTGTAAACTAATGTGTTTGTATGAAAGTATCTTTGAAATTCATTGTCAAATACAATGCTATCATGATGGATAATAGCACCATGCATAGTTGTGCTATTTCCAGATACAAATGTACCGGAAATTCCTTTTCAGCATAACGATATAAACTTATTAAATGGACTTCGTGACGTCATATTCTTTTCAGAAACTGTGTTTACAATTTCTATGTCGGTGCCTTGAAAATGACAAGTTATTTAGCTCTTTTTAGTGTATAATGATAGATCGTTCTGTCTCATTAACGAACAGACCTTTCATCAAACAACAATGAAATTGCTATTGCATGTTGTTGTGTTAGATATAAATTGTTACACATTCAATCATAATTTGAAGAAAAAAATCAGTTCTGCTGGTAGTTGTGAAATTAACAACAAACAATATGACGTAAGGATATAAGACTGGTTTGATGACAAATGCATGTTATATTTGAGTTGCAGCTAAAGGACAAGTCCATCCCATTAAAAAGTTGATTTTAATAAAAAGAGAAAAATCTAACAAGCACAACACTGAAAATTTAATCAAAATCGCAGGTAAATTAAGAAAGTTACGATATTTTAAAGTTTCGCTTAAAATCACAAAACAGTTATATGCACATCCTGGTCGGTGTGCAAATGAGAAGACCGATGACTTCATCCACTCACTATTTCTTTTGTATTTTATTATATGCCATATGAAATATTCAAATTTGCTACACATTGTCAAGTGAAACAACGATTAATTCCTTCCTGAACATGTGTAATTAGCAATGTTTACAATATGGTTCAGTCAAGTCGGTCCTTATCAAGTCTATAAAAAAAGTGAAATATTGTATAATGATCCAAACAATAAAAAAAAAGAAATAGTGAGTGAGAAATATCATGGACTGTCTCATTTGCATGTCACTGAGTTGTGCATATCACTGTTTTGTTGAAAATAATCAAAACTTTAAAATGTCATAACCATGATAACTCTCTTATCTTGCATCCGATTTTGATGAAATTTTCAGCGTTCTGCTAGTTATATTTTTCTCTATTTATTCAAATCAATAATTTCTGGGGTGAACTTGATCTTTAAGCATATTTATGACAAAAATATTACTTTTCCCATTCCTAATATTTTTTTCAAAGATGATGGCGTGGTATATATATGCGTGTAGTTTCATCACGTAATCAGTTTTTTGATGTGTGTGATCAGTTGTACATTTTCACTTTAATGATTCTCGGGTAGGGTAGTTTTTTACGATATCTCAAAACACATGCATGGCATGGCATTTAACAGCTCAGAGATGCCAATGTCAAACCAATGGTAAAGGGATTCTCCAGGCTGATATGATTTGAACAGATAAAGAAAAATCAGACAAACTCTGAAAATTTCATCGAAATCGGACAAAGAATCATAACATAGTAATGACTTTTTAAAGATTTGCATTATTTTTGCTTTTAACGTCACATAACCATGATAACCATGATGCCTGTGTGAGTTTCTCTCCACACGAAAAAAGCAAATTAAAGTCGGTGCTCATTCAAACTAAACCTGTCATAATGCTTCGGCCACTTCAATGAAACCGACTCCAGACCGATCAAAGTTATTACGTTATTTTCAATGAGATACCATTGGTCGGTTTGGCGCCGGTTATGTTGATGTGACTGTGTCGTGAGTCTTTCGGTCATGGGGTATGGGCCCAGCATGGTAGATGGGAAGATGCGCGGTCAAATGCACCCTGGATGACAATCAACTCGCCTCGGGGGTCCCACCAACCACAATTCAACTCTATTAAAAAGATCCTCTGAAAAACGGTGACGATTTGGGGAAGGACTGTGAAACCCTTTCCGTTTATTTCATAATGCGGTATTCTTTTCTATTCATGCTGGTTGATTTCGAACAGAAATTGTACTCATTTTTTGCCAGAATACGACCGAAGTTTGGTGTATTGGCATGATTTTATGGATATTTTCCCCTTTTCTTTTTCTTGGAGTTTTTTTTAATTTCCCTCGATGAAAACACACCAACATGAAATAACCAAAGGACAGTCAGTTAATGGAACATATAAGAAGAAGGAAGGGCATGTCGTGGCATCTTGAACGCCCTAGCAATTCATAATTTGCATTATTCTACAAACCATATCGCATCATTTTAATTCATTTCTTATAACGATGATGGTGATAAATACATCACTGTGTAATTTGCCATTGTTTAAGTGATCAATTCTTTAACGCTGAAAGGTACAATAAGTAGAAAATGTGAAAGGTTTGTACTTGAACTACCCTGCAAGCCACTGGCGACACAAAGGTTTATTTTAGATATTTATGATTGGTCCCTAAACTGATATCAGCTAGGTTAAATGTTCCATATCATTTATAAAAGATTATTGAATACATAAGGACGTGTTACATTCTATTTCATTTATAGTTCCTCTTGATACATGAGCACATCAACTTCCTTTTCTCATAAGATTAGCAAGTTTCTATGTGTGAGATAATGACAGAAAGATTAAAAAAACAAGTGATAATTTATCGTAGAGATCACTCAACCAGATAAAATGTTAAAATGAAGGAGACCAAACACTGTATTTGGGGTGAAATAGATTTAAAAAGACCCCCTCCATCTTGAACATAAACCATTTAAGAATTTGAGTTTAGATAAATAAACTGCGATAGTTTCGGTACGTATTTTTTTCAACTTTTAGCTCTGATAGGTTTTGGAACGTGCGTAAAGTGTAAACCTTCTGTGCTTCATGGACGTATTTAATTCTCGAAATAATATCCTTCTTAGAGTAATAATGGTTCCACCCCTTAGTAAATAGATACAAAATTTAGGAGTGAGCACCTCTTTAAAATTTATGAATATGTACATAAACTCAGGATGCTTGTTTGAATGAAAATATGAATACAATAAAGGGAAGGACGAATTTAAGTTTAGTTAATTCTTTCAAATAAACACGATGAATAGACGGGTGGACTCATATGAAAAAGAAAATATGAGACACGAATGATAAAAAAAACAGTGAAATGAGTGGGTACCCAGCATAATTCTGTAATGTTAGAGGCAAGGATGTTGAGTGCAGCACGACACAGAAGCCATAAGGGAAAGTTTGCGATTGTGACGAAAGGGTGACGAAATGACGCCGAATTATTCTCATCGGGGAAAGCGAGCGTGAACGCTCGGATGGGTGACCATGAATACCTTGTCCCTATATACAGTCAACTACCGAAACCTTTAAAGCTTAAGATAAAGAGATATAGGCCTATGTCCATGACGACATAATACAAGCAACACAATGTACAGATTGTGAGGATGAATAGAGGAGTTTTACAGAGTATCAGCTAAGAGTTGCATTCGACGATGTAGCGACAGGAGGCTAGGTCTTTTGTTTCTTCTTCGTTTCTTTAGTTGAGAAAGTGCCTTGGGAACATCCCCTTAGGTTAATCCTCAGATTAGTAATCCCTTTTCAAATCTCAGCCTCTAAGAGGGCATGCAACAAAAGGGCCTCCTCTACAATAGATTTCAGTATGTATACCAACCACCAGCAGGAAGGAGGGGAGAAAAGAGAGAACGCGCCTTTCCATTTCAAAACACCTGACATATTGGGAGACAAACTCTTCACGTGCAAGAAACAACACTTGAAATTTCACTCTTGATTTCTGCCGTTTCACCAAAAGAATGTCACATTTTCTAGTGTTTATATACTAACATGTTTGATGGGGTATAAAAGGAAACTGGTTTGAAGGGTCCCGTATTCTGCAACATAGACAAAGACATGTTCTATGTGAAGCTCTTCAAGGCGTGCTAAATGCATGAAAGGTGTAAGAAGTGTTTTTAGAACAAGAAAAGTGTTTGAAAAGCACGGTTCAGGAACATGGATTGGTATCTTTCCCATAGACCAAAAGCTTCAGTCTCTGTATTTTGGTTGTTCCGCTGAACTGCGTTGCCTCACTCACCAATACATATGAATGGGGATTGTAGTAAAATGACAGAAATTGTTGAATAAATCCCCAGAAACGACGGTTATTCCTGTCTATCTTTCCCATTGAACAGATAGCAACTTATATTTTCTTTAAAGTATGCCGGGAAATTGAACAAAAATCAAACCACCCTAATTTTACATAAATTACATGTATCTTCGTCGTTACATATTGGTATCCGCAAAAAAAAAGAAATATACTTCGAATTGGAATTTGACATATCAATAGTTGAGGTTGGAGAACCTTAAGACATGATTTGTCGAAGTGACATTCAAACTGGTAATCTAGCGTTGTTGAATGATATTTCATGTGGCTAGTATAGCATTTTCACTATTGCATACAATATGAGAAAAATGATTAAATCTTAACATGGTTCTTCGCTTCATGATTGTAGGCTACATTTAAATATCTTGCTCAAACGCATCAACGTAAAATAATGGTTTGCGACAAAACACGTCTTTGGTGAATTAAAATAAAAAGCGATGGTGTTTATAACCACATTGCAACTACATGTCAAAACTTCAGAAATAAAGAGCCAAAAATTGCATGTGTACACATGCCCTATATAATATACACATCGTTGTGTGTTTTATCGAGTTTTGTTCTGTTTGGAGCTTAAAGGTCAATGGGCTCCCCTGAAAAAAGGGCGGTAAACATTTATGTGTTCCTTTGTTGTGGCAACCGGGGAAACTCCATGTGAGAGAAATGAAAGTCCGATTTCTAACCCCATTTGGGGGCGAGTATGGTCCTTCTCCCGTTGAAAGCGGTATCCCCGGGATATTTAGCCGGCTTGACTGCTTCTTGTCACCCCATTGTTTGCGACGACCCCCACCAAAAAATAAAGGACTGAAAACCTTGGATGTTCTTAGACCACAATTCTTAAAGAAGTTGTGATCTGGGAGACAATAAAGGGACATCAGCTATAATGTATTTCACATGTAAGCGTTAGCCCGTTCCTTGGGCTCAGCACAATGTATGCAGCTCGCTCCCTGCGGTTGGTTTATGTGCCGTGAATACTCTGTAACTTCGAAAACTGCATTATGCTTTCAAACGTCCATATGAACATATCTGGTACTCTTGAAAACGGAAAAAAGGTCGGTATTTTCATAATCGTGAGTGTTTATGACCATATAATTAAAACAATACCTCGTTACTGGCATTCTTTGGCAAGGTGTTTATCTATATTTGCCACTCTCTACACAGGTGTAGTGAATGAGAACCATTTAGAAAGGACCTCCTTGAAGGCTTCCGTGATAAGGCCAGCCGTGCAAAAGCCGGTGTAATTGTATGCTGTGAGTTTGAAAAAATATATTCGGCGTTTTATGAATGTTACGTGTCGTTTGCTAATTTGCATTCCATTACATTTCGGTAATTTCTACATGAATATGTCATAAAACTTCAATAAACATTTTTTTTCTGGCAGGTCTATGGGGAAAATGTTTTAATGTTATGTTTGTGCTTGTACATTTGTCACCGAAACACTACTCAAACTACCACGCAAACGTCTTGACAAAAAAATCAAAGCAAAAGACGTTTCTATTAATAGATTTGTTGGATGCTTAACGTTCTAACGAGTCCCCAGGCCATTGACAAATAAAGAAATGACACTCCAAACAATGAGGCTTCGTCATCTTCAGAGCTTACCAAGGAAAGATCCTTGTTTCAATAAATGTCAGATTGAACAGAATGGGGTCTTTCATTTCTCTTGAGTGGCACACCAATCATGCCAAGAGGTAAGAGAATTTTATTAAGATATCCCCACTTGAGAAATCGTGCGGGCGTGCAGGGAGACCGGCGTTCAACCAAGAATATTTTATACGTCTAAGATCGTTCTTCTAACCGGTTGTTCCCGGAGAAATAAAAATGTATCTAAAAGGCGGTAGAGAACTATGCCATCGTCATCATCTTCATCATCATCATCATCATCGTTGTCGTCGTCGACTCGTCGTTAATGATGACAATGAAGACGACGACGATGATGATGATGATGGTGATGGTGACGATTATGATAATATTGTTAATAATGAGAGGAGGACGGGGCGGAAGATCACCATCCTCACATTCATCTTCCTCCACCATCTCCCCTCCTCGTCATCATCATCATCCTTACCATCCTGATCAATATCGTCATCGTCAGCATACCCATCATCATAAAAAAGCAATCATCTGTCTGTTTCATCCCCGTACAGAAGGTACCATTTTCCCAAACATGCCAAATATGAATAAACGTCTTTCTGCGTTGTTTAACACTCAAAATTTTCAAAATGCCATCCCTCCAAAATGTTCTTAAGTCTGCATTTTAATTGCCCTAGATGTACGTTATCGAAAAGGCCTAATAGAAAATAAAATAAATCATGAAAATATATCCAGGTATATATACATGTGCGAAAGAATCGAACAATTAATTTGTGCCAAATAAAGTAACGTTCAGGTCATGAGTACGTAAGGGTTTTTTCAAATATTTACTTCCTTAACCAACAAGTCCAGATATGGTACCATTTTTATCAATGTTATCAATCACATGATATCAATCGTCTACCTTAAGTTTTGACCTACATTAAACAATAAATTAACCAAGAGGCAGCATAGAAGAAAGGACTCATATCAGAAAATGGAACTAATAAAAATCAAATGTGATCTTTAGAGGTATTCTAAATAAGTTACAATCTTACTCAAAGTTAGGCAAGACTGGTAACTACTCAAAAGACTCATGACCTTTATTGTGATGCACGATATGTACTCAAAGTTTTGCGTGATGGAGTGTGTGAGGGGCTGTTTCATCAAGCTTTTCGTAAATTATGAGTGATCTTTTATTGTGGTGAAGGATCTTCACCATTAATACCTTGGTCACATTTGTTCTACGGCGGCCGTACGGCGAGTCGAAAACAGCCGTTTTAACATTTGTTTGTACTAGCTACACATAGGTGGTTTTATTAAAAATGAATAAAACGGCTGTTTTCGACTCGCCGTACGGCCGCCGTAGAGCAAATGTGACCATGGCATTAAATGTTCATTTGTGAATATTTAGCGCGTATAAGAAAGGTTCGCCAGTCGATCTTAAAGTCGCTCTTAAGTTACGAACAGCTGTATGAAACACACACCAGGCATGCCAGGTAAAATGTTATACAGACAGTTTTACAATGTTCCAGAGCAACGAGAAAATGAAGACAAATTTGACTATGACACCCTTCTATTCTTTATAGAAGATGGCTAATCATTACAGATATAGGACTGTCATTCACCTTACATATTAACTTTGACACCTATTTAATTTGCTTACCTTGGCATCCAATCTGGTTTAATGTGTTGTACAATCGCATGCTAAATCTTTATGGCAAACATTCTAACAATGACATTGTGAAACTATCCGAACGAATCTAAAAAAATCAAATGAATTAAGAGTAAAAAAAATATTAAGAGTCAAATAGAGTAATATTCAAATATATGAAGAGTCACATCATCCTGTTTTAAACAGAAAACAACGTCTAAAATGTCACTTGCTTAAATTTGACAATTTTAGATTTTCTGTCGACCAGGGGCCGGTGTCAAGTCGAGTTACAACCAATTGTAACTATCCCATCATGACAACTGCCATGGTAACAAAGTGTAGAAGCCAATCACAATTAAGATTACCGCTGTGGTTGCCAAAATGACAAAATTACACTCGTAACTTTTTTTTATGAAACGTCAAACGGGTCCTTTTACCCATTTTCATAAAGCCCGAAGAAATAGTTATCAACTGACATACAGTGTGTCATGGTACATAGTTAGGGGATTCCTACAGAATATGTCCAATTTGGGAGTTACGTAAGATATACGTGTCCTCATTTGCATCGATCAAACAAACATCGAGTCTTTCTATCACCCACCTATATAAAGCTCAAAAGTTAATCCTTATATACCTGCCAAATCTATACCCGCTATGATGCTACGTTTTTACCACTGAATATGACTCGAGTTAACTAGAAATAAATTATGTTAACGATTACCAAGTGATTGGGAAATATATAAATTATAAGAGGGGGACCGAGAGGAGGGAGAGAGGGGTGAGGTTACACTTCGTAATTCCGAAGATTCTTTATTCCGAAGGTTCGTAATTCCGAAACACGTAAATTGCCTATACCTCGATGTTCGTTAATCCGAAAACGTAAAAGGGTTCGTTAATCCGAACATTTGTGGCGCTATTCCGAAGGTTTGTTATTCCGAAGGTTCGATAATCCGAAAACGAAATAAGGTTCGCTGTTCCGAAGGTTCGTTAATCCGAAAACGAAATAAGATTCGTTGTTCCGAAGGTTCGTTAGTCCGTAAACGAAATAAGGTTAGTTAATCATTTAGTTTTCGGACTGACGAACTTTCAGAATTACGAACCTCATTTCTTTTTCGGATTTACGAACCTTCGGAATTACGAACCTCATTTCTTTTTCGGACTAAAGAACCGTCGGAATTACGAACCTTCGGAATAACGAATGTATGCGGAGGGGTACGAGGGAGACATGGGAGGGGTGAGAGGAATAGTGAGGGGGGCACAGGGAGAGGGGAGGGAGAGAGGGCGGATGGGAGGGGAAGAGGGGAAGGAGGGATAGAGAGGGGAACTGAGGTGGTGGAGAGGGAGGGGGTTACCTAGACATACACAATTAGCGGACGAAATTATTCCAAACACAGAAAACTATTTTAAAAATACATTTGATTTTGATCTACAATGAGGCACGATCCATGAATGGAAAAGTACATTAATTTCACTAAAGCCATGGAATAGGTCCATGGCACAAGCACAGTATAGTATAGATAGATACACGCCGCATTGGTGAGAAAGAATCCCAAAAAGCCGAAAGGCCGAAAGAGGGGCGGCGAATGCACCCTTCCAAAAGTAGAAGTCATCGAATCCTCCATTGTTCAGACCCTCTTAGGGGTCACTGGTCCTTTATTGAGGGGTGAACTTGACATGGGTGATAGAGGGGCACCTGTCAAAGATCGGAAGTACATGGGGGTGAAAGATTTCTACCTGGAGGGGTAATGCCGTGACCTTAACCAGATCCAAAAGGGTTTGTGCAAATACATCGAAGTGCATGGAGTCTATGACATGTATGAGGAAACCAAGAAAACATATTGCAAGTTTTCCATGTTTTAATCATAATAGGACCTCATGTTCTAATTCAGAGTGCATTATAATCTGTTAAGGAATTAATGTCAATCGTATGAGAGATGTTTATCTTGCGCGTCATACATTAAGATTTTGATAATCCTACATTTTCAAAAGTCATCCAGAGTAAAAACTGATAAAATATAGATATATTTGGTTGAAGTTTGAAATGCAAAATGGCACCCTTGTTACTGATGGGGGGTACCAACAATCATGACAATACAGTATTAAAATTTATACACTGAACACGTTGAATATCGTGTGATTGTAATTATAGGGAATATCCCAAATATCTTCCGGAAAATATGCAATTATCTTTCCAGTATACCGAGTATGAAACCAAGCAATTAATTTCGGTATGGGCACAATTGTAAAATACTGTACTTCATAAATGGCTCCGAAAATAGTTAGAGGCAGTCTCAGTAGATAGTTGAAAATATTACCCTGAAGTCAGCAAGGGTCAGAGGTGGGTCATATTGAGGGGTAATAATATTTATATTAAAAGGTAATGTTATGATCGCTATATTGAAACAAACGCAAACAAAAAATGAAAATGATGATGAATAGTTGAATGTCAAGATGGAACGTAATAAATCTCAGCTCAGTCAATTTTAAACTTATTTCTAATGAAATTTTCTTTTTGATATCGACTGGAATGTTCTACTGAAAATATAAATAAAACCACAGTGTTTTGTTGTAATAGAAGATAGAACAAAGTAACATGCTATATGAAACGACAACCTGCTGAGCAAGGGATTCTACGCAGATGAAGAGAGAAATATACAGCTTTCTTTGTCAGAGTTGTCGTAATTTGATCATCGCCAACTTAAAAATATACATCCAATATGGCGAAATGAAAACGGTTTTTTGCGAGTAATTACTACTTGCTATATGATGTTCATTGAAGATCGTGACGTAGTAAGGTGATGGTGACCCCCCCCCCCCCCCCCTGTCTCACTCTCTGTGTAGATGATCTTGTCAAGAGTCAAGGAACGCGAGAAAGGGCAACTTGGTATAAAAGAAAAGAAAACATGAAAATGAGGTAAAATGTCCCCCCACCGCCCTCAAATATGAGACCATCATAATAAGCTCCCGCATGCATCATCATGATCATGTCAACCTCAAAGCAATATTGCCCCCCCCCCCTCCCCGACTATACCAACACCATAAATAGTTACTATGCATGGATTCGGTCGTTACAATGAGACTATAGACTTTGGATATCAATTTGAGAAGTTTTTGTTTATTTTGATGATACAGGCCAAATCACTGCAAATTGTTTTTCATTAATCATGTTAAAATTACCATAAAGACGACACGAACCTCATGGTATACTAGTCAACTTGCTGACATATTTTTCAAAAGGTATGGCGAAAAATATTTCAAGAATTGTTGGGAAAAGTTGTATGATTAGAAAATTCACGGGAGGGAAAAGCAAAGTAAGCATTCACCATGTTCACAGAAACCAAGGTATCTATACGACTTAAAACCGTATCACGAGGACTCGATGGAATTGGCGAGGCGGGATGGAACTGAAACTTGAACTCCATATGTATTTCGGGTTAGGTACATTGTACATACAAGGCTTGCCATAGCTTTACAGAAGGCACTATTGAGAATGTAAAGTGACACAACCTTTCATAAACAGTCATATTGTATATACCGTCACTGATTCAATCATTTAAATAATTTTGAAATGCATGAAACCTTCCTTTAATTTTAAGAGTTTCATCGATGTAAAACATTACTCGCCTTTCCCCTACATCTTATGTAAACTTTATAGTGTCAGTCTGTTTGAACTGATGTTCAACTCAAAGTACCCGCAGTTTACATCTTGCGTTGTCATGTCTGTCGCCCAAATCATTAGGGAATTGAGATGTCATATAAGTTTTATTGATATTTGCAAATATGATGGCAAGCGGACATTTTGCGCAAATACCTACACGCGAGTAAATGATCATGATCCATCTGTGTTTGCCCCTTCAAAATATATAAATCCAACATTTGATCACAAAATAGTTACTTATGATACCAATTATTTCTCGACTTTCATTGGACAATGTTCTCTATAGACCCAGATAAATCATGTATTTAGGGGAAAGGTAAATTGTCTTTTAAAATCGTCTTCTGTATACCCATATTATTTGACTTCTGGGTTGGGGGAATGAGGGGGCACCAAACAAATAATGTCATGAAATTTACATCAAAGGTTATGATCACATTTTTATCGCATGTTTGCGAACAAAATGAGTTTTAGCCCCTGCCTTCGTGTTTAATAATGTAATGAGTTTTTGTTACTGTGCGTGAGATTTCAAAATCTGCAGATTCACTGATCTACACACTCACAATATAGCCTACGCATAAAACAGAATTACAAACTTGACAAGGGTAAAAGAGCAGACCAGCATTGTTTTGCTTTAGCAGTTTCCTTTCTCACTGGCCCATACGATCAGTAAAACTTCGTGGAGAAAATATAGTAGCGATTGAAAAAAATTACAAATGCCACTTTTATCACAGCGTTACTGCTCTGTCATTATTATACATTATAGTTCGTTTAAATGTGCAGTCCCAAGGGCACAAAACGGTGTCACCATAAATGGCACGCACCTCAAGAGATAGTGCATACTCCTATTACAATTGCAACGTGATGTACGTGAGAATACGTTTGACAGTGGGAGGAAGGCTTCTTTATTTCTTTTTCCTCCAACAACAGACAGAGTTTCTCTCATTCTGACGACGAGCTCAGAACTTATCCCGACAAAGAGGGCTGCAAGCCAGAGGTCCCCATCAGAATATAGCCTCCTTTGTCACGGGTCACGGAAAACCAATGAAACTTATTAAATTGTAATAAAAGCTGTTTTCTCCCAACCCGAGCATCGTGTTCGCCCTTCTACATTCCACTTGCCTTTGAACCCGCATAGGATTGAATATACCAAAGAAACACAGTGTTCAGCTCTTAAACTGACGTCATCAAAACACCCGACTGGTTTCAGCACTAATTTTCGTTTTTAACCCAAACCATTTACGAGCCCACCCCGATCTTTCATGCATTTTCACCCCATTCATTTTGATAGTTCGGCATGGTTTAACTACTATTTGCCGACAATCATTGATTCCATCACTGCCATTTATCGACTGTCCTTGAGATCAGCACATGATTGTCGATGAAAATGAAAAACATAATCCAATGTCATTGCGAAATTGAAACGCATTTTTGAAAGAATTGAGGATTGTATAGATGACATTTTTAGAATGATAGAGTAGTCTCTGTCTCTGTGATTGATGAATAAGTCTGGTTTGATGAAAACGGTTAAAAACATGAATAAAAGGGCCAAATAACACGAGACAAGATATTCATGATAAAAATATGGTGGTATGAAGATTATCATGTTCATATTAGCATGATTGGCGGTTGCATGTATTTTGCAGATACAATTCAGGGTAAAGCGTAAACTGGGGCACAAACATGATATACTGGAATGACGATGGAAGGGGTCAGAAAGTCGTAAAAACTACCATCTCCACCTTTTCCCTTTTAATTAATTAAATTTGCTGGTTCATAACAATCTGAAGAAAGTGAAGTAGAACTAACCAAACCTACTCCAATCAGTCAACTCGAATACCATTAATATTATTTTAACGTATCATCTCCACGCTATACACTCAATGGCATCTTCTAATAACTACAAGATGCAATACAAGATCAAGAGAGCATGACTTACTCTAATAAATGTCAACTGCTAGTAAATTTAGTAATTAGGCCTACGCTTCTCAATGATATTCCTTAACCGCAATTTGACGTCAAGTACCCAATTAAAAGCTATAATGAATTCCTACAGTTGCATTTTCAGAAGTCAAGAGAATTCGAGATGAATAAGGTTTGACGGCCAGCGTGGTCAGCGCTGTTGGATAGGTAGCTTTTTAGAAGACACCATGCGAGGAGCTTTGGTCATGCTGGTATCCATTATCATGAATATGGACCCACCCTAATATGGTGTCGAGTCCCAGATACTCAGATAGCCATTATATCTATAGCCATTTTGGATGTTTGGTGTTTAACTTTTACAGCCCCGTTAGACGGAACTAGTTCCAGAGATAACTGGGGAGCATTTCATGCACGAAAGGACTTTTCAGACGTTTCGTCCGACAAGTCCCGTTTTATCCGACAGTTACCATGGTAACTTTGCTTCTCAGCCAATCAAACTCAGGGAAAGTTGTCAGATCTGTCAACTTGTCCTAAAATGTTGAAGACGATCTCCCCAGGCCTTGAATTTCAACATTTTTAGGGCAAGGCTGAATTTTTCCATAGGACACTTTATCTTTATTACAGCGCAAAGGTCCGAGGCAAATGTGAGTGGTGTCGGGACCGGACGACAGGACATCCTCAGCCAAAGACTTCGATGGTCTTGGCCCTGAGATAGAAAAAAAAATCAACCGATAGCAACTTGTTCTAGAATGAAACTGTCAGGATACAGGACCTATATAGTGTAGAGTTCATACTGAATTTCTGTCATTTTAGCCATGAATTCTAACAATACTCCAAGACAACTTCTGATGATCATGATTATTGAGTGCCTTTGAGATGTCTCTTTTTTTATTGCATGCACACAGAAGAGATAACAACCCACCAAGAACATGACGAAGAACATTAGACACTTATTTCCGAACTTTTCTCCTTTTCGATCATACATGTGTCATAGTTACGCGCGGCAGTGGGTCATCAGTTCATATTTCACCCAAAACCTTGTCCACGAAGTCAGGCAAACAACAAAGGAAGCCATCTGAAATGTTCTGATCTTTTGAAGACCCCAAATCGTTTTATTCCAGAGTGATTACTACGATACAAGACATGTGAGAAACCCCAGTGAGGCGAGTCAAACTCACAAAGCTCAATCTCAAAAGTCGTACAATGGGAAATCGTAGAAGAAATATTGGCGAGTAGTACAAAAGTTAACCCTTTCTGATCTTACAATGACACCGCGAGAGAAGAGATTAAAAAAGAAACTACAATAACTTGTAGTTAATATCAGCCATGAACCGAAGGTAATACAATTTTTAAAAAATCCAAAAAACAAAATAGATGCCATCGTACATTGGTATCAATTTGAATAACATTTTGGCGATTTCAAGTGCATGATAACGATTTCATGAAACTGAATACTGCCTCGGCAGCTATGACATCTCTGAGTCATTTCAGATTCCAAGCTATGTTTGAAACATATACCAAACCCATAAAGGACTTACAACTACCATGGTAACAGGACTCAACATCCAATCAAAGTCAAGGTTTCCATGGTAGTTATAATAATGACAAAGTTACAATAATTGTAACTATAATAATAGTTTTCATGAAGCAGGCACTCGGTTGGCAACAGTTTTAACAAGTTCAAAGGCGCCAATTTACTGAGGGCAAAACTGGCATGATGTTGACCGTTTACCCATCTTTAGTATCATTCATGAAGACACGAGTTTGGTATAGTTACAAAGCTGGCACCATCTTGTTGCCCAATATTTTATCGCGTGCCATCTTCTTAATTACAATATAAAATCCCGACCTCTGGAGCGTGGATCGTGAATCAACAGCGCTAACTTTTTAATTGTGCTTCAAGTTTTTTTTTAATTTTATTCATGCGAGCCACTTTGACAAGTCACGGGCCACAAATCAGGATCGTGACATCTCTCAATAATGGGGCCATTGATCACGAAGATGGGGGAGTGAAAATTGTCTTTTCAAGTTTGAATAAAAAAGTTTTGGGAGGGTTCGTTTGAAAAGGCAAACTGCCCCCCTCGGTGCGCGGACGTATTCAGTTGGTGCGTGCAAGGGGAGGGAGGGGAAGGCGCCGAAACTCATTTTGCGCGAGAGCGAAGACAATAGGATGACACGCGCCGTTCAATGAACTTCGCGAATGGCTTCTTCCATGTTTACGGTGCCTCAGGCTATTCAATCGGGCAGATCGAAAAAAAAACTTTTTGTTTTTGTATGAATAAAGAATGGGAGAGAGTACATGTCCGACTGTGTTACTATACAACACATCATTTCAAACTTGCAGCATTGAGTTACAAGAAGCAGACATGGCCGAGGAATGAATAAAAATATATCAATTTTACTTATGCTTAAATAATCAAAATCACTCAGGTCTTTTAAAGACCTAGTCGATATCAATTTCGTTGAGACTTGGCATTTATTTAGCCAATACGTTATCAACACTTATGTCTTTGCTTTGGCAAAGTCAAGTTTGCATTTGATAATATATACAACATTGCATGTGGCTCTCTAAACATTGGTATTTCGTTAGAATTATTTCATTTTTCTTTACTTCTGACTTCTCTGATAATCAACATGCAATAGATAATTTAAGTTACAAAGTTCTGTTGATTTACGCACAATGAGCAGTGATAGACATGACAGAGACATACTTAGTTGATAAGAACTTACAAGATAAAAAAAGGTAAGGTATGACTCACCATTTGCCAACTTTCTTGTGAATTCGGTATCCTCAATTATATAATCCAAACCGGCTTGGGAATCCATTACTGCCTTAAAACAGGCGACGCACTCTATCTGCGCGAAGGCATCGGCGATGCTCAAGGAACGTCGGCCCGGACGGCCGGGGGCGGCGCTAGCACAAAGCCGCTGTAAGGAAACGTACAGTAATTCCAGTCCACGGAGCTCCAAGAATCGTAAAATCCATTGACGGTCGCAGCGTTTGAGCTGCCTCTTGAGTCGCGTGTAACTCTGCACTGACGGCCCACTTTGAATGAGATTGATCAACCCTTTCGGATCGCCGGGCCCGTCCAACGGACTGTTTGTCCCACTGTTTTCCCCCGATGCGGCTGAGTCATAGCTCGGGAGCTCTTTGTGTATGTGCGACCGTACGAGCAGCCACCGACCGGCGGCGCTATTCCGTTTTAGGTCATCGTCAGATGCGGCGGCAGCTCCCACGCTTTCCGGGCTGCGAGCGAGGATGTCGTCTCCGTATGACGACCCGGCGCCGTCGTTGTCCCGTTCGACGTTCTCGATACGGACATCGGGAATGATGTGCCCTCTCTGGATGGGAATAGGCGGTGTCGGGGTCTTCCTGCCATCGTCGTCAGCCATAGCAACTCGTCGTTCTAGTCATACACCAGACCATCGTTATCTGGTTTACAACAAGCTCATTTCAAATCATAAATTTGACAATATTGCTGCTTGTAATAATCTATCCAAACAGGGAAAGTAGAAATGTTGAGTTGACCCCTACAGCATTGGTGTTGTTCTCAGCATCTATATTTGAAAGAAAACAATGAGAAGAACATTTAAAGAATAATGATTGTCAGACGAGTTGTGTTAGACTTATATATATAGTTTTGTCATGGCGGGCATCGAACCCCGTAATTATGGTTCACTGTCCGCTGACTTAACCACTAAACTTAACAACTTAAAAGTCCGGCGACTAAACCACTAATTCTTCAATTATGTTAAGAAATTACAAAGCAACCATGTTCCCCCTTATGTATTATATACGATATCATTATCCTCTATTTCATGATATATCACGTATTTTGGTTGGGTCAATATACATGATATACAACATTATTGGACTTATAATTAAGTGTATAATGAATAAGGGAAATATTGTAGATATTAGATATACATTTCAGTTGGGGTATTATTGATAGTGATAATTATAGAAAATCATTTTTTTCTTCAAATTAATGACTTGACAGATCCACTGACAATTTTGAAGTTTTATATCTTCATCCAGCGAAGCCTCGGGCCGAAAAGATGAACAGATGTCTTTGCATTCATAATCAGCACTTTACAACTGAATAAGAAATAAAGAAATATTAATAATGAGCAGCCTGGTTTGAATCACTCAAAATACTTTTTTTTTCAGAGTTCAACCGACTGTCGTGGCAAAGTACACAAAATAACAGTCGGTGTTGCGTTTGTTAGAAAATATAGTGTGCGCCATCTACGTTTACTGTCAAGACAGCTTTCATCCTCTCCAAATGTCCTGTAAGTCGAAATAAAGTTTTATAGACATGTGTAGTTTCTGGATCATTAATATCATTCCTGGGGCCCGTCTTACAAAAGGTTAAGATTGATCCAACCAATCAATCGTATCTCTATGGAAATCCACCAGTGTCATATTTTTTTCAAAAGGAAATTTGCAAAATATCCTTTAAACAAAAGAAAAGACACCAACTTGTCAAGAAATCGATGAATTTATAAATATACATCCTTTCTAAAAAAAATGAACAAACATGCATTTTATATATTGACTTTGCTGGCTTTCCATAGTTGCGATTGATCGGATCAATCGCAACTCTTTGTAAGACGGGGCTCTAATTGGAAAAGGTTTCGACACTAAATAGTTCGCAATGTCTCGTAATCCGCCTGGGCACACGTGTACATTTTTTTTTATTTGTTACGTTAGACATGTTACACTAGAAAGAAAATATAATGCACATTCTGAGCAATCCAGCTGATGACATGTAATCAAATTTGTTTCCCTGTCTTCACGATTGTTTAATTGAGTGACGGAGAGATAGAAAAAGGGGGAATTTACATGGAATGCTTTCCATTTACTAAAAACATCAATCAGAATTATTGTGTCCTTCAAGGGGCGATTCCATACGTGTCGTACGGGACATTTTGACAACAATGCTTGAGCAATGAAATATTCTTTTTTTTATCTATGATAAAGTTATAGTGAGTAGTCATGTCAAAAACTAATAAACAACACACACAAAAAAAACGATTATGGGTAAATTATAGGTGAAAATGTTGTGTGTCGTACGGGACGCAAAAATGTCCCGTATGACACGCAACATTTTAAGCTTCATGAATATTATGATTCATCCAGTAATCTTGAAATAACAGTCAAAAATTGAATCATCTACTGGAATTTGTTGAAAATTGAAAGTATTAACTTACAATTCTCTGTCGTCGCGACGTTTCACCAACCGCTGTTGGCTTCATCAGGCGAATGAACGCCAATCACGTCTTTCCAAGTGACTTCGCGCCAGAGTTGGCGTTCATTCGCCTGATGAAGCCAACAGCGGTTGGTGAAACGTCGCGACGACAGAGAATTGTAAGTTAATACTTTCAATTTTCAACAAATTCCAGTAGATGATTCAATTTTTGACTGTTATTTTAAGCTTCAATTCACCTATCATATGGACAACATAATTTTGTTGGTTGTCAGTTTTTTGCATGTCTACCCATTAGTACTTTAATATTACCACAAAGCAAAATGATTTTTTTTTGTTCGTTTGGACAGCAGATTGAAAAATGTTGTGAAAATGGCTGATTTTTCTAGCATGGAATCGCCCTAAGAAGGAAGTGACACATAAAGTGATACTTAAAGGTTGATTGGAAGATATTGTTTTGTTTTATTATAAGTAATGAATGTAAAAAGGGAGTAGCGTATATAGGCCAATGGCTTTTTGTTACTCCCTCACATCCCATTCATTACTCTGTTTTTTTTTCTTTTTCTTTTTTGCCTAAATTGTACAACTGTCATTGATGTTTTTACTCTATTAGATTAACTCACTTTTAATGTACCCTGTTTTTTTAAGAGAGATGTGAAATAAATGAATTTGAATATTTCTCTTCGATCAATAGGACTGGACGACTATGATTCTTTTAATGTAATGATTATTATGAAATAATTGTAGCTTCTCTAAATAATGTATATTGATATCATCATTCTTGCTATCATAATTTATGATTAACATATAAAAAAATGATCAATATTATTACCATTAATATTCGTCTTCTTCTTCTTATTATTATTATAATTAAATTATTATTATTAGTAGTAGTATTGTTATTACGATTAGTGTATTTATCATTTTTACTATTAGTATATAATTGTGATTTTTCATCACTGTTGTCGTAGTATTGATATTTTTCCTATCATTACTTATATCACGTGTATTTTTATTGATTTTACTATTGTTATCCTTATTATTATTATTATTATCAATATCATTTATTAATGATCATCATCATTGTTATCATCATAATTTTTTATCATTATCTATGTATTATCAGTATCATTTTTATTGCTGTCGTTAAACGTTCACGAAGATTTAAAAATTTCACATCTCCCCCCCCCCAAAAAAAAACCCTCTCATTTCCTATCTCATTCTGTAAGCCTTTTTGACTACCAATACGATTATCCTTTTTCATCTTCATTATTATTTTGATGAGGATCAATCGAAGACGGAACCTCAGCAGTATATAGCGCACCTGGCTCGAGAATAGCGGTCAACCATGCATTGGTGTAATGGTCTTATGGGATTACAAGGGATCCTAAATCAGTGAGAGGGGTGTAAAAATGAACTCCCACACGCTCGTAGGTGTTACCTATCCCCCCTTAACATGTTAACAGGGTCGCGTCACGGGGGTGGCGAGGGGAACCCCCCCTCCCGATGATTTTTCAAGTGATCACGAAAACTAAAAAAGAGTAAAAAAAAAAGGGGGGGGGGAGTTGTGAAAAGAGAGGGCTTGGTCTCAGAACCACGGAAAATCATGAAAGTTATATTTGCATTCATGATAATATATTTTTTCATGGGGTATTATCATGACGTGACATTTACGTTCCCTTCCCATCACAGGTGTGAGAGGGAAGTACCATGGGGAGCGGTGATAGCTAAGGCTAAGGAACAGATTCGAGGATGTAACACACTTCATGCAAAGGGGGAAAAACACTTCATGAAAAGGAAAAGAAGGGGCGGTGAGGTCAACCTCCCCCAAAAACCCCAAATAATAAAAGTACTACAGAGAGGTCTACATTTGCCTTACCGGATTTGATAGAACGTCAGAGCTTTCGCGCTCCGCGCAGGAGGCGAAAACTCTTTTCTCCATGCACCCAGACGGAGCTCGCGCTGCCAGCTCCTCCGAAAATTCTCTTTGCTGAACGTGATGAAAGGGTTAAGGCCCGTCCAGCTAATTATTATGATATTCATTTACCTCTTTTTTATCCAAGCAAGATTCCCAGAGCCCCTTTTGAAAACATTTTTTAAAATTACATATTGATGGAATACAATCCACATTCCAATCGTTATCAAGAGGATACTTGCTGCGGAGAGAAAAATAACTGTACAAAGTCAACGGGTTTTTACTTTCCAATTTCTTCTGTCCATCTTTCCCTCTCTCTCTCCCTCATACCCTCACTTTGAAAAAAGAAGAAAATCTCAGGGTTTTTATCGACAAAAGAACGACCGATTGGCCTCCGTACATTGAATATTACGAAAACGTCGTTTCGGGTTTCTCGTGTTTTCTATGGCGTGCCAAGTGTACGCCAGTATATTCTGTGCAATTCAAGCAATTCCGTACACAAAATGTGTTTTTATTCAGACGAAAATCTTTTTGTCATGACGCTTTTCTAATTTCGTACACAAAATTTATTTTGTGTCACACAAAATCATTTTCGTCTCGACGAAATGCACAAAATAAATTTCGTTTAGACAAAATGTAATTGCGTCCACAAACTTCATTTGGCGTGCCATACAAAATGGCGCACCAAATGTCCGATGGTAAATTCCGTCCAATTCACGTCATTCCGTACACAAAAGTTTTTTTGTTCGTATGAAAATGATTTCGTCATGACGCAGTTTTATTTCGTATACAAAATTATTCTTGTCACACAAAATAAATTTTCGTCGAGACGAAATGTAATTTCGTCCACAAAATTTATTTCGTACACACGAAATGAATTTTGATCTAACGAAATAGCACCCCAATTGTCCAAAGGAAAATTCTGTAGGAAAATATGTGTTTCACTCCAACGAAATTCATTTCGTCATGATGCAGTTTGATTTCGTATACAAAATTTATTTTGTGTCACACTTATAATCAATTTCCTCGAGACGAAATAAAATTGTGTCCTCGAAATTCATTTCGTTGCGGTGCAAATATTTATTCCGTCAACGAAATGATTTTGTGTCACATCACAAAAAATTCCGTCGACAAAATGATTTTGTGTCACATCACAAAAAATTCCGTCCATGTAAAATAATTCTGTCTCCTCTTTCTGGCAGGGAATATGAGATCGTCGCTGATTGGCTGCACCTTGCTCAAGCCGATATCTTCGCTCGATCGATATCCGGGCGCGGGACGGTCACACTCACAGGTCGGCATGTTGGTGAACCTTTCTTGTTTAGCTTGCACGTTATTCATGTCAACGAGAGCTGCAAACAACTTCTCTAATTGGTAGAATGTGGACGGACATTGCATTCGTAAGTTTAGCTATGTTTTCGACTTCAAAATTACGTTGAAAACAAAATGGGAATTCGTTAGTCGTTGCCAAACTTGCATTTGCAAGAAGCTGTGCAATTTATAGTCCCGTGTATTCAAGTTTGTGTAGGGTCCTACTGTAGTCGACCATGCCCATGCCAGGCCAGGGGGATTGGTCTTTTGTGCACACCTAAAATGGTAATGAATTATACAGGCTGATATTTAGGCCTAGATTTTGATTAATGGTGTAAAATTCATACTCAGACTGACACAGAGCAAAATGCATGTTGAAATTGGAAACTTCATTGGATGACAAATTTTATATAATTATTGACTGTCTGAGTCAGTGATTGACGTGATTTTATTTTTAGATTATTAAAAACAGCTTTAGCTTGGGCACCCACACGCATTGCGAGGTTAGTATTAATACTGGTAAATTAAACCATTGAACCATGTTTGGCAGTGGATTTCGAATTGACAGTTAATGAGTTAGTGGGTCGCACATGCTGGCTTGCTGCGATCCCACTTCTGCAAGTGATGTCCACGTCCATAAGGCATTAAACACACCACTTCTAAGTAATGGCTTGGTTTTTCTGTGCGCTGTGGCATGTCAGGGGCGGATCCAGCTTTTATAAAGGGGGGGTTGGGGTGGTATGTGAGGGAGCGTAGCGACCGAGTCCAACCGAGCGGAGCAAGCGAGGGTGTTTGGGGGGGTGTCCCCCCTCCCACGTAGGGAAAATTTTTGAAAATCTGTGTGTGAAAATGGCGTTTCCTTGCATCTAAAACACCACTATTTTTGATATAGAGGTCGTTGCCAAATTAACCCCCATGAAAATTTGTAAAATTAAGTTGCAATCCCCCATTTTTTTTTTTTTTAATGGGGGGATTTTTGTTTGGGGATGAGAATCGGCAACCCTGGCCTAGATTGTCACTTCCGCGGTGGCCCGTGTCCTCAAAAAAGCTGATGGGGGGCAAAAAGGACTATGTGACATTTGTTCGCCCAACCCTCCCCCCAAATAAATAATAATAATAAATTAAATGAAGACATAGAAATAGAATAAAATAAAATTACAAGTTTTTTAAAAAAGATAAGATTTAAAAAAAATGGTCCCCAGATTTTTTTTTTTTTTGGGGGGGGGGGTTGCAACCCCCCCTCTAGATCTGTTTCTGCATGTAATGAACCCTTGACTATGAGTTGGGCTTGTCCGTAGACTCTAATGTTAGAGTCGAGGCCTATCTCGGCTCGGGCCCAAAGATGCGCCACCGCGCACAGAAAAATCATGTGGTATGGACACCAGAAGTGAGAATGAGATCCCATGCGCGACCCACTGACTTAGATATCCACTGCCAAAACGGTTCATGGTACAGGGTATAGGGCAAGTCCAAGAAAAGGTCACCCTAGAAGGTAAAATTTTATCTCCAATTTAAGAAGTTATCTTTGGAGGGGTAAGAAAGCCTATCGCCTGTTGTGGTAGCCTAAGTATGTTTGGCCTAGGTCCTAGCCCCACTCATTACTAGTACAAGTTTAGTTACTTTGAGCGATGTTTGTGCCGGCTCCACTTCACCACCACTACTATACGCTCCATCTGGCTGAACATCGTGTCCGTTAAGTCGATCTGATATTCCGAGTGACAAAGGTGGGATTTTATGGGGAAATATAAAACTCATGGAACATCACGATCTTTAAAAACAAAACTAATATAGGAGGGGGTCCAGTGTCCGGACATGTTATCTTTTGGTTACACTTCGTAATTCAGAAGGTTCGTAATTCCAAAACACGTGAATTCATTATTGCCTGAACCACAATGTTCGTTAAATCGAAAAAGGGTTCGTTAATCCGAACATTTGTGGCGTAATTCCGAAGGTTCGTTAATCCGAAAAGGAATAATGAGTGATAATTCCGAAGGTTCGTTAGTCCGAAAACGAAATGAGGTTCGTTAATCCGAAAACGAAATGAGGTTCGTTAATCCGAAAAAACTAAATGAACAACGAACCTCATTTTTTTTCGGACTAACGAACCTTCGGAATTATGACTCTCATTATTCCTTTTCGGATTAACGAACCTTTGGAACAACGAACGTCATTTCAATTTTTGGATCGTCCGACCTTCGGAACAACGAACCTTATTTCGCTTTCAGATTAACGAACCTCCGGAATATCCAAACCTTCGGAATAACGAAGCTTCGGAATTATGAATGTAAACAATCTTTTTGAAGCCTTCCTTTTTGTCTTTGGATTACACTAAAAATATGAATTCAATACTTGTAATCATCTTCTATTTTGTTCTTTATATTTCCCAACATTTTGTACTAAAATTTGATGAAACTTCGCTTCTAACTTTTTTCAAATGACTTTCTAACATTGATCGTGTGGACACACAACCTGTACGGACACACAACAACTGAGTGACCTGAAACTCAGGCAGGACGTTTAGCAATACTTGATTAACCTTATGCCCAAATTTCATGAACTAGGTTTCTAAGTTTTCATTTAAAAAACACAACCTTTTGTTAAGATTTGGTGTTGATGCCGCCACCGTCAGAAAAACAGCGCCTATAATATAATTTTACTCTCCTATGCAGGTGAAACAAAACGGAAGGAAAGAAGGGAAAACACAAATTTTGCGCATTTTCATGTATTTATTTTCAATAGTCTCGGCAGTGCAGCCGTCCTTGCATGGTAAAGATTATCCAGCAGCTTGCAAAGGAAAGTCAGTTTCAAAGTAATTTCTTCAGTGCACAGATGAGGCGAGGGGGTCTTCGGGCGCTTGCCCCCTCTCCTCTCCTACAAAAATAAATTATGAACAAGAAAGTAGAAAAGAAAATGGTGAAATATATTTTTTCTGAATATTATGCTTTCATTTGATATTTATAAAGTTAAATATTTTTATTTTTTTTGCTCGCTCACAAAAAAAGATCTGCCCAATTATTCATATCTAGCCCCTTCAAAACTTTGGCTCACTTCGCCACTGATTTGTTTCATCACACTTCTATGCAAATACTTACGCCTATAGAATAGAATACATTATATCCTACATAGAGTAAATCATGTATAGTACTATTGGTTCAAGTAGCATCATGTGACCGAATATATTTCAACTCTGACGTCATACCTCGATATATTTTTGGATACTAGTATATCGAGGTCTGACATCATTATTTCACAAAACTGGATCTAGCTAAACTCTCAGGCACACCGGCCAGCGCGCTCTCTCTCCCGGGCAAGTCCAGCGATGTGTCGGCACAGGCACTGATCTGCGTTCTGCTGAGCACGATGGCTCAGAGAAAAGTAGGTAATTCAACTCAAGTAACCGGACTTTGCAAGCTCATCACATAGATTTTGGTTATAAATTATAAAAAGTTGGATAAAAAACAAATATATCAGGCGTTTCATTCGAAAGCATAGTGGGAATTATTAATCCTCGGTTGGACTGGCAAAACTACTATATTTCCCTCGGGGCTTCGCCCCTCAGGAAGTAATTGTCAGACCAACCTCGAATAAATAATTCAACTATACTTTTTCAAAGCCTGATATATTTGTTTACTATTTCTCATAATTCCATATGGCTTTGTGTAATTATTTTGTGTCCTGAATTACTTCATTAATATGAAATTTTATTCAGAATCACAAAAACTGCAAGCTCTCTTTTTCTCCTAATAATCAGAGACAAAATGAGCCCAAGATTTTGAGGGAGTCAGATGTGTCATATCAGGCAAAATTCAATAGAAGTTGTGAGCGAGCAAGCTTTTCATTAAAAAAAATCACATTTTGTAGCTTGACATAAAAATATTCAGAAAATGTTATATTTCATTTTTCTTTCCTTTTTTTTTTTGGGGGGGGGAGAGCATCCCAAGCCTCCCCGCATCTATGCACCTCTGTCTAGTGTCTATATTACTGTTATATTGTTATTTCAAGACTAATTTTCATAGAAACGATTGGTTCAGAAAAAATATTAAACACATGCAGCCTTTCATGGAAAGTTCCCCCGGTTGTCCCGAAAAGGTGTGTTTTGTTTGACTTTCCTCCTCAACCCACCCTTTCGAGAAAAGCTCTCGCGGCATATCTCAACGTCCGTATGACATATTTGTCCTGCCCACCAGAGGTGAAGGCGAGACTAAGGGATCCAAATGTTGTCTGTCCGTCCGTCACAAACCTGTAATGACACATAACTCCACAACCGTAAGTCGCTTTTAAACCAAACATGGATGGTAGATGGACCTGGGTGACCTGCATGTTGAGCTGCAGTCAGAGGTCACATGGTAAGGTCAAAGGTCATTTTCAGGTCAACGTTAAAGTTTACATGCAACACTTTTATGACACCTAACTCCACAACCGTAAGTCGCTTTTCAACCAAACTTGGATGGTAGATGGACTTGGGGGACCTGCATGTTATGCTGCAGTCTGAGGTCATATGGTAAGGTCAAAGGTCATTTTCAGGTCAACGTTACAGTTCACATGCAAGACTCTTATGACACCTAACTCCGCAACCGTAAGTCACATTTCAACCAAACTTGGATGTTGGATAGACTTGGGGGACGTGCATGTTATGCTGCAGTCAGAGGTCACATGGTAAGGTAAAATATCATTTACAGGTTAAAGTTTACATGCAAGACTCTCTTATGACACCTAACTCCGCAACCATAAGTCACTTTTCAATCAAACATGGATGGTCGATGGACTTGGGGGACCTGCATGTTATGCTACAGTCAGAGGTCACATGGTAAGGTCGAAGGTTATTTTCAGGTCAACGTTAAAGTTTACATGCAACACTTTTATGACACCTAACTCCACAACCGTAAGTCGCTTTTCAACCTAACATGGACAGTAGATGGACTTGGGGGACCTGCACATGTTACGCTGAAGTGGGAGGTCACATGATAAGTTCAAAGGTCATTTTCAGGTCAACGTCAAAGTTTACATCAAGACTCTCTTATGAAAACTAACTCCGCAACCGTAAGTCACTTTTCAACCAAACTTGGATGTTGGATAGACTTGGGGGACGTGCATGTTATGCTGCAGTCGGAGGTCACATGGAAAGGTCAAAGGTCATTTACAGGTTAAAGTTTACATGCAAGACTCTCTTATGACACCTAACTCCGCAACCGTAAGTCACTTTTCAACCAAACTTGGATGGTATATGGACTTGGGGGACCTGCATGTTATGCTGCAGTCAGAGGTCACATGGAAAGGTCAAAGGTCATTTACAGGTTAAAGTTTACATGCAAGACTCTCTTATGACACCTAACTCCGCAACCGTAAGTCACTTTTCAACCAAACTTGCAGACTTATGCTGCAGTCGGATGTCACATGGTAAGGTCAAAGGTCATTTTCAGGTCAATATTAAAGTTTACGTGCAAGGCTGGTATGACAAGTGTTATTCCATCCCAGTAATTTCACAATGAAGTTTCGATATAATTCTTGCGTGCCCTCGCAAATCACAATATTTCTGGTTATTTTCATAAGTGGGCGAGACAAAAATTGCTTTTGCCTTGTTTTTTAGTCATGTTCAAAATGAATTAGTGATGATTTCATTTTTCTCGGCATTTTAATCCCCAAGTCTGCATGGTTTAATTATGTTTGATGCATGTTTTGCCTTTAGTAGACAGCTGGCAGCCCTCTGTCTCGAGGAGTATTTTTATATCTTTTTCTGTATTTGGTGAGTGAAGCCAACGAAATTCAGCTGAACAACCAACATAAAGGCATGGTCACACCGGCCGAGCGTTGTTGGAGCGGTAGGGAAAGAGGGTAGAATTTTTCTCTCAAAATGGGGGAAAAATCGAAAACAAAAAAACAAATCGAACTTGAAAATGGTAAACGGTAGCGAGCGGTGATGATTTTTTTTTCTCTCCGCTCCACGACCGCTCCAACAACGCTCGGCCAGATGCCTTTACACTTAAGGGGAATCCAGCCTTGGTCATAAAATATAGTGTTGGAAAGGAGAAAATTAGATAAAACAGAATGGTGAAAGTTTGAAAGAAATTGGACCAGCAATAAGAAAGTTATGGCTGCTTTAAAATTGAAATCCCTATGATTATGTAGATTTCAAAGTGGCAACTGGGTAAGTAAATTATGACAAGAGGCAAGGACAACTTTCCCATAGGCCATGTACTTAATTATCAGGGATTTGTGTTTTTCTCCTAACTGCCCTTCCCCTGGGGCAGTAATCTAAATATAACCCTGGTAGTATATTGTTTTATGTCCTCATGTGAAAGAAAAATAAAAATTTGAAGTAAAACATTTGAAAAAATGACATATTAGCCATTTTATGTATTGGAGTACATGGAAGAGTAGTCCTTGCCTTACATCACTGTGACATCACATATGTGGCCAATTTGCAGTCTCGTGGATCTAGGGATTACCAATATTCACAACTTTAAAAATAACTTTCTTATTATTTGTCAGATAGTGTTCAAACTTTCACCTATCAACTTGACTGATTTTTCTTATTCCCCTAAGAACAAGTTTTTATTTGGGTTGGATTCCCCTTTAACAGAGACCGAAGCTTTAGTTCTAGTTTTGGCTCTGCTATTTTTTGATTGGATGTATTTCCTGATTTATCACAATAATTGCAAGTTTTATCATAATTTAACTTTTTGAAAATTATGCTATTATGTGATTAAGGCTACATCTCTTGTACTTTCTACCGATAGTCTCAATATAACGTTATTAATGGATTATTTCTTGTTAAAAATCCTAAAGATAGGAACTAACTCTGTGGTTGGTAGATAAATATGACTCACTTGTCCAGGTGTTGATAAACGGGCCGCTGCTGAGTAGGCCTAGAGTTTTCTTAATTATATATAATTGATTTCATGACATGTGTTTACATTTGCTGCAGATTCCCATTCAGCCGTTGGACTGAACTGGTACTGTAACACAGTATGGATGGTCAATATGAAGCAAGCTTCATCGAATTCCTCCAAGAGCTCTGTACTCTGTTCTGATCATTTTGAAGATGCTTGCTTTGACAGGACTGGGCAAACGATTCGTCTAAGACAGGATGCTGTCCCAACCACATTTAATTTGCCGCCTCGTCATCAGAAGGTACAGTAGATCTATATCATACGTGTTTTAAAGAAATATAATCTCTGTATTATCTATCTACCTTTGGTTTGACAGAACAATGTTTTGAATATTCCATTCTCAGTAGCCAAAGAGAAATGAAAATTATCCTATTCGTTAGGGTCACCATGGACCTCGGCCTATACTGTGTACCAGGGGACTGTGTATTTTAAGTTAACGCTTACTAAATGATCAAACAAATTAAAAATTTGGTTTAGCCCTACATAATTAGCATGAGCTTCTTTGAAATTGCAAAGCTAAGGGTGTATTGCTGATTTTTCATAATTTATTAAAATTCATTTTTGATAAATTATTTTATGCATAAATAGAGAATTCTCTGCTGTACAGTTAAGTAAATCTCTAAATAAGTTCCCAAGTTCTACAGTGCGTATGAAAAAATGGGATAGATTTGAAAAGTCTATAAAATTTTTGTTTCAAATTATGATCTCAATATTTTGGTGTCAATACATGCTATGGAGTCTTATCCTTCAAATGCTATTAAAATAATTTGGTTTTGTTCGTGCTTACGCAAACACAAATTTTTGTTTTGTCTGGGGTAAAAAAGGAAGCTTGCGCCAAAATGGCATAATATGATGGTCGGACTTCTTGCTATCAGCAGAATTCCTCTTAACCTTTTCATTATCTTTGCCATAATTTTCGAAGTATGCAGTCAAAATTCATTTCCAAATCTACTTATTTATTTGGATAGTTGTGGTGTTGTTCCTTTTTAATATGTTCTCTTTTAGTTTTGAATATTCCTTCCTTAGGCAAGAACATTTTTTAAAACCAAATTATGGTAGAGCGTGTTTTTTTTTTAATCCTTTCATTGTGTTCTGCAAAGGTTATGATGCCTTTGAACAGTGGCATACTGAGGGGTTGGGGCTCGGGGTGCTCCCCCCTCCCAATACAAAATTATGACCAAGGAAAAAAGTGGAAAGAAAAATAACAGAAAACATAGAAAGTGAAATATGATATTATTCTGAATATTATGTCAAAATCACAAAATTGGATATTTTAGTAAAAACTGGAAATTTTTGCTTGCTCGCTTCACAACTTTTCAATGCATTTTACCTGATCTGCCATATCTTGCTCCTTCAAAATTGACTCAATACACCATTGCCATTGAAAGACATGAATATTTTCTTGTTTGTCCTGTCAAGCACATAATTAAACTTGGTGAAGGATTCAATGACCCCTTGAAAATAGGATTCATGTCTTTTATAGGTACCATTACATAAATTGTTTCACATAATTATTATCAAAGGTACCATAACATAATTTGTTTCACATAATAAAAAGGATTTGAATGATTACAAATTCTCCCAATTAAAAATGCAAATCTTCTCACTTGGGTTGACAAGAAAGTCTCTTCTTACTTATGAAGCAAAATTCAAAGGTAAAAGAAGTTCAAATTAAAACCAATGTAATTCAGGTAAATGAATAAATTTATTAGTGAAATTTGACAGCATTTTTCGAAAATTATGGCAAAGATAATGAATATATTATAAGTCTGCTGATTAGCCAAAAGTCTAAAAGTATAAAACGTCCCATGTTCGCTCAAGCATGAATTTATTTTTTAAATGCCATTTCAAAGATAAGATCTTAGAGCATCTATTAATATCAAAATATAGATATATTTTGAGACAAAGCAAAGATTTTATAATTTTCAACCAATAAGTACAAGAATAATGATGCATTTGTCATTTATGATTTAAAATAGAATTTCCATTGGATTAGATTTGTAAGAAAAATAATGTTTTTGAGCAATTCTAGGTCCGACATGAACTCATACATTGTTGCATTACTGCGTATCCGGATGCCGCAAACTTGGTCCCTAAACTTCTGCGAGACTTGACCAACAAAAAAAAAAAGGACATGTTTCTAACTGTGGAATTATTGCAAAACATGTGGAGGGGGGCTTATTAAAGTGATGGTCCAGGCTGAAAATATTTATACATGTAGCTTAATAAATAGAGTAGAAGTCACTGAGCAAAATGCCGAAAATTTCATCAAAATCAGATGACAAATAATCAAGTTATTGAATTTGATAGTTTATAACAATAGTTTGTGAAAACGGTCGTCATGAATATTCATTAGGTGGGCTGATGATGTCACATCTCAAATTGTTCTTTTGAATTTTATTATATGAAATTATGTTTATTAAATTTTATCCTCCAAGAACTAGAAAAATTGGATTGACAACTGATTTAGTACATTAGATATTAATTGCTGAAACTTATTTCATCATAATGGAAACACATCATTTACACATGTATGAAATAATTTTATGAACCAAACGGAAAGTGGGGATGTGACATCATCCCACCTAATGAATATTCATGATATGACTATTTTCTCAAAATATTGCTAAACTTTAAACTTCAATAACTTTATTATTTGTTATCCGATTTTGATGACATTTTCAGCATATTGCTCAGTGGATTCTACTCTATGTATTAAGATATAAATATTTTCAGCCTGGACCATCCCTTTAAGACCCCCCCCCTTCCTCCTTTGGGGCCAGATAGGGTTAATAAATCATCATGAATATTTAAACATGTTTATTTTGCTGCAAGTCCATTGAAAAGGATTCATTTCTAAACAAATATTATTCTAAATGTACTATTGAATATTAATTTGACAAATTTAAAGTCATTTTTTTCATTCTTGCATCTCGGTTTATTCAATTTTTCTTCTTTTTTTAATGTTTTTTTTTTTATTCACTCTTCTCGTACAGAATGCACACAAACCAGGGAAACCCTCGAAAGAAAGTCATTTAGATTCAGCAAGCAACCTCCCAGATACTGCAAAGACACCTGTACCAAAGTCTTCAGCACCTTCCCTGGGACTACTACTCAATGCCAAAAATCTAAGAGGGGTAAAGTGGAAGATAACAGCAACATATATCTAAATGGGGTATTGTACAGTATGATTGATCAACCAATGATACCAGTTGTATTCTGACATTTAAATCCATGTCCCTCTGACCAATGTTGTCAAATAAAAACCTTGCTTTGAGCATAACATCCTCAAGGTGGTCTGAAATTCTATTAGAAGGTACATGTAGTCTTCTGTGGAAGTTCATTTTATGCTTTGACTGCTAATCTACAAGTTTTATTATCAATATGCTAGTGTTCTGAAGTTGATGTGTTAATAATCAATTGTTTTAATGTTTTATTCTATTTAAAACATAATAGATGGAGACCAGCAGCATGGCAGCAGGAGCTAATGTTGGTCGTGATGAGGCATATACCACCATCAACAATGCTGCAATTGCAGTCACCACCACCAAGTCTGCTTCTGTCACTGCCATCACCATTGCCACCGCCATTACCAAGACCACTCCTGACACAAAGCCCCCAAGTCCTCAACTGACCAGATATTGCAGCTGGAGAAGGATATACCAGGAACTTCAAAGCCAGGGCTTGCCAGTCTCCTACAATAAGAAAAATGCCATGGGCCCATCTAATGAACTAGTAGTAGAATATTTGGCCACAGTTGTAGAAATGCAGAGACTAACATACTGCCACAGGTAAAAATCAATGTCAGATATGATGGATAGTCTTTGAAATATGGGTTGCAGAATGAATATCAGTAAAACCCATCATGATGTGCTATCTGATTTAACCCTAAAAAGGCGGTGGGAGCCCAAAAATTTTCACGATAAATCCACAACGTGAAAGATTGTGCCGCGTCATTATAAAGCCTTTTTTAAAAAAAGTTTATGATTTTTAAAAAAAAACTTGTGACACCTGGGTACCCGGTTCTGCAATTATGCAACATTGTGCATTGTGTAATTACACATGTCAGAATTGCACTAAAATGTGATTTCATGGACAAATCCAATGCAAAATCTGTTTCTAGCCAGAATTCATAATTGTATCATACCGGTTAATGTTTATTTTTACTGATTAAAATCAATTAATTTCATTGTGCTTATGATCAGAAAATTTTGTCAACAATATAAAAAAAGTAAAAAAAACAAAGAAATACTTAAGAAAGGAAAAAAATACATATGAAAGGTATTTGATATCAATTAATTTTTATGTGTCTGAACAAAAACTTCAAGGGCTGTGTTTATAGATTTCCAGCCAAATTCTAATTTCATGCATGATTTAGTAAAATATATAATTCTAAATAATTTTAGAATGATCAAATATACAATTTTTTCATCTGTGGCAGGCATTTTGCATTTCTTCACAATTGCGCAATTAACGGTCAATCTTGAGGGCCCCCACTCCCCTTCCGCCCATCTTTCCTGCCTCCAAAATACCCTGGCAGTCTTATTAGGGTTAGATTAAGTCTACATTAAGCAAACATAAAATTCTTACAATTGAATTCAGTGGCGTAATGAGCCAAATATTTTGAGAGGGCTAAATATGGCGAATGGAACAAAAGTTCTCCAAAGAGAGCGAAGGGAGTGTGCAAAATTTTAGAACTTTTTAATACAGAAATCAAAATTTGGAAAGATTTTGACGTAATAATATCCAGTAAATACTCTCTATTTCACCCTTTCTCGTTCGCTTTCTTTCTTTTTCTCCTTTTCTTTCTTGGTCGTTAAACATTGGGGGGGGGGGGGGGCAGTCAGACCGCAGGTCCCTATGCTAATGAGCAAAAAGTCCAGATACATCCAAATCATCTCGTGGCTGAATCCTTGCAAAATCTTGTGATTCGTGAGATTTTCTTTCTCGAGTCTAAGAATTTACCTGTTTTAAAGAGAAATTCCAGTATTGGTAACGATCTCAAAATGACTTTTTACAGAATCTAATATAATGACCACCCAAGTGTCTGTTTGTATGAATAAAAAATATGTGCCAAAGGATTCTGGAAGAAATTGTGTAATTGCTGAGAAATAAGCTCATATTCCAGCAATAATAATACACTGTCCCACGTGTGCCTATCTGTGTTGGTGATCTTCAGTGTGAACATTTTTCAGCGTAGATTTCAAGATTTCACAAAGTTCAGTTTATGTAACTTTACCAAATCTAGATCCTCGATGATATACTGACAATTAAGCCAGACTTTCTCATGAAATCAGTGTTTACTGCAACTACTGGCATTACTTTTTAACCTCAAGTTAAATTAAATATTATTGCACTATCAGATAGAGTAAAAGTTACTCTTTCATATTGGTCATTTATTTTGTATACAATATTTTGTTAAATAAGTAAATTTCTGGCCTGAAAGTGTGCCTCAAAACTTAATTTTCTTCTTCCATTTTCTTTTGCACATTGTGCAAACTTTTTATTTTGAGCCTCAATGATATCCATATCACCATAAAGCTGAACTTCTTTTCTTTCTCACAATGCCACTCTTGATATGCGGCACCTTTTAATCGGGTCAAGATCACACTTTTCCCACTAAGGTACAATACGAGATTTCTGTAATTTTGTACTTGCATGAAATCCAGAGTTCTGATTGGCTGGATAAGGTTCACAGAACAACAGGCACAGGGTATTTGAGGAGATTACCACATGGGAAGTGTGACCTTCCTACGAACCATGGCACTGGAACCGTTGGAATTTGCCACTGGGTGGTCCATTTGACCAATCAGAATGCAGTATTCTTGTTTTCAAACTGCTTTATGTACTTGGCAAATGAAAAGTGTGATCTTGACCCGATTAAACCAATTCTTATTTTGAAACCTATATCGTTTCAAAGCATACATATTCAGCTTTATCATGATATAAAAATCATTTGGGCTCAAACACAAATAAAGTGTGAAAATAGCAACTTTTGTCAGGTGAAAATATTTATTTTATAGCATATTTTAGATCAAACTTTGAACCTATATTACAAAATCTTTGAATAAATCCAAACATATGACATGAAAGAATGATTCTTCTTCTTTACAATGGTACCAAATTCATGAAATTCGATGCACAGTTAGAGCAGCAATGACCGAATGAAAAGGTGTTATGGTCCGCGTCAAGCTCATTAAATATACAAAACATCTCAAGTCATGAATATCATTTGGATGAAAGAAGCCACTCTCTTGGGACCTGCAGTCTGACTGGGGGGCATGGCCCCCATCTATACATCAGTGATGGATTTAATACTTTTTGCATGTACGATGACGATGCTCGCTCTCTCTCACCCATCCTCACTATGTGTATATGTGTGTGCAAGATGAATTATGAGGAATAATTGCATGAAGTGACGTTTTTCAACCAGAGATTGATCCTTATGTATTACTTACTATTGCATTTTTGTTCATCATATTGACCCATCTTGACCCCTTTACCCCCCCCCCCCCTGACAAAAACCTAATAGTCAAATGAAGTTTCCTTTTCTTTTCTTTTGATATACATGTAATGTATTCATGTGAGAAAAAAAATTATAGTGCCAAACATTTTTTGAAAATTTTAATTTATTCCTTCAGGTGAGGTTTTGTCCACAGTTCCAGAAGGACACAAAATAGTATCAGAAAGTCATGCCAGAATCAACAACTGAAGGGTTTGAAGAGCCAGATAAAGAGCCTAGAAATGTGATTTAAACGTAAGTTAAACTTATTTATAATTCTGATTCATTTTGGCATAGAAAGTAAGTCATAATAACAATTTGAATGATTTTTGTCTTCTTGATTTGCTCTTTGTCAGGAATCCAAATTTTAGAATTAAACTCTTAGTTTGAGGTGTTGATGATTTTTTTTTCAGCTGCAAAAGTAACAAACCAATATCAATCATTGGTCGATAATGTGACTTGCTTTCTCTTGCCAAATTGGTACATGTACATGTATATTCTGCATTTCTATAATGATTGACCCCACCACTAGCACATAAGATGCAACATGTCAAATAACTGTCAAACTCACTTCATCATGTATTTTATTATTAATATTTCATTAAAGGAGTAAAAGGACTCAGAAAGATTACCCGAAAAAGCTCACAGAATTTTTTTTACTGGTAGACCCTTTACATTCATTTGATGAATTGAGTTCATGCAAAATCAACTGAATGTTATGAGTACAAAATCCTGTTAATACACCTTACTGTGAGGCTATTCTGGTAGGTCATCCCGGGAGTGCCTGAGGATCTTGTCCATTTGGATAAATCTTGCAAAGTACCAAGAGGTGCCTCCACCCCCCCCCCACTCTATTAAGGGTTAACAATGAAATTGAAATTAGGAATAAGTTTAGTATCTTGCTCATATGCATTATAAATTAATTACTATTTCAGGTACTTCAATCACATGCACAGTAGGAGCAAAAACAGCAGCAAACACACAGGAGATGTAACACTACATTGACCAACAGCAACAACTACAGCAGCATCAACAATTTCTGCAGGAGATGCAAAAACCACACTGGCAACCTCAACAACATCAAGGTGTCCAACAAACACTCCGGGAACGTTAACAGCAACCACAGCTTCAGCTGGAGTTTCAACAAACACATCAGAAAAAAACCAACAGCAGCAAAAAAACACTTATGAATAATGAAATGAATCTAATTGAAACTCAAAAGCCAATGACGCAACATCTTTGACAAACTGAGACAATTATTCATTCTTTTACAGGATAAAGAAATACTTTTTTAAAGTGTAAATTTGCAGGAACACAATGGATGTTCCTATGTATCTATTTAATGAAATAAATTTGACTTTAATAAATTCAGTAAATTCAATTCAATAAATTTAGTGATTCAATAAATATCTACTTTTATTTGTCAATGAGTGAAAATACCTGTATTTTCTATTTAGAATGACAAAAAGCAATTTATCAATTCAATATCATCAAAAACTTTAGCAATATGGTTGTTAGGCCCTCCAAATTTTTGATATTTTGATGAAAAAGCCGTTTCTGCTGCAATATTTGACGCAACTCAAATAGATCAAATATTGTCGCAGAAATTGTCATTTGCCCCTGAAAGTATCTGCGGCAAATATTTGACGCAGCTCAAATAGCTGCATCAAATATTGCCGCAGAAATTGTCATTTGCCGCTGTTTTGAGATTTGCCGCAGAAAATGGGAGTTGCCGCTGCGGCAAATGTTTTATGAAACGGGCCCCAGGTCAATCAAAATATTTTCGAATTCGTGCTGGTGAGCAACACGTTCACTCCCAGCGATAGGGACTTGTTTAAAAATGGCATAGGAAATATGCATTTTCTAAGTATGGTAAACTCAGTAGAATTTAGGTATTAAATTGTGAATGAACTATTGGTAGGTAAGACATGCGTAGAGGATTATTTGTCTTTATCCATTTCTATTTTCCACATTTTTCTTTTGTTTGACTTTATTTTCTAGGGGGAAGCCCCACTCCCCCATTCCTGTGGATGCCAATTGGTTGGGGGCTTGGAATAGTGCAAGTTAAAAGGGTGAACCTGAACTTTATAGATATCAAGAGAGAAAGAATTGGAAAGTTAAAATGAATAAAAACAAAGATGGAGAGAGTGAGAAAGATGGTGGACTTTCAAGGGGCATTAAAAAATCTCATATTAAAACATCATTTTTGTTTTTGTAATTATTCTATTTACCCAGGGTCAGTCAAAATATTAGCATCCACAGGAGGGTGGGATCCTTCCCGCCTTAAAACTGAAATCTAAAGAAAAGTGTAGAAATGGATAAAAGACAAAGATCCTCTGCGCATGATTTACCAGCAAATGCAGCTCATTCAGAATTTAACTCTTAGAGCACCTAAATTGTACTATAGGCCTACAATATGTGTTTACCATGCTTAGGAAACACATATTTCCTAAGCTATTTTAAAACGAGTCCTACTGCTCGGAAGTGAACAAGTTGCTTCCTTACTCATATTCAAGAACGTTTTGACTAACCTCCTTTTTTAATTGGTTGCTTTGCTCCCTCACATACCCAACAATTTGTTGTCCTCTACATTTCTTCTGCTTGGTCACTTCGCTCCCTCTTACATATTCCTCAAATCTCTTGGCCCCTGCATTTTCCTTCTGTCATTTTGCTCTCTCGCATATATCCCCCCCCCCACAAAATTCTGCTCTGTCGCATTCGCTCCCTCGCACATATCCCAAAATTGTTTTGCCCCACCCTGCATTTTTTTTCTGCTGACAGCCATGTCCTGCCCAACCTCTCTCTCCAATACCTTGAAATGATGGGGGGGTAACTTTAGATATGAGAGTGACCGAACAATTGTAAATCAGTGAAATATTTGACTTTTCTTTTGATTAGTTAATATTTTCTGTGAGAGTGATTATTGCAAAGGATTATACCCCTTTCTGTACACAAAACATACCAGTATTTTGAGAAATAACAACAGAAAAAAGACCACATTCTTCCTGACTGTTCAAATCCTTAAAAAAATAAAATATGGTAATTTTTACTTTCTCAGGCATTCATCACAGGCTCCCCAATTCCTGTCTCTATTTCTCTATCACCCCCATTCTTAATTCATCTTTTTGTCTCTATCCAACAGCTCATTTATAACTGTGGCCTTGTTCTATCCTACATGTATTCTATTCTTCTGTCAGCTTGCCGTCATTCCTACTTTTCACAAACTTTTTTCTCTTCTGACATTCAAATCAGAATGAATATACTGTAAGACATCTTCAAATTCAATGAATTCATTTTTGTTACATGCCCAGTGATAAACGTTTTCATTGAGCTATTTTAAATAATCAGAATCCACACAGCGTAATTTTTTGTTGTAAAGTTGTGCAAATCAATGTTTGTCCAAACTTAAAAGCAAGTAATGTATAAGGTAGGACTTCTGTGTGGTTTTCAGCCTCTTCTCCAAGTTTTAATACAGTCCATTATTGTTGTTGACTTCCACTTTACCCCTCTTGGACTTTCTGGTATTCAGTAGGAGTGGTCTTCGAGAAATTAAGGTGCTGAAGACTTTGGCACTGGTGTCTTTGCAGTATCTGGGAGGTTGTTTGCTGAATCGAAAAGTCTTTTGGGAAATACCTTGGTTTGGGTGAATTCTGTAGGAGACGAATTAATAAAAAAATAAGAAAAACAATATTGAACAAAACAGATACAAGAATGAAAAGATAACTATTCAAAGATAATTTTTCAATCAAATATTCGATTATCCATGAAGAACAATATTCGTTTAGAAATCAAACCTTTTGCAGTGACTTGCAACAAGATAATTTTTTTAAAAATATACATGATATATAAACCCTATCTAGCCCCGGGGGGGGGGGGGCTTAATAAACTCCCCTCCCCATCCACATTTTTCATGATAAGTCCACAATGAGAAATGAGGTACCATGATTACTTTTTGGTCAATTCTGCAGAGCTTTTGAGATACCCGGATATTCAGTTACGCAACATTTTATGAGTTTATGTCGGACCAAAAATTGCTCAAAAATATTATTTTGTATACACATTTAATCCAATGGAAATTCTATTTTCAGTCATAATTGACAAATTTATCATTATTCTTGCACTTATTGGTTGAAAATAATCAAATCTTTGCTTTTTATAATCAGAATAGTGCCATGAACAGATCCCATTAAAAAAACTATAAAATACATAAGGCCCCAAAACAAAGAAATACATATGGAATTATAGAAACAATAAAATACATAAGATTAGAAATGTCATTTACCATTTATTTTTGAGCAACTTTGTTAGAAATCATAGAATTTCGGGAATTCTTTAGAGATTAACCTTTAAAACAAAGAATTCTCTATTACGCATAAATTAGCATTACTAATTTATTAACAATAAATTTTAATGAATTCTGTAACCTTTAGTTCCATGCTTGCAGATTACATTGATGTTGATGTGTGCATTGGTTTTCGTTTTGATCAGAGGCAAGATCTGAAGAGGGGGACCAAAAAAGCCCACCTCCCCCTCCCTGGGCTATGCAATCTCAAAGTAGCCCAGGATTATGAGTTAAACCAAATTTTAAAAAATATATTTATTTAGTAGTTTACTGTAAATACACAGTATAGGCCCCGGTCCATGGTTATCCTCCTGATTAGGATAATTTTCATCTCTATTTTGCTACTGAAATTGAATAATTAAAGCAATGTTCTATCAAAACAAAGGTAGATAAAACAGAATATATATTTCTTTAGAACGCATGTATGATATAGATCCACTGTACCTTCTGAAGACGAGGCGGGAAATCAAATATGGTTGGGACAGCATCCTGTTTAAGACGTATCGTCTGCCCAGGTCAAAGCAAGCATCTTCAAAATGATCAGAACAGAGTACAGAGCTCTTGGAGGAATTCAATGAAGCTCGCTTCATATTGACCATCCTTACTGTGTTACAGTTCCGGTCTTGGTACCGGTTCAGTCCAATGGCTGAATGGGAATCTGCAGCAAATGTAAACACATGTCATAGAATCAATTACACATAATTAAGAAAGTTTGACGTGTCCAAAGGAAACAGATGCCCCCGCAGAATTGTAGTACAAAATGTTTTTTTATTGTTTTATGATGCAATTTTCTGTAAATCAATTAAACTATACACTAAATAAAATAAGATTTCAGTTCTTGATGTTTTAATAAGAGATTACCACAATTTTGTTTATGAATTTTGAACAGAAAAGTTGATATTTCCCCCCAAATTACTAAATCATGGAAATTGAATGCCTACAAAAAAAAAACACTTTATAAGTAATATGACATTTCATTCCTAATACATGATTATATACGTGTTGTCCCTAGGTATCCTGAGTCTTGTCAATCGAGGGGGGGGGGGGGGGCGAGGAGAATTTGCACAATGGAAAAATTGATATACATTGGGTTTCAAAGCTTAATTTCATTTCGGGTAAATCAATATGCTTTATTTCATTTGAATCAATTATACCAATTTTAGGGCATAAAATACAAATTCAATTCAAACCTATAAATATAGCCCTTGAACTACTTATTTTTTTAATTCAGGAATTCTGATCAAATGTATATTAAAAACAATCAGTAGGCCTATATAATGTTTTTAACCCTTATGAGACTGGGGGCTGATTTACCCCCTTGTCATATTTTGCAATAAATCCACTGCGCAATTTTTTTTACCGCATCACTCACAGACTTACAGCATCACTCACTCACTTTTTCGAGTCTCGCGCAACTTTTGAGACCAAAATTGCGACCCCCTGGTATGTGTTTTCGAAATTACACAACATTTTGGAAGTGCATGCAGACCAAAAGTTGCTGGAAAAATGTGAATTTGCGTACAAATCTATGGAAATAGTGTTTTTAGCCATAATTCATAAATGTGCCATTATATTTCCTTTTACTGATTAAAATCAATTAATTTCAACTTTTTTACGGTCAAATATGGTCCCCGACTATTTCCATTGAAACAACAATAAACACATAAGAAAATAAGTGTGATGTTGAAATATATTGAGTCTGTGAACCAAAAGTGATCATTTCAGGGGCATTATTTAGTTAATTAGAGCAAACTTTTGATTTTACGCATAAATTAGCAATGAGATTTAGGCAAAATTTGATTATAGTTTTTTAGAATATACCATGGGTAATGCGTTTGCCAATCATCGCTGTGATCCCATGATTGACTGCCCAGATCATAAAGCCCCCCCCCCCCCAGTCTTCTTAGGAAATGAAATAGCCCAGTCTATGTAGGTTACTGGTAATGTTTTTTTTTTTTACTTTTTCATTTTTCTTATGTACAGATTTTCAAATTTATTACTAATAGAAATTTTCAGCAATTTCTGAAAATAATGATACAGATACAAATTTTGGCAATGACTCACATTGAGTTGTACATGAAATCAAGTTTTTAAGCAATTCGGAATCTGATAATATGCACTTGTGTATATCATAACTGCGTAACCATGCATGCATTCCAAAAATAGTCTTGAATGTTGTGTGGCCCTGCCATGTTTACGAATTTATTGTAGATAAAAGTGAGCTAATCACATAGATTTGTTTGTTAAAATGATATTCTTAATATTGATTGCTGTGCAAGATTGAACAGGGAGAAGAGGAACATGACAAAGCAATCAAGAAAGAGTAAAGGGGGAAGAGAAAGAGGATTTATTTATAACACACAAGTAAAAAAAATGTGTTTTAAAACACACTGGTTAAAACGTGCCAACCCGGGCCCCAGTTAACGCGATCAGAAATCTATTCAATATGATTGAACTTAATATCATGCAGAAATCAATACGCATATAAATATAATCAAAAAAATAAATTTTGAACCAACTTGCATAATGAGCTGTGAACTTAGCCTGTATTTTGGTGACATCTACCTACACACCAAATTTTTTAAAATCCATTGAATGTTTTTCAAGTTATTGCGCGGAAACCAAGGGGGGGGGGGGCTGACAGGGGCAACACTTAATGCCCCCTCCGGGCTTCATCTGCAGGGGCATAAAAACTCTAGGCCTACTCATCAGCAGGGGCCCGTTTCTCAACACCTGGACAAGTTAGTCCTATTTATCTACCAAACACAGAATTAGTTCCAAAATTACCCAAAAGGATTAACTAGAATCCATTAATATCATATTGATACTATTGGTGGAAAGTACATACCAGACGTAGCCTTAGTCACAAAATAGCAAATTTTCCAAAAGTTGCAAAAAATAGAGGCAAAATATGCTTAAAAAGTACTTAAACATGCAGACATGGGCATTAAATTTCTGAGGAAATGAAATTAACACTAATTCATATCATGATAAAAAAAATCACATGTAAGTGGACATTGAGATATTTATCCCAAGATATAAAATTTGAATAGTTTACGTAAGTAAACCATAAGGCTTTCTTCCTAACATGATGGTTTCTAGTGTTGCTGTTGGATGTTTGTGGTCTATATCATGGTTGTTCCACTTTATGTTTGTCATTTTGCCTCCGACGAAGATTCTGCTAGGATCGAAAGCTTAGGCCCCCTTTTGACTCTCTAATTTACTCCATTGGCTCTTTTTTTTTTTAGATAAGCAGTTTTCAGCAGCTTCTTTTTGCCTTTAATATGATGATAATCAAACAGATTTTCAGGATTCCAAACATCATCAAAAAATATATTATCATGGATTGTTAAACTCTTTAGATACCTAAACGCACAATTTTATGAATGCTATGCGTATATTAGAGGAAGAATTTATTAAAATTTTGATAAGGGTCTGAAAACGAGTCCAATTATGGATGACCTGAAGTGGTAGAATCTTTGTCAATTCAATTATTTTACTACCTTAAATTAACACTTGTTATAATTTCTGTGCATTACAATTACTATTAAATGATTTATCCCACTTGTTTGCTATATAATTCATTTTTCTTTAAATTATTACGTAATAAAATTTTCAAATTTCGAGGCTCATTTGAATGTCACAGTCTATCCACATGATATCACTACATAAAGGACAAGTCCACTCCAACAAAAACTTTATTTGAATAAAAAGAGAAAAATTCAACAACCATAACACTGAAAATTTCATCAAAATTGCATGTAAAATAAGAAAGTTATGGCATTCTAAAGTTTCGCTTCATTTCACAAAACAGTTATGCACATCTCGGTCGATATGCAAATGAGAAACTGATGACATCACTCACTATTTCTTTTGTAATCTATTATATGAAATATGAATTATTTTTATTTTCTCGTCATTGTCATGTGAAATGAAGTGTCATTCCTCCCTGAACACGTGGAATTACATTATTTTAACATTTTGTGCTTCAGGCAAGGAGGTCCTAATTGTCAAATTTGTAAAAAATGAAATATTGTATAATTCAAACAATAAAAAAACAAAAGAAATAGTGAGTGACATCATCGACTCTCTCATTTGAATGTAACTGGCTCGTTAATATAACTATTTTGTTCAAAATAAGCGAAACTTTGAAATGTCATTAATTTATTATTTTACATCCGATTTTGATGAAATTTTCAGCATTGTGCTTGTCTGGTCTTTCTCCATTGATTCCAATCAACATTTTTTCTGAGGTGGACTTGATCCTTAAGAAAGAAGTAAGTTATGACAGGTTTGGAGATGTCATAACTATTTGGTCAAGTTGTCCCCGATCTTGGCAAAGAGGGATTCGTGAAACAGTTCGCTAACAGGTAGCTAACTATTTCCAATTTAGTTAAGAAGTTAGAAGACTTAACGGTGTTGAGAAACGGGCCCCAGTCTACGCAAGCAGAACCAAACAGAATCAGTTTGCCACACTCAAATTCCCAATTTGCACTCGCATCAATTATTTAGTTACGTACCTATCATTTTATGATCTAGTGCATAGAACAAATGACCATTTTTTTTAGGTCGGAATGTCAACAATTTTCAGCTCGTGCTTCGCATTCCCATTATTGAAATATGTACCATCCTCATGGTTAAACAGTCCTTAACAGGATCATGCTAGAACACTTATTAAAAATTATGTTCGTGCTTGGCATTCTCAGTAATTATCTAGAACACACACATCTTGTTCAGGATCACAAACGGTGCCTAGAATGTTAAATTTTCAGGACAAAATACATCCTAAATACATATATAAAAGTTCCAAAAAAAGTAAGAAAAAAAATTGCTTGCCTTTGCACTTTTATATAAGGCCTACGTGATTATTTCATATTGATGTTATTTTATAAGAAACCAACTCGCATATTTAATGACCCAGTGTAGTGGTCCACCCGGATACCCCCAACCAGTAATTGGGAGGAGATACCTGCGGGTCACAGTTCTGTGTGCGCACCCTTGTAGGCGACCCAGATTGGCTGGCTCCTCTAATACGCCTTGGAATGTCTTTAACAGATATATGGCACTATATAAATGCTGTGCATCATCATCTACCAACACACCCAAATTTTAAAAAATCTGATGACTTTTGATAAGATATCGTGAGGAATCCAACTCGCATATTTAATGAGCTGTGATCTTTGACCAGCATATTCCGAATTCGAACTTAGCCTGTATTGGTATCATCTACCTACACACCCAAATTTGTTCAAATAAGTAGAATATTTCATAACTCATAAAAAAGACATTATCATGCGGAAACTAAATTGCATATTTAATGTGTTTTGACCTGCCGACTCCAAATTCAAACTTGGCCTGTACTATCAGAGGGTCGTGTGTTCGAATCCCGCCATGGACTAGCGTCCTTTGGCAAGGCGTTAATCCACTTTGCCACTCTCCACCAGGTGTTAAATGGGTACCTGGTAGGATGTGAAAGCCTATGTATAATGTAGTATGCCTAGCAATTGAGTCTTGGAACTCTTGTTGGAGTGCTCCCCAGGGAGTGGAGAAGGTGCATACATTGTACGCAGGCATACAAGGTTCTGATGACCGTGGTAATACTGAGTCTGGAAAGCGCTTAGTCTCTTAGAGACGTCGTTCCGATGCATTAAGCGCTATATAAATATGTGGAATATTATTATTATTATTACTATGGTGTCACCCACTCCAAGCTGTGGGGAAGTTACACATTGATGCAGAGGTTCGAGCCCTGATCACGTCTTTCGGATTGTGACATTAAAGGTCGGTCCCAGACGTAAATAATCAAACCTGATTGATATACGTCTGTCAAAAACTCAAAATACACACACACACTCCTAGTACCAATGATTAATGTTAATGTTTGGACCTCATAGGCGACATTACCCAAAATATGGGTTGCCGGTTGGACAATGCTGTTCTGAATCTGATTTCAAACCCAAGACTTTGGTAAATGTACGCCTTAATACAAATTGGAGTTATGCGATATGACTTTCATTTGGTGGGAAGACATTTAATACTTTATAAAATTAGTTGAAATTAAAATGGATTATATTAATGCTCACTGTTGGTGAGCATTTCTACACGATCCCCCTATTGAGATTTATAGTAAATATTTTGGAATTATATTAGTTATGCGACCCCTCCCTCATGATGATCACAGCATTATTTGTAATGGGGATATATTTCGTTCATATTCTTGTCTCTTCTTTCTCTTTTTAGCCTTTTTTTTGCTTGTTAAAACCTTTTCATTTTTTTTGGGGGGGGGCTTGCCAAATTTTATGTGGGTCAAAATTACATTCATTTTTTTAGTGACAATCTTATTTTTCATTTGTCAAATTTTACGCAAGACAAAATTACCTTCGATCATTATTACAGTTAAAACCTTTTTTTTAATTTTAATTTTTTTTTGGGGGGGGGGTTGCCAAATATAACATGGACAAAATGACTTTCCCTTTTCTTATTTATTTTTTTGGGGGGAGCTTGCCGAATATCACGCGAACGAAATGACTTTCATTTTTAGTGACCATCACTTTACGTGAGACAAAATGACCGGTTTTTTTTAAGTGAGAACCTTTTTTGGGAGTTGTCTAATTGTACTTGAGAAAATTCACCCCACCCCCCCCCCCTACTTTGGAAAATCTTGGATTTACCTCTAGTTTTAATCATGATTAACCCTTAAATAGACTGGGCTATTTCGATGCCTAAGAAGACTGGGGAGGGGGGCTGATTCAGCGCCCCCTTATGATCTCGGACGTCGATTGCGCGATCGCGACGAAAATTGGCACACATTACCCATGGCATAATCTACCAAATTATCACATCAAATTATGCAAAAAATCTCATGTTTCATTAATTATGCTAATTTTTGCGTAAAATCATTAGTTTGCTCTAATTAATAAAATAATGCCCCTGAAATGCTAATTTTTGTTTCACCTACTCTAGATAGGCATCTGATCAAATTTATTTTTAAAAAATTTCAACATCATGTTTATTTTCTTATGTATTCTATTGTTTTCTAAATTTCTTATGTATTTCATTGTTTTTCGACTTTGTTTTTCATTGTTTTTTCAATGGAAATTGTCAGGGACTTTATTTTGACCATGAAAAAGATAAAATAAATTGATCTTAAGCAGTAAAAGGAAAAATAATAATACATTTATGAATTTTGGCTAAAAACACTATTTGTATTGGATTTGTACACAAATTCACGTTTTTGAGTAATTTTGGGTCTGCATGCACGAACGAAATGTTGCGTAATTTCGAAACTGTGTACCCGGGGGTCACAATTTTGGTCTCAAAAGTTGTGCGAGACTTGAAAGTAAAAAGTCAGCGAGCAACGCGGTCAAAAAGATTTGCGCGGCGGATTTATCACGAAAAATGTCGAGGGGGGGGCTGATTCAGTCTTTTTAGGGTTAAGATCATGCGTATACCACGGCAGAGGCGTAAACCGCTGCAGGGGCATGCAGGCTGGCCCTTGATCCCTAGTGGATTTCACCGGAAAAAAAATCCAGATAAGAGAAAAGGAAAGAAAGAAAGAGAGAGGGGGGGGGAGAAAGGGAAGACTGGGAAATAAACGAAAAGGTCCCCCCCAAAAAAAAGAGGGGAAAAGAGAGAAGAAAAAGCGAAATCATTAAAGGGGTGTATATTATAACTTCATTTATAATTGTTTTTCCTTCTTTTATGGGGGGGGGGTCAAAAAAATAAAAACCTTAACGAAATGTTTTTCTATAATTACATTTAGGTCTACACTCGCGATTTAATAAAAAATAGTAGCCATCTATATACAAATGATGCGTTAGAGTGGGTCAGTAGGAACTCTGTGTACAAGGTAACCACATGCACACAGTTCCACTGACCCACGAAAGAAACCCATGCATCATCTGTTTTATAGAATGGAATTTTTTTTTTAATAAACCACAAAAATTAATGATTTACTGGATGCATGATAATTTCATGCGTCCGGTAAATTTAATTTACCGGACACATGATTTTTTTTACCGGACGCATGATTTATTTACTGGACGCATGATTTATTTACCAGATCGATGCATGAAAATTCCAAAATCTAATGCAGAGCGCAGACACTTTGATAACCCTGGACAACATAAATATGGGCTTAACTGGATAATGTTGCCACAAAGATATTGTTATACCCAAAATGCCAGATACAGCTTTGCATTGACTATATCTTGAGCAGTTGAGGCAGCCTCCGACCTCCAATACATGTAGCTGTGTGTGTGTATGCGGGCCGCGCCGGGGGCCAGCGCCTGCCTGGGCCTGCAGTGGATATTTCGCTGTGCACAGCCAGCCCAGGGCAGTATAGATCTAACGTTAGATCGTACATGTATGTCTGGACTTCTCAACTAACGAGTATGTGGGCAGTTTTAATCCCAATGACAATTACGGTACCGTATTTGTACTTACAGATCATTTTGCATCCTTTGATTCATTCTGCTTTGATCGAAATTCAAATTTTGACGTAAACAAGTGACGGTAACAGTCCCGGTAACAGTACATGCGCGATGACATCACAATGACCTTTTCGGGCGATTGCTTGTTTACAGTGGATATCGTTGCGTTTTGATTATCGGGATATCGTTCATGCAGCCCAGTAAAATTTTTGCATTGCTCTCAACCAATCAGATTGCAGGGATTTTCTCATCCATTCTATAAAAAGTTTTAAAATTGCTAAAGATCCAGAGATATCAAAACCCACCTGCTGATTTAGCACTGGGGTACACAAGCCAGGGTTATGCCCAGTGCATGCCCCCCGAATGTTCTACGTACAACCAAGATATAAAAAAATGAAGGGAATTAAAGAAACCAAAATTAGGAAAAGTGTAAGGTAAGATATCTGTCTCAAATTTAGATTTGCACGAAAGGTTTTTTCTCGCTTGCTTCATTCGCTTGGAACATATAAAGCAACTTTATTCCCACGTGCCATATGTTTCGGCCTCTTTCTTTCTACTATTTCATTTTTTTTACTCATCATGCTCCTGCCACACAGGGGTTTGCCCTAATGCATGAACAATCATTAAAAAATATCATTTTCATACCATGTGACTGGGAATTTTTTGCTCTACCCCTCCCCCTCCTCGATCCCTGTATCGATTTGACTTGACATGGGCCTATACCTGATGTATTCTGCTTCAATATAAAATCATAACGGATAGAACGCCTTGAATACAGGCCAAACAGCCTAACGACACACACACACACACATTGCCGTGTCACGTGACAATCAGTATTAAACGAGGATGTGTACAACCCTATGGCGACAAGGCTAGTCGCAAAAGTTGAGCAAGTTCTGGACGAATAGGCTTCAATACCCCAAGAAAAGAAGTAGTATCTAGGGACTAATTAAAAATAGTTTTCTTAATGGAGTTCCATGTTAAAATCTAGTAATTTAAGTCCAACTTTTAATTCGCGTGCACTCACTTTTTTAACACAGGAATTAATAGGCACGGTGCCTAGAGTGTCATCTACCAACACACCTAAATTTAAAAAAAAAACAATCAAATATATTTCAATTTATTGCACTGAAACCAAGTGGGGGTGGGGGGGGGGAGGCAGGCAAATCAATGGACAGATGGAACGCTTAATGCCCCCTCCGGACTTTGTCTGCGAGAGCATAATTACAGAGGAGCTGAATTTGAAGAGGGCCTGAATCAAGACTGAAACATCGCAATACGTGTAAGTGGAGTAGCCTAGGCTAGGGCACTCACACTAGTACGAGGCCCGGGGGGGGGGGGGCACTCAGTATATAATGCATAGTGGGTATGTGCCGCGGAGGGGACCCCCATTTTTACACCCAAATTTCCGTTCCAAGCCAAGGCATAGCATTTTTGTCTTATTGAGAAAAAAACAAAGAAAGCTGCTCCAAGGCAAAGCATTTTGTTCTTATCTAGAAAAAAGAAGAAATTCGCTCCAAAGCTTCGCATATTTTTCGTTACGCCATTCCGGTCGCATTGATCTGCTGCAATTTTGGTGAAAAGCGGCCACAGAGCGCTGTCCGACCATCGTCTCTGAGCGAGCGCACCCGGCGGAGGCTGCGCTAGCTGCATCACGGATGCCCGTTCCATAGGGATGCATACGCACGTACTCACACGCTGGCGATCGATCCGTTCCAACTTCCAAGGACCCCCATTTCACAAAATTTTAGTTCCAAACCCCGTTCCGAGGACCCTCCTTTTTACAATACTCCCGCTCCAAGCCCAAGGCCCCCGTTTTTGTCTCTCCTGCGGCACACCCCCACCACTTTTTTGTTCAAGTGCCCCGGCCCCGGGGTATGAGGTTAGTGAGGCTGGGTAAACTTGCGCCAAGTTGCGGCCAAGCCCGCCCAACATGCCCAAACTGTTGAATAAATTTGTTATTTCAAATTAAAAAAAAATATATTTGTCATCTGATTTCAATGAAATTTTCAGCATTTTGCTCTGTATGAATTTGGCATTATCGTGATACAGGTAACCACCGTTCACTTCATACAGCAGCGCTTTATTCAGTCGCACGCACGGTTCCCTATTTCCACCTCCATTCACTTTGTACACAAATGCGCGTACACAAATCTATGAGTGGTTTCCAAAACCACGATTTGGCCATGAATTTTACATTATTTGCTAAGTTCTAGGCCAAAATATCTTCAGCCTGTATAATTCCTCACCATTTTAGGTGTGCAGAAAAGACCAATCCCCCCCTTTGTCTGACTACAGTACACAAACTTGAATACATGGGACTATAATTTTTACAGTACACAGCTTCTTGCAAATGAAAGTAGCAGGTATGGCAACCACTACGATTTCCCATTTTGTTTTCAACGTAATTCAAACATAGCTGAACTTACGAATGCAATGTCCGTCCACATTCTACTAATTAGAGAAGTTGTTTGCAGCTCTTGTTGGCATGAATAACCATGATAACGTGAAATCTAAGCTAAACAGGAAAGGTTCACCAACATGCCGACCTGTGAGTGTGACCGTCCCGCGGCCGGATATCGATCGATCGATCGAAGATCGGCTTGAGCAAGGTGCAGCCAATCAGCGACGATCTCATATACCCTGCCAGAAAGAGGAGACAGAATTATTTTACATGGACAGAATTTTTTGTGATGTGACACAAAATAATTTCGTCGACGGAATTTTTTGTGATGTGACACAAAATCATTTCGTCGACGGAATTTTTTGTGATGTGACACAAAATCATTTCATCGACGGAATAGATATTCGCATCGCAACGAAATGAATTTTGAGGACGCAATTTTATTTCGTCTCGACGAAATTGATTATAAGTGTGACACAAAATAAATTTCGTATACGAAATCACACTGCATCATGACGAAATGAATTTCGTTGGAGTGAAACACAAATTTTCCTACAGAATTTTCCTTTGAACACTTGGGGTGCCATTTCGTTAGATCAAAATTCATTTCGTGTGTACGAAATAAATTTTGTGGACGAAATTACATTTTGTCTCGACGAAAATTTATTTTGTGTGACAAGAATAATTTCGTATACGAAATAAAATTGCATCATGACGAAATCATTTTCATATGAACAAAAGAACTTTTGTGTACGGAATGGCGTGAATTGGACGGAGTATGGCACGCCAAAAAAAGTTTGTGGACGCAATTACATTTCGTCTAGACGAAATTTTTTTCGTTGAGACAAAATTAATTTTGTGTGACACAAAATAAATTTCGTGTACGAAATAAAACAGCGTCATGACGAAAAGATTTTCGTCTGAATAAAAACACATTTTGTGTACGGAATTGCTTGAATTGCACAGAATATACTGGCGGACACTTGGCGCCCCATAGTTTTCATACCATTTTTTTTTTCTTTTAGAGGGATTCTGGAGCTACCATTATCCTGTGGTGTTTAGATTGGCGTATGGTATGTTGATTGAACCTCATGAATTCACACGCGAAGTCGTCACCTTAAACATGACGAGGCAATGTGTGCTTGGGAAGGCGGAGAGGGTAACAGGTTCAAGAGGAAAGCAATTGACCTTGACAATCGTTGTTAAGGTTTGTATGAGTAGTCTAAAGACAACTTAGGCAATGCGTCAATTCGATCGTTTCAATTGCGTTAGCTTAACAAGAGTGCAGAACCGACAATTAACTCCTGCGACAACTAATGACTGCCCCTACACCAATATCTCTTTTAGGTGGGGGCTACATGTAGGCTTGACTGTACTTTTGGTTCAGAATGATATGAAGATTAGGATTAGGGTTGTGGCACAGATTTGAAGTTCGAGCTTAATAATATTGGTAGGAGCATAATGTCTCAGGGACCAAGTGAATCCGTCTTTCAAATTACCTTGTCATCAAAGCAATCAATCTTGGTCGTTGGGCATAATCATATTATGAATTACCGGCACCAAACATGATGCCACGCCATTGGATTATTTCTGCAATCTATTCTGCGCAGATTGAGATTCTCCAACTTGATTTACATGTGACATCGCCATGATTGCATTGCTTATACCTCGGTCACATTTGCTCTACGGCGACCGTGCATCGAGTCGAAAACAGCCGTTTTATTCATTTTTATTCAGACCCCACTACATGTAGCTGGCACCAAAAAATAAACAAGTGGAATGCCTCTGGCCGTCTCACCTGCATCACGCGGTTCAATATAGCAGCAGTGCTGACTTTGAAAACTACTCTAACTCGCACAAGATCTTCAGTGATACATGGTTACTCTTATGTCCACTTTTTATGAACTAGACCAATAAACTTACAGAGATATGATGGTTATTCAACAAAAAACCCCAACATGGCCAAAGTTCATTGACCTTACATGACCTTTGACTTTGATCATGTGACCTGAAACTCGCACAGGATGTTCAGTGGTACTTGATAACTCTTATGTACAAGTTTCATGAATCAGATCCATAAACTTTCAAAGTTATGATGGTAATTCAACAGATACCCCCGATTCGGCCAAAGTTCATTGACCCTAAATGACCTTTGACCTTAATCATGAGACCTGAAACTTGCACAAAATGTTCAGTGATGCTTGATTACTATTATGTCCAAGTTTCATGAATCAGATCCATAAACTTTCAAAGTTATGATGGGAATTCAACAGATACCCCCAATTCGGCAAAGTTCATTGACCCTAAATGACCTTTGACCTTGGTCATGTGACGTGAAACTAATGCAGGATGTTCAGTGATACTTGATTAACCTTATGTCCAAGTTTCATGAACTAGGTCCATATATTTTCTAAGTTATGATGACATTTCAAAAACTTAACCTCAGGTTAAGATTTTGATGTTGATTCCTCCAACATGGTCTAAGTCCATTGACCCTAAATGACCTTTGACCTTGGTCATGTGACATGAAACTCTAATAGGATGTTCAGTAATACTTGATTAACCTTATGGCCAAGTTTCATGAACTAGGTCCATATACTATCTAAGTTATGATGTCATTTCAAAAACTTAACCTCAGGTTAAGATTTGATGTTGACGCCGCCGCCGCCGCCGCCGCCGCCGCCGCCGCCGACGCCGGAAAAGCGGCGCCTATAGTCTCACTCTGCTTTGCAGGTGAGACAATAAAACGGCTGTTTTCGACTCGCCGTACGGTAGCCGTAGAGCAAATGTGACGGAGGTATTATGCGCTATTCATACTCGGTAAACGACGATGCGCTTTTGTATCACATTACATTCTTGGAATTAAACAATTCTACTTTAAAGATGCGTCAACTATCCGTAAAGACACACTGCACTTGTTGGCAAAAGAAAAGTGATGATATATACTTAAAAAAAGTTTTTTTTACTATGTGCACTTTTCGTGGGTTAATTTGGAGTTGGTAGGTCTTTTCTTCCTTCATCGGCTCTTATCCAATATAGGCTGCGTCATGAAAATGAGGGGAAATCTGTTTGCCGATTGCCGGATTGGTGATTTCCGATAACGCCTCTGTTTGTCCTGACAATTGCCAATGAATTGAGATAAGTATCAGAATATTAGGTACACCATGTACACGGTGCGGCAAAGAGGTGTAACATACGACAGTGTGTATACCAAAGGATGATTTGCAGATGCAGTTCATTCTCATCTACATAGTCAAAGACTGAGAAAAGACAGATATCCCTTTCTCCACCAAGATCCTTTTGGCTAGTTAAAAAGTTTTGGTCAACAAAGAGAGATCTTTTGGGCCCGCCAACATAGCAAAAGACTGAGGTGGTTCATTTTCACCCCAAAACTAGCCCGACTTTGAAGAGAATGCCGGCCGGCCCGAATTCAAGGCAAGATCACGCGTTCGTTCGAGGTTGCGACAGGTGCTTTGCCGACCAAAGTTTTTATGGGAAGCTCTGACTGACCAAAATCTTAGCAGTGTGAAAAACTTGCGTTTGGGCAGATTTTGGCCAACCAAACTCTCTATCTTAATGCAAAAAAGGAGTGATGAATTTTCGTCACACCCCTCTTGGAATCGATTACGTCACATCTGTCGTGACGTATAAGACAGAGAAGGCCTTTAGCATTAAGCATAGTCACATAAGAACACACGTGGAAAAATCCATTCCCTGGGTGTGTGTGTTTGTGTATTCCAATGGTCTTATTTGGGAGACACTGTCTTCCTTTTTACCGATCAACCGGGGACGTCCCCGGTCTCGATTAAACCATGCTGATCAATAATTTCTCGTCTCTTCAAACCGTTACATAATTACAGTAAACGCATGATTTCATCAAACGATCCCACTCAGTCAATTAAACTGATATTTTGTGTATTATACCGGGGGTATATAAAAAAACGTCCTCGGTTAGCGGACTATGCTCACGATGTGTCCAAAAATGAGTCCGGTGATCGGGTTCAATATTAAAAAACTTTGGGTGTATGAGACCGGACGCACATGTCATGAATGTGTCCCCAGTTGTCAAATTACAAGACCGTGTTAGTGTGTGTGTGTGTATGTGTGATATGGAATGTATGTGCACACCTCAACCCCTACACCTACAAAACACGGGGGAACACGATATGCCACTAACTGCGAATGATACTCATACTCTGTACGTCGATGGATGATGTTATCTTCAGAAGATCTTGCGAGCGAGGGCCGACACGTTTTTGGTTTCAGATAAGACAGTTAATACTTCAAAGGTCGCTTCGATAGTTTTGAAATTATTCAATGTGATCCGTAGTAGCTCCATGGTTTGATGCGTAGGCCTATATTCATATCTAAACATGGACGGTTTATGTGTTAATGGTAATAACAAAAATACGCATATTAGATTTCATACTCCGGTCGTTGGATCGATCCTGGCTGAACCGCATAAAAATTAATGTATGCATTGTCTCCACTCCCTAGGAAGCATTCCAACATTTTTTGTGTTTTAAATCATATTTATTTCTTCCTAATATCACGTGTAAAAAATATATATATATATATATAACATGACATCATTAAAACTTAATTGTTTCAAGTTTACACATAAACATTTTAACATTGTGAGAAAAGGAATATATATGAATTTCAAATGTAAACTTAGAATTAATCTGCTCACATTTCTTTAACAACTTATAATCACGAAGGGATAAATACTGAACAGAGTCCGGTACAACAGCAAAAATCTAAATTACGGAAATAAACTTATAATCTGTATATAAAACTCTTCAATCAAACTGATTAATGAGGAAGTTATATTAATAAAAAAACATACACACAACTTAAAGCCAGACCCTTAGCTACACTTAACCCCCTACCCCCACAAACTACAAATAAAGAATAAAAATAATGGTAATAAAGCATTCCAACATGAATTGTCAAACTCAATCGATAGACATACTATCGTCTAGTAGGCTTTCGTATCCTATTGGGTACCCTACCTGGGTGGACAGTGGCAAAGTGTAGATTGACGCCTTGAAAAGGACGCGAGGCTGTGGTGGAATTTGAACACATACAAGGTGATAGTCAGAACCGCTACACCACGGCACTTTCTTAAAACCACCATTGTTAACACGCATGCTTTCGATCTATGTAAAGGGATGATATAGTCCAGGATAGGCCCCATAGAAACTTGACCAAACCTTGTTTTTTTATATATACAATATTTTTTTATGGTTTCTTGTCAATTCGAGGGTGCTGATTACGAATCTGGATGATGCCACTCGTGTAACCTTGAGCATTTTCCGCATATTGGCAAAATCCAATATGGCCGCCAAAGTATGCAAATTACCCATAAAAATCCTAAAATTGTCCGCACATTGGCTATGAAATGCATGGAAGCGTGTGGCAGGAGTAAAATACACTCTGAAAAAATAATTTTTGACAAAATATTTATTTTCCTGATATTCAAAATGGCCGCCATAGTCCATTGTATACTCTATTATGTACAATATGAATAGGGAAAACTAATTTTTACAAAAAATGAGCACTAAACCGCAAAAAATCGCGATATATGAACGAAGTAATATTATGCAAATCATCATTACCAACGAGATATATCATTTATTATGTCATAAATGGGAACATTTCTGCATTTTGATGTCTAAAATGGCCGCCACTGGCCCAAACAGTATTGCGTACAATGGCAATGGGGGCCAAAAAATTCACAAGAGTGATCACTAAAATGCATATTATTAAGATTAAACGAGTGGAATAGTGACTCAAACATAATTGTTAACGAAATATATTATTAATATGCCATGTATGTGATGAATGTTGTATTTAGATATTCAAAATGGCTGCCAAAGGCCCTAAAAGCATTATCCACAATGAGAAAGTGGGGCAAAGAAATCACAAGAGTGATCACTAAAATGCATGTTATATGTGATAAATTCATTGGATACTGTTTAAAAACGTATTTTCTAACGAAATACATCATTCAGGTTTAAAGTTTGTGTTAAATACTGTATTTTTACTTTCAAAATGGCCGCCAGAGACATTAACAGTCTTATGCACAATGCAAAGTGGGAAACCAATATTCACAAGAGTGAGCACCATAAATGCAGATATTAGTGATCTATGAGTAAAATATTGTCTGAAAGCATAATTTCTATTAAGAGATATCATTTATTATGCCAGATAGGTGATAAATACTGTTATTGGAAAGTCAAAATGGCCGCTACAGGCCCTACGATATTATACACAATGTGAATGGGAACAAATTATTTCAGCATAATTTGGCTTTGCTTGGCCAATTGGGGATGTATGAGTGAAATATTGTCTGAAAACATGATTTATGACAAAATATGTGATATCTTATGTAATTTATGTGATGAATGTTGTATTTTGACATTCAAAATGGCCGCCATAATCCCTATATTTATCATGTACAATGCGAATGGAGAAATTAATTTTCACAAGAGTGAGAATCATGAAAATGCATATGACTGTGATATACGAGCAAAAATATTGTCTTAAACATGATTTCTAACTAAATAAAATAAAATGTGGAGGTTATGAATGCTGTACTTTGAAATCCAAAATGGCTGCAATAGGTCCTAAAAGTATTATGTACATTGTAACATTAGACATATAATTTTGACAGAATTTGGCTTTGTTTGACTCTAAATATTGCCTATTATTGTGAATTCTGATGCAAGGGTGAAATATTGTCTAACACCATGGTTTCTAACGAGTTATATCATAATGTTGTATATTTAAGGTGATAAACACTGCATTTTTAAATTGAAAATGGCCAACATAAGCCCTTATCGTATAATATACAATTTTAGTGTAGAAAAATAATGTTCACAAAAAGGGCATATGGCAGCCATTTTGTATGTTGAAATACAGTATTTATCACATATATTACATAAGAGATGATATATTTTGTCATAAATCATGTTTTCAGACGATATTTCACTCATACATCACCATTTGGCCAAGCAAAGCCAAATTCTGATGAAATAATTTGTTCCCATTCACATTGTGCATAATATCTTAAGGGCCTGTAGCGGCCATTTTGATTTTCCAATAACAGTATTTATCACCTAACTGGCAGAATAAATGATATCTCTTAATAGAAATCATGCTTTCAGACAATATTTTACTCATAGATCACTAATATCTGCATTTATGGTGCTCACTCTTGTGAATGTTGGTTTCCCACTTTGCATTGTGCATAAGACTGTTAATGTCTCTGGCGGCCATTTTGAAAGTAAAAATACAGTATTTAACACAAACTTTAAACCTGAATGATGTATTTCGTTAGAAAATACGTTTTTAAACAGTATCCCATGAATTTATCACATATATATGCATTTTAGTGATCACTCTTGTGATTTTTTGCCCCTCTTTCTCATTGTGCATAATGCTTTTAGGGCCTTTGGCAGCCATTTTGAATATCTAAATACAACATTCATCACATACATGGCATATTGATAATATATTTCGTTAACAATTAGGTTTTTAGTCAGTATTCCACTCGTTTAATCTTAATAATATGCATTTTAGTGATCACTCTTGTGAATTTTTTGGCCCCCATTGCCATTGTACGTAATACTGTTTGGGCCAGTGGCGGCCATTTTAGATATCAAAATACAGAAATATTCCCATTTATGATATAATAAATGGTATATCTCTTTAGTAATAATGATTTGCACATATCACTTCGTTCATACATTGCGATTTCTTTGCGGTTTAGTGCTCACTTTTGTGAAAGCTAGTTTTCCATATTCATATCGTACATAATATAGTATACAATGGACTATGGCGGCCATTTTAAATATAAGGAAAATAAATATTTTGTCAAAAATTGTTTTTTTCAGGGAGTATCTCACTCCTGCCACACAATTTCATGCATTTCGTAGCTAATGTGCGGACAATTTTAGGATTTTAATGGGTAATTTGCATATTTTGGCGGCCATATTGGATTTTGCCAATTTGCGGAAAATGCTCAAGGTTACACGAGTGGCATCATTCAGATTCGTAATCAGCACCCTCGAATTGACAAGAAACCATCAAAAAATATTGTATATATAAAAAAACAAGGTTACGCCTCTTCTATCCTGGACTAATAGGACGAAAAGTGCAAGACTATCATGACTATATACATGTGGGCGTTGTGGCGTGCGCCTGTAATCCAAGCTGTGGGGAAGTTACAAATTGATGCAGAGGTTCGAGGTTCGAGCGCTGGTCACGTCTTTCGGATGGTGACGTTAAAGGTCGGTCCAGACGTAAATAATCATATCTGATTGATACACGTCTGACAAAACTTTAATACACACACACATGTGGAGAATGACGGATCATATCTAAAGTTCGCCCTCTACTGCTCCTCCCAAGAATACGTAGACAGTAGAGCATTTCTATTTATTTTAATCATTAATGCAGGATAAAAGAGCATTGACGATTAAATGCCTTACCTCACGGGCATAGGTAGCGCGGCCTGGAATCGAACCCCGGACTTCCAATGTATAGTCAGGCGCTTTAGACCACTTGGTCACGACACCTCCCAAATGTGCGATCCTCTTTACGAAAGTTTATACGATATCTGAAAATATAATATCATTTTTTATTGTTGGTATTCATTGGGGGAAATAACTACCACACTTATTCTCCATCCTGTTCATATTTGATTTAAACACCTTGTTGATTTCATAACTAATCGAATGCAATATTCTGTGACGGAGAGTCAAACATGAAAAATGAATAATCACAAAAAATAGGGCAATCTCGGAGATAAGTTTGTTCTTATAACACCTCTGTAGGAACGTGAACTGGTGATATTACAGACATGTGTCGTATAGGGTGTATCAATTCAATTTTAACAGCTGCACAGCAAAAATGGAAAAGAAGTGGGAATAGAACATCATCCATACAGGGAGGGGGCTGCTCGCATGTGACTGGATTTCCGTTAAACCAACATCTTTATCATTCCTGTATTTTCAAGACCAACATGCATGAAGTCTGAGTGGTCTCCCCCTTTAATCGACTGACCTTTCAATGAAAGATATTACAAATGAAACGTTTCCAAACAGACTTTCATGGCGTTCACAAGTCCTTCAAAACTGCTATATTCACAGTGGTCAAGTGCCATTTCCCAGTAGGACCCCAAACAAATCACGAATCCCCCAAAGTGAACAGATCTGAAAGGGAACTAAAATAATTCTTTTACAATTACCCAAATAAGGCCGACCATCAAATGCAAGATCCTGACGTGAACTTCAAATTCAAGTAGACTGCCGACTATAATGGATCGCATTTCAAAGGCATTTCTGATTCAGTTTCAACACAGAAAATGCCCACTTAAACACGAAAAACCAATACATTTTCATCTAAAAAGAAGAAGTGCTTTTATAATGAATCATATATTTTTTGTCAAGTCACGCGCATAGACAATGAATAAAAGGGTGCAAAAGTTGAAAAGTCTTCGCGAATTTCTGTATACATGGTATAAGAAACTAAATATTTGACTGTGTAAAAGCAGAGAGACACCCCAAATATTCAAACTTTCTTAGATCATCGATGGCATTATGATAATTGCTCATATACTCCAGTATAAGATTATCGAATCATGTACACCTTAAATTTGGAGTGTTAAAACTTACACCTGTTAGTGTTCCTAGAGGACTACATCCTGAGGTGTTGTAAATAACACAAATGATGGTCAGATTTACACCAAAGGTATTGTAATAACAACTATAGGTGTTGAACTACACTTTAAAAATATTTGATATGCTCTATGAGGGTAATTATGTGTCCAACCAACATTGGGCATTTCTTTGGGGCATTTATATTTATCCAGTGTGCTGAAAATTTGTACCCATTCTAAGGCAATTGCTGCTTATTTTTTTAACCTTATTGGACAATATGCTTCCCGCAATGGGTAAAATACTGCCCAAAATAGGTTGGACACATAATTACCCTCGTGCTGGTTAAAACTTTACCCAATATTTTTTACAGTGTAGTATCACACTTCACACCTGAATAAAATGTGGTCTTCTCTGTACACCGAATCAACACCACAGTTTTACAGTGTAGACAACATGTTAAAATCAAAATCAAAATGAGATCACACAGTTAAGTATTTAAAAGCATTGTTAAATGTACTTAAGAATACATTAAAAGATAGGCACCTATAAGAAATTGGTCTATCCAGCATCATACTGTAGATATAGATCATGTTGTATCCTTATGTAAACTCACGTGAATCATCACAGCAGACTTGACTGTGTTTTCCCAAAATTTTCTTTCAGAAGAAACATCCTTAATCACCAAGAACCATAATCTTAGTTTTACAATGAGTTCAAATTGCAACTGAAAGAAAACAAAGGTACCTTCATCAAATATATCCAATATAAGCCTCTTTGAAATTCAATAACTGAGATGTACTTGAACAAACACGAAAAGGGGAAGAAGTAGTAAGAAAATAGTTAGGCCTATATGTAGGGAAAAGAGGTGAGTGCAAACAGGAGGATCTTCGAAAAGGGCGGGTTTGGTTTTAGATTAAAGATTATTTTCTTCTGATTGTTAAACCAGGCGGTTGGTCAGATCATCAGATACATGGGACTTTCCCCCAAAATACCTTGTCGCTGATCATCACCAATGTCTGAAAAACGATGCCTTAAAAAAACAAACAGTGAATGCATGATGAAACAGGGTGGAAATGGGGGGGGGGTTTGAAATTAGAGATCTTTATTATTCCACACCCTAGAAAGTCAAGAACACATTCTTAGTAGGAAAGTTTGAAGTAAGTTGGACAACGATTGGCCTAAACAAATGCAAGAGTTAGGTTTCATAAAATAGTAATGGAATTGAAGGATTTTGTATTGTTTTGAATTTTATACGCTAAATAAAACCATACCGAACCTTAACTACCATATCTTGACAGCATTATCGCAATAAACAAACAAATATTGAGTGGTCAGACATGGTGTATAGGACAAATGTTCTAAAAAGCTGCGAGCGAGCGAAGCGACTGAGCAAACACATTTTGACCTTTAGTTTATCATCCATCGTTGCCACATATCACTGAATAAAATGACAGGAAGAAAACTCCGAGTAGAGTCAAAATTCGTGAGTTTCAAATTTTCTACCTTTTATTTCAGATCATCATCAGGAACTGACATTAATAGGTAAACTTTTTGTATTTATAATGGAACTAAATCAATTAAATAACAAAGGTGAAATAACTCTTGACTAAATAAATCAAATTCCAAGTAGTTAAACCCGAATTAAGAGGTTATCATATACAAATACAAAATCTAAGTTTTTGACAGAGTTTTACATAATATTCAGAAAATAGAATGATATTTCATCCTTTTCAGTTTCATTCCATTTCTCCTTATTTTTTTATTTTTTTGATCGTGGAAATATTTTTTGGCCCATATCCCCTAAGGACCTACTCCATCTGTACGACAGTGGTTGACAGTAGAATCGTTAATGTAACGGGGTTTATGCCCCACCATTGGCGGCGGAAGCCAAAAAAAAAAATAGGGGAGGGGGTCTACCTGAAATTTTGTGATGGACACATGTAAAAAAAAATTGACAAGCAAAAAAAAAAAGTTCATCAACCAAAATTTTAGGGGGGGACAAGAGATATTTTAAGGGGGGTCCACCAGAATTCAGGGGGGGGGGGACGCAGGAAAAAAATTACAAGCCAAAAAAAAAAGGTTATCACCTAAAATTTAGGGGGGAGCCGAGAAGAAACTCATTTTTTGGGGGGGGACCTGTCTTCTCCGTCCCCCTCGCCTATGTGCTCCACCCATCCCAAATGATTGATACAATGATACAAACCACTATATGAAGATGGGAATGTATTCATTATTTCCATGAAGTATGCATGAAGTCATATAAATAAGCGTTTTAGGGAAAATTTATCCCTTAAAGGTCAAGTCAAACTCAGAAAAATTTTGATTTGAATCAATAGAGAAAAATCAGACAAGCACAATGCTGAAAATTTCATCAAAATCGGATGTAAAATAAGAAAGTTATGACATTTCAAAGTTTTGCTTATTTTCAACAAAATAGTTATATGAACGAGCCAGTTACATCCAAATGAGAGAGTGTCGATGATGTCACTCACTCACTATTTCTTTTGTTTTTTATTGTTTGAATTATACAATATTTCAATTTTTACGAATTCGACGATTAGGACCTCCTTGCCTGAAGCAAAAAATGTTAAAATAATGGAATTCCACGTGTTCAGGGAGGAATGAAACTTCATTTCACATGACCATAATGAGAATGATGTCATCAACTCTCTCATTTGGATGTAACTGGCTCGTTCATATAACTATTTTGTTAAAAATAAGCGAAACTTTAAAATGCCATAACTTTCTTATTTTACATCCGATTTTGATGAAATTTTCAGTGTTATGCTTGTTAAATTTTTCTGTTTTTATTCGAATCAAGTTTTTGTTGGGGTGGACTTGTCCTTTAATATTTTGATCTCAGACTAGACCCAGACGGAGAATATAAACTTGGCAACGGTGAGTGAAAAGTCCCATTCCGCTCAGGATGTCCTTATTATCAAAATAATATTGACTTTGTATCATTTTTACATTGAGTTTTTCATTATTCTATTCATAATTTGAACATAAATCATCACGGTGCCTTAATTTATTGTAGACCAGTCAAGCATTATAATTATGTAGGCTAAGATAAAATCGAGGAAACATAAAAAAAGGCCAACGAGCTTTACTCTGTACCCTGGATGTCCGGTATGAGATAAAAATGGCTGATTAAATCAGAGCAAAATGCAGTATTCACACCATTGTAGAGCTAGGTGATATTCACACCATTCTAGAGCTAGGTGATATTCACACCATTGTAGAGCTAGGTGATATTCACACCATTGTAGAGCTAGGTGATATTCACACCATTGTAGAGCTAGGTGATATTCACACCATTGTAGAGCTAGGTGATATTCACACCATTGTAGAGCTAGGTGATATTGACACCATTGTAGAGCTAGGTGATATTCACACCATTGTAGAGCTAGGTGATATTCACACCATTGTAGAGCTAGGTGATATTCACACCATTGTAGAGCTAGGTGATATTCACACCATTGTAGAGCTAGGTGATATTGACACCATTGTAGAGCTAGGTGATATTCACACAATTGTAGAGCTAGGTGATATTCACACCATTGTAGAGCTAGGTGATATTCACACCATTCTAGAGCTAGGTAATAAGTGTAAAACGAAGTTCTTGCAATAGCTACGCAGACGCTTAATGGAACGTTAAGAATCTATTATCAAAAGCCCTTCGTGACAATGAAGTCCTTGCCGAGGTTCGGCGAACCGATACAGCCGTTTCGTCCGTGACTCTGGACAAACGACATTTTTGCAATTTTTCGTAAGCTACTCTGAAACATCGGACGAAAGTGCCCTTCCGATTCACCAATTTTCGACAAAAGACCTTCCAGGTTTTCATAGTGATTTGACTCGCATTGTTAATTAATGCACTTGCTGCTTGCTAGGGTTGATTCTGCGTCGCAGTGTGAAAACACACTGATATCATAAGCTAAACGTAGAGAATTAAAGCAGAACTGAATAACATGATTGGATGCATGCGCCTCGATTTGGTGAGGTTGGTCCCTCCAGTGGGGAGGACGGGGGGGGGGGGGGGGCAAACAACTATGTGACATAGGCTCCTGTACAAAATTTGAAATTCGAGGGGACAAGTCCCCCTGCCACCGCCCCACACTTGGTCGCCGCCCTTGATTGATAAAACCCATGACACTTGGTATTGTACACTTACTTTGTTTACATGATTATGGATTTTGACATCTGATTATATATAGGCCTATAGTTATAGACAAAATGGCTTTCGACGAACGGGTGATCAGATAAAATGGGTATTGGGTGAAATGATTATTAGAGTCAATGATAGTTAGACGAAATTATGATAGATTAGGCCTAAATGAAGTTAGACCATGTAATGAATGGACGAGATGGCAGTATACAAAACTACCATCTCCTCCACATGATATAACACACCATATAATTATAGCAAATGCCAAAATTTAAATTGGCGCCAACGATATGTGTAGAAACAAGAAACAAATCTATAAATCGTTCCATATAGTTACTTTCCTACATAAATGCAAATGCATAAAATATTCAAGTCAAGATCACTATCATCTGTTATAAGGTCAATACAGTCAATTTTGTCTATGTATTCCTAATCAGTATAGCGATTCGTTGGATAAATGAAAATAAATAAGATTCTGATCAAGATATATTTCAACACCTTTTCGCACGGTCACAATTAGGCCTATTTTTTTTTAAACAAGTGGACACCTAGTTACCAATAATGCAAATAGCATTTCCATTTATTTGAAAGCAGGATAAAAGAGTATTGTAGATTAAATGCCTCGCTCACGGGCATAGGAGCCGCGGCCGGGGATCGAACTCCGGATTTGATACCATCAAATTTGATACCATTTGATACCATTAATCGATACACTATACCGCTTTGGATTGGGTTTTTAACATCATTTAAAAGATAATTCATCAGCAATGGCATTTTTATCACAATTGAACTAAATAACTTTGTAAGCACTGGTAAAGGACAAGGCACCCTCGGAAATGGCCTGATAAGCCCGGTCATGCAATACATGTAGTCACACCAACGAAACCGACTCCAAACCGACCGATTGCATGTAATTGAAAATAAAAAAATAGTATTGATCGTTTGGGAGTCTGTCTCATAGGTGTGACTGTACTTGATATAATGGTATCCCCGAAGTGCACTTTTTCATTCTTTAGCTCTGTACGAGTGGTTCCATGGCATATGTTATTGCAACCTCCTTGGCTACCATCTGGCCATCATCCACCCCATCCCCGCCCCTCCCGTCTCCCAACAAAATGAGATATCTGTAGATATCAGAACAAATAAGCTACATAATTAATTACTATAATAATTGCTATTCTATGTACAATATTCAAGAGGGTATCCCACCCCTTCTCCCTCACCATAATTTACATGAACTTGACTCCCAATTTGGAGCCAGAACTATCTCACAAACCTGCATAAAATACAAATGCACGGGGCTAAGACAGGTGACTTGCTTCAAGACGAAATTAAAGACTCTCTGAAAATAGTATTGAGCGAATATCGCTTAATACCCATACTGACCCCCCAAAATAAATATTAATTCATATGTTTACTATCTTGACATTTTACGCAGTGATGTTACATGCATTTAGATAAATCAAAAGAATATCAAGAGTGCAGCATAAAAATTTATTTAAAACATTTACAAGTTGCATAACCCATCGATCCATGCTATATTCAGTTCTTAACATTATTTCATATCAGACAATCTATGAAAGAGAATTATGAAAGAATATACACTGTCGTAAAATAACACAATTTAATCACTTACCAGAATAATCTACCGTAATCCAACCAAATGCGATTTAAATAGCGAGATAATTTTCCAAAAGTAATTAAGCAAACTCAAATCGTCTGCGATCGGCGCGAGTATTTGCTTTGCTTGTGAGGAGCCGATTCGATTGCCATGCGTGAAGATCTGTTAAGGTGCCGTTGACCGCATTGTGTTTTCACGGACGGGTCTCCAGTCGAAACACATACGAGTGGGACTAAGCAATTAGAAACCAAACCATTGTTGAGACAAGGTCAAAAGAGCTTGAAATTCACACGGTCTTCGGTAGATGAATGCTCAGTCGAGAAGAACCAGAGAGCCGTATTTATCATTATTTAGATCAGTTTTGTCGATTTCCAATGTCTACTTAACACAAATACGTAGATAAGAAGATTAGTATTATTTATTTAAAAATTAATAGGATGCCTTTCAATGTTTTTGTTGTTGGTGATGTTGTTATAATTCTTTACCCTTTTAAATTTGTAACCCTCTGCGTCTCAGCTTAGAATAAATGGCGCATTACAAACACTGTGTTTCTTACAATCTAAATTCCAAAGATTTAAAATAAACCCAGATCGGCTTTGAATGGGTGACCAGCCAAATGTTATGTTTATTTTTAGTATTAACTTTTAAATCTCAGATGATTTAAATTAAAATCTTTTAGCTTTAAAGTTTAAGTTTGAATTCTGATGGTTTGAATCTTAATCTAATATTCGGCTGGTCATTATTCACAGCCGATCTGGATTTATTCTAAATCCTTGGAATTTAGAGTGCATATCAAAATAGCAATTTTGTATTTTCTTATTCAGCAATATCCTTTCATGATTATTTTACAGAAATTATCATAAAGAAAAACGTGGGACACTAGTTGGACTCATTGCCTTTCCTCAAATATACGCAACAGTGGTAACATACACTGCAGGAGTAATTGTGATATGAAACGAATGAATTAAATAAAATTCTGCAACTGTGAGTTAATATGAAACAAAAAATATCGAATTGGGGATTTCCCATCATCATTTTATCTACGTCCTTTTAGTTAGGGAATACACCTTTCAAACTCCGATAAGTAAATGAGTAATTAAAAGTCAGTTGAGATTCTATAAAAGTTTTTGCTATATGAAATGTCGTCCATCTTACAAATAACCCCCTTCAGAAACAAATATTCGCATTTCGTACATTAGACCCCCCCCTCGCCATTTATTTTTCCCCTCCTTTTCTACAAAACAAAAAACGAGACTATGACGACAGAGGCAGGTGTCAATTTGATACACTCGTCGATGAGAATTTATATTTATTTGATGGAGAGATAAGATAGACATCATCTTTAAACACGTGACTTTGAGTCAGGCATACGTCATAGAGGGTGCGGGGCTGGTGGACTCACTGCATACACTATGGAGTAGCGGCATTGGTTATGGGGGCACTTACCCAAAAAAGTCATATATATATATATATATATATATATATATATATTTAATGGAATAAATAGAAGGAAAGTTATTCAATACAGATAACACGTAGATATGATAATTGTCTGTGAATATAGGAAAGAGCATTAAAACTTCGATATTATTGCAAATATCTTGCAATAGATTTTGAAATTAAATCTGCCATTATTATAAAGGTCGATTAAAAGAAATCTTCGCTATTATTGCAGGAGTCCAGGAAAAAATAATCTTTGTTTAAACACTTTCTTTATCTATTTTTCTGTTTCTTTATCTGATAATTCTCTGGTATACTTTCAAACGTAAATATATTAGTGAATTTTGTATTTCTATTGGAAATGAATGAATGAATAAGACTTTAATTTTAATTCAGAGAAATCTTAACACGCCCCCCCCCCATCATACACACCCTATATACCCACAGCCTGCATTCACGGCGAATGGTAAGAGCGAACTTGTCCTCATGATAACATCTATGAATGGGAAGGTTCATTGTACCTAGAGAGTAAAATAGAATGTCGACAATCTTGATCGCTTATCATAAAAAATACTAATTTCTTATCATTGTAAAGCAACGTTATTTCCGTTTGTTTAGAATAGAACCAGTGGCGCATCCAAGGGGGGGGGGGGGCACATACGGCTGGTGCCCCCCTTTTGAGAGTCATAGTATATTTTCCAATGTAAATATGTCATTTTTACACACGGGTGCCCCCCCCCCATTGAGAGTGGCAGCAAAATTTTTCGGTAGGAATATGTCGTTCATACACAAGCGAGAAACTTTTTTTTGCTTGTTGAATTGATGTGCCCCCCCATCCTGGATCAGCCCCTGGAAAGAACGTTTCGATTCAAACCCTTACAGCTTGGGTTGAGTAATTGCCATCTTGAATAATATTCATGGTCATACGCGAGTTTTCTTCAGCAGGGGGGGGGGTACCAAACGTAAAACGTTTGTAAACATTAGCGAGTGGGCGAAGCGACCGAGTAGATCACTAGAGTGTTTGTTTTAAATTTTCAATTTTCAATTTGAATCCAAAGGATCTGGTGCCCCCTTTCATAAAAAAATAAACCTAGTGTAACTTTGTCATTATTATAACTGCCATGGAAAACTTCATTTTGATTGGCTCTTGAGCCCCGTTGCCATAATTTCAAAATAACAATAATTATAACTTTTTATGAACAGGCGCTACTGGTTCACATTTCACTGAGTTTTGTTCCTAACTCCCGCCGCTGCGCACGGCCATGCGTATCACATTCTCGGCAAAATCGCACAATAAAACGAAACATATTAATTGACAATTCGTTGAAAGGTAAAGAAACATTTGACGCAAATCTTTTATGTAAATATAGTCATCATAATCATAATGTTTTCGCCCGTTGCCAAGGCAATAACATTGATTTTAAAACAATTTGGGCATGATCGAAGTGAGAACAATGGGATAGAGACATTGTGTATAAACCAAACGGTAAGTTGTCAGACAATGCTAAAATAACACTCGTGTGGTTTTTCGATTGGGAAGACATGGAATATGATTCTGTAAGATAAAGACGTCATGCTGGAATATAATCAAATAAGACCATTATTTGCAAATACTGTCTTTATTCATGCATTCAAGTGTAGTGTGAATTATAAAGAAAAGGGATGGGTGAAAATAAGAATGAAAAAAACATTTCAGGTGGTGTTACACCTTTTGTGATTTTTCTTAACGCAAAATCACGTAAAAAGACAAGATTTAGATATTGGAGGCGGCTGGTTCGAAAGTTTTATGGTTTATTCTTTAGATGTCTTTGATTCATATCGCACTTCTTCTATTGTTTCTGATTCATCAAATTTCAAACAAGTTATGGGGGGTATAATAATGAGAGATCGTGAAAGCTCATAAGATATTGAAATGCATCTATGACAGCCTTGATCTAGGTCTGAAATTTATATTTGATTGTGATTTCTGATGCAGACTTTCATTTGAAAAAATCATCAGGGTCCTGATGCATAAAACTTTTTACCTGAGAAAACTCAGGTATTTGTTACGCGAGTTTTTGCCCTGCATGTGTTGAAGTCAATGGCAGAAATCAGACTAACCTTAGTTTTCAGTTTTTACCGGATTTTTCTCAGGTAAAAAAAGTTTTATGCAACAGGCTGCAGAAAACTTTCTTGAAAAAAGGCGACAGTTTGCACAAGTTTAATTACACGTAAGAAACATGATAAAAAAATTAAAGATCACACGTCGCCAATTAAGGGAGGAACAATTCACTCAATGTATGACCAAAAAAAATGCACAGTGTAAAAAGGAAAACCCATCTTTCATATTCTTAAAAGAATATAAGTGTGGTAATAGAAATAATATCACTTGAAAGTAAAACTGACAGCATTTGAATAAAAAAATATAAATTATTATCATTGTAACCCCGGTTTTAGTTCGAGCTGTCGCCTTTAGCGGTCATGCATGTCATGCATTCAACATGTTCAAGGAATTAATCCTGCCAGATACAATATTCACCTCATGTGGTTGCTTACGGGAGTAAACATTTTATTCCCATCATATTTGCCATTCCCCCTTTAACAGCCGTGGCAACATAAAAAGAGCTGGAAATAGAAGAATTTCTGATTTTGCATTTAGTATTCAATAATAAATAAATAACAGAGACTCCAGCGGTATCATTATGATGCATGTGGGTATTGGATATTGAATTTAATCAAATTTATCACAAACTCTCACCTTCAAGTACACTCTACAAAAAGTACATCACATAATAATTGGAGGTAACAAAATATCCACATGCTAATAGAAATAAGCCACCCCCAAAAGAAAGTCATTTTCGTAATTGGAACAATAAGTTAACATCAGTTACATTATTTATACATTGAATTTATACATATCAATTCTACTCATGACTGACTTAGATAATTGCAGTCATCTTTAACAAACGTATGGATAAAATACATATCTTCGTTATTCACTTAATCATATATATGAATTAGTTTTTTTGGCAATATATACATGCATCTTATTCACTGGCGTATATAGATGGGGGTACTTGGGGTCCATAACCCCCCCCAAAAAAGTTCCACGTTCGAGAAAAAAGGAAACGGGGAAATATATAATTTTGAAATTAATATCATAATCTATCACTGAAATTTGATTTTCATATTTAAAATGTCGAAAACTTTGCTCGCTCACGGCTTTTTTAAAAAAATTGCCCAATTCACCATGCTGGGCCCCTCGAAATTTTCGGGCTCATTTTACCACTGACCAGATTAATCATAATTCATAGCAGCATCATTATTCTATGATTTCCTAAAATTTGGGACTGAGGGATGTTTCTCATATCACTTGGAAAAGGCAGGGGCAGATCAAGGATTTTCCAAGGGGGGGCACATTTTACCGAGAAAAATTTAACAAGCAAAAAATAGTCCTCATTTCTGTATGTACGACATATTTCCATTTAGAGATATTTATTCATTGATATATTTATTCATTATTTATTGATTTAGTTTTGTTTCAACAGAGTAGCCCTATCAGTAATTAATATATATTTATATATATATATATATGTATGTATAACAAAATATAGTAATAGTAAAATAAACAAAGTCAATTGCAATCTCTGCCAGTCAAAACTATGCTGTACCTCCTTTCAAGGGGTGGCACACTTTTGTAAGAACGGCATAATTACATCGAAAATTGAAAATGGCTCTCAAGGGGGGGGGGCACATCCGGTCCGTGCCCCCCCCCCTCTGGATCCGCCACTGGGCTGAGGTATATGAGACCATTGTAGGGTCCATGATGAGACATAGTCAACCTTCCTACCAGTCTTGATGTTATATTGGTGTTTTGAAGCTGTGATTGATACGCCGGGTATTTAGTCATGCTTGGTTAATGGTGCAATGATTCGATGTCCTCTGGTATTACAAGGCGTCATGTTCTCAATAATCGCACGTTTAAATCGCCCATCCCTTAACTATATGCTACCGTGAGTATGGGGACTGAATGGGTAAATGGGTGGAATATGGGTTTGGTGGGGTAGCTAATTATGACCCTCCCCCCTCCCTCCCGCCTCAAGTTTACATTTAGATGTGAATGAATGGGTATGATATGAGTTCGGTATTTTTGTAGCTAACTTACGTACCCCCCCACAAGTTTACATCACCCGACCCATCGTATGCCACCGTAAAGAAGGGCATTGAATAGGGGTAAGGTGTGTTCGATGTTAGGAAACCAATCCCCCCTCCCGAAATGTTTACACGCCTATCCCATCTACAGATACATGTTTATGATCAAGTGAAGTTATGGAATGAACAGGGTGATGAAATGAGTTGATAAAAATATTGACCCCCCCCCCGTTTACAACGCACGAATCATCAAATTACACCCTTCTCACCCCGTTGTCACTATATAGAATGCACGGAACCAGATGTGGAAGGTGGCCGAGTGAGGGGGGGGATATATTCAGGCTTGAAATTAGAACAGCCCATCTGGTGTAGACGGAAATAATATAAAACACAGGATTGGTTTGATATGCCAAAGGTCGCTGAACAGGGGGGGGGGGGGTGGTGTATAGAATGGGTGCACACCCCCATCATCAGTAGATGTAGAACTACAGGGTGAATTATAACCCCCCCACCTTTCCCTCAGCACCATGGAGTATTCGATAATTTATCAGTTGATTAAGACACCACGTCTCAGTGATATAAATATCGTCATTTTTACACAGCAGAGGCAGGGAGCAGCCCCCCCTGACATTTTAAAAATTTACATATTTTACTGAGTTTTCGCAAAAATGTACCAAATTTGTGCACAAAATTCTTCAATATAACTTCAGAAAATGCAAAAGTGCCCCATTGCAAGATCTATCACTTCGCTCCCTCGATTTTGAGTTTCTTAAAAAAAATAACGCTGCTTGCCCCCTCCCCTACCCCCCCCCCCCGAAAACAAATTCTGCGTACGGTCATGCATAAAGATACGAAGAATGATGTGATGTAAATATTGCACATCAAAATAGCGAGTCACTTCATTGAAATCTTTATTTTAATCATATAAATTTATTTTTTTTTTGTTTGGGAGAGGGGTTTAGCTAAATCCAATATAACAGTGATTAAGGTTTAGTGTATTCACTTTAATCATGCCGCTACGGATTAAAACCAACTAGTAAAATTCTTTTCCTTCTTTGCTTGACTGCTGTTCCGAAAAATGCTTTAATCCAATTCTCTCTGAATGATAAAATCCTTGATAAAGTTTTAGTCATTGTAACCTAGGGTTGCATAATTCCCGTGAATTTTCGCGATGGAAACTTTCCATGGAAATTTTCCAAAATTTCCAGGAAGTTTCCAGCCCTTTGCAACCCTATTGTTACCACATATTAAATATTATATCAAGCTGAAAAAAAATATTTTGGCAGAACTCATGGAATTAGTACTCCACTAAATAGGAAAGTCGAATCGTTCCTATCGCCAACGAGGTGAAATATATCGCTATTCTATTCTCACAACTTTTATAATCTTTTCACTCCCTTACTACAGAAAATGAACAATTACATTGAACCGTGTTTTGTGAAAAGAATTACTTAAATGGTTATTCCTGCCCGAATATATATTTCAAAATGAATAGAGTTAACCTAACTAAGCAAAATGCTGGAAATTGTTATCAAAATCCAATTTAGGAATATCAAAGATATTGAATTTTAAAGTTTAGCAATATTGTGAAAACAGTTATATGGACGTCGTTATGAATATTCATGAGGTGGCTAATGATGTCACATCCCCACTTTTCCTTTTCTTTTATTACATGAAATTATAATCATTTCATGTGTGAATGAAACGTGTCCCTTATTAAAAACTAAATGAGTTGCATCGATGAATATCTATTCCAACTGTTTAATTCTCGAAGGAAAATTTTGAATAAACATAATTCCATGTTATATAATACAAAAGAACAACAGGGGATATGATACATAGGTTTGCTCATTGAATATCCATGAAGACATGCGTAACTGAACTGTTTCACGGAAATGATGCAAATCTTTAAAATGTCATATTTTCAGTATTTTGTTTTTCTGATTTTTCTCTATCTGTTGAAATCATTTTCAGTGTCAGGGGTGTTTCATTAAATTTTCCCCCTCAAATACCTATAAAGCAAGATTTGTGTATCAACTAAAGGCCTAAGTTCATTCTAGTATGAGCAATGGATTTCTTTTCAGTTGTGGATTTTACAAACATCCCCATGGTTCGCCACTAGAGAATCTTTAAATTTTAGAATTGATGCTGAGAATGCTAAAATATATATATTTAAGCATGTCTAGAAAATACACAAAAGCAATTATATAGGACTTACCTGCAAAGTTTTTTTCTAATAAAAAAGGACGTGTCGAGTAGTGCCTTGGAAAACTAATCGTTAATCAATTAATAGATGGCGATGGTTTCAGAATGTCAGAAGCAGTGAGCGTTGATTATCATCAATCCCTTTCGAAAGTCATTACCGTATATCATTTGCATGTCATTTAAAACAGATTTGGATTACAAGTCCATATTTCTTTTTGCATGAAACATTTTGAAAACAGTGCTGAAGTACTTGTTCACTAGTCTATAGTTACAAAAATCAAAATCATGAAGAGTGAATGATAAGAATCAATGTAACATTAAACATGGACGTACTTCTGACTTTGGTCCATGCTTCAACTGCAGGGGCGGATCCAGCTTTCGCCAATAGGGGGGGGGCCGAAAAATATTTTGATCAACATATTTCTCGATTGGCCGCTACAATCTGGCTTTTTTTGTTGGTTTTTCAGGGGGTAGTACTAACTAAAGACTGAAGTTTTAATTATATGTTAATTTTCATTGCTATAAACAATATACGGTATCTCATGTGGTTTTAATATATAATGCGAGCGCGAAGCGCGAGCTAAAAATCTTTGATATTTTATATCCTTAGAACTGAATATTCAGAGCAGTTTTTATAATCATGAACAAAGATAAGTATCCAACTAAACAATGCGAGCGCGAAGCGCGAGCCGAAATTTTATCATATAGTATGCCATGGTCACATTTGTTCTACGGCGGCCGTACGGCGAGTCGAAAACAGCCGTTTTAACATTTTTTGTCCAACTACATATAGGTGGTTTGAATCAAAATTGATAAAACGGCTGTTTTCGACTCGCCGTACGGCCGCCGTAGAACAAATGTGACCATGGTATAACGTGAAAAGTGACTCAATTAGGAACTGTTTTTAGTGATTAATGAAGAGGATACAAGTATCACCAATCAAATAATGAGAGTGCGAAGCGCGAGTTCAAAATTTCTGATATTCCGACCTGAAAAAAAAATGAACAGTCTTAGCGCGTTTTTATTTAAATAAACAAGCTGTGTGTCTCAAACAATTAAAAAAATGCGAGATAAAGGAGCATTTTGACAAATTTTGGTAAGAATTTCCAAAGAGCATAGGTTTCTCACAAATCAAACAATACGAGCGCGCAGCGCGAGCTGAACATTTTGATACACATCAACAATTTGTGTAAATCAAACAAAATAATGAAAGCTTGATGTGCGAGCTAAAAAAATGTGTGCAAATTGATATCAGAACTCATTGTATATTGTACATGTATATATATTGGTTATATATTAGTGTCATTTAACCCTCTTGAATGGGATTCATTACACAGGCAATGCGAGCGCGAAGCGCGAGCGAGTAATTTGTATATCAAGTCTATTTTCCAATTCTTCCCCTCACCTTTTTTTTGGTTTCCTTTCGTGGTCGGGCCGGCCCTTACGAGGCTGTAAATTACACATCATGGGTAAAATACCTCTTTCTTACTTTTCTTTCTGTTTTTCGTAGTTTCTATCAAGGTAAAGAGTACACTTTTTCTGCAGGTTGTCAAAAAATAGGGGGGGCCGGGGCCGGCTCGGCCCCCTCCTGGATCCGCCCCTGAACTGAATCAACATTTAGACTATTATGTTTGTCAATCTTTATGTCATTTGATGAATTTAAACTTTGTAGACAGTTAATCTGTGAAAGTCAATAAAAATGCTTTTTAATCGCCACTAACGTTGCCCTCAATATTTTGATTGGTTTTGTATAATAGTAACAAAGGAATCCCTCCTGCGCAATATTTACCCTTGTTGTGAGGTCACCTTCGAACCTGTGACCAGACCAGCTCCCAAATCGGAATAGTGGTGATGACCTGTTAGACACAGGGTGGTTCCGAAGAGGGGGGGGGGGGTACAATAGCTCCTATATATTTTTCAAGTAATTGGGGCGGGAGGCAAGATAAAAAGGCAACACAAAGGAAGGAAATAGTGTTATAAAGGGAGGGATAAAAACGAAAGGGTTGGGTCGTTAAAGGGAATACACCTACTGATACCCCCACTCCTCCAATGATGTAAACAACGCACGCAAAAATAATTTGACAGATATCATGACTTACCTGCTATCGCTGTAACTTCATTTGGCAAAGCAATCCTTAACAACTACAATATTCGAATCCATCTCGCCCACTGCTCCCTCGTGTATTCTATATTCTACGTTAGCATGCAGGTGCATACTCCCTTGACGAGCCAGCGAAACTCAGCAAAGCGCGGGAAAACAGGCGACAACAAATTACGTGCAAGCAGACGACAGGGACCTGCTCAACGACAGAAAACAGTTTGCTCAGATTGCTTTCGATACCAAACCGGACTTTTCTATAATGTAGAGTTGCCTTGTTAAATTTGTCAACATTCCAGATTAATCATGGACGTTATTCGACGAGGAAAAGGGGTCGAATTTAATTGTACTGCCCCCTCTTTCGTTGTTATTACAAGATGAGACCATTCCTTTGTATTTAAGAAAGTGTTGTTGATTTTAGGCTAAGCGTGTGAATGGCCCAAGTATACTCGTGGGGTAATCTGACACCTGTATTAGAATTAAGCATTTGGTGACGATATTATAGTTCAGACAAAATGAAGAAATTCCAGGGAAGATTTCATGATTTTCTGTTTGTTATTTCTGAGGATGGGAATTGTGTATTTTCCAGAATATGCATACAGTAATGTGCGCTTGTCATAACATCCCTTTGCTGATGCTAAGTGAATGATGTTAGCAAAACAGTATTACCCCATATACATCGATCTGACAAAAAATCTCGAGGCCTCGGAATTTTTTCATTAATTTATTTTCATAAATCCTTTCCCCTCTCATATATTGTGCTCCTTTCTCCACAGAAATGAACGAAATTCTAATATTATTTTGCACTTGCCATCGGTTCATAGCGTTCCCCTTTCTATGTATACCCTTTCCCATGAAACTGGCGTACAGATGGAAAGGTGGGTTGGGGAGGGGGCTCCTCCCCCCACCCCACTAAAAAAGTCCACGAACATGTAAAAAAAAGGATACAAGAAAGAGATCAAGAAAGAAAATGAAAGGGGGAAAGGTTAAAATGATATCACTTATTGAATCTAATGTCAAAATAAATGTAAAAAAGGCACTTTTGTATTAAAAGGTCAACATTTTTGCTCGCCCGCTTTGCTCACTCGCATCTTTTAAGAATAATTCCCACATGCGCAATGTTATCCCCCTTATTTTTTCGGGGGCTCATTACGCCTCTGTCCCATGTTTTATTTCTAATGTCATCTACATTCACACCGACTCCAGTGCCTCGTCTTAGAGTTACGATTGATCAAATCAACATCAAGTATATGTAAATCCATCAATGTTATTTTTTTTCTTCAGGAAATTTGCACGATGTCCTTTGTCAACAAGGAGGAACACACTAGATTTTCATAAAAATATGAATATATCAATGTACATTATATAAAGAAAATATTTTGAACAAACATCTACAATATGTTATCTTGACGTTGCTGGCTTTTCATAGTCGTGGTTGATTTGATCAATCGTAATTCTTTGTAAGGACGGCGCCCATACCTATCAAAGCTATTACAATAATAATATATTATAAAACATAAATAGTACTCTAAATATGTGGATGGCTTCTATTTTGTGAACAAAGTCATTTATTAATTTTTTCCATCAACTTTTCACTAAAATGCATACAAAGTAACATGATAAAGAATTTTATAAAGAGATTCAAACTGGATACACTTCAAAGTACTAGTAAATGTGTTTTTAAAAACGTATATAGGTGTTATTACAACACATTTGGTTGTTACGTTTACACTCTTTGGTGTTATGTTCAATCTCTAGGGTGTAATTTTAACACTTCAGATTGTGGTCCTCTATTAACACCAATTGGTGTCAGTTTTAACACCACAGTTTTTGCAGTGTATCACTGCAAATTTTGGAATCTTATCTTTCACCTGGTGTAATTCACAATTCATTAAGGCATTAGTGAGTAAACACGATTTGAAGAAAGGATACCAAAAAGTAATTTGGCCTTCTTCAAATGTTTTTTTTACTCACTCATGCTTTAATGAATTATGAATTACACGAGATGAAATAAGAGAGGTCAATATTTACAATGATATGTCATTTGTCTATTTTATTTATGATTGATTTATGATTAATGAACGATAACTCTCAGTTTCGTTTTGTGTAGGACGCACTGTATTAATGCTGATCGACCATCGCAAACTCCAAGTCGCAGTCTCATTGAGCCTTCTAATGCCAATGTGTGCTGCATGCATGGGTAGCTTGTCAACATTCGCAACACAATTTTGTTTAATGGAACACCTAAAATGTAAATATAGCCCTTCAATTCAAACCTGAAGGTTGGATGGTATAGATAATAGAAACCCGTTGAATAAATAGAGAACAAAAGACGGATGATCGGACAAAGAATGGAGTACTAAATCTACTTAAGTATATCAATAAAAATTAACCAGATATATTTTTATAGTTTTATCGTCAAGAAAATACACTGAGTATTATGTATGATTATATATATTTTTAGATACATCTCTCTGATCGTTTATTAGAAGTACACTGTATGACAAATGATCAATGGAGAGATTTTGTCCTCCGAAATTTCGAAAAAGGAAGAAAAAACATTCACCATCGCCCCCAACAGTTTGTGTTGCCTTCCACTTGCCCCCCCCCCTTGAAGTGCCCAATTTCACTACTAACAGCATGCACAGAACGGTTTTGAGCAAAATAGTGTCTCTAAATCTACAGTAGATACTAATGTATCACTTTTATAATTAACATTTATTGTTGAAGACCTTTTCTAACAAATCGAAACTTCCTCTTTTTTTAAAGTCTAGCAATATTTTCTGAAAACAATCGTCATGAATATCCATCAGGAGGGCTGATGATGTCACATTCCCACTTGTTATTTTGTATTTTATTATATGAAATTAGATTTATTCAAAAAAATTTCCTACAAGAACTAGAAAAATTGGATTGACAACTGATTTAATGCATTAGATATTCATTACTGCAACTTATTTCATTATAAGAGAGACATATTATTCACACAAGTATGAAATAATAAAAAAAGGGTTTTATGTAATAACATAAGAAAACGGAAAGTGGAGATGTGACATCATCAGCCCACCTAATGAAAATTCATGACAACTGTTTTCGCAAAATATTGCTAAACTTTAAACGTCAGTAACTTCATTATTTGTTATGCGATTTTGATGAAATTTTCGGCATTTTGCGCAGTAAATTCTACTCTATGTATTACGATGTAACTATTTTCAGCCCGGACCATCCCTTTTACATAAATTTGCTTTAAGTGAATAAACTCGATTTCTTATCAATGCTCGTACAGTCGCATCAATGAAACCGACTCCATACAAACCGACCGATTGTATACCATCGGAAATAATATGATTGCTTTGATCGGTCTGGAGTCGGCTTTACCGTTGAAGTGATTGAAAATTTTCCCACCGTGACGCAAAACAGATTCAAGAAAATAGTAAATGTATCGAAAGTGCTCACTTAATGACAAAGAACAGCTGGAAGGCCTTTGTCGAAAATTGGTGAACCGGAACAACAGTTTTGCCTTAAATTTCGGAGCTGACGAAAAATTGCAAATAATGTCGTTTGTCCCGAGTCCATCAGGACGAAACTGCCGGTTTGATTCACCAATTTTCGACAAAGGCCTTCTGGTTGCTCTTTGTCAGTTTGAAGGGCATTTTCAATATATTTTCTTAGTTCTTGAATCCGCCGTGAGTTGTGGAGCGGTATTCTCTATTACCATGAAAAGAGCCCACCGTTCAGAAAGGAATGTCCAGGCGTTTGTTGGTCATTTGTACACGTAGGATGACAAGACAAAGACGACTTCTTAGCTTTCACCACCTCCAGCATGTCCATTGTTTGAAAAAAGGACAATTAAATTCACATTAAAACGTTCAACCATCACGAACTTGAGATCGTGCTTTCCAATCATTGATTGAGCCTAGGCCTATCTTGAACACAACTGGTGTCCTTGGGAAATCGGATTTCCATATTTGATCTTCATATTTACATTTTGAATGCCTACAATAATATCGCCAATCAAATATGGAAGGATCAATATCTATTCTCATTTCATCGCGATTCAAACATGACACATCTGCATATTCAATAATAAAAAGTTTTGGCACTGCTACACAGAACGCTATCAAGAACCTAGAATATGTATTTTCAAATGCCCTTCATGACGATGAGCATACAAAGAAGTCTTTGTCGAACATTGGTATATTGAAAACAGCAGATTCGTACTGGACTCGGGACAAGTTACAATTTTCAGTTACAGTTCGAAACTTAGGACGAACTCCTGTTCCGGTTCATCATTTTGTCAATAAAGACTCCTATCCACTTTGATTCTCAATTCATTTACTGTGTTTTTTAATTCATTCTGCGTCCCGGTGCGAAAACTCGCTAATTAAATAATATAATAAAACAAAATAACAACAAAATAACAATTGTTTAAAAACACGTTTCACACTTTTTTAAAACTTGTTTAAAAAATTTAACAATGGCGGTTAAAGTGACGGCTTAAGCAACGTACTTGAAATATTAATCGCATTTTTACAGTGTTGCTTTACGGCGCCTGTGAGATCTGAAATCACCCAATCGCCTACATGGTTGTCGAATCATTCGCACTTGGCCATGCCTGGAGGTTATCTTTTCGAAGAGGAAATTCGATAGACCCTTTTCATGTTTCGCTACCAGGGGTGTCTCTACTGAGCTAAGACAGAGGTACCCGGGTCGGAACCCAGGTAATAAAAAACTACAAAAGACATTAGGTAAACACTCTTGTGAGTCATTGGTTCTACAAATAGAATTCAAAAGGTGACAGGAAGATAATGTGAATAGTACACCAAGGACATACCTATTACTGGAATGACAGAAAGACTGTCTTACAAGGAGCTAGTATCCATGGTTGTTGCCCAAAAGAGCCTTGATTGCATGATTTCAGAGGGATATGGGCTTCAATAAAGAGCAAGTGTATACAAAATATCAATTGAAGTGAATATAAAAGGCTAATTTAACACTTACTTTTACGGGAAAGGGGCTATGACCCCCCTTCCCCCTGAAAGTAATACACTCGGGGGGGGGGGGGGGCACTTCCATTGACGAGTGGATACCATGCGCGACCATGGGGTCTCGAAAAGCACCCTAATTACATATTTTCCATATTCTGAAAATGCACCCCTTAACAAGTATTGGCGTGTGAAACCCTACCCTTAACAAGTATTGGAGACATAGGCGGCGGAAGCGGGGGGGGGGGGATGTGCCCCCCTAAATTTGTGGAGGGGGGGGGGGACGGTCCCCCCTAAATTTGTTGTTGATGACCCTTTTTTTTTTTGCTTGTCAATTTATTTTACTACGTCCCCCCTAAAATTTTTGGGTTGAGAACCCTTTTTTTTTTGCTTGTCAAAAATTTTTTGGTTGTCCCCTCCTAAAATTTTTGGCTTCCGCCGCCAATGATTGGGGATAAAACGATACTCATGGCAAGTATTCCCTGAAATAAACCCCTAAACAAGTACAGGAGTATTTAGCTTTTATATCACGGGTCCGTCGGTCGTCGGTTTTACCTTTACATATCATTTGGTTTAGTACGGCCCAACCTTCCATACCTCGCGCAAACCGGACTCCAAACACGTAGGGTTGGGGCAAAAAGGACATCCTTTATAAAACATTTTAAATTTGTTTTATCATCCCCGCAAATTTGACCCTAAACAAGTAGTTTTCCTAGCGAAATAGATACCCTTTTTTATTATTTCTTGTGTTTTTGACACCCTTATCACGTTACGTACGTAACGTGCCCTATCTTGAAAAAGACATCCTTTTTACGTGTTTTGGGGGTTGCGCATGATATCCATCCGTCAATGTAAGTGCCCCCCCCCCCCGGAATACACTAAGCATTCAACATGGCGCGCCATGTCAGAATGAGGGGGCGTCTTGCGATTTTTTTCTTCGAGTGTTTTGCAATTTTTTAGGTCAAATTGCGACGCGCGGGAAGGCGGTTGTAAAGTAACGAAATGATTTTTTTTAGTCGTTCATGCACGTAGCATTTAAAATGGTTTAAGAGCGTAATTTCATGAATTATATCATACATGGGTGATTAGAATATGATTTATGTTGATATCTTTTGGAGAAATTGATAACACAATTATAGAGATTACATTGGCGGTGACTTACTTTGCTTCGAGTCTTGTCAATTTGTTAGCATTAGCAAGTCAGTACTAACACTGTCGGCTACTTGAAACTGATTGATTAAATAGGAAAGAAAACGGCCAAGTGGAGAATTAGTAGGAAACGTTGGAGAAAGCAAGTCATTTATCTTTTCGCAATACCCATCAGTCATGTCAGTTGACCTTACTCTCGTAATTTTTCGGTACCCCCCCTCGGTACCCCCCCCTCCAAACAAAAAAAAAATTGAATGGATGAATATAAATCCCTGTAAATATAAATCCCTGTCACTGTTATGTTACAGACTTAAGATGGCGCCCTTAATAATAAGATCTAACTAAAAAATAAAACATTATTCAAAACAAAAAAAACAACAATCGAAATCGGGGGGGGGGGGGGGGAGATGTGGGTGGTGTTGAGTTGAAGTGAGCTTGTGTGAGTGTCTGGGGAGAGAGGGTATGGGGGTAAGGTGATTGTGTAGGGACGTTTTAGGATAATAACCTACCTCTAAGTAACCTTTAAAGTAATCTTTTATCTTTTTTTATTCTTGTAAAATTACTATGTTCAAAAGAGATTTTTTCTATTCTATTCAAGGAAAAAAGGTCATCTTTTACAAAGTATGTTTTTTTTTATTTTGTCGATTGATATGGGTTTTCCCCTTTGCTTTGACATTGTTATAGAAGAGAAATTTGGCAGTTTACCTTCATTTGTGATCATTTTAAGAATATTTGTAATCTCATTGATATTGATATATTTATTTGTTTGATTGTTTATTTATTGCATACATGCAAAGATTATTTATATGAATTGTGATTGTATAAGCTTATTGATTTGAAAGAGGAAGAAATAAAAATATTATTCAAAAAAAAAAAAAACAATCGAAAAGTATGACCCGAATAATACCAACAACTCACACATTCATAAATCACGGTGTTTTGTCATGACTGGTTAATAAACAAAAGAACTTAAAGGACAAGTCCACCCCAACAAAAACTTTACTTGAATAAAAAGAGAAAAATTCAACAAGCATAACACTGAAAATTTCATCAAAATCGGATGTAAAATAAGAAAGTTATTGCATTTTAATGTTTCGCTTCATTTCACAAAACAGTTATATGCACATCTCGGTCGGTATGCAAATGAGGAACTGATGACATCACTCACTCACTATTTCTTTTGTATTTCATTATATGAAATATGAAATATTTTTATTTTCTCATCATTGTCATGTGAAATGAAGTTTCATTCCTCCCTGAACACGTGGAATTCCATTATTTTAACATTTTGTGCTTCAGGAAAGGATATCCTAATCGTCAAATTCGTAAAAATTGAAATATTGTATAATTCAAACAATAAAAAACAAAAGAAATAGTGAGTGAGTGACATCATCGACTCTCTCATTCGGATGTAACTGGCTCGTTCATATAACTGTTTTGTTAAAAATAAGCGAAACTTTGAAATGTCATAACTTTCTTATTTTACATCTGACTTTGATGAAATTTTCAGCATTGTGCTTGTCTGATTTTTCTCTATTGATTCAAATCAACATTTTTCTGAGGTGGACTTGACCTTTAACAGCCATTCAGACATATCCCAACTGTAGCTAACTACTTATTATCAGTTGTAATAAATGTTTGTACCCATGCATAATAAATGTGACACTTAAATTAGATAACGAGTCATTAACAACTTTCAAATGACTTGAATGGGGTCAAAGTTTCGACAGTCCAGAGTATGTATTTTTCTGACAAGAAAATTAAACGTACTAATAACCTAACAACACGCGACTTTGAATGTCACGAATTAACATTTCTATTTTGACGGATTTGCTAAATGCAATGAAACATCGTTGTGGCTTGTGCTATAATCCGAGCAACATTAGGGAAGTAATAGATGCTGAGGTCGGAGGTTCGCGTCTGCATCATTTCTCTTTTCATAAATCAATCGTTTCATGAATATGTCAGTAAAATTAAGACTAATCTTAAGTTAAGAAAAACTTTAATCAAGATTATTTTGACTCCATATGATAGTTATGAAAATAAAAGTAAATTAATCTATTATAACTCCAATTAATTTGTTTGAAATGTTTTTATATAAATTGTTCGTTTATTTACGAAAACTTGATGAGACACCCTTTTGGGTAATGATTAAAGGTTTTACTCGGCGATAATGGTTTATTCAAAAAATGCAATCATAATATCCAATATAATCACGCTTCTCTCACATCAGACGTAATTATGTGAAAGTAATTATAAGATTATTGTAATACAGTGACCAAGGTGATTTTTTTTAAATATCAACATTTCCCATAGCAAAACTAGATTATAAAAAAATAAAAAGCTCGAGTATATGCACCAGTTATTAACTACATGTTGCTCTGATATTTGTGAAGTTATTGACTTAAATAACAAATTTTATTACTCACTTCTGTAAACCATTTTTCACAAAACCGCTAAAGTGATATCTAAATTTGATATTTATGTTGATATGGTCTATATTACAAGACTACACTTTTCAGAGTGTTGCATTATGGGTAATAAAACCTGGCCAAATTTGAGAAGTTGAGGACTTGAAATGGAGCTATTGAGACTGCTTGGCTTGTATTCCATGATTGCTGATGAAATCAGGCGAGACAATCACCTAATTATGCAATCACTGGGGGATGAAAGCGATGTGGATTTTCTTACAAGTTCAAGGTTTCCATCGGTGAGCCTTTAACACGGTATACAGCCGGTGCACCTGCACGCGCTGGACTATTTCACGTGATTGCATCCGGATAACATAGAATGCATGCTTTTACTGAAAGGGCGGGTTGAAGGGGGGTTGACGTACCTAGTGCGTTTGGGATGGGGTAGGAATGGGGACGAGAAATTAAAAGTAAAGTTATTGTTATATATAAGAAGAATTGTAAAAGCAATTACATTAATTTATATAGTTATTTCCCCTTTAAGGATATTTTTGAATGATTAAGAATGTTCCAGAAGGCTCTATAGTGCAGCTTTGTTACATATGAGTAATCTTTGAATAATCTGCTATGTCCCAAGAGAGACAATACAGAGTACTAAACAATAGGGATTTCTTTACAATAGATTCTTCTTGGTAGTGGAAATAAACAATAGGCTTAGCTATTTTCTTGACACATGCATGACATGTTAATTTCACTGAGGTCATTCAAGAGTCTTCCAGAATGTGATTACTCCAGAAAGGAGAATGTATTTTTTTAAAGACAATGCCAGAAGCTTCAAGAAGAGTGAATACTAGAAGCCTCTAGATTAGGCAGTTTCTTCAAGGATCCTCACATCACACCAGATCACTTCATGAGATCAGATCAGATCATATCAGATCAGAGCTAAGAGTTTCACGCCAGACTTTATTTCCAGCTGGAATATTTATCTTCTTTGGAATTATTTGCACACTACCAATGAACTGTTTGCAGTTACTTTGAGAGAGGGATTCTCAGTTCTCATCGAGATCATCAACCTGTTTTCATGAACGCTTTTCAACCCATAGATTGCTGAAATTAACTGTTAATCATCATCAACATCGTCTTCACGGACATTTCAACTCGTTCCAGTGACTCTTATTATTCATCGTGCTTCAACATCGGTTTCAACGTCGCCATCATTGGGAACTTCAAATTACATAATTTTCGCCAGCCAATTTGGATTTTTATCTGGATACTATAATTTAGAATACCGTTATTGCCAGAACTGATTTCAAGAGACGTAAGACCATTATCATTTATGATTTGTTTGTGTATATACTTAATTATTTCTTGTGATAAAAAGAGGAAAATCTAAACCTAAATTTTGCTTGTTATTTTGTTGCAGTATCGTAACATTATACAAAACAATATTAGAAGAAATAAAGGGGGAGTTAATTCTTTGGATGACGAGAATGAAGATGGCGATGAAGAAGTTTGATGAAAGACATCATCTTGCATCGTGATACACAACGTGCTAAATTCTCCAGATGATTACAGTTTCACATAATCTGTTTTTGTGTGTGGGGGGGATGGGGTGGGTCTCTTGGAAGAAGTAGATTTTTTGCATGGGACAATATCAATTATGATAATAATTTAAAGTGTTCACAAACTTCTAATTTGTCACCAGATTAAATGTGAGTCAAAAGCTGAGTCGTTGTTCTATTTAAGTCCATGTATATCTTACTCGCCATATCATTTCAGGAGCACTGATACGCTTAACATCTTCCTCGCCAATCAGTATGATGGAATCACCATGCTGAAGTTATAAAAAAATATATTACAGTGGAGATTTGTACAATCATTTTGTAATCGTTCATAACACGAACACAAATCGATTAGTTGTTGAAATTCGGGCAACAACTTTTACACGTGTTTCAGTTATATATTAAATTTTATCCGTGTTGCAGACTTTCAAATCGATATTATTTTACAATGAAATAGTCATGTCAGGATATTTATAATACTTATAAGATTCGTCTAGAAACTATGCTTTGACTAATTCTAATCAAGTTAAGTGAATATAATGTGGATTTCAATTTAGCACTAAAATTATCATAACTCAGTCTAGACTAAGGAATTTTATGAGTAATATTTGATATAGAATGAAACACAGTATGTTATATCATACAGAGTGTTTTTTTTTAGACATGCGTTAGACATATAAATTGTTATTATGCATTAGTAAACATTTCATCGTCTTACACAAGAGGTAACTAATGATCACGTGTGAAGCTAAGAATTATGCGAATCGCAATGCCTATTTTTAAGTGTTATGAAACGGATTTAAGTAAAATTGTATGACTTCCGAAGCCATATAAATATTCATATTGTTTCTCGTGTGTTATGAAGAAAATTGATATTTCTTTTAGGTTTCTTGAAAGAAGTTGTTTTAAATCGTAATATTCCGATGGTAATTTTCAGTCTAGGTTGGCATTTTTATCATGATTGATTGATTGATTGATTTTATTCGTCAAGAATATCGCATGAGATTACAATGAAATTGAAGAATACCTTGACAGGATAGCCCATGAAAGCCGAAAGGCTTATTTCCAATGGGGTCCAGTATAGTTAGTATAAAACATTACAAAAAGTATAAACAACGACAAGTACTGGAATATGGTATTAAAAAAATACATATCCATCAGTCAAATAATTTGCAAACATCTAAAGCAAACAATAATCTACCTGATATATAAAACAAGATTATATTTTAACGTACCCTAATCATAATTGCAATCGTCATAATTCCACTGTATTTGATATTACTGCTATTGCAATTCTTATGCTTACTTATCATTGTCATTATTATCATTTGTAGTGTAGTGGTGGTGGTGGTAGTAGTAGTAGTACTAGTGTAGTAGTAGTAGTAGTAGTTGTAGTAGTCGTAGTCGTAGTAGTAGTAGTAGTAGTAGTAGTGGTAGTAGTAGTAGTGGTAGTAGTAGTAATAGTATTAGTATTAGTAGTAGTATAGTAGAACAGTAGTAGTAGTAGTAGTAGTGGTAGCAGTAGTAGTAGTAGTAGTGGTAGTAGTAGTAGTGGTAGTAGTAGTAGTAGTACTAGTGAAGTAGTAGTAGTAGAAGTAGTAGTAGTAGTAGTAGTAGTAGTAGTAGTAGTAGCAGTAGTAGTAAAGTATTGATTGAGTACACAATTATGATAATTACGATTATATCTTATGTGGCTATACATATAACATAACATTCAGCAGATGTGTATAGTAATAAACTTATTGGATTAGCTTGCGCCTATGAGTGTTTTTATAATACATAAATGCTGTGGATAATATATAATAATCATAATAAAAACTACTTATATTACATTATATTGTAATAATGTAACATAAATATTATAATACCGTCTAATAGTATCGGGATTTATAGTTATTACCACATCATCGTCATCATCACAACGGCACACTTTACTTATGTTTATTATTGCTGTGTGTGTGTGGCAAACATTTTCAACAGCCAATTCATTGATTTTCTGTTGTGTCAGACGTGATTTCATATTCGGGCAAGTGCCCCAATATTTTCCCTCCTTTCACTGCTGCACTGTCTTTAAGTAGGCCACGCGTGTTATGTGGGCACATCTGCCAAGCGATGGCAGTTGCTAATATCCCAATAAAGTCTAGGGAGGGGTTGGCATTTGAATACAGATGATGAGATAATATGATGATTTGATAATCCTCGTCCAGGCATATAGTGCGATACATAAAGACGGGATGTCATGAAATGGCGATGACCTTATTGAAATCGCATTTCTATGCGTGATGTGATCAACAGCACAAGCAGATGCGTACAGCGTCAGGGAGATCGACTGAAGGCACTAAATTATATTTTTTTAAATGAAATTAACTGAACAGGAAAAAAAACAGATTTAAATTTTGATTGCAGTCTTAGCTGACTTGAGTATTATAAGGTAACTTCAGGAAAATGTTTGTCAGACGGTAGAGGCATTTCAGTGGCGTAATGAGCCAGGTATTGAAGGGCAAATCATTGCATCTGTGGCAAAAAGATCTTAAAGATTGCGAGCGAGCAAAACGAGTGAATGTTTTGAAATCTTGAAATGAAAGTGTTGTTTTGTGAAAGATTTTGAGAAAATTATATCGTAGTTAACCTTTTCTTTTCCTTTCCATTCTTTTTCCCCCTTAGGTCCCAATTTCCTTTGTCGTGGATTTTTTTTTTTTTTGGGGGGGGGCTTCGGTGCCCTAAACCTCCCATATACATGCCAGCGGGGGGGGGGGGGCGGGGGGAGGCTTATAATAAAAAGGCAAGCCACTGCATGAACTTTCGTTCATGACGTAAACTTTTAAGTATTTTATTGGATGTATAATATTATTGGTAAGCTGTAGCCAGCACACCGCCGAGCGAAATGCTCAGGTTTAGCGCTATGTAGGCCTAATGCCTTTGGTGATGAGTGGGGAAAGAGAGTGCTCATTATGATACGGTATACTATTTCGCAGATTGAGGAATCTTCATCGATGGATTTTAGTGAGGCTGATGTAAATCGATAGGATATTTTAGGGCTAAAAGTCCATGAAACGGTACATAAATCTGGAGAAAGTGATGAACCAGAACTTCTGCATCTTAACATCATACCACAGGCAATCAACGGTGCATATGGTCTCAAGACCAGACGACATTGAACATTCCGATATCGATACTCGAGACCTTTATGCACGATGGATATCGTTACATAGACGCGCCCGCGATGGATCTGTCTTTCAATACACGTTGGCAAGACAGTAAATTGCCAATTGGTCTACACCAGTTAGTCCACATTTCGTTTGGTCTTATCCGACATGGTATCATCTCACTGCGTCTACAAAACGTTTGTATATATAAATTACGAACCATTTTTTGTATAGTTGCCATTTAGCACATCCATCAGGAATGATTTCGAGTTAAGGTATGTACGGAGCCTTTAAAGTGCCATCGACTTGACGACTTGGCGAGATACTTTATCTTGCCATGTCGACATGGCGAGATATTGTGGCCCGACGCTTCATATCTTGCCATGTCGACATATAATGCTTTATAAGTCGACTTGGCAAGATGAAATATCTCGCTTAGTTGACATATAACGTTTTACAAGTCAACTTGGCAAGATAACGTATCTCGCCATGTCGACATGTAATTTTTTATAAGTCGACTTGGCGAGATAACGTATCTCGCCATGTCGACTTAATAAGGTTATGTCGACATGGCAAGATAAAGTATCTCTCCAAGTCGTCGAGTCGATGGCACTTTAAAGGCTCCGTAGCTGGGTATGGCATACCCACTTGGCCTACCACCATTTAGCAGTTTAGTCTACATATTTATAAATTAAATGATTCTGAATCAATCTTTCATTTGACAAAGTACAAATAACGTAGTAGACGAAGTGTAAATTTGACAATCTGGACACTATATAGAGTAAAAGAGAATTGCGCTAAGTGTAGTGGATACCAAATGGGATAATCATAATGCGGTATCAGATTATCTGAGAATAACATATATATTACATGTATATTTATCTATGATTTTATTTCAACGGCATTTACTATACCATTTATGATTATTTTATTCCATATAAGCAGATTATTTCTATTATATATATATATATATGTATATATATATATATATATATATATATATATATATATATATATATATATATATATATATATTTGATCCAGCTGAGGCATGGCGGCTTGTCATTGTTCTAAACCCACCTTCACCCGACAAAGGAAATTATAATTGGTATAGTGTCGAAAATCTGTCTATCTGACGGTCAATCGGATTGGGTTCGGCCTAGCCACTAACCCGTCTCTGTGGTCTAGTGGTTAAGGCACCGGCGTTCAAAGCTGGGGCCCGGGTTCGATTCCCGGCAGTTTTCGGCATTACCAATTTTTCCAAAGGGTAGATAGCTCTGGGGAACTTTGATTTAAGCTACGCCTACCATTGTTCTCTTCATCCATTTCTTTACAATATTTAAATAAAAAAGAGTTGCCAAAAGCTGTTGTACATGTATAACTTTACACAATTATATATATATATTGTTATATATAAGAATTGTAAGAGCAATTACATTCATTTGTTTTATTTGTTTTTACAATGCCATTGATACCATATTATATTAAAATCAACGTTATCGTATTGTATACAGGATAGTTTTCCCATTTCATCAATAAAAAAAATGAATACAATACCAGTCACCATTCTTTCGAATCACTATTGCCTGTTTCGGCTGGATTTTGGCTGAGGCAGGTAGTGATAAGTCTGGGAATTGTGACTGGTAGTGTATGTTATCTTTGAACAATTTTGTATTTGTAATAATTCTAATTTTAAATGTTATTGAACTCAATCATTACAGAACCCAATGTTACTTTTTTATCTATTATGTATGTATTGTTATTTTTATGTTAACAGGACCAGGCTGAAAAACAGTTAATCTGAGCCTGCTATCCTGTATAAAGATATTTTAATAAATAAATAAATAAATAAATAAATAAATTTCCTCTGAAAATATTCATAGCATAGAAGAATGATTAAGAATATTCCAGAATGTATCAGCAGAGCTTTGTTAGGCATGTTACTTAATAGGCTGAATAATCTTTGTTATTTCTGGAATGTAGACAATAGAGTCTGCATGCAGTGAAAAGAAGAATAGGATTAGCTCCGGGATTATCTATGTTGTTTACATTGTTAATATCACTGAGGTCATTCAAGAAGCTTTCAGAATAGTGAATAATTTGTATATAAGCTGGCAGTTCCTTCAAGGACATCATCATATCAGATCAGAACTCAGAGTTTCACGCCAGACTATATGTCAGAGCATATTTTATTTCCAACGTTTATCATGTTTATCTTCTGTGGAATTATTTGCACGCCATCAATCAACTGTTTGCAGTTATTTTGAGAGAGGAATTCTCAGTTCTCATCGAGATCATCAACCTGTTTTAACGAACGCTTTACAACCCATGGATTGCTGAAATTGACTGTTTAATCATCATCAACATCGTGTTCACAGACATTTCATCTCGTTACGGTGACTCTTGTCATTCATCGTGCTTCAACATCAATTTCATCATCGCCGTCATTTTTGAACTTTAATTTAGGGAATCTTCGCCAACCATCTAGGATTTTATTTGGATCTAATATCATAATCTTGGATTTAACATATAAGGGCTACTATCGTTACCTGCAATGAGCCGGCTGCATGTTGCGATGTCAGGGTATGAATTGAAACTGAAAAGGGTTTTTACTCCCGAAAAGACCCTGCAATGTCTCCAATACACGCGCACAAAGGTACTATCACTTCCAATGCTGACAAAATTTCGTTCAAAAATATGTCAGGGAATTTTCCTCTCTTCAGTATATAAGGAGGGAGGACCATAACAAGGCCACAAAATGAGGGCATTTTCCTTGGACCCGCGCTTGGCTGTATCATGCTAATACAGCATCGTGATTCTCAAACATTTCTGATAGTATTATTTTCATGGGCCGTTTTGTATCACATACATCCATATACACCTATCGAGACAGAAATGAGATTTAGGTCTAAAGTATCGATATCAGATCGAACTTCAGACTGACGATGTCGTTAAAGTGCAAGTCAACCACAGAAAATGCCGATTTGAATCAACAGAGAAAAATCAGACAAGCATAATGCTAAAAATTTCATCAAAATCGGATGTAAAATAAGGAAGTTTCGCAATTTTTTTTTACAAAATAGTTATATGCACAATTTAGTAGCATTCAATGAGGGAATCGATGATGTTCCTCACTCACTATTTCTTTGGTTTTTTTTTTATTGCTTGAATGGTACAATATGTCATTTTTTTTACAGATTTGACCAAGGACCAACTTGACTGAACCGAATAGAATGTTAATCAATGGTCATTCCACATGTTCAGGGAAAAATAAAACTTTGTTTCACAGGACAAAGAGGAGAAAATTATATTTTATATGTCATATAATAAAATACAAAGAAATAGTGAGTGAGTGATGTCATCAGTTCCCTCATTTGCATGATAACCAGGATGTGTTTATAACTGTTTTGTGAAATTAAGCGAAACTTAAAAATGTCATAGCCTTTCTTATTTTACATCCGATTTTGATGAAATTTTCAGTGTTATGCCTTTTGGGTTTTTCTCTTTTTATTCAAATCAACTTTTTGTTTGGGTGGACTTGTCCTCTAATCGTATGAAATCAATTGGCGTAATGGCAGTGGATAAACACTGGTAAAAAAACATGGTTCCTCCATGGTGGTGGTGTTATGAACGAGATCACGCTAATTTTCTTTGACCCTTTGCTCGATACCGCCGATAAGTTATGCACTCATCTCTGCGCAAATGATCGAAACATAATCAAATATTGATTATTTTTTTGTAAGCATTGTCATTTTATCGACCCTGTTAAAAAAATGAGAACCTGTCTGGTGCCCTATTTATAACACAAACCATTCAGGAGCTTCACAATTTACACAATTTAACTGATACATGAATGAATTCGAAACTGATACGGGCTTCCGAAAATCACTGGAGAAGAACGGTGCGCCCCATGGTAGTTCAAAGACAAGCGGAATGTTACGAACCATCATACGCATGAATGCGTACTGCATAAATTGCCCAAGTTGTAGCTCATTCCTAAGACCCCCCCCCCCTTTCTCTAAATTACCTAAATTCATTTATGACTTCGGTATCTACTCACCTTGTGCTACTATACATGCTTTCACCATGGACCTACCATGGCTTTCACAGAGCTCGAGCCTCCCTTATATTGATGAAATTTCTCCGCCGGGAAATTCGCTGGGTATATTTAGAAGTTAGTCGACCCACTACCAGACAGAATAAAGGAGGCGCACAATATTCCTTAAGCTGGCATCATTGTTATGATCCGAAAAAATATCCGAGGGCAAGAAAATGTGAACTATCCCCAGATCCAGCGAAGCACGGTTTTAAGCATGCTCGTGGAGCGCAGACGGTGGGTTAGTGAGAGCGATGGCGGGAAAAGGGAAGATGACATTTTCTTCTTGAAAACCGACCGTGTTTCTTTGCGACACGTGATTCCGTTAAGGGTGTTCGAAGACAGGGGAATTAGCGCGCATTAGGTTCAATCGCCTGCTGGCAGTACAAACACACGCTGAGAAAAAAAAAACGCCATGCAACCATCAGATTCTGATGATATTTTGCCATGCATGCGCGCCTCTGGTATACACAATGTATGGTATCTGAGGCAAGAGCTATTTGAAAAGATATGGATAGAAAATATTGGCCTACATCAAGTGGTTGTGAATGAAAAGAAGGAGTCTCCCAACGAAATGAAAAATAGAAATTAACCAACCTTTTTAAAGTAAAAGAATTTACTAGAAAAGGGAACGAAGTACAAAGAGGATGAACAGATAAGGAGGCCTTACGTAATGAGCACAGGGAGGGATGGGGACATGAAACAATGCTAAATGAATATGAGGAATACGAGGAAGGAAAAGACTAGAAGGAGTATACGCAGAAGAAGATGTATAACAATACTGATAATGATGATAATGATAAAAAGAAGAAGACAGAATAAAAACAAGAAAAATACATGTAAAGAGAATTCAAGGAGAGAGGCAATGAAGGATAGAGAAAATTAATACATAATCATTTATGAGACATCGTTCACCTAGCTGCCTATTTAAATGGTGCACTGCATGTTATCCTGGCTTTCGTTGCTGCCGGTACCAATTTAATCCACCTTGGTGGATGGAACGATATTACGGGCCATGGCTGGGAATCGAACCAGTGACCCTCTCTTTCATAGAGGAGAGTCAGTCCCACCAGACCACAACGCTCCAAAGAATAGAATAAGATTTACTAATACGAACTGCTATAAAATGTAGAGACGGAGAGATGAAGGTGCTGAAAGGTAGGAGGGACATTAGACGAGAGGTTATATAAAAAAAGGAAAGAATTACGTGAATACAGAGACAGCCATAAGGGCACAACGAGTCAAGATACACTACCCGTATACGCCATACCTCTCGCAAGGCCCCGGGCTTTCACCATGCTCAGTATAATGGATCTCAACATCATTCATCCTAGCTTTACCTTGCAGCTCAGTGTCGGTAAACTTTTCACACAGGGGTGGCGCCACGGGGTCAGGGGCTATCACCCCTATGATTTTCGAGCAATAGAATGGGAAGAAGAGAAAAGTAAGATAGAAGAAGAAAAAAAGTGAAATTGAAAAAGATACGGCCATGTTTTGGAAGACAATTTAATTTAGAAAACATTACGTCATACATTCATATGACATAGGTTGTCTCCCACCCCACCCCCTTTTTCTCCTTTTCCATTCTAAAAAAATACATTGGCATCACTCCTAATTTATAGAATTGTAAGGGTCTGATAATCCAACTGAAATGACAAATCGAGATGTTAAAAAAAAGATCCGATCCAATGGTCATTCAAACTATACAGCGCCTTTTTCTTTCGATTACAAAGCGCTGCACTCTCACAACGTACTTCATGTTGGGGTTACTAAAAATAATTTACCACCTCATATCAGCAAAATAAATGGGATTTAATGGCTTTCTTGTTGGATAAGGAGACGATGATAAGAATCCTAAAGACCCATCGCCCCACCCTGGTCAAAATCATTTTGCTCATCGAAACATTCCTTGCCCCCCCCCCACATCTTGCACTTTCAATCGCTTGCCCTCTTCTACCCATTACCGGCTATGCTACAAGGCAGAAATGATCTGCCACGAATTGTATTCCTTAAAGAGATTGTATTGCTCCAGTTTGGGCAATCGAGCGGATATTCTACCCCAACGACGCCAATTGGATGAGAGAGAGGGAGACAGAGAGAGAGAGGGGGGGGGGGGGGTGGGAGGAGAAAATGATCTTGAAGGTGATGTTGTACATTTGACGGGGAGGGGGGGGGGTTGTTGGGAGAGAGGCTTGCCATGATCGGCGCCACCGGAGGGCAGGGGGCACCCCCCCCCTTATTAAGGAGTTTAGAGTAGAGTTTGAGGATCTAAGGAAGATCGTCGAGTGTTTGAAAGATTCTCTATTATTTTGCAAGATCTCTTTTCAAATATTAAAACTTTTCAAGATATTTAGCCAAGTTTCAAGACAATACGTCTTTGATACTATCCAGGGTTTGCAATAAAATGAAAAGAAATGTCACATTCATCTTTTTTTAAACAAATGGCTTTCCAGTTTTCCTGTGAATCTTGCGGCATCACACATCATGCACTATCCAAGACTACAGTGCACCTATGTATTATATTCCACACCTGTAAGAATGGGAAGCTGTGTGAATTAATTCACTGTTCGTTGCGACTCCATTCTTAAATCATTTTGGCTGAATGCAGATTAATTCGTGCACTTCAGAATTCACTCAAGTTTTCCGACTTTACTTTAGAAAGAGAATAAAAATCCAAAGTAAAACTTGATCGGCACTTATCCTGCTTGCCATAAGTCTGTTTACAAAAAACATTCACAAGCATTAAAATCGTTGTTATCGGTGTTAAAGCACGTTTCAATTATTTTGGGGATTTGAAAGATTCCATCGATATACACTAAACCTTTTCAAGTAATAGAATGATATCTCTAAGTGATAAGATTAAGATAGTGTTAAGTGTGTTTTTAGAAACTGCTGGAAGTTATCTGGAGGACGAAATAGGTGGTTCCATGTCCGGCGTTTGCTTGAGAATTTTTGTCACTATAGATTGAGACAAGACGACTCTTTCGAATAGGCTGCTGTACAAAATTCGATAGTCTAGGGAGGGGGATGCTCCCATCACCCCTCCTCTACCCATGAGATTGCCATTAATGCGTGAAATTCTATGATAAGTCAATTACTCACCCAAAATAGCGTTCCATAATCCATATTAAAAACGTTTCAATTTCATTGCAATAATTTGATTTCACAAATAACAAAATCCTCAGTGCAGAACAGCATACGATGGTAATTAAAATCACCACTGGGTCCAAATCATGAGTAGGATTGGTAAAACTATATGTTCAATGTGCTCTTGCACAATTATGAGGTCAATGAAGTACGTGCATTACACTGTCACGTTCTTTATCTTCTCATATCACAAAGTCACAAAGTACAGTATGTGCCAATAATAAGGGCACTTTGCGCCTTCAATGTCACAAAATAAAGTTTGCTTCGATCAAAACCACGATGCAGTAGTTACCGTAACTTAAAGGAGAATGAAACCTTTTGGAACAAGATAGCTTGTGTGAAAACAGAAAAATCAAAGAAACAGATCAACAAGAGTTTGAGAGAAATCAGACAAATAATGAGAAAGTTATGATCATTTGAATATTGCGATCACTAATGCTATAAAGGTCCTCAAATTGGCAATGCAACAAAGATGTGTGATGTCACTTGTGAACAACTCTCCCCATTACCTTAGTATATATTTCAATTTTAAATGCCTCTTCTATCACATCTATCAGTAGATCATGTGTTCTTTCTAAAAGAGGGCATGTAATACAGATATTTAAAGAATACATCATGGATAAAGTTTGTATCACCATAAGAAAAAGCAAAAAGAGACATTTTGAGGGTATTTTATAGTCCATCAAAGGGAAAGTTGTTCCCATGCGACATCACACATCCTTGTCGCGTTGCCAATGGGAGGATCTCCATAGCATTAGTGATTGCAATATTCAAATGCTCATAACTTTCGACGAAATGCATTTTTTGTCCGATTTTTCTCAAACTTTCTTTGTTCTTATTCTTTGATTTTTCTGCTTCGACACAAGCCTACTTGTTCCAAAGGTTTCATTTCCCTTTAGACTACTGTTTAACGGGCGTCTACGACAAAAGGGTTTGGGTGCCCCCAGACACGTTGCGTAATTACATATATCGTTCATTTGGCGCCTTTCATATAGTTTGTAACATGCATTTCGTCTAGAGAAGTATTTGCATTGGATTTATACGGTATACTTCTCATTTCGTCAAAAACACTTTCCCTATTCACTTTACACGTAGGCCAACATACTACAAAGTTTTGTCATACCTTTAACCTACCCACCACCTCACCAACCCACCCTCCCCTCCTTGGATAAATACCCAACTACTGATAGCACGACTGTCGTCACAAAGTCGGGTGCATTGTTTTATGAACAAAGGTGCGTTAACGTACATATGATGATAGCTAATATCTATATCTGCTACCCTTATCAGTCGATATCTAGTTCAAATATTAGAATTAGTTATATTTCCTTACAGTTTTGTTCCTACAAGGTGTTAGTTTATTTTTTATATAATGCATTCTGTCTGGACGAGTTATTTCTCGGGGAGTGCCCCCATGACCCACTCCAAGAAAAATGTGAAAAATCAAATTCCTGTGCCCCCATATTGCATCTCCCCCCTCTCTCTCACTTTCTTTCTTTCGTTTTTTTTTATTTGGAAGAGATGGGAGGACGGAGAGAAGGGATAGAAAGAACTGAGCAGGGAAATATTTGAAAGGAAGTAGGATTAATATTATGTCCCCACCTGTTCGGCGATATGGGATATAGGCGCCAAAATAATATTTAAAAAAAACATGGGATTGACGGAGTTTCATGGAAAACGCAATTTTCAGGCAAAAAAAAGAGAGAATGTAGAACAAAAAAAGCAGAAAATCACAGATATCAAAATTTTCGAAATATTTAACACAAATATTTTCTCTGTATCCTACGCCACTCCCGATACTGGCAACCAAACCTCACGCACATGCCTCTTCAACAAATCCACACTCACCATGCTCACAGAAACACATTTTCTCTCAGAAAATATACATCTGATCGATATTAATACAAATCATAACTACATTTTATTACAAACTTTTAGCACTGAAAGGCAACAATTATTTCATTATAGTAAAAAATGTCATATCATACCATTATCATTAGAAACAGATTTTGAAGACAGAAAAGGGGCAACTAAATCGCGGATGGTAATACTTTATGACCTATATGTTGACTGTTGCAGGAATATAGATCAACTCTATCTTCAAAACGCTCTATAAGAGTGACACATTGCTATTTGCGGTCTCAACGAATCATTAGTATGTTTTTGTGCGCGACGCATAACTAATTAACAAAAAAATAGTTAATTTATTGAAAATGTGAGTCATATCACAATGAACATCTGGGAGGTCTTTGTCGAAAATTGGTGAACCGGTAAAGCAGTTTCGACCTAAGTTTCTAAGCTGAAGAACAATTGCGAATATGTCGTTTGTCCAGAAGCTAGAAGGAAACTGCAGTTTTGATTCACCAATTTTCTACAAAGACTTCTTGGTTGTTCGATTTTTCATGAAATTGAAAGGCACTTGAAAATAATTGTATGTGTTCTTGGAAGAGTTGTGCGTCACGGTGCAGAAACTCCCTTCTAATATGTTAATCTTGGTAGATTTCTTTTATCATAATAGTCTTCATGCAAGCGTGAGAAGAGTGTAAACAGCATGGGTTTCATCTATCGTATTTAAATAACATGGGGGGCACAGGGGGTACATGCCCCACTTTTGAGAAGCAAAATTAAATTTGTAATGTAAAATTGCCATTAAACAGAGGTGTGCAACCTCTTTTGAAATTGAAGACCTTTCTTTTATTTTTTTTGCTAGTCAATTTTTTTGGGTACGAAATATCATTAATTTGTGGTTAAAAACCTTGTTTGGGGGAGCTTGTCAAATTTTACCTCCGAAAAATTTGACCCCCCCCCCCCTTTGAAAAATCCTGGATAATACACAATATAGAGGACGTTAGTACGAATTATACGCACCAGGTATCTCTTCACATGATTGCATTTATAACGCTATCATAATCATTTGACTTTTTTATTACGATCATTTAGAAGCTTGGTTTCTTTAGCTCACAGACGTAGCTCTGGTCCTGGTTGCACCCGTAGTCGTTCCATCCCACGGCGTTCTTCTGGATGGTACACACGCGATCGTTGTCCTTGTCGAAGTTGGGTTCGCCCGACTTCCAGAAATCGTGCACCATCGGTTGGCCGTCGGTGAAGAAGTAGTCGCGAATCAGAACTTCGCCGCTGTTGTGGTGCGCCGCGGAAGCGCCGTTGGCATCTGGGTCAACCTGGAAATGTGAGCAACGACATTAATTGCAACAATAGTCAATAAATCTGTATAATGACAGAAAAAAAAAATCCCATAATGATAATGAAACGTTTTTGTATAGCGCAAAATACATAAGCAAAGTTGCATGTCTCTAAGCGCTTTTTACAAAAGGAGTGGAGATGGAAGGGGCTTCTCATTGCCCGCAAGATGCAGACTTTGAGTGTTGTGGCCCAGTAGATAAGTGTAAGGTCTGGGGTTCAAATCCTACTGCAGCACTCGCGTCCTTTGACAATGAGTTTCATGCTCTATTCCAGTTCCAGAGCACCCCCATTTGCAGAGGGCCATCTACTTCTTATTAGAGCCCCTCATTTCATAGCAACTTCGGTTCCCAAGGGTACGGTTTAAGATTTCAGGGCCATACACCCCACCCTTTCATATTCCGAACCCCCCCCCCGCGGTTGTATCTTCTTCCTTACATCTCCAATAAGACCAATCCAGTCTGCGCAGCTCCCTCCTATGAACGACTCCAGGAAGGTCTGTTCGTCATGGTCGTCGATCTTGACCAGGCTGCAGTCCGGGTGGATGGTCTGACAGTGGGTCTGGGCATCGAACTGATGGGCCTTGGGGGATGCGATCCGCTGGTAGCAGGAGTCGCCGTACTCCGCCCAGCCGTCCGGGCAACCTGGAGGTTGCAGGAAAGAGCAAGGTTAGAAGATCTAGGGTAGTGTTTTATAAAGCGACTCCTTAAAGGGGAAGTTCACCCTGAAGAAAACTTTGTTGCAAAAATAGCAGAAAAAATAGTAAAAAATATTGGTGAAGGTTTGAGGAAAATCCGTTAAAGAGTAAGAAAGTTATTAGAGCTAAAAGTTTTGGATTTGTGACGTCATGAACGAGCAGCTGCCCCATGTGATATGTAATATAAAATGCATGAATTTCAAATTTTGCATGGTTCCTGATGACTTAATTTTGTTTTCTATTCATGATTGGGTGTGAAATGATTTGTCTATTGATATACAAAAGGTACAGTGAAAACCATTTTCAATTTTCTTAGAAAATGACATTTCATTGATTTTTTACCATTCGCTATGTAGGAATGCTGCTCGCATATGATGTCACAAATCAAATAATTGAAATTCTAATAACTTTTTAATTATTTGATGAATTTTTCTCAAACCTTCGGCAATATTTTTTATGATTTTTTTTCTGCTATTTTTACAATAAAGTTTTTGTCAGGATGAACTTCCCCTTTAAGTTAGGCACGACTTGTTGTTAGGTGCTAGGTCAGTTACAAAGGGATCATCATCCGGGTTACCAGCTCCTATTTCAATAGCTTTAAAACTGTAAGATTACAAATTTGTAATTGTTATAACAAATTTTATGAAACGAGTCCCATAAATGGTTTCTTTTAAGGGGCCATTATTTTGTAAGCTACATCGAATATTGGTGCATTTCATACTGTAAAATCAAGGTCGTTTACCATAAATGTCGTTATTCATAATCCATTAAGTAAAAATAGGGATCTATCAAATTCACGACACAGTCACTATTTACAAGAATCACTTTTCATAATCTAGAAAGAGGTCTTTATGGATGAACACAGATAAGTGGGTTGTATTGCAGCTTTCCAGAAGAATAACGCGGTACCTTATTAGATTCTTTAAAATCTTACATTTTGCAATTCATCGGAAAGTTACTGCCATACGACAAATCATTGCAATGAAATAAAATTCGGGAGTTATAATTATTGAGACGTTGAGGGTGATATTGCAAAAACGGACAAGATAGAGATTGTATGCGACTCTCTCAAAATATCATCTACACCTTATTTAAATCAATAGTACAATCTGGAATAAAATCAGTTGTAATGAATGTGTGAGTGAATATGTTATATACATGAACTAATATTGTACGAATTTTCAATTTTTCTTACAGTCATTGTGGATCTATTATCAATTACTTTTAAAGGATAACTTTGCTGATATATTTGAAATAGCAACGGATTTCCTGCTTTGCTTTTTTATACTGTATTCAAAGCTCACAATAGCAAGGTATTTAAAAAAACAAATGAACTAGATGACAGGTCATGTCCCGTCAGATTTTTCGACTATTTGATGGCAAACTGAAGATCAAATTGGTTGCAACATATACCCCTTTTTATTAATTTCAATTTTTATTGAGAATGAAATAACCATTCGCACCTAATTATATTTATCCAATCTCCCACCTGGTCTCCCCGCCCTTAAATGGTTACTCCGGGATGAAAATATTTGTATCTAAATAAATAGAGTTAAATTCACAGAGCAAAATACTTAAAATTTCATCAAAATTTCAACAAATAACAAAGTTATTGAATTCTCAAATTGTTATATGCACGACATGAATTATTCATTAGGTTGGCTGATGATGTCACATCCCCACTTTCCTTTTTCTTATGTTACTGCATGAAATCATAGCGATTTCACATTTTCATACATGTGTAAATAATGTGTCTCCTTTACTATGAAATAACTTGCAGCAATATTAATGAATATGTAATGCACTAAATCAGTTGTCAATCCAATTTGTTCGGTTCTTGGTAGAAAAAAATTGAATGAACCTTATTTCATATCATAAAATACAAAAGAACAAGTGGAGATATGACATCAATTTGCTCAGTTAACATTCATAAAGACATGCCTAGAACTGTTTCACCGGAACAATACAAATCTTTAAAATGCCATACCTTTGTTTTCCTTGTCCGATTTTGATAAAAATTTCAGTGTCTTTTTGTCTGATTTTTCTTTTTCTGTTTAAATCATATTGCCTTAATAATAATAATAATAATAATAACAATTGGCATTCATATAGTGCTTTATCAATCTACGACTGCTCAAAGCTCTTCACAATTATTATTACCCGGTCTCTGGATTCATAGCATTTCAAGCAGCCTGTTAGGCGAACACTTGCTAAAGCAAACACAATGACGGTTGTTTCCTACCGGTACCCAATTAGCACCTGGGTGAGAGTGGCAAAGTGTGGATTGACGCCCTGCCGAAGGAAGTTAGGTCATCATGGGATTCGAACACACGACCCTCTGATTACAAGTGGCGAGAGTCAGAACCGCAACACCACGGAGCATCCCTTTAACTAACTAAGATCATTATCATCTTACCGAAATGTTCAATCTCACAGATGAAGCTGTACTTTAAATTACACTTGGCGTCGTTCCATTTCTTATCGTTGCCATGGGGAAACATGACGCAATCTTCGTCACCATGATTGTTGGGTTCGTTGGCGGACCAAAGGGGTCCCAGCTCGGGACGGAGTCGCCTCATGTCCGTGAAGAACCACTGCCCCTCTCGATACTTGTCGTTTAGACCGATCCAGAACTACAAAAATATTCAAATTTACATAAAAATCAATGATGATAATAAACGAAATTTTGGGGTTCGCTGGCAGACTATTAATAGAGGTCCCATCCCTGCTGGGCCGGAGCCACCTCGTATCAGTGAAGAACTCGCGATAATTGTCATTTAGACCGACTCAGAACTAAAAACATATTCAATTAGCATTAGAAGTAACTAATAATGATGACGATATTATGTCGGTGAAAAAGTCCCCCTCGTAAAACTTATCATTTAGACCAATCCAGAACTACCAAAAAAATTACATAAAAACATATCGTTAAAAATATGATAATGAGCAAAACTTGGGGTTCGTTGGGAGAGATCCGTCTCATGTCCATGAAGAACCACATCCCCTCGAGATACTTGTCATATTTAATTTTCATTGGACTTTCTTTTGCTAATTTGTGACTCTGTATTAAGAAACCGACATTTTGTGAGGAACGATATCTTTTTGATAATTGACATGTGCGTATTACAGATTATTGCAGCCGAGCCTGCGTCAAAATATTATTTATGTTCTGAGCGGAATTTGTGCAATACCCCTGTAAAGTTTGATCAGTTTCTTTGGAACCTAGTTTAGTTTATAATGGTGATAATAAAAAATATTCTGGGTTCGTATAAGCAAACCAGGGGGGGGGGGTACTAGCTGAGCCGTCTCGTGTCCGTGAAGAATAAATGATCCTCGTGGCACTTGTTATTTTATTAGGCTGATCCAGTACTATAGAAATATTCAAATTACATGAATATTATATGAATATTATTTGATAATGTTCGCAACAATTTATGTTCATTGACATTTGCAAAACAAAGGGGTTCTCGGCTCGGTGTCTCATGTCCATGATTTTATAGCACTCCCGTATACATGGTATACAATGTCTCGTATTTAACGTGAGGAAATACCACACAAACTAAATGATTTTAAGATAAAGCACTATTTTGATCTTCCCTAAATTGTTCAAATGAGAATAGTTTTGTACTGCCCAATTACCGACAAACTAGTAAATTCAAGAGATTCCATCCATTCCACCCTGCACTTTTACTATAATTCATATTAATCAAAACTAGTGGAAGGGGCTGTTTTTTCAGGATTTTTCTCACCGGTCCTTTTTCTCCTGCCACCAGATTTTCAACAAAGGTCTGCTCCGCCCTGGTGTCTATGGAAACAAGATGGCCGCCAAGAGCCAGACATTCGCGCTCACCATCATCCCACGTGACGTCACATGACCGGAAGTAGTAACAGGAGAACCCGTGTCTTACCCAGTCTTCGGGGCATGTCACATCTAAGATTAATGTAATGAAAAGCAAGTTCAACTGCTTTAAGAAATCATATTCAAGGTAAATATGAAAGGGCGGCGATTCAGGAGGGGGGGGGGGGAGCACCAAGGGCGTGACCACACCTATGAGCACACCCTTAACCCCACCCTGACCACATCGATGACCACACCCATAGACCTAGATGTTTTTCCATGGAACAAATAATAGATTATTTAAGAGGACATGGAAAAAAAATCAAGAAAAAACATGAATATCAATAATGGGAACTGTACGGTGGGATGATATGATATTTATTTTTTTCATATAACACAGAAAGGAAAATGGAATCGGCTTGCTTCTTCCCACTTAAAGGTCAAGTCTACCCCATAAAAATGTTGATTTGAATAAAAAGAGAAAAATCAAACTAGCGAAACGCTGAAAATTTCATCAAAATCGGTACTAAAATAAGAAAGTTATGACATTTTATAGTTTTGCTTTTTTTCACAAAAAAGTGATATGCACAACTCAAATGAGACAGTCGTTGATATCCCTCGCTCACTATTTCTTTTGGTTTTTATTGTTTAAATTCAATTGAATATAATATTGAATATAATATTTGATTTTTTATAGATTTGACAATAAGCACCAGTGCTTATTCCACATGTTCAAGGAGGAATTAATCGTTATTTCACTTGACAATGAGGAGAAAAATTGAATATTCTTTATTTCATATAATAAAATACAAACGAAATAGTGAATGGATGACGTCATCAGTATCCTCATTTGCATACCCACCAATATATGCATATAACTGTTTTGTGAAATTAAGCAAAACTTTAAAATGTCATAACTTTCTCATTTTACATCCGATTTTGATAAAATTTTCAGTGTTATGGTTGTTGGATTTTTCTCTTTCATTTCAAATCAACTTTTTGTTGAGGTGGACTTGTCCTTTACATATCTAGGACCTGCCCCTGGAAACGGAAAATAATACGGTCTTTATACATTGATCATTCAGTGGTATATCCAATTTGTTAGAACTTTGAAGAAGAATGTCCACACTGAGGATCGGTATACTTACATGCTGAAGATGAACTAATAAGCGCCAAAAGGCTCAAGATAAAAATATTCAGTCTCGTCATTTTACTGCCAAAAGAAAAAGAAGTGCAAAACCGATGAATCGAGACAACCAAAAACATCAAAATGTTCACATCACTCCTTGAATTGATATCTATAAAAAATGAATAAATCAATTATAAAAAATCACTTCTACCAAGTTATTCTCCGGGTATTGTCATTTTAATTATTGCGATAGTCGATCATGGTTGTACATTAAATAAACCTTGCTTGAATGTCTTCCTCCCACCCTTAACACTAGTATGTCTATTCATGTACGGGGAATTAATAACTGGAAGTTGAATCGGATCATAAATAATTCAAGTTAATGAATGTAAAATTAAGGGAAGAGAAATTGGTAAAATTCATAAAATGGATGAAAATACAGCATCTTGTGTCTTTGTTAAGCGGAACCAGGACTGTGTACAATTTTTCTCAACTTGTTGTGACCCAATCACATTCCATTAAAATCTTTGTAAAATTGCTCGTATAAATTATCATATTAAAAATATATACTTTATGTTTATTTTTTTTTCTGAATAAATATCACATGGAAATGAAATTCGATGACTTACCTAAACCTCTTTTCTTCCCAACACAGGAGCTGAAAATATAGATAACCGAACTCCAAGTTCTCTAGCTCAGCAATGACGGCCTTCTCTAATGTCTGATGTGGATCCAATCTCCTCACGGTAGCAAGATTTCAAGAATAAAATGTTTGTCTTGTCTATGTACTAACTAGATAATTAGAGGTTTATCTTGAGCTTAACTGCAGAGAAACAGCTACAGCTATGTGTTTCCAGGGAGATCGAGGAGACATTGTCAACAGAAGTGCACTTAAGTGGAATGTTTCTTGGTGGTTTGGTAAATAAAGGAATGATTTCTTGGTGATCTTGTAAATTGTCAACAAATGAAGTTAGAATTAGTTATAATCTTGAGTTATTCTAATGGCCTTTTATTAACTGAAACATGATTATGACGTTTCTTGATTACGTAAATGTATTTCCAAACATCCAACATAGCCACGCACTTCTTTTCCTGATTTTCTTAGTCTCAGTGAAGTGCAATAAAGAAAAAAATAATGAATTTCGACAAGAAAGTAAGACCTTTAAAAATGGAAACTGACCTGTTTTCTGCTACATTATTGTGCGCGAATCCATAATTGGCGCCACTTACTTACTGAGTGGGTTGATAAATCGTTTGTTTTTTTTTTTATTGTTGAAAGATTAAGAGATTACAAGTATGTGTATGATGGGCATACAATAATTTCACAGTCATTCTAATCTTCATTCGTGAAGAGGAACGGATGTTTTTCATACGTATTGCCCAGTCCCCGTTCACCATTAGGTCTAAAGGAACAAAAGCATTATGTTTTACCATGCTAAGTTATATTGAGTGTAATACTGTTTCATGTTTCCTAAATCTATTGGAATCCCAATGAATGTCTTGACGATTTGCTTTTTTAATTCAGACATTCTGGTTAAATTTTAAGTGAATGATTCTTAAGCGCAATGGTAATTTGTGACAAGATAAGACATTAGGATCTTCAATCAAATAATGGCAACATATATCGTGATGTCAGCTAGCTATTGGAAATTAGCTAATGATACCATATCAGATGAAATTCCCTCGTAGTGGCCAACCGAGTCAAATATTTGAGACCCGATACCACATCAAAATCATCAAACAAGTAAACACAACTTACATACTGAGGGGGCGGCAATTGATCGTTTTTTGGTTGCCTAGCTGTTACATAGGCTATTACAAGTAATTTTGAATTCTAGTCCTCAAGCGCGGCCACACGCACCGGGGAGGGGGCAGCCTCCCATAAATATTAAAAACCTACAATTTTTATTGAAAATGTTCGCAAAATATGCACGGAATCCTTGAATTTCACATTACAATATAAAAAGTGCTCCCTGACCAGCTCGGTCGCTTCGCTCCTTCGCTTTCAAGTTTATTTTAATAAAAAAATGTATCTTGCTCCACCCCCCAAGGAAAAAACAATCTCGCATATGGTCATTTCCTCCAGATAGGTTGAAGCAGTAAGTTGCATTTTTACCGGAAACTCTTTAGTGTAAGTCACATATTTGAACATTTTATTCCGACACTGCAGTTTAACAAGAAAATGTGCTCATGGTTACTTTTGTGTCGACTAATGAAAATATCTATTATTCTTAAAAGTGATGTAATGAGCCCAAATTTTTGAGAGGCCAGATATGCCACACTGGACCCCCCCCCAAAAAAAAAAAATGCTGCCAGCGAAAAATTTGACATTTTTCACACAAAAAATCTAATTTTGTAACAGATTTTCAAGTAACATTTAGACAATAACATCTTATTTTACCATTTTCCTTCCCCCCCCCCTCCTTTATATTGGTGGTGAAAAAGTTAGGGGTCATAGGCCCCAAGGCCCTCCCTTATGTACGCACTGCTTTGTAAATCAAATACAACTGTTTATTGATGAAAGAAAAATGGCAGAAAACATAAAATCCATTAACATACACTCCATCAATGAATGAATGCTATATACTCATTTCATATCAGCCAATTAATCAATTACCTAATCAATCTGTTAACCGTTCAATAATAAATGAACCAACAAATCAGTCAACAATTCATTAAATAGGTTTTCATTTAATAAATCAATGATTCTATCTATCAATCAATGAACAAATCATCATATCAATCAGATAATCTATCAATTGTGTCCTCAATCCATCATCCACTCTTGTCATTCCTCAATCATGCATCCATTAATCTTTCTATCCATTAATAAATCAATAATCCAATCAAATCAATCGACAATTAATCCTATCGATTGTAATTTTACTTATATTTATACTCAGCAAATACAACAATTCAATCATGCTATTATTAATTCAATCAATATCATCTAATCAATCATCCATCCCATCAACCAATCAAATCAGTCAGTTACTCACTCACTCACCTCATTCACTCACTCAATCAATCACTCACTCACTCATTCACTAACTCACTCACCTCATTCACTCACTCACTCACCTCATTCACTCACTCACTCACCTCGTTCACTCACTCACCTCATTCACTCACTCACTCACCTCATTCACTCAGTCACTCACTCAATCAATCAATCAATCAACCGATCATTCAATCGATCAACCAACCACGCAATCAATTATCCTATAAAAACTCATCCAATGAATCATTAACACAATTCAATAATGGTGCTATTGATTCAGTCAATTTACCATACAATCAGTCAATTAATTAATGAACTGGGGCACTAGGGGGCACCGTCCCCCTATTACTATGAGCATGGTAAAACAGGGAAAGGGAGAAATAGATGAAAAAAATTGTAGAGCATAACAAGAGGTATTTTTGGTTAAGTCTATATTGGGCTGTAATTCAATCGAGACAAAAATCAAACCAACTCTGGCTACCCACTACCCCTCTCTATCAAATTTCATGGCGCCACCCATTCCTATCAGATATCATTAAATTTGTCCAGTATGGAAAAAACAGACAACATAAGGGGCACCTTCATATACAGAGTTACATCTACTATGTCACAATACCTGGTAACTACCATGGTAATAGGGCTCAGCAGCCAATTAGTCTGCAGGCACAAACCCTGATTGAAAATTGGATCAACAAGTGTGTCTCCACGCAAAGACTAGCACATACAACACTTCAGCGAGAGGGCCTTCACATTCAGTACACAAGGCATGAGCAGGCTGCAATTCAGACCCTTTACTCAATTGAAGGGTTTGCCCAGCAGACTGGCAGCCAATTGCAATGAAGTTTTCCATGGTAGTTACAACAATGGCAAAGTTACTGTACTTAATTGTGAGTCTTTATAAAATAGGCCTCAGACAAATATTTCAAATACATGAAATACTCGCACAGGGAGAACAGAAAATAAAAACGAAATCATTTTGGAGATATTTAATGAAAAAATAATGCAACAGGAAATAACAAATCAAAAGTAAAATGAGAGAAAAACAAAACAAATAGAAACACATATACAATACAGCATTTAAATGCAATAGAAGAGATAACTTTTTAGGAAAAACATTTCAATGAATTTTATCAAAGCAACTCTTGAACTTTAACACCACCCCTCCCTCCCTCCCTTTCCTCTCATGACCCTGGGAAGTGGGGGAAAAGGGAACCCTTTAATATTCGGAAGTGATTTTTTTTTTACTTGTTAAAGGTAAAGTCCACCCCAGAAAAATGTTGATTTGAATTAAATAGAGAAAAAATCAAACTAGCATAACGCTGAAAATTTCATCAAAATCAGATGTAAAGTTATGGCATTTTAAAGTTTCGCTTATTTTTCAGTAAACAGTGATATGCACAACTCAGTGTCATTCAAATGAGTCAGTCGATGATGTCCATCACTCACTATTTCTTTTGTTTATTATTGTTTGAATTCTACAATATTTCATTTTCTACAGACTTGACAATGAAGACCAAGTTGACTAAATCATATACTATTAAACAATGCTAATTCCACATGTTCAGGAAGGAATTAATCGTTGTTTCACTTGACAACGAGAAAATTTGAATATTTCATGTAATAAAATACAAAACAAATAGTGAGTGGATGACGTCATCAGTCTCCTCATTCGCATACCGACCAGGAAGTGCATATACATGTAAATGTTTTGTGAAAATAAGCGAAACTTTAAGATGTCATAACTTTATTTTACATCCTATTTTGATGAAATTTTCAGTGTTATGTTTGTTGGATTTTTCTCTTTTAATTCAAATCAACTTTTGTTTGGGTGGACTTGTCCTTTATTTTGTGACAAAAGGCCTCTTCATGCTTTTTCTTGCTTGTCAACTTTTTCTAAACAAACCAGTTGGATTTAAAGAAAACCAAAACCCAAGAAGTGAAGCAATCTTTTGGAAAGAGTAAAATGAGAGGAACAATGTAAAAAAAGTTTCATCAAAATCGGTTATGAAATAAGCAAGTTATGGACGATTAAAAAGTCTTGTTGTACTTACTATGTGGATCCTCAAATTGGCAAACGTGTTTCAAAATGGCTGATTTTGTGGACAACTCTCCATTTGTTTTGTACACATATTTTCAGATTTTCCCCTTTATTTTACATATTTCACATTATCTCCTCCTGACCTTGACATGTATGTTGTGGATTATATTTTCCCATGACATATGTTGTGCTCAGGAGGCAAGATGCAATTTGAAAGATAATGAGGAAAATATGAAAACCTGTGTATAAAACAAATGGAGAGTTGTCCATAAAATCACCAATTTTGAAGCACGTTTGCCAATTTGAGGATGCCCATAGAAAGTAAAACAAGAGTTTTCAAACTCCCACAACTTGCTTATTTCATAACCAATTTTGATGAAACTTTTTTTAAATTGTTCCTCTCATTTTACTCTTTCCAATAAGATTACTTCTCTTCTTGGGTTTTGGTTTCCTTTAACATAATCAGAAAAATCAAAGAAACAAATTAATAGAAGGTTGACAAATATTCATGCAAGGACAATAGTTTTTGTTTTATGTTTACATTAATAAACCTATTTATGTACCACTGTTCAATTGTTCAAATTATTTGTCTGAGTCAAGTTTGAATCGCCACAATCAAAAGACAACATATCTTATTTTTTTGTTAAACCCGGTATATTTCTGTAGTTTTATCTACAATAATTTCCATTTGCCGTCTGTTACTTAACCTTTCACATTCTGTTCTGTCAGAAGTTGGTCTTGATTATTGTGATAGATACGCAACCATATTTCATTTTGTATTGTTGATGTCTTTGTAAACGGAATCTTCTTCTTCTCCTCATCTCTCCTTCTTCTTCTTCTTGTCTGCCTCTTCCTCATCTCTCTACGATCCCTTTATAATATTCTATTGATTCATATGTTCATGTTAACATAATGGTTGATTTTATACTGTTCATTAAACACCAATTTAATGTTTATTATTTCAATTGTACCATGTTCTACACAGCCCCAATGGAAATCAGTCTTTGACCTTTTTCAGCTTTTTAACCAAGGTTAAATAAAATCAGTCTCATCATATCCAGTTTCATGAATCTATTAAGATGCATTGTGTGACGTCACTGACCATACAGTGTAGGTTTTGCTTATTGATATTCTGTGTAACTGTTCCACACTATTTCTATGTAGGGAGGTCAAAGACATAAGGCTGGTTGCTCCTTTTTATTGATTCCTCATTTGACATAATTGTTTTTTTAAATCTGAACCCCAGCCGGGGGGGGGGGGGGATGTCTTAGCCACTGCAGATATTGACACAGTAGTAGATGTGTGATGTAATCTACAGGGATGCATGGTTAATCTTCATAAATTTTCAATATGAATTTATGCTCATTTATGGCTTTTATGCATAAATCATACTTTTCACTTAATAAAACTACTAGAATGCTAATTTTTAGTATAAATGTTCTTTGTAGCATTCCTAACAAAATTGGGTCATAATAAAATTTTAATTTCAAAACCAGTTTTTTATATATTTTATTGTTTCACAAATTTCTTATACATTTCTTTGTGTTTGGACCTTTTGTTTTTCTTTGTTTGTTTTTTTTGTCGAATATACTGCAGAACCTTTTAGAAGCATTATTATAATTTCAACTGAGAAAACTCCATCTGTATTGACTTTGTACATAAAACCATGTTTTGGAGCGATTAGGGGTCATGCTCAATTTCATAATGTTGCATTATCTTCTCTTAAATGGCATACCAGGGCATCGCGGAAATAATCTCTGTAGGGAGAGATCTACAAGACCAGAAAGTTAAAAGCAAGCAGCTTGGTCGAAAGGAGTCAGACAACAGTGAAGTTACATAGTTTGTCAAGGTAGGGGGGGGGGTTTCAATATGACCCCTCCCTAACTGAAGGGTTAATATATGTTGCATTTGTTATTACCATATTGAGACAAAATCGAGTCAAATCTCTTGGGACAACATAGAGATGTTTTACTTAAATAAAGGTAAATATCGTGGCTTAAAAAATCTGGGCTCCGTCTAACAAAGAGTTACGCTTGATCCAATCAATCGCAACTCTATGGAAATCCATCGGTGTCATAATTTTTTATACAGGAAATTTGCAAAATGTCCTTTGTGAACAAATGCAAACACACCAAATTGTCAAGAATTCAATGAATTTATGAATAAACAACATACCTAAAATTTTTTTTGGAACAAACATGTATTGTTAGATGTGGATGTAGCTGGCTTTCTATAGTTGAGTTTGATCAGATCAATGCAACTCTTTGTAAGACGGGGCCCTGATCTCAAAATATTCAACTTGAAAGGTCAACATACATGTATGCAGAGTTGACTGTTTTACACATGCATGTACATGTAATGTACGTTTCTTTTTGAAGAACGGAATAACAGTTGTACCAAATACACTTATAATTTTGTCTGATAATGCATAGGTTTCTAGATAAAAATGCATTTCATATTATTCATTCACAGTACATTAGAGCAGCTTGCCCATGATGTTTCAAAAGTAAAACTTAATACATATTTAATGTTTTTTTTTTTAATTTTGGCAAACACCTTATTGATCTTTCCCTTAATATTCTCTATTTTATCCCCTTTAGAATGCAATGTGCTTTTCATACGGTGAATGGATTTTATCACAGAGAATAATAAACAAATTTCAAAAGAAAATGAACCAATACCCATCTGCGTTTATCATCATCACGTGTCAGGTGCTGGTCTATAATCGAGAGATTCCAGAAACTTTAGGGTTTCCTTCATGACAACATCTTTGTGCCTGAGTCCCTCAACCTCCTTGCTCAGTGTCTTTACTCTTCCCTCTAATCTCCTATTGCGTTGCTGGTTGGTCTTCAACCGCTTCTGAAGGTCGGTCAACTTAGCACAGCTAGCATCCATCCGGTGCTTCAGCACTACAGGGTTATCGGCGATACTGTAGGAGTGATCGTGTTCTTTGCTTTTTACCATCCTTCTTCTTTCACCAATGGCGATGGGGTCGGGAGTCAGCGATGGATGTTTAGAGTGGAAGAAACCATCTTTGATAAAGCCTTGTCCATCAGGTAATGTCACCATATTGGTGTCTTCATCTGGGAGTTCACTATTGGACAATGTCCCAGTTTTGCCAACCTGGACTGGCTGCACCTTATCTTCCACAGGTTTAGAACGCTTCACTCTTCCATCCTGTTTCTTGCTTCGGGGACTGTACTCTGTACGAGCTTGACTTGCACATTGCGGAAGCTCTGACCTTTCAGTGCTGCCTGCTTCAGGTTCCCCAGCAACAGCACTACTTAGGTTGCTATCTTCCTCATCACTTGGCGCATTGTCTTGACCGGTAGAACGTGAAAAAAATGTCCCGCTGCCCAACAGGTTTAGCGCTTGCAACAAGGTGGGAGGTCGTTCATATCTACGTCTTCTAGGTGGAAGGCGTCTATCATCCCTATACGATGGCGGCAGACTTTGACCAGCTATGTCTTTTCCAATGTAGTCATGGTCATGTGATGTACAGTCTGCTTCACTATCTGGTGTAGGTGGAGCTTTCCGCTTCTTCCTGGTTCTTCCTCTTGCTCTGACAGGAAGTTTCACAATCATCTCTTTTTTCTGTGAGTATAAGAATGGGGAAAAAACATGACAGTGGTAACTAGAAATAAATTCAAGAATATGACTGCTGAGTGAATAACTTCAGGAGAAAGTATTAACAAGTGGAATGCCTCTGGCGGTCTCACCTGCATCACGCGATTCAATATAGGAGCAGTGCTGACTTTGAAAACTACTCTAACTCACACAAGATGTTCAGTAATACTTGGTTACTCTTATGTCCACGTTTTATGAACTAGACCAATACACTTACAGAGATAGGATGGTAATTCAAAAAATACCCTCAACGTGGCCAAAGTTCATTGACCTATAACATGACATATGACCTTGATCATGAGACCTGAAACTTGCACAGGATGTTCAGTGATACCTGATTACTCTTATGTCCAAGTTTCATGAGTCAGATCCATAAACTTTCAAAGTTATGATGGTAATTCAACAGATACCCCCATTATCGCCAAATTTTATTGACCTCTGACCTTGGTCATGTGACCTAAAATGTGCACAGCATGTTCAGAGATACTTGATTACTCTTATGTCCACGTTTAATGAACTAGACCAACATACTTTCATAGTTATGATGGTAATTTAACAAATACCCCAAATTTAGCCAAAGTTCATTGACCCTAAATGACCTTTGACTTTGATCATGTGACCTGAAACTTGCACAGGATGTTCAGTGATACTTGATTACTATTAAGTCCAAGTGTCATGAATCAGATCCACAAACATTCAGAGTTATGATGGCAATATAACAGATACCCCCAACTCGGCCAAAGTTCATTAACCGTAAATGACCTTTGACCTTGGTCATGTGACGTGAAACTCATGCGGGATAATCAGTGATACTTGATTGACCTTATGTCCAAGTTTCATGAACTAGGTCCATATATTTTCTAAGTTATGATGACATTTCAAAAACTTAACCTTAGGTTAAGATTTGATGTTGACGCCGCGGCCGTCGGAAAAGTGGCGCCTATAGTCTCACTCTGCTATGCAGGTGAGACAAAAATGGAGGGAGGCTCTAAATATAGATCTTAATTCCGACATATTATGAGCCATGAGGTATGAAAGAATGACCATCAGTAGCATACGCAGTATTCTTTAAAGGGGGGAGGGTTTCAAGCTGAATGGAATGTTGACAACCAAAAACAAGGCAAATAGCGATTTTGTGTCTCGCCCACTTATGAAAATAACCAGAAATATTGTGATTTGCGAGGGCACGCAACAGAATTGTATCAAAACTTCATTGTGAAATGACTGGGATGGAATAACAATTGTCATAAGAGCCTTGCATGTTAACTTTAATGTTGGCCTGAAATGATTTTTGACCTTACAATGTGACCTCCGACTGCAGCCTAATATGCAGGTCCCCAAGTACATCTACCATCCAAGCTTTGTTGAAAAGTGACTTATAGTTGCGGAGTTAGGTGTCATAAGAGAGTCTTGCATGTAAACTTCAACGTTGAACTGAAATGACCTTACCATGTGACCTCCAACTGCAGCATATGAATAAATGTGATGTTGAATTAAAAAAAAAAAAAATTTGATCAGATGCCTATTTAGATTAAGTGAAACAAAAATTAGCATTTTAGGGGCATTCTATTAATTAAAGCAAACTTATGATTTTACGCATAAATTAGCATAATTAATGAGCACTGAGATTTTTTGCAGAATTTGATATTATAGTTTTGTAGATAATGCCATGGGTAACGTCCATGCCAATTTTCGTCACGATCGAGCGGTCGACGGCCGAGATCAAAAGGGGAGGGCTGAATCAGCCCCCCCCCCCCCGTCTTCTTAGGCGTCGAAAAAGCCCAGTCTATTTAGGGTTAATATGTATCTTCTCTCTCTTTTTTTAGGGATGCCATGTTTTTTTTCATGTGGAATGGCCCCCAGAGAGAGTTGCCCCCCCTAAAAAAAAACAAATAATGAATTACCTTCTTATTTCTAGTATGCCTTTCCTCCTTAGCTGGCTTTTCCTTCATACTTTGCCTTTCCTCCTTAGTTTGTTTTTTCTCCATAGATTGCTCTTCATCCTCAGATTGTTTTTCCTCCTTGGATTGTATTTTCTTCTCAGACTGTTTTTCTTCAGACTGGGGACCTGCAGAAGGTGCTACTGCTGATGATGCTCGGTAACTACCGCACTTGAAAATTGTTGGAACTACATTTTCCCGGAGCCTTGTCGTTTGCCCCGTTCTGTCAAAGCATCTTTCCTCAAAGTGATCCGAGCAGATGACTTTACTAACCGTGGGTATCCAATTTTTTTCTCTTCCGATCTGCGAAAGCCATACACTCAGCAAATCAGGTTTACGTAAGGGCAGTCTGAAAAGAAATAAAAAGCATATAAATTTGGAGTGTTATGGCCCAGTGGACTAGTCTTCTGACTTTGAAACAGAGGCGCAATTTCCTGCGGCAAGAAATTCATCCAAATTGTGCTGCACTCAGCCCAGGTGAGGTGGATTGGTACTTGGCAGGAAAATAATCCTTGAAATGCCTTTGCACTGTAAAAGGCTGTGGGGCTAAAGCCAGAGTAATAATAATTATCAAAGTCCTTTGAAGGCGCAAAGCCACAGGGACGTTATGTACATGAAATATGCACTATACAAGAACTGCATTATCATTTAAATGCTTGTATTTTGGTAGTCAGATTTAATGCAACGTATGGTTCACCCATTGAAACATTACATGTGCAATGCACATGAAAATCACAGGCACAGCACATGCAACACTTTCATGGGCTTATGTCTTATTACAATTAAAAAAAAATTCTATGACCTGGAAGAAACATGCTATTTTTTCTATGAAACTCACAGAAGGATATACTTTCCCTACTTCTTTCTGTTCCTCTCTCGCTTTGTGTGCAAAATTAAAAAAAAATTTGCAAAAAAAGTTGACGAGGGTTGAAATTCACTTTGGTTATAGGAATTTTTTCGCCCAAAGAGGGTGCACGAGTTATATTTATATCTAAGACACTACAAGAGAAAGACTAGGCACTTAGATTAAAAACACAAATCGATGCAAAGCGTTAGGTGAAGTAGGTAAAATATCCCATCTTTTCATTGTATAGACTTCGGTATACCATTTGTTGACAAACGAACAAACGCTTGTACTACCGATTTTACTATTTAAAAAAAAAAATTTTGTCTCTTGAAAATATTTTTTAGAAAGTAGTGCTATCATCAGCAATGATAATCTACAATCACCTTTTTGAAAGTTTTGCATAAATTGGCGCCAATATTTTATGAAATAATCAAAGAATCAGGCATAAATGAATTACAAATTTAGACACAGTTAAAACTACCATGACACGTTCCGAAGAATTCTGATATTCTAAACAATCATCACGATATCATCAAATATGTGAGTTCAATGTGGTACCGGCTGATTCTATAGCATTTTGTCGTCAATCTGATATAAATATCTCACCTTTTGAGCTTGAGTTTTTGTTTAACTTTAAATCTCCACAAAAACTTTGGTCTGCAAAGTTAGGTCACACTTTTTCAGAACGGTTTTCCAGCACAGCACAGATGGATATTTTCGATAATAATAATTATTAAAATCAAAAGGATAGCATTAAAAACATTATTCTTATTACTCCTTGTGATCCAAGTCCCCAAGTAAAACGGCAATTACTGGTAACCCTTGATATTCATCTAACCCTCACTTCCCTCCTCTTCAAAACCACTATGCCACTTTTAGACAGTTTCCTAGAAATGATAAATGAATATTTTTGATAATAAGAATGATTTAAATTAATGAAAATCACATTAAAAACACTATTTAACTGTCTACTCCTTGTGATCCAAGTCCCCTCGCCGTGTTAAAAATGTCAAATTTCCCATAGGAGGGGGCTTGGATAACGAGGAGTACTATTACCAGAGATGCCAACTTTTGGAAATCAGAATTAGGGAGGATTTGCAACCGACACCAAATTATGTGCGCCAGTTGGTCCCTTGCTTGGTGAAATAAGTCAACAGGGTACTAAGTGGAGCTCGAAGATCTTGTCTTCGCAATGTCCGTATGCCGTTTGCTTCCAAAGTGCTTCTGAATTATCATCACGACGTCCATGCTCAACTGAAATGTCCACGCTGCAAATTGTGCAAAATGCATGGTAAATCTCTCTTTCCGACTTCCGAATACATGGGTACTGGAGACTGTATTCAGTCTTATACTTCTGAGCCCATTTCTTGGTCTTCTTTTGTTGATTTTCCACCATTTCGTGTCAAAATCAACCCATCAATACGCCGAAATCACACACCGATATTCCACCGCACGACTCGACAAATCCAGCGGCCGCGAGCGCACATGCCTCATGAAGCTAGCTGGGCCTACCGGCCTGGTGCATGCACAGTGGATTCCTGTTGGGCATATCACATGCACCAGCTTTTCGCTGCTCCTTATTTGTCTGCCTTTCACACAGAATTTAGTAACAGCGAACGTAATGGAGTTAATACATGCTAAAGTTAGCAGACGATACATGTACTTCCAATCCAATTTGATCAATGCAAAAAAATTGTAATTTCGGGAGGATAAGGATGGTAATCGTAAGGGCGGGAGTTGGGATGAATTTTCGGGAGCCTCCTGATGAAATCGGGAGGGTTGGCATCTCTGCTATTACTCGTGATCCAAGTCCCCTCTCATAAAAACACAATACGGCAATTAACCCGTTCATATTCATCTATCTCTCAATTCCCTCCTCTTCAAAACCACTCGGCCACTTTAAGACAGTTTCCTAGAGATGATAAATGAATGTTTTCGATAACAAGAATCATTAAAATTAATGAAAATCACATTAAAAACACTATTTCACTGTCTTCTCCTCGTGATCCAAGTCCCCTCTCCTAAAAACAAAACAAGTGGAATGCCTCTGGCCGTCTCACCTGCATCACGCGATTCAACATGTAGCAGCATTGCTGACTTTGAAAACTACTATGACTCGCACAAGATGTTCAGTGATACTTGGTTACTCTTATTTCCCCGTTTTATGAACTAGACCAATACACTTACAGAGATAGGATGATAATTCAACAAATACCCCCAATGTGGCCAAAATTCATTGACCTCACATGACCTTTGACCTTGATCCTGTGACCTGAAACTTGCACAGGATATTCAGTGATACTTGATTACTCTTATGTCCAAGTTTCATGAATCAGATAAAAAACTTTCGATTGTAATTCAACAGATACCCCCAATCGGCCAAATTTCATTGACCCTAAATGACCTTTGACCTTGGTCATGTGACTTGAAACTCAAGCAGGATGTTTGGTGATACATGATTGACCTTGTGTCCAAGTTTAATGAACTAGGTCCATATATTTTCTAAGTTATGATGACATTTCAAAAACTTAACCTCAGGTTAATATTTTGATGTTGATTCCCCCAACATGGTCTAAGTTCATTGACCCTAAATGACCTTTGACCTTGGTCATGTGACATGAAACTCTAATAGGATGTTCAGTAATACTTGATTAACCTAATAGCCAAGTTTTATGAACTAGGTCCATATACTTTCTAAGTTATGATGTCATTTCAAAAACTTAACCTCAGGTTAAGATTTGAAGTTGACGCCGCTGCAGCCGCCGCCGTCGGAAAAGTGGCGCCTATTAATAGTCTCACTCTGCTATATGCAGGTGAGACAAAAAAATGGCAATTAACCCGTTGATATTCATCTACCTCTCAATTCCCTCCTCTTCAAAACTACTCTGCCACTTATAAACAGTTTGATAGAGATGATGAATGAATATTTTCGATAAGAATCATTAAAATCAATGAAAATCACTTTAAAAACACTATTTAACTGTCTTATTACTCCTTGTGGTCTGAGTCCTCTTTCCGTGTTGAGACTGCCAATTTCCCATAAGAAGGGACTCGGATAACAATATGCTATTACTTGTTATCCGAGTCCCCTCCTATGGGAAATTGCTATTACTCGTTATCAGAGTCCCGGGCCGAGTACGAGTCCTCTCCTCTGGAAATGTTTTACTGTAACAAGTTTTACATGGGAAAGGGACTCAAAAAGTCACTCAATCAGGGGGAGTAATTAAACAGTTAAATGGTGTTGGTTAATTCTGTTTCATTTAGGGCCTAGTGTTTTTGATTTGTTTCATCAACTTCAACTAGGGGCCTACAGCCACAGGAGAGCACTTGTTTACTGCTACCACCCTGCCTGTGGGGAATCTAGAGGTAGGACTATGGTATGCCAATGTTGTACAGAGCACACACTTTAAAAAAATCATTAAAATATCACTTTTGTGACCAAAATTACTAATTTCCATACAGTTGCAATTTATTTTTAATTAGTAACTTGGGAATAATTTTTTCATTCACCAGAGCGCTCAAAAACTTGAATTTTGGGCATATATTTGTGTACGCCCTCTATTGGTGGAAAGTAATATGGCAAGAAAATTTTCATTTTTTGATCTCTATTTTTAATCAAGAAAAAAATGATTTAAAGAATCAAATTTAAATAAGAGCCAAGTTGTATGAATAATAGGTGTAATGGAAACTGTCAGTGTAAAAAAATCAAGCATTTGCCCCAAAGAAAAAGAGAAAATAAGCCAAACATTGCCACCCTTATTTTGCCACACATGGAGATATAACTGAGAACAAGGTTATATTATAACCTTGTTCATTGAATGAGTGCAGGAGAGAAAAGAGAAAGACTATTTTTGTCGTTTAAAAAAGTGTCTCAGTCAGTTTTTACTGTGTCAATGGGAAAACGTGTGGTCAAAATAAGTCACCGTTCAGTGAGAAACTTTGCACCCTTTCGCATCACAAACAATTAATAGATTTCTTTTGAAAATCTTCCAACCAACCATGGATTCATAGATTGCTGATAAAATGCGATATGTGTGTGTCTCCAGTTTGTGCCCAGTGATGAAGTCATTGAAGATAAGACCGGTAAGTGCATAATTCAATTCATTTTTCCCCCTTTTATTAGGATTACTATTGCAACCCAATTCTACCCTATTGTTTTGGAGATTACCCATGTCTGCCTCGTATTCCACGGACGAGTCGTGGGCGCCTCCGGTCCGCTTTGCGGGCCGGAACTCGGCTCTCAAGAGTATGGCAGTGTATCCAATTGCCGGACACCTTTATTTCAGTGCTTTAAAAATGACAACTAGAGGAAATACAATGAAGAAAAATTATACCTTGCTATTCCAAATATTCTGAAAATTATGAATATGAAGAAAATATTTTATATTTTCCAACCGTTTTCTTTGCACTGCACTTGCCGCATACCCCTCCGCAAAACAATTATTTTCGTGCGTGACAAATTACATCATAATTCCGGACGGGCGCCGGACGGGTAAAAATATTCTTGATTATAAGATGTAAGAAAGAGTTGGTGTGATTTTTTTCATGATATATCATCTCATGAGTAAATTCTAAGTTTTGTTTGCTTTCTTATATCGATTTTGAGCAGATCTTTGTAATAAATTGGTGTTTGCTAACGAATTTAATTTTTGAAAAAAAATTTTGATCGCGTGTTCAATATGGCACTTTCCAGTATTAATGCTCGTTCACATATCGTGACCCTCAGTCAAGTTCTATCGATGCACAGACGATCGTTGACGGCTCTCTATCTACCTCGCGCACGGACGGCCGGAGTACATACCTTGTATTGAGAACTAGCCGTCGACGATCTGATCGATGGAGCGGACGAGATTGAAATTCGGCGAATCAGGCCCGAAATTAGGTCCCTATTGCCATCAGAAAATAGATCAATTGAATCATTTGTTAATGCAAAACTATGTTATATGAATGATATTTTAGGCATTTTCTGTCATTTTAATTTTTAAAGAAAAATAAGGTAAAAGTTGGATTTTTTCTCCTTGTTTTTCGCAAACTTGTTCTTTGAATTGATCTGTAAAATTGAACTGCGGAAGTCTTACTGTACGAAATTGATTTCGTACGCAGTAATATGCGCGTCCGGAAATATGATAGTGTCCGGTGATACAATACATGACTATACATACCATGCATACCGTACAACACAATATTATATAATATATGGGACTACGGCACATGACATGGATCTATCAATCATGCATGGTAGTGCAGCTGTAACTGTTAATTGGTAACAGTAAACTCGATAGTCATGGTTTAAAATGTAAAATTTACCTATGCCATGATCTTCCAGGTACAACCGCACGATCCGTGTGATTTGGGCAGATAGGAACACAGCATTTGGGCATCTTCACGCATTCTCAATTGTACAGTCACTCCGAAAATACGCCTCAGGCTTTATCGACGGCAATCAGATCAGTAAAACGGTGCCTATATATATATAGGCCCTGGGTCTTTCCATCCAAGGACCGTCTTTCGTGTCGCCCATCTTTTATGATACGCTGTAAGCGGGGTGTTTCTGAAATTTATGATAAAGAATAAGATTTGTTAGCTTGCTTTTAAATCAAATTTTATACAATTTCATGATATATCATATCATTTTATAAACAAATATTTTGTTAATTTTAAAGGACGAATGAAATATGTTTGGAGATGATTTATTTAAAATGCGTATCACATGGCGCATCATAAAAGATGGGCGACACGAAAGACGGTCCTTGCAAAGACACACACCAAAATCTATATGGAATGGATCCTCTGTTTTTCTATTGTAGGCCTATATTGACCCATTTGGAAAAAGACCCCTCAGTGCATTTTTTTTGTATATTGACCTATATGGAAAAAAAACTCCTCAGGGACTGAATGGTATATTTCCAAATTGGTCAATATACAAAAAAGAGGATCCCCACCCGCCGCCCTGGCCAAATGGGCCAAAACATTGAGCAAAATATGGATTTTCCAAAATTGCCCCATACGCCCCCAACTAGCCGTCTTCACTCTGAGGGATCTTCTAGCATCCAAATGGGGGTATATAAAAAAAATAAAGAAGATCAATTTTCAAACGGATTTTCAGCTATAATAGGTCTCTCGCCCGACCTGACCAATTGAGCAAAATATGGGTTTTCCAAAATTGCCCCCGAAATCCCCCCATAGGCGGCGGAAGCGGGGGGACGTGTCCCCCCCTAGATTTGAGGAGGGGGGACCCCTAAATTTGTTGATGACCTTTCTTTTTTTTTTTTTTTTTGCTTGTCAAAAAATTTTTGGCTTCCGCCGCCAATGCCCCCCCCCCCCCAACCAGCCGTCTTCGCTCCTAGAGGTCTTCTAGCATCCAAATAGGTTAATATACAAGAAATAAAAAAAAAAGATTTTGAACGAATTTTGGGGTCTCTCGCCCCACCCGTGACCTAGCTGGCCGAATTGGCCATTAAAATTCAGCAAAATAAGTATTTTCCAAAATTGCCCCAACCCCCCCCCCCCAAAAAAAAAAAAACAGCCGTTGCCCTGAGGGGTCTTTAAGCATTCAAGTGGGTTAATATACAAAATCAAAGAAAATCAATTCCGAACAGATTTTCGGGTCTCTCGCCCCACCCGCGACCTGGCCAAATTCGCCCAAATTGAGCAAAATAAAAAAATTCCAAAATTGCCCCTAAATCCCCCGAAACCAGCCGTCTTTGCCCCGAGGGGTCTTTTAGCATCCAAGTGGGTTAATATACAAAAGCAAAGAAAATCCATTTCGAACAGATTTTCGGGTCTCTCGCCCCACCGGCGACCTGATGGCCAAATTGGCCAAACTTTAAGTTAAGCAAAATATAAATTTTCCAAAAACCAGCCGTCTTCGCCCTCAGGGGTCTTCTAGCATCCAAATGCATGGGTCAATAAACCAAAAAATAATCCAAGTGGGTTAATATACAAGAAATAAAGAAAATCGATTTCGAACAGATTTTCGGGTCTCTCGCCCCACCATTGACCTGGCCAAAATGGCCAACATTGAGCAAAATAAGTATTTTCCACAATTTGCAATTTATCTCTCATGGACATGATGGATTTTGTCGTAGATTCGATCGTAAACAATAAGAGTTAGATCGAGTGTTCCAGCATGGGACCTATACCAGATGAACGGGCTATATCTAGTCTTTAAGAAAATGTAAAAAAAAAAACTATGATCCTCTATATTATTTGATGTATTTCCGCCGATTTCGTGATAAAAAATAATAATAATAATAATAATAAAAAAAGAGCATACATTTTTCCTTATTTTTTTTCAAATTTATTTAAATAAATGCCCATCCTGTTGATTCACTGTATTGTCGGATCGTATGGATGCATTTTGTAAATTCGGTATATTGAACGAATAAAACTGAAAATAAATGGATTGTTTCGAATGAATATCCTTAACCTCGCATTCCTTTTGTAATGAGTCTCGTATTTTCTAGTCTTATTCTGCCACAATATTATTGTGCAGTGGCGTAATAGGCGGGGGCAGCCCCCTCCCCCTTGACGGGTTTCACCTGAAAAAAAAAGAGAAAAGGGAGGGAGAAAGTTAGGGAAAGGGTAAGGAAAGGGGGAAGTGGAAAGAAGGAAAGAAAAAAGGGAAAGAGACAAAAGTGAAAATGAAATAAAAGAAAGAAAAACATAAAAATGGAAAACGGATCGAAAGAAGAACATGTTAGAAAGAACAAACCATCCGAAATATTAAGATTAAGGAGGGAAATGAATTAAAATATGATGACAAAATGGCAAACAAAAGTGTGAAATGTAATGGAATGAGCCAAAAGCTAAGCTGGAAAACAAATAAAAGGGACAATAAAAAAAAAGAACAACTTAACATGCTTAATAACACGACCGGGCTGTCGAGAATTGAAAATAAAGAACGGGAAGAAAGATGGACTGAACATAATATTAAGTTTGCTAAATTTTATGCAATACCGGTCGCGTATATTAATTTGGCTAAATCTCCAAAGCTACCGGGGGATTTGCCCCAGACCCCACTCGGTGTAGGGTTTTCATCCGTAACCTTCAAAGGGTTCTATAACGTCCCCCTGTATGGACTGTTCCTACATTAATATACGTTCAATCACTGGCGAATAGGGAGGGGGTTCTAGGTTCCACACCCAAGGGGAGATAAAACAAAACATAGGAGGCAAAGAATGGAAAACGATCTGTCACATAATTTGAATTTCATTTCAAAATGCAATTTTTCCACATTGCTATGTTGTGTCCCCTCAAAATGTTTAGTTCATTACGCAACTGTGTTGAATTAATGTTGTGTAAACGATATAATATACCCGCGATTTGATTAAAAATGGCTGCAATCTATGCGGACCCTCCCGTATATAGCACTTGCGTATACAGATGGAAGCAAAAAAAGAAACAGTGTAAGTTATGACATTATTTACTGAATAAAGTGTTAAGAAATATTTCAAAGTTTGATTCTTATGAAAGGTGATTTTTTTCTCGCTCACTTCGCTCGCTCAGGTCATATGTTAAGCAGGTTTTTGGCTCATGCGCCATACTGTGCCACTCTTTTTCGCGCAAAATCCTGTTCACAGACCAAAAAAAAAACAAGAAAATGAAAGAGAGAGGAGTGAAATATGACATTATTTTCTGAATATTATGTCAAAATATATCATAAAATTTGATTTTTGTAATAAAGATGTTATTTTTTTTGCCCTTCCATCCCTCTCTTTTGTTCATGCCCATGTTCACACATACTTGATTCTTGCCAAGTTCTTATTCTCTGATTGGTTTTCTCCCTCTGACTTAAGGACGTTCCACAGTTAAAATGAAGTCCATGTCATTTTCACCAAGTTTTGCAGAGAGTTACTTTGGTGCCTATTCATTGTGAAATTGCAAAAATAATATAGGTTCATGTGCTTATTTTTTTTCTAAGGGACTTCAAAGTCGCCGAATTCGAATGATATGAAATGTTGTGCAATCAAGAGAATGCCTATCTTATGACCTCACGAATTCACCAAATGAGTTTAAATTAGCTTTACTCTGCCGATATCGGGTCAAACTTTCAGGATATGTAACTAAGTGGATACCTAAGTAGGACAAAGTCTTTCAATTGGCAAAACTATATCTATTTGGAGTCAGCAGTGCCCTCATTTGACAAGAATGCATAAACTTCCCAAACAACAAATCTTCAAAAGACGTGTATCTACTTGAAAATCAAGAAAGTATAGTTTAAGCTGCACTTTATTTAAAATCCATATCATTTTCATCAAATTCGGCAAAATAAAACTGTAGAGGAATGCATTGCAAAGGTGAGGGAAGTTAAAAATATGGGGTCCATATGTGCTCGTTTTTAAACTATCACTGTCTAAAGTGTTGCGAGTTGGCTTGAAACAGCATGCACAAAATGCGCCGAAAACGTGTAAAAGTATGATAATACGTACCGTCCAAAATGTAATACGAAAGGTTCCGCAGTTCCACTCCCAAACATTCAAAATCCATGTCATTTTCATCATAATCTCCAGATTATTAAAGAAATATATTCTGAAGGCGTTAAAATATCAAAGATATGGAGCCCATGAGCTCGTTTTTAAATTATCAGTGTCTGAAGTGTTGTTTGATTTGATTTGATTTGATTTATTGTTTTCTTCTGCATCCATAACACTCGTATAACACATTTTTCATAACATAATGAACATAATATGTTAGCATTTTTGGCATGAATTGTTGGCCTGATACATTAAAGTACATTGTAATGTGACAAAATTTATAGCAGTGTGATAACAAAATTTAGACATGAAAACATGAATTTAGCACGTTTAAAGGACAGGTCCACCCCAACAAAAACTTGATTTGAATAAAAAGAGAAAAATTCAAGTAGCATAACACTGAAAATTTCATCAAAATTGGATGTAAAATAAGAAAGATATGGCATTTTAAAGTTTCGCTTCATTTCACAAAACAGTTATATGCACATCTCGGTCGGTATGCAAATGAGGAACTGATGACATCACTCACTCACTATTTCTTTTGTATTTTATTATATGAAATATGAAATATTTTTATTTTCTCGTCATTGTCATGTGAAATGAAGTTTCATTCCTCCCTGAACACGTGGAATTCCATTATTTTAACATTTTGTGCTTCAAGCAAGGAGGTCCTAATCGTAAAATTCGTAAAAATTGAAAAAATTGTATAATTCAAACAATAAAAAACAAAAGAAATAGTGAGTGAGTGACATCATCGACTCTCTCATTTGGATGTAACTGGCTCGTTTATATAACTATTTTATTAAAAATAAGCGAAACTTTGAAATGTCATAACTTTCGTATATTACATCCGATTTTGATGAAATTTTCAGCACTGTGCTTGTCTGATTTTTCTCTATTGATTCAAATCAACATTTTTCTGAGGTGGACTTGACCTTTAAGGATAAGACAAAGTACATGTAGTGAAAAACAAATACAGTGGCAAACTATGTAAGCAAAATAAATGCTTGAGTAATAGCAGCCAAAATCGCAGCCAAATGGGAAAAGGGGCTACACATGCTATACATGGAAACCAATTATATTCCATAGGTCTGGAAGAAATTCTTACGTCTCAAATCATCACAAAAGGAGAAAGAAGAAAAATTAAGTGTGTGTGTGTGCAAGTGGGTGAAAGTGAAGATGTAATATTTAAGAATACTTCGATAAAAGATGTTTTTAATGAATGAAGCTTTAAAAGAAAAGATAGATGCAGTGAGTTTAATATCATTAGGCAAATCATTCCAGATGTCTGATCGTTTTGTGTGCTAATATCGGGTTTGTGAGGTGGATGTTGGATGAGTGGCGTGCAGAATATGAATGAATGTTGGCGGTTATAAACAAAAATATCTTGAAAGGGTGTACGTATAGATTCATTTGAGAACTTGTACATAATAATGGCAGTTTGGAAAGGTTCCGAAAAATAGGATCAGTATGTGCTAAAAATTGCGAGTGGGAACAAATGCGGGGTGCTTTCCTTTGGAGGCGCAGAATTGAGTTTCAGTTATTTTCGTTTTGTTGCTATTACCCTGCAATATGTTTCAATACGATATATGTGACAAGATAAAATAATTGTTCAGCATAAATAGTGATCTTTGGGAAAGACAATATTTCAGTTTTAATAGTATGCCAATACCTTTGCCAACAAGTGTGCTAATATAACGAATATGACTATTCCAAGTTAAATTAGAGTCAATTAATACACCTAAGAATTTCGTTTCCTATTTTTCAGCAAGATGAATGTTATCAATGTTAATGGAGCCTCGAAATATATGTTTAGAATTGATGTGTTTAAAGTACATTAAATTTGTTTTGTTAATATTTAAGGAGAGTTTATTGATTAAAACCACATGGACCGTTTATTTAATTCATTATTGAGTACTATACAAGCGTGTGTGTCTAAGTTACTGTGTGAAAAATATATTGGTATCATCTGCGAAGGGTACATAAGCATGGGGGACATCCCGATAGACCGCGGGTCCGATAGACCGCGGAACCGATAGTCCGCGGGTCCGATAGACCGCGGGTCCGATAGACCGCTGGTCCGATAGTCCGCGGGTCCGATAGACCGCGGGTCCGTTAGACCGCCTGTCCGATAGACCGCGGGTCCGATAGTCCGCAGTGCATTATAAAATTATGATCAGATATATCAAATGTCATCGAGAGGTCCAAAGGTCAAATGATACGAGACCATGGGGTTCTATCAGGTGCGGATCCATGGAGGGGCGAGGGGGAACTGCCTCACCCGCCCCCCCCCCCCGCTCTAAAAAAGAGGGGGAGAGGGGAAAAGGAGAGAAAAAAAAGAGAGAGGAAGATGTGAAAAGAAGATAATAGAAAAGAGAGTAAGAGGGGGAAAGGAAAGACAAAGGAAAAGGGAGAAGAACAGGGGGAAAGAAGAGAAAAAGAGAGGGAAAAAGAAGAGAATAAAAGAAAGCTAGGAGAAAGGAAAAGGAGGAAAAAGAAGAAGAAAAAAAAGAGGAAGAAAGAGAAGAATATTTAAATAGAGAGGAAGATGGGAAGAAAGATAAGAAAAAGAGAGATAGAGGAAGAGGGGAAAAGAAGAGAATAAACAGAGAGAGAGAGTGGAAGGGGGAGGGAGAAGAACTGGGAGAGAAGAAAAAAATTACAAAAGTAAAAAGGGGAAAGGAAAGACAAAGAAAGAGGGATAAGTAATGGGGGAAAGAGAAAAAAGAGGAAGAGGGAAAAGAAAGAAAAGAAAAGAAAGGAAAAGAAGGAGAAAAAATAGGAAGAGAATAATATTAAAAAGAGAGAAAGATGGGAAGAGAGATAAGAAAAAGAGAGATGGAAATGAATGTCGAATGTCCCATTGGGGGATTTGAAATCTCATCTTTTTAGGTTGGAATATCAAAAATTTCAGTTTAATCGTTGAAATATGTATTGTCTTGATGACTTACTTTTCGACCAGTCCATAATATTTAACATTTCTGCTCGCGCTTCGCGCTCATGGTAATTATCTAGTTACATACGCGTCCTGTTCAGGTTCTCAAACATTGCCCAGAATGTTAAATTTTCAGGATGATATACATGAAATTTAATTTTTAGCTTGCATATGGCTTATGAGATTATAACACATTTATGTTGCTTATAAATTAAATCTAGGAAATGACTGTTAGGACATGGGCGTTTGCCCCCCCCCCACAGAAAAAAAAGAGAGAATGAAGGCTAAGAAAAATAGAGAGAAAAGGAAAGAGATTAGGATGAAATATACTATTATTTTCCAAATATTATGTCAAAATCTATCACAACCTTGTATTTTTGTAATAAAAGTGTCAACATATTTGCTTGCTCGCTTCGCTCACTGCCAACTTCTTATTAATTTTATGCGATACGCCATATCGAGCCCCCTCGAAATTGTTGGCTCATTACGGCACTTGGACAAATCAACTTTGAGCGGCCGATCGGGGAAAATATGGGTGAAAAAAATGCCCCCCCCCTATTGGCGGAAGGTGGGTCCGGCCCTCAATTAGGCTTTCAGGATAAAATACAGAAAAATTCTATAAAAAAAATCAGATCGCGCTTCGCGTTCTCATTATTTATTCAGGCCTTGTGAGATACCTCAATGTGTTTTTCAAGAATAAAAGCTAAGATTTTCTGCAACGTCTACTCCCCCCCCCCCATTTCATTTATTTTTTCATCTTGGTGCCCTCTTGGCCCCCCCCCTGCACCCATGCTGAATAAATACGCCACTGATGAGGATAATTAGTCGAGATTACATATTTCCCAGAGGTTATCATTGATAATATTGAAGGGTATACTAAAACAATAGTACATAAACTACAGCTCCCGTTCACAATTCAAGTAGGGCCTACTCTGGTGAGAAGTTAAACCAAATTGAACCCCCCCCCAAAAAAAAAATCACTCGTGCTTCGCGTTCCCATTGATATTACATCATGGGCGGAAATCCCAGGGGAGACGTGTCCCACCTACTCAAAATAGTAGGGGGGACACAATATCAAATGTCCCTACTATTTTGGTCTTTGATAATCATAGAAATACATCATTCTAAATCGAAATAAAACATGTATTTTGGGACGAGATGACCTTACTTTGGCGATGATAACCTTTTTTTCTCGCCTCTTGTCCCCATAGGCGGATCCAGGGCGCCGAGCTCCCCCCCCCCTTCTTGGCGGAGCAAAAAAAGAAAAAAAAAGGAAAGAAAGAAGGGAAAAAGGAGGAAAAAGAGAGGAGAAAAGGAAAAGGACGACGAAGGCATGAAATAAGATGAGGGGAAGACTTGGAAAATAAAAAGAATCTTTCGTGCAACTATATAAAATTTTCGCTCGCGCTTCGCGCTCACATTGCCTATTAGGTGATTTACATATCTTGTTCAATATGGAGTTCGAATATCAAGTTTGGAAGTCAATATACAACACATATTTCACCTCGGAAATCGAACTTTCATTATTTTGTGTAATTTACAATTGGTTTTTAAAAAGTGCTCTGTAAAAATGTAAATTTTATGGTTTGAATGTTAACATTTGCTAATTGCGCTACGCGCTCACAAATTTTGATTTATCAGGTACCTATATTTTCGTGTAATCCATAAAGTTTTCAAAATATCCCTTTTCTGGTCTGATTGTTAAGGCGCATCAGCTAAAGCGCTGCACGCTCGCATTTTGATTGGCGAGTTATATAAATGTTTCAATATTGTTTATACAACAAACTGCATAAAATCCCCTTTTCATGACAGTTTATGAAAAATTATAGCTCGCGACTTGCGATCGCATTAATGATTAAAAATATATAAACTGATGCATCCTATTCATAATCACAAAAGTGAAATGTCCAGTTTTATGCAATGATATCATCAGATTTCGCGCCTTATTAGGCATTAACAAATATGATATTAATTTAATAATTAAATTGTCCCTTTGTTTCATCTCGCGCTTATCAAGATGAAAAGGAAGATAGTCACCATTTTCATATGATGGCATGTCGTAAGGATGTCCCGGTCCTATGTCAAAACTCAAAGTAATAATAATATCAGATTTTTTTAAAATGCGATCCATATCCACCTTACAATTTTCTACAACGTGCTAGAAATATAAAGCTGAAATTGACTCTTTTTTCAGATCGGACTATCAAAGTTTCATGATTTTCATGATTAAAGTATTTAGAATGCCTAGATTCTAGGTCTAAATATGAAACACACTCGCGCATGTTTATTCAGATACCCAACTTGTTCTCTAATTTAAATCATTATCTAGTTTCAGATCACAATATCAAAAATTTTCTGCTCGCGCTTTGTGCTCGCATTACTAATGTAGGAAGACGCCATATTACTCATCCTTTTGATGATTTACAAAACATGAACAGAGTGGCCCACTTATAGGTCTAAATCTCGATTTTTTTTTCTGCTAGAGCTTCGCGCTCGCATCAATCGTTAAATTACATAGCTATCCTGTTCACGATTACAAAACTGATTGAAATTTTCCATTCTTTCTTTAAAAAAGTTCAAAAATGTTCAGCTCGCGCTTCGCGCTCGCATTTTTTGATTGTTGAAATATGCGACGCCTTCATGGCTAAGTGCAAGCAGTCCTTAACAGGTACCAGTTTAAAACGTATAATTTTTTTGCTTGCGCTTTGCCCTCGCATTATTAATACTCATATTTTTAGGATTTACAAATCATGAATAGAGTGTCTCGTTCAGTAAATATTATAGGACTAAATCTAGAAATTTTCAGCTCGCGCTTCGCGCTTGCTTTAATTGTTTACTCATATACCTATTCTGCTTGAGTCAATAGAATTTCCTTTCTTTGGGTGAAAATTTCAAAAAGATTCAGCTCGCGCTTCGCGCTCGCATTATTTGATTGTTAAATGCTACTTAACAGGTATCTTTTCATCAGTTCATTTCCCCTCGCGCTTTGCGTTCGTAGTAATTATTAAGTTGCATACATGTCTTTTTCAGGATAACAAACATAGCCCAGAATCAGTTAAAATTTTAGGAAAAAAATACATAAAATTTCCCCAAAAATTAGCTCGCGCTTCGCGCTCGCATCATATAAATGAGGATTATGATATTATGTATTAATCTATAAGAATAAAGCCAAGAAGTGACTAACGAGGACTACCCCTTCAAAGAAACAAACAAAGATTATCTTCGAGCTGCCGATCGGGGAAAAAAAGGCTGAAACAAATTTCCACCCACCCCCCCCCCCTATTGGCGAAGGCTGGAACCGCCCCTGTGTCCCCCCTACCTTTTAGTATTTATGTATTCATGGATTTTTTTTCAAGAACACATTAAAAAGTGGTCTTAATTTTTTTAATGTGATTATAAGATAATTTAAGTTAGCCTGGCCAGGAGGGAGTGGGCGCCATTTTTCGAAAAGTACACATGGGCGCCAAACATCAGGTCAAATTTGCTTCCCCTCCCTCCCCTTGAAATCCTGGATCTGCGCCTGGGTTCTATAACAATAACCCAAATAGGGCAATCACCCCCTGTCAACTACTTCAAGGAAAATATTATCCCTATTTTTTTTTACCGCCGGGGTCTGTTCCCCCCCCCGGAAATTTACTATCCAGACAATTACCCCAGATAATTATGAAAATAATAATTATGAAAATGCCTTAACGTGACGACATGGCGTGGTACTTTATCTTACCATGTCTCAGTTAATCATTGGCGGCCGAAGGCAAAACATTTAGGGGGATCCACCCGAAATTTTGGGATGGACACAGGTAAAAAATTGACAAGCAAATCAACCAAAATTTTAGGAGGGACCACCAAAATATTTTGACAAGGGAAAAAAAGGTTATCAACCAAAATTAGGGGGGGGCAAAAATATTCTAGGGTGGTCTACCTCAATTTAGTGGGGGACGTAGAAAAGAAATTGACGACCAAAAAAAGGTTCTCAACTAAAAATTTAGGGGGGACCGTCCTCCCACCTCAAATTTAGGGGGGAAGCCCCCCGCCCCCGCTTCCGCCGCCTATTAAAGTAATTAATAAGCTTATTATTTCGACATAGCGATATATTCTATCTTGTCAAGTCGATATGTCCACATGGCGAGATATGAAGTGTACAAGTCCCGGCAAGAATCCCGATATATCGCCATGTTGACATGTAATATAACATATTTAAGTCGACTTGGCAAGATACAATATCTCGCCATGTTGACATATAACTTTTTATAAGTGGACTGACATGGCAGGATAACGTATCTCGCCATGCGGACATAATAAGCTTATTTAGTCGACATGGCAAGATAAAGTATCTCGCCATGTCGTCAAGTCGATGGCATTTTAGAGGCTCCGTATGGCGTCTAGAGGGCATATTTCCGGGGGGGTGTAACAGTCCCCGACGATAAAAATATGGAGATATTTTCCTTGAAGTAGATGTCAGGGGGCGATTTGTCATGTGGGTCATCGTTATAGAACCCCATGGACTCGTATCAATGACCTTTTGACGACATGGATTTCACTATGTTGTCCTGATCATAATTTTACACACACCGCGGATTATCGGACCCGCGGTCTAACGGAGCCGCGGTCTATCGGACCCGCGGTCTATCGGACCCGCGGTCTAACGGACCCGCGGTCTATCGGGCTGTAACATAAGCATGATAAGTAAGGGTGAAGCATTCATTATATTATTCATATAAATAAAAAATAAAAAAGGGCCTACGAGAGAACCCTGTGGTACTCCACACTTTACATTACAAACTTTAGAAGATTTAGAGTTAAAATTAACATATTAATATCTGTTGTATAGATAATCTTTAAAACGTGATAAAGCAATCTTTCTGATTCTATATATTTTTAATTTACTCAATAGTATATGATGATCGATAGTATCGAATGCTTTTGATAGATCCATGAAAACCCCGACAGTGTGCTCTTTTTTAAGTGAATATGTTATTTTGTCGTATAATTGTAAAATTGCGTATTCAGTTGAGTGATTTGTCCTGAAACCGTATTGATTAGGAATTAATAATTTAATCATTCTAATAATTTTTGTATAAAAAAAATAAAGTCGTTTGTAATTCATTTTCAAGTATTTTAGATGTGCTTGGTAATAATGAAATAGAGCGGTATTTTTGTATATGGGAATTATTTTTGCAATTTTAAGTTGATCAGGGAATTTTTTTAATAAATTCTATCCTGATAATGAATGATATCTGAGTCAGGAGTTTTGAATAAGTATTTAACAATCTTAGGTTTTCCCGGATCTTGCTTAAGTTAGGGAAAAAAGGACTCACATAATCGTTCCATTGACCGAATAATCATGTAGTACATTGAAATTAAGGGTGCCTTTAACATATAATGCTACGCATCCACCATATTTTTTTGTTCCTGCCATTGAGAATAAGATTGTTACAATCAATATGAAAAAGATTAACGACAGTATAAGATCTAAAAGAAAACCAAGTTTCAGATATGGCAATGATAGAAAAACTGAAGTCAAAAGATTTCAAGAAGATAAGAATTTCATCAACGTTGCGGGAGAGGCTTCGTGCATTGAGATGCAGGAGAGAAAGCCCTTTGTTCGTATCATGATATTTCATAGTGCAGTTATCAAAATACAAATATTCACAATTAAAGGTTGTGTACCATCCTCGTTTTCAATATTAAGATATTGATGCCGAGTGCTTTCAGGTATTGATGATGCAAATGCAGTAACACACGCACACCCAACACGACACACTACAGTATTAAAACTTTATACAACTGTAAAAATTTAAGCTGTCCGGAAGAGCTAAAAATGGTCGTAATCAAAACATCCCCCAGCTGCACGCAAGTAAGAAAAGCAATTAGTAGACGGTGGACTCAGCCGCTCTTCTCTTCTGCTATCATTAGGAAGAATAACCCTTAAAGATAGCATAATAAACATCCCGAGGGTTTCGTCCATCTACATTTTGAGTGTGTAAATTGACCACCACTTTTGAGAGGCACAATTAAAATTTGGAATGTAAAAATGCCGTAAAAACAGAAGTGTGCCCCCCACTCTGAAAGTGAAGACCTTTTTTTCGCTTGTCAAATTATTCCTCGGCAAAATGTGCTCCCCCCTTTCGAGAAATCTTGGATCCGTCCCTGTTTTGGACAACGATATGAGAATGATTTCCAATGCAAATAACGCGAGCCAGAAGCGCAAAGTGAAAATTGAAATTTATTTCTTTTTTTTGCAGGAGTTTCTGCATTTTATTCATAAATCAATGATAAATTAACATGTTCACATTTATAATTGAATTAATACAATTTAAATGTGACAATTAAAAAGATACATTGTAAATAATACAGAAAAGACTGATAATTAAATCATACCTAAGCATGTGATATAGTTCGGTAAAATACAGGGGCCAGCTATTATTAAGTTGTGAAATATTGGATCAGTAGGTGCAATGAAATGTGAATGAGTACATATGCGGAGTGCTTTCTTTCGGAGACTGAAAATTTGGACCAGTAAAAACGGTACGTTTTAGGTAAACATAAAAAGAATCCGTTTCACACTAAATAAATAATTCAAACGTTAATTGATGTATCGATAAGGACGCGTAAATCAATTACGTTTCAAGCTCGGTTCTAGGAGGAGACTTTGGGGAGTGAATCCCCCAACCAAAAAAAAAATCGCTCAAGCCCATTCCCCAAAAGAAAATTGACCACTGTATAGTAAAAAAAATAAATATATAATGTAGACTCTAATAATATTATGCACTGGCGGATTCAGTGGGGGGGGGGGGGGCGGCACAGTAAAGTTTTGTAAAGTGAAAATGCCGTGAAGACAGAAGTACCCCCCCCCCTGAATGGCCCAAAGAGTATTATGTACAATGGCAATGGCCGGGGCCAAAAAAGTGACAAGAGTGAGCCCTAAATTGCATATTATCAAGATAAACGAGTGGAATACTGACTGAAAACATCATTGTTAATATGCCATTTATCTGATAAATGCTGCACTCTTAAAACAAATCAGTCAAAATGACTAGACTAGTAGTCAGCTGGGAGCAAGCAACTGATATGGCAATCACTGATATTCACATTTCTTACATATATTCTAGTCAGAAATAACTCTTTTCTAGTACAATATGACTAGAAAATAGGCAAATATGACTAGAATAACAGTTGCACATCTGACCCTATATTAACTAGTCATTTTTGACTGATTTGTTTTTAGAGTGCATATTTTGACATTCGAAATGGCCGCCATAAGCCCGTATATTTATCATATACAATGCGAATAGAGAAACTAATTTTCACAAGAGTGAGAATGATAAAATGCACATAGCTGGGATATACGAGTGAAAATATTGTCTTAAACATGATTTGTAACTAAATACATCACATATTGGTCGTGGAGGTAATCAATGCAGCTGTACTTTGAAATCCAAAATGGCTGCCATATAGTCCTAAAAGTAGTGGGTACATTGTTACATGGGACATATAATTTTGACAGAATTTGGCTTTCCATGACTCTAAATATTGCATACAATTGTGAATTGTGATGTAAGGGTGAAATATTGTCTAACACGATGGTTTCTATCGAGATATATCATAATGTTTTGTATTAAAAGTCATAATCGATGCATTTTTAAATTGAAAATGGCCACCATAGGCCCTTATCGTATAACATACAATTTGAGTGGAGACAAATAATGTTCACAAAAAAGGGCATATGGCAGCCATTTTGAATGTTGAAATACAGTATTTATCACCTAAATTACATAAGATGATATATTTTGTTATAAGTCATGTTTTCAGACAATATTTCAATCATACATCACTATTTGGCAAAGCAAAGCCAAATTCTGTTGAAATAATTTGTTCCCATTCACATTGTGCATAATACCGTAAGGTCCTGTAGCGGCCATTTTGACTTTACAATAACAGTATTTATCACCTAACTGGCAGAATAAATGATATATCTTAATAGAAATTATGCTTTCACACAATATTTTACTCATAGATCACTATTACGTGCATTTATGGTGCTCACTCCAGTGAATATTGGTTTCCCACTTTGCATTGTGCATAATACTTTAGAGGGAATGAAACCTTTGGAACAAATAGGCTTGTGTAGAAACAGAAAAATCAAACAATAAGAATAAAAAAGTTTGAGAATAATCGGACAAATAATGAGAAAGTTATGAGCATTTGAATATTGCAATCACTAATGCTATGGAGTTCCTCCTATTGGCAATGCGACAAGGATATGTGATGTCACCGATGAACAACTTTCCCTTTGGTGGACTGTAAAATACCCTCAAAATGTCTCTTTTTGCTTTTTCTTATGATGATGCAAACTCTTTATCCATGATGTATTCTTAAAAAATATGTATTACATGCCCTCATGTAGAAAGAACACATGATCTATGGATAGATGTGATAAAAGAGGCAATTCAAATGAAATATATACTAAAGTAATGGGGAGAGTTGTTCTCAAGTGACTTCACACATCTTTTACGCATTGCCAATTTGCTATCTCCATAGCATTAGTGATCGCAATATTCAAATGCTCATAACTTTCTCATTATTTGTCCGAATTTTCTCAAACTTTTGTTGATCTGTTTCTTTGATTTTTCTGTTTTCACACAAGCTATCTTGTTCCAATGGTTTCATTCTCCTTTAATTTCTATTGCGGCCACTTTGAAAGTCAAAATAGAGTAATTAACACAAACTTGAAACCTGAATGATATATTTCATTAGAAAAATTATGTTTTTAGACAGTATCCCATTAATTTATCACATATATATGCGTTTTAGTGCTCACTATTGTAATTTCTTTGCTCCTCTTTCTCATTGTGCATAATTCTTTTAGGGCCTTTGGCAGCCATTTTGAACATCAAAATACACCATTCATCACATACATGGCATATTGTTAATATATTTCATTAACAATTATGTTTTTAGTCAGTATTCCACTCGTTTAATGTTAATCATATGCATTTTATTGATCACTCTTGTGAATTTTTTGGCCCCCATTGCCATTGTACGCAATCATACTGTTTGGGCCAGTGGCGGCCATTTTAGATATCAAAATACAGAAATGTTCCCATATATGACATAATAAATGATATATCTCGCTAGTAATGATGAATTGCATATATTACTTCGTTCATACATCGCGATTTTTTGCACTTTGGTGCTTATTTTTGTGAAAATTTGTTTTCCCTATATTCAAGGGCTTATGGCGGTTTTGAATATCAGGAAAATAAATATTTTGTCAAAAATTGTTTTTTCAGAGAGTACTTCACTCCTGCAAAACTATTTCATGCATTTCATAGCCAATGTGCGGACAATTTTAGGATTTCATGGGTAATTTGCATATTTTGGCGGCCATATTGGATTTTGCCAATTTGCGGAAAATGCTCAAGGTTACACGAGTGGCATCATTCAGATTCGTAATCAGCACCCTCGAATTGACAAGAAACCATAAAAAAATATTGTATACATAAAAAACAAGGTTATGCCTCTTCTATCCTGGATATTTTACAGAGCATTAAAACAAATCAACTTGCAAATAAAAAAAAATAGCGAAAGTTCGATGTCCGAGCTGAATATTGTGTGCATAATGCATAGAATTATGCACACAATTCTATACATTTTTTGCCACTTAAGATTTATATGTATATTCTATGTCTACAAATATGGTAAACGCTGTGATACTTTTGTTATAACGCATGTATAAATATCCATAATAATTATTATTATCTTGACTTCAAAAAATAAATATTTCAATATCAACATTTTAAGCTCCATATTAGCCTATTGAGCAAGATATGAATCTCGTCGAACAGGCAATGCTAGCACGAAGATTATTAGGGGAAGTCTTCCCCTCACCTTATTTTACTCACTGGTCTTAAATCCTCCTCTTATTTTCCTCTTCTTTTTCCCCTGCTCTCTTTTCCCTTCTTTTCTTTCTTTCTTTCTTTCTTTTTCTTTCTTTCTTTCTTTCTTCTTTCTTTCCTTCCTTCCTTCTTTCTTTCTTTCTTTCTTTGTCTTTTTTTTGGTCTTTCTTTGTTCCGCCAATCGAGGGAGCCGGGCCCCTCGGACCCCCTGGATCCGCCTTTCGGTGAAAACATATAGGCAAGTGATTGATATGATTTTCCCGTTTCAAATCTGTGCTCTCATTGTCAGAGAAATATGTATAAATCGCTTAGACCCATCCATGTTTTTTCTTCAGCAGAATATTTGTTCATGGGGGTACCTGGTAGAGGGAGGGGGCATGTGCTCCCGACCCGGGGCTGCCCCCCCTCGTAGCTACGCCCCTGGTTAATTTCCATCTTTTTTTTTGTTGGATGTTATAAATAACGAGTATTGACACCAACCTAACGACAAATAATATTTTTTATGCAGTATTAAGCACCGTCGCAATTAGGACATACTTGTCCCCAGCTGTATACATAGTAAGAAAACAATTAAAAGACTGTTAACGATCTTCTCCTCTACTATCATTAGAATGAACAGCCCTTACTGATGATAGAAAGTTCCATCCTTGTTTTTGAGTTTAGTAATGTCATCATTATCCCCGATCGTCTGATCAAAGACGGAGAGTTAAATGCCGGGAGGGGGATAGTTCTCAATACAGAACTTCAAGGTCGTGTTTAATGCGAAGTCGGAGCGTGATTAAAATTTTGGGGCTATGTCACGTTTCTTTTCTATTTAGACTTGCAAACTGAACTTTTGAAGAACTTTTCGATAATCATGAATCGGATGTTTATCTATTCAAACAATACAAGTGCGTGGCGCAAAGCGCCCGCTGATTTTATTGTATAAACTATCTATAGTTTCCAATAAAGGCGTCTTGTGTCGTATTTCGCTCATTAAATTGCATATTTGTGCTCGAAATTCAGGTAAAGACTATCCACAGTTAAATGAAATCCAAGTCATTTTCACCAAATTTCGCAAAGTGTTACTCAAGCTCTGAATATGCTAAAGGATAACATGGGTTCTATAATTGTTTAACTTTTTGCTTTTGAGCTTTAAAGTTCACACAATATTTTTTTGAAGAATTGAGCATTCAACAGAATTTTGCATTTTTAGACACCACGAGATACAAATCCGTGTAAATTTAAGCAATTTTTACAGTATAGTTCAGAGTTGTATACTAAAGTTGGAGGATTTATTCATATTGCTATTTATTTGCCTTTTAAGACTAAGGCTAAATGACAATTAGGCTACATGATGAGTAGACGGATTGATGTTGATGGTGCGCGTGTAGACCATTTCCCTACACTGCAAAAACTCCGATGTTGATTTAACACCAGCCCGGAATGTCCACACCAGAGTAGTATTGAAACTTCACCAGTTTGGAATCAAACCGATGCTGTTTTAATACTAACTGGTGTTGTATAAACACCTTTCTTGTCATGCTTGTGTTAGACCAAAACGAAACTGGTGTTAACACTTCTCTAGTGTGGACATATATAGATTCGGGCTGGTGTTAAATCAACACCAGAGTTTTTGCAGTGTAGCTTCCTATATCCCATAACAAACGAGGATCATATGGGGAGTGGTGTTACTGTTTACCGGCTCCGACCAAAAGCACGGTAATTTTATTTGATCAATATTGAAAAAAAAAGAAATTCACATCAAAGTTAGATGAACTAGATTTTGCAGATGATTTGGCCCTAATAGCATCCATAAAACAACACATCCAGTTGAAAACAGACAGGTTGTGTAGAGAAGCCCAACGAGTTGGCCTAATATTAAATTCGCAGAAGACAAAAGTAATGAGAATCAATGCAAAAAATGTTGACAGAATCCACATCATATGGAGAAGTTGAAGATGTCGACAAACTTGTGTATCTGGGTGCAACCTTAACAAAATCAGGCGAAGGAATGGGCGACATGGAAAAAATAATTTCAAAAGGAGAAAAGCATACAGGCTGCTCAAAAAAATATGGAACAGTAACAAAATCAAGAGAACAACAAAACTTAGGTTATACAAAACAATGGTACTCTCTGCGTTGTTATATGGATCAGAAACATGGAAAATGTCAAAAGGGGACGAAATGGAACTGAATACGTTAATTTTTTTCAGACGAAGTGTTCAAGGAGAATGATGAAGATAAAATGGCAAGAACACATAAGAAATGAAGAGCTCTTAGACCAGCCAACATGGATAAATCGAGCAAGACAATAATGAGGAGAAGATGAAAATTTATTGGGCACATGACTGAGGGGAGGGGGGGGGGGAGACCTGCAAGCATCTGCAACACAACATTGGCCTGGGCACCAGATCTATTCGGCGTCAGTCTTATTTACTTTTCAAAAAATCTCACGATCTCCTCAGATATGTTATGCTCTGATCCCGGGGGGGGGGGGGGGCACTTACATTGACGAGTGGATACCATGCGCGACCAAAAAAACACGTAAAAAGGATGTCCTTTTCACGATAGGGCACGTTACGTACGTAACGTGATAAGGGTGTCAAAAACACAAAAATAATGAAAAAAGGGTATCAATTTCGCTAGAAAAATTACGTGTTTAGGGTCGAATTTGCGGGGATGATAAAACAAAATTAAAATGTTTTATACAGGATGTCCTTTTTGCCCCAACACTTCGTGTTTAGAGTCCGATTTGCGCGAGGTGTAGAAGGTGGGGTCGTACTAAACCAAAATAAGGAAAGCCGACGACCGAAGGACCCGTAACAATAAAATATTCCTGTACTTGTTTAGGGGTTCATTTCAGGGATATTTGCCAAGAGTATCGTTTTGTTTCCAATACCGGTACTTGTAAAGGGTAGGGTTTCACATGCCAATACTTGTTAAGGGGTGCATTTTCAGTATATGGAAATTACGTGTTTAGGGTGCTTTTCGAGACCCCATGGTCGCGCATGGTATCCACTCGTGAATGGAAGTGGCCCCCCGGGTCTTCTACCGCACTGGTCTGCTTGAGCATGCATACGATTTTCGCTGCGCACCTTTTGCACTGCCGTGCATGCGCAAAAGAAAGTTGGATGTCATGTGACGCGTATTGGTCAATCGCGATGCTTAAAATATTACACCTATTTTATAAAACGTGAATCTGGCTCATGGCGAATTCAGATTTGCCTCGGCATCAGCCGTAACCACTGTTACTTTTATCATGTCGGGTAGCGCCTCGAAATTTGCACTCGACCCGCACATTTACCTTCCCCGTTGACATGGTTGAGGTTGTGAAAGCTATTAGAAGTACACTGATGCAACCAATATTTTCAAAAATAAATATCAAAGCTTCTACCTTCACATCTCGTACCATATCACTGCGTCGATGAGCGGTTAATTAGGCATTATTCTTCGACTCTTCTGTCTAAACAAGTTTGGGCGAAAATTCTACTGAAGCACTCGTTTTTAAATGCAACACATTGTCTTGTAGGTCTTACATCTGCATGCACAGGCATTATCAACATCGCAGCACAGACACATCGATAAACCCGTAAGTAAGTAAGTAAGTAAAAATATTCTGTAGAATCTGATTTTTGTGCTTGTCCCATTTTGAGGGTGTTGAACACAAATCTGTTTCTGAATTCATAAATGCAGTCTTAGATCATTGCCATGGCAACGGATTAATCAATTTTTCAAACATAAAATGTATTCCCTTGGAAATATTAGATAAACATAGAATAAATTTTCCATTCGATCAAATTCAAGCTTCCATTTAAATTAAATTTATGAAGTAAAATAGTAGTTCCAATTGGCTTAATGCCATGGTAATAGCATATCCCCCCCGAAAAGTACAATTTTTAAATCTACAAATGATGGGTATTTTATTTTCCCCTTAATTTTTGGTGCTAAACATGGGGGTAATTATTAATAAATACCATCGTAGACCATTACTTTGGCAACCAAATAACAACTAATTTTAAGGGATCTTTGTGGAAAATACAATAAAAATGACCTATTCTGTATGCTTAAAGGTCAAGTCCACCTCAGAAAAATAATGATTTGAATCAATAGAGAAAAATCAGACAAGCAAAATGCTGAAAATTTCATCAAAATTGGATGTAAAATAAGAAAGTTATGACATTTCAAAGTTTCGCTTATTTTTAACAAAATAGTTATAACGAGCCAGTTGATATCCAAATGAGAGAGTCGATGATGTCATTCACTCACCATTTCTTTTGTTTTTTATTGCTTGAATTATACAATATTTAATTTTTTACGAATTTGACGATTAGGACCATCTTGTCTGAACCACAAAATGTTAAAATAATGGAATTCCACGGGTTCGGGGAGAAATGAAACTTTATTTCACATGACAATGAAACATATCAATTTGTTTGCGCTCCTTTTTTGCAGTGCGTAGCGTGTTAAATTATTTCCCTATGGAGAATAATAGAAAAATACGCCTTTTTTGACGGATTTGCTAAGATATCTCCCAAACGAGTCAACAAGGTGATCTATCAAAACAGAATAGAATAGAGCAGATTCTCACCTTGAACATGATATGATTTTCATTTAATTTTAGTCAAATTAAGTTCTGTCACTTTTGAGGTTTTTGGAACCTTTCTTGATGATTTTGGAAATCCATTTGTACATGAGCCAATGGGCAAGTGCAGGAAACGAAACGTTTGGTGCGACTTCACATTGTTGTAAAAAAATATATACGTCACAATAGACCCTATCAAAAAAAGACATTTTGCAGAAAATGCTGTAGATTGCGAATACCTAAGAATTATTTTGATTGGATAAAAAAACCTCTGTCACTTTTCACATTTGCAAAAGCTTTTGCAATAAATTGGTCACTATAGTTTGGCGGGTTCAGCCGATGGCATTAATTGTGTGTACACAGTACACACGCATAGCTAGGCAACGCAACGCGGCGTGAAGAATTTTGCACGTTTTCATTATTCGTACAGCGACGACTTGAGTGTATGTTGGATAGGACCGTACCATTTTTGACCGGGGGGTGTGCCAATGAATGCAAGTGATCAAGAAGAGTTACAAAACTGAAGGGAGTAAGAAAACAAGGAAAGTGAGAGGGAAATTTATGAAAACAAGTAATGCGAGGAAAAATGATAAGAAAAGGAGAGAAAGGAGAAGAAGTGAAAACACGCAGCTGAGTGCGCTCACGATATGTAAGTTGAACACCCCTGCACCGCAATGTAGCAGCCCACCACTATACACGTAGACTGCCTGCACGATGCGAAGACAGCGGCGCGTATTAGTGACTGTGCGTTAAACGTCCCATTTCTATGCCTTATAAAAGGAGCGTTTTTTGTACACAACAAATTGATATGAAGAAAATAAAAATATTTCATATTTCATATAATAAAATACAAAAGAAATAGTGAGTGAGAGATGTTATCAGTTCCCCCATGTGCATATAACTGTTTTGTGAAATGAAGCGAAACTTTAAAATGTCATATTTTTCTTATTCTACATCCGATTTTGATGAATTTTTCAGTGTTATGCTTGTTGGATTTTTCTCTTTTTATTCAAATCAAGTTTTTGTTGGGGTGGACTTGTCCTTTAATGTTTAACCCACTCATTTAATTTGGAAGAAAACATTACATTATGTGTTCTGGATAAGTTCATTAGAATTGTATAAATTTATGTTGGTAAAGGCTAATTTTTTTTCTGGAAAATAGAAATTTTATATTTTTCTTCATTTCCCCCGATCCGGGTTGCTAAACATGTTTATGTTCTTTGCTTGATATTTAAATACCATCGTAAGCCATTGGCATGGTAGCAAAATAACATGATGGCAAAGATACTAGGTGGAAAATGCCATTAAATCACCCAATCTGCACTGCTAGAATATAAGAGAGAGAGATGTTCCTGCAACACAGTCTCGAGTACACCTGTAATCTTACCAGATTGCGTAATCTCAAATTCTATCGTGTGAAATTACAGGAAATTGGTATTTGGTGTATGGAACCTTACAAATTTCCTGAAATAAAACACCCTTTTCCCTTTTTAACAGACCTATTCTGTTAAATAATGAAGAACAATTTTCAGTTTTAACAATTTACAGAAAGATTCTGATATTGCTTTCTGCAAAATCTTGTTTTTGTTTCTTTAAAGTGTACCTGCGTAAGGTTTGACCCATGAAATTTTGAACAAAAATGACAGTAAAATTCAAGTGGGACTGTCCCAGGCCGCTGCTTTTGCTAATTAGTATGGTTTTAGAGCAAACGTTTGGTGCAGAGTTATACAAAGTTATCCCACTCCCAGGCCGCTGCTTTTACTTATTAGTACACTGTTAGAAAATTTATCCTTAAAATAAAAGAAGTTCCTGCAGCAGAGTCTCGAGATCATCTGTAATCTTATTGAATTGCGTAATCTTACAGGAATTTGGTATTTGGTGTATGGAATCTTACAAATTTCCTTGAATAAAACACCCTTTTCCCCTTTTTTTAACAGACCTGTTATGTTAAATTGCAGAAAAATTCCTGTTTTATGAATTTACAGAATGATTCTGTTATTGCTTTCTGCAAAATCTTCTGTTTATTTTCTGTAAAATCACGGGTTTTTTAACAGTGTATGGTTTGACATGTTTGAGAGCAAACGTTTGGTGCAGAGTTATAGCGAAACAAAGTTATCCCACTCCCAGGCCGCTGCTTTTACTTATTAGTATGGTTTGAGAGCAAACGTTTGGTGCAGAGTTATAGCGAAACAAAGTTATCCCACTCCCAGGCCGCTGCCTCTTACTTATTAGTATGGTTTGAGAGCAAACGTTTGGTGCAGAGTTATAGCGAAACAAGTTATCCCACTCCCAGGCCGCTGCTTTTACTTATTAGTATGGTTTGAGAGCAAACGTTTGGTGCAGAGTTATAGCGAAACAAAGTTATCCCACTCCCAGGCCGCTGCTTTTACTTATTAGTATGGTTTGAGAGCAAACGTTTGGTGCAGAGTTATAGCGAAACAAAGTTATCCCGGAGTAGATTTTGCAGGTCCGAGCATTTCCCTAGAGGTGTTGAAATCGAGTGCGAAGACGGTATTAGGGTATTTCAGAAATTAATAAGCCATCGTAGAAACATTATTTTGGTCATCTGGAGGGCTTTCGTGACCATGTAGTAAAAACTGCAAAGGTCAGTTTCTCAACTGTTGATGTTCTGAGAACAAAATTAGTTTTTTTTTAAAGTAAGCCAGTACAGTGTATGTCAATTTTTTTAAGGGTATGTGGAATTCGGGAGAATTCAGGAGAGCAATTTTGAAAATGTATTTTTTTTGGTCATTTGGCAAAGAAAGCTGCTACAAATGTTGATTTGGAGGTTTTAGTGGTGAAGACATTAATGTGACATTCTGAAAGTGACCTAACCACGAACTTCTTTAAAATTTCAATTTTGATAGACATAATAATGGGCTCAGATAAATTCTCCAATTAAACCTATTTCGATGCTGGACAATTTTGTGAAGAAAAATTCTACTTATAATTCAGTGTTTTAACTCATTTGCTGCAAATGGTCATTTTGAAGTAAGAGAATATGGGCAATTTGTAGGTTAAAGATGTTTAATAAAACTGTAAAACTTAACAATAAATCGTGTTTCAGGGTTTAAAAATCTTAAATCTATATTAAGTGGTGAAGTGGTCTTGGAAACCTGAGATTACTGCCATTAAGATATAAAAAAAAATAGCACCTGTTGTCCGTTTTGAAATTTTTTTTTTTTGAAATGCCATAATTTTCAAAGTATATCATATATCATGAAATTTCAACACAATGGTAATCATTAAATATAACTGTCAATAGCACAGTCCTTAAATTTTTCTATGAGGTCAGTATACCTGGCTTTGGAGTGCGCTTGCGCGCCCACTAAGTAAAATTTTCTGGTGCCCTCCCATGCCGTCACCTACCGTATGCTACTGATCAACATTATTAGATTTATAGTTCACTTTGAAACAAATGGAATGTTAAAAACACGGTTAGAGTATTGACAACCCTTTTCCAAATATTAATCCAGCTTTGCTTAAATGAAAGTGGTAAATAATATTTAGTAAAGATGTTGATTTACTTTTTCAGATTTTTTTTAAAAATTCACTTTTTTAGCCGATAGAACATTTGAGGGTGACTGTTAGACTCTTTATTGATTTATTGTATTCTACCAAGACTGAAAGGTGAATTAACACGAACAAACATACATATGTATTAATAGGTTCTAATAATTATTATCTTGTCCTTATTTTACCCACTCAACGCTAGGAGACATTAATGTTATTTGCGCTACTTGAGGTAAAAAAATAGAAGGCACATAAAAGTTGGCTGCGATTTTGTAAAAACTGTTGGTCCATCAAGAGTGGGGGAAGGGGGTAGATGATCTCATAGGCAACTATGCAAAATTCGAAAATCGAGGGGGCACCCCTGCCCCGCCATCGCCAAGCCAATGATAATAAGCATAATATACTGTAAAACTTAATAAGTTCCTTGTCATTTTTCGATTAACAGACCAATCACGTGCAAAGATGTATGTCTTTACGGCGATCTTGGTCATCTACGGCTCCATGTTCTTGATTGGCGTCCCGGCAAATGGCTTCCTGATATGGGTATACTACAAGATGTCAAAGATACGCAGAAGGACAGGTCAGATGGGTGCCTTCAATGGTTTCACCTCAACAGATCTGCTACTCCTGGGATTAGCGGTCATCGATCTTACAGCTTGTGTGACAGCACCTTTCAACGTCGGCTTTCAAGTAATAAATAAAGACTGGAGGTGTAAATATGTCTACATCATGAGTCGACATGGATGCCTATCAGCCCTCTTCGTGACTGTTGCCCTAGCTGTGTATCGATATCATATCATCTTACACGGTGTGAAACCTTGGTCACGAAGTCCTTGGATCGTTGGATTGGTCTTTATCTTGTGTATTGTCCTAGCTTTCTTGACGCACTCGGGTGTATTATTTTATGCAGAGTACAGCGTCGGGGTGTGTTTGCCTTTCGGGAACCGACGACAGGGACTGTGGATTTACCGGGGGTTTGTTGTTGGCCTTTACTTCGCATGCCTCACCATTGTCCTCGGTCTTTATGGTAAAATTATTGTATGTTTGAGAAAATGTCGTTCTAGGTACATTCACCCTGTAGGGACGCTAAATGATAAACCCAAAGAACTAGACTGTGAGCCAAAGTTGGAAACGAAAGTAGCTTTTGCGTGTTCAGAAGATCCAATGGAGCCTTCGACATCTAAGAATACAGCATTTATCATGGATGGGGCAAGATCTGAAGGTAAATCTGAAAGCAAGAAGACCAACGTTTTAACCACCAACAGAGCAGAGATCAACCGCGACGGAAAGGCTCGTGTAACAAATCCGACTGCCTCTAAAGATGTCCCAACTGTCCCTGAAACATTGCATGCCAAGTCTAAACAGTTCACAGATGACGTCGTGACTCGGCAGCGTCTGGTTAAGGTACAAGTGAAGCGGAATGACCACGTCAAGGCAACAAAGATGGTCATGATTTTAACATTGATTATCTACCTTGCCTGGCTACCATACATCATAAGCAGTCTCTTAGGAGCACAGATCCAATACTTTCTCCGAGGAAATGACCAATCACTGGTTGCACCCTTTGTAGGAGTAATGGCATTCGTGGTCCGTCTAAGAGAGGTCGTTCACGTCGCAAACCTCTTCGTTTATGTTGCATCTAACGACAGATTTCGGAAAGCATGTAAGAAAATTCTGGAAAGCACTGTCTTCTCAAAATGTCTACGATAAAATACTAGTAACTTATTCTTTAACACAAGTTCGGACAGAAAGGTATAATGGCAACTAATTTTGATTGACCACCGCAGGCCGCACTTCGAATTAAAAAAAAATCAGATGTCGCGGAATTCGCAATTGAATCTCTATATGAATCACAAATCATGCAGAAACGGTTAATCATAATGGTTTTGACCAATTTAAGATATTTAGAAAGAGGGTGCTAATAATGTTGTCATACAGCTTTTATATCTGCTGGACTAGTGGGTAACTTTGCTAGGCTGTAATCTGGAAATCAAAAAGCCGCCATAGCTCATCATTTCAACTCAAAGGCTCGGCCTACAAGGACTTAATCATACTTGTGAGGGTACTCATCTCTACATTTCATCTATAAATTTGTATAAGTTGATCTAATATCAGTTGTTCGTTTCTGTGTGAAATGTATTCCTTTTCCCACTGTCATGTCCATGTTATCTTTATCATCCCTTCTCATTTATCCCTCGACTCTGTCGAGTTTTATTTTTCCCCTTTTCCTATTCTGGTCATCATTCCTTATTCCCTCAGATTACCGAATATGTTAATCTTATATTTGTAAATAGTACTGTATATAATGTTTGTTTGTGCTATCGTTTTATCTTTGCAATTCATCATAATATGTAGATATTTTGGGTGGATATATTTTAGGACGGGTTGTTTTGTCCTATAAAAACTATATTTTTTGATAACTTCGTATTTATTATGTGAGTATTATTTCTCTCTCATTTTTTTTCTCATTTGATTACATATGTCTGTATTTGTACTTTGTTATTGGTTTTGTTATCTATTTTTTGAGGGGCCACATTGTACAAGCATTGCTTTTTAGTGGGTCCCTCCATTTCCATCTTAATTTAATTTCTATTGAAAAATAGTATACTTATTTAAAACATCCAATGTGTTGCCCAAATTGTGTAAGTGTTTTTCACAACATATGTATTATTATTTTTGTTTCTTTGCAACGGATACAAATACTTATCTTTATATATGGTATACAATTTGTTTTTGTTTGATGGAAGTGAAATAAATAAAATTGAAATTGAATTGAAGTGAAATAAAGATTAATTCCCTCTGAACATGTGGAATTAGCATTGTTCTAAAACTGTATGGTTCAGTCATATTGGTCCTTATTTTTTAATCTGTAAAAAAAACCCCGAAATATTGTATTATTCAAACAATATATTCAATCGCAATATGCAAAACGCCCATACCAAAGATAAAAAAAAACTTTGTCAAAACTTGCCAATTGTCTTTTCATTAAGTAGTGAAGTTTATGTGTTTACATTATATATAATTGTATATATATATATACATATATCGCTTGTTTAAGAAAGACGTGATTTCATGGTTTTTTCATAGTATCTCATTCAATCTTTTTGTACATGTTTTGTTACCATGTATGATGTATTTTGGGGTGACGCGACATAATAAAGCCCCTGCAACTTTGGCTCCTGCCTTGATATTTTTAAAGGCCTGGTCACACCGCCCGAGCGTTGTTGGAGCGGTCGTTGTGCGGTAGGGAAAGAGGATCGAATTTCGCTAACAAAATTGGGGAAAATATCGAGAAAAAAAATCGAAAACCAAAAAAAAATCAATCGAAATCGAAAATGGTGAACGGTAGCGAGCGGTGATGATTTTTTTCTCTCCGCTCCACGACGGCTCCAACAACGCTCGGGCGGTGGGACCAGGCCTTCAGAGTGCATAGGGCTTTGGGTCAATACAGATAAGGATATATTTATATAGATTTGGAGGATAGGTTTTACTTGTATGTTTGACGTAACATTTAGACTTTTAATCTGAGCAACTGTCGCCGGAGCAAATGTCATGGATCCCACTATTTCAATAAGTCAAGGAAATATTCATAATCGTGTTCCTTTAAGAAGAACATTATTTGTATACCTCTAAGGATTACACGATACCTTAATTACTTTTGAATTATGTTTTGAGATTAATAATTATACTTCGCTTTTTTTCTTCTTTTTGAACCTGACCTTCATTCATTGGAGCCCTTTCGGAGTTTAAAAAAAAAATTGTAATTGTAAAGTAGCCTTAAAACTGACATACTGAAGCTTTTCGACATGCACTCATCGCATGAATGACAAGAGCGCTAGAGCAAAACAATATCATAGCGTTCTAGTCATTTATGCGATTTTACTCCGATGCATGTCGAAAAGTTTCAGAATGTCCGTTTTAAAGATTATTTTACGATTTAGCGGTACCAAACACTTTTTATTGTGTATTCCTTGCAGGCATACAAATTATTCAATATTCAAAGGACTAAAAAAAAGGTGAATGGGTATCCCCTCAACTTATTGAAATAATGATTGAAATTCTGAAAAAGCGAGGAATGCCTTAAATGTTAAAACAACGCATGTATCACAAATGAATAATAATAATATTCGGCTTTTGTTTAGAATTTCGTAAATCAAAGCGACGTCTCTGAGCGTTTTACAATTTTTTTAGCCCGGCCTTCGGGTTCTGCATGCATGTGCACACAATGTAGGATGTACGTCTCCACTCCCTGCGGAGCACTCCAGAAAGAAATAATATAGGCACAATTCACTTCCTGCCAACACATTCCCTTTAGCTCCCAACATGGGCAGATTAAAAAATAGTGTTAATACATTAAACTTGATGTAATAAACCTTGTACTTTTAATCTGATTATGGTTTAGTACGTGGCAGTCAAGGGCCACATTTCATCATCATTTTTGTTTGATGGAAGTGAAATGAATAAATTTGAATTTAAATTTGAATCATAAAGATGGCAACATAATGCCCAAAGAACAGTCTAAGAACAAAAACGTTTTTTATGCAACTCATGCTAGGCGAATTGAGGCCCGTATTTATTGTGTTCCCTTTAATGAGGTTTCATAATGATTAATTATAAATTCATATAACCGTAAAAAGTAAGATACAAAAATACACTCTAACCCATGTAGATGTCAAATCATGCCACGTCAATTAGTCAGCGAGAATTGTCTCTGACAATATATAGAAATATTGCCTAGTCCCGATACAGCAAAATATTGTTTCAAATGAAAGATGACCTCAATCCCTAAAAGCCTTTTATCATACCATTTTTTATTATCGAAACATTTCGATTTCCAAAAGAAAAAAAGAATAATCATTGCAACCATATTCTTATACAAAAACATAAAGTTTTGAAACAAAAAACAACCTATTTCGCTGAAGTATACTTAAACGTAATAGCATTGCATCTTATTTCGCTCTTAAGGCACTTATGCGTTGATGAAGAATTCTTTTACTCTGATAGGATCCCCATAAGTATTTGATTGACCCAGCATGGCGTATTTAAATCTTCATTTTATCGAGGAAAGATGTAAATTGCAAATAGTTAAGTTGCCACATTTACTCTCAGTTTTGAACGAGTAGTGCTAATAAAACCATGAAGCTGATTGAAATAGGGAATATATAATCTTGGTACATGATGGTTTTTGTTTCCCTGCAGTGAGTAGATTTGTTGATATCGTAAATTAGTTTCCCATCCGCATCACGTATAATGAAAATAACAATGACGAAGGTTTTGATGATAATAATGACAATAATAATAATGATAATAGTGGAGCGTTGTGGCCCAGTGGATTAGTCTTCGGACTTTGAAACAGAGGGTCGTGGGTTCGAATCCCAGCCATGGCGTAATTTCCTTCGGCAAGAAATTTGTCCACATTGTGCTGCACTCGACCCAGGTGAGGTGAATGGGTACCTGGCAGGAATCTATTCCTTGAAATGCCACCGCGCTGTAAAAGGCTGCGGGGCTAAAGCCAGGGTAATAATATCCAATGAAGCGCAAAGGGACGCATTTGGCAGTGATATGCGCTATATAAGCATGTTGGTATTATTATTATTATAATGACAGGTATAATAATATTGAATAATAACAGTAATATAGGGTATTTATATCGCGCACATATCCACTTTGTTAGGTGGCGCTCAAGGCGCTCCTATATTACCCGGCTAAGCTAGGCGTTCATAGCGCACACAGCTTTTTAAGGAATTACTTCCTACCAGTACCCATTTACCTCACCCGGGTTGAGTGCAGCACATTGTGGATCAGTTTCTTGTCGAAGGAAATTACGCCATCGCTGGGATTCAAACCCACGACTCTCTGTTTCAAAGTCCGAAGACTAATCCACTGGGCCACAACGCTCCACAACATTAGTAGTAGTAGTAATAGTAGTAGTATAGTATAGTAGTAGTAGAAGTAGTAGTAGTAGTATTAGTAGTAATAGTACAAGTAGTAATAGTAGTAGTAGTAATAGTAGTAGTAGTAGTAGTAGTGCATGGTAGTAGTGGTAGTAGTAGAAGTAGTAGGAGTAGTAGTAGTGGTAGTAGTAGTAGTAGTAGTAGTAGTAGTAGTAGTAGTAGTAGTAGGAATAGTAGTAGTGGTGGTGGTGGTGATGGTGGCGGTGGTAATAGTAGTAGTAGTAGTAGTAAGTTGTTGTGGCCCAGTGGATTAGCCTTCTCACTTTGAAACAGAGGGTCGTGGTTTGAATACCAGCCACAGCGTAATTTCCTTCAGCAGGGAATTCATCCACATTGTGCTGCACTCAACCCAGGTGAGATGAATGGGTACCTGGCAGGAATGTATTCCTTGAAATGCCACCGCGCTGTAAAAGGCTGTGAGACTATATAAAGCCAGGGTAACAATATCGAAGTCTTTTGGAAGCGCATAGGGACGTTATGAAATAATGTGATCCGCGTTAAACAAGATCTGTGTTATTGTTATCATCATAAATCCGTATTTGTTTACATTATGTTGGTTTTTCGAGCATGTGCATGTGTTCCTACTTAGTTTGCAAATGTTCAAATGTTTTTGTGAATAAATATTGAAAAATAATAAAATGAATATTATTCAGTGAGTGCTTGAGACTTGTGTTCTAAGAAAAGAGAGTGGACGAAGCAAATTATAATTGATTAAACAACTGGAGAATTTTGTCATTGGTGTCAAAGCTATTAATCTGTAAATATCAACTTCACTGTGAAGCCTTGAGTTAATGTGATGATGATGATGGTGATGATGAAGATGGTGATGATAATGATGATGATGGTGATGATGATGGTGATAATGATGATGATGATGGTGATGATGATGGTGATGATGATGATGGTAAGGATGATGATGATGGTGATGATGATGGTGAAGATGGTGATGGTGATGATGATGATAATGAAGGTGATGGTGATGATGATGATGATGGTGATGATAATGATGGAGGTGGCGGTGGTGTTGATGATGATGGTGGCGGCGGTGGTGGCGGTAGTGGTGGCGATGGCGTGGTGGGCGGCGCCACATGCGGAACCGGGTCCATGTGATAAAAAGCAAATGAAAAGAAAGTTCGTTAGGCGGAATGACACGAATAACGAGTCAAAGGAATAGAATTCAAAGATAGAGGTCTGAATATGATTATCATTCGATTGAGGGACCTTGAATTGAGGTAAGATTTTTAGTTTTTTATTCGTTATTAGGTTTTGGCTTCCCATGAGGCCTAAATAAATAATGCGAACGCGAAGTTTTTGAATTGATTTCTTGTTCAGGGTTGATTTTAATAATATAGGATATTTATATTGCGCACATATCCACCTTGTTAGGTGCTCAAGGCGCTCCTATATTACCCGGCTGAGCTAGGCGTTCATAGCGCACACAGCTTCTATAAGGAATTACTTCCTACCGGTACCCATTTACCTCACCTGGGTTGAGTGCAGCATATTGTGGATCAGTTTCTTGCTGAAGGAAATTACGCCATGGCTGGAATTCGAACCCACGACCCTCTGTTTCAAAGTTCGAAGACTAATCCACTGGGCCACAACGCTCCACACACTTTTGGAAGTCCATGTCTTCCAATTTTGGAAGTCCATGGACTTTTGGAAGTCCATGTCTAAGCATTCTGGAGTAGGCATGTTCATGACCATCGTATACCTTCCATTCGACTTACCCTATGGTTTTAAGTAATAAAAATGGCACTTGCCTTATTCCCCCCCCCCAAAAAAAAAAAAATATTACATAAACACAGATGAAGATGATAATAATGAATAGAACTGAATCAAACTGAAATAACCTAAATCAAATCAAAATGAAGTAAAACGAAATGAAAGGAAATGTGGAATGGAATGAAATGAAATAAAATATGAAATGAAATATGAATGAAATGAAATATGAATGAAATGAAATATGAATAAAATGAAATATGAATGAAATGAAATAGATATGGAACGAAATGAAATAAGATAAAGTAAAATAAAAAAAAAACGATGAAATAACATGAAATTAAAATGAAAAGAATTTATTAAGGAACAATTAGACGAATAAATGTAAATAAAATAACAACAATAATGATAATGAAAAGGGCCTAAAAGTAAGTGAAAATCAATAGCATGTTCATCGAAAGATTCATATCTGTCGAACTAATAATTGGCATATCGTAAACAGTTTTTAAGATTGTTAATAATTATTTCATTTTCTTCTGTCACACTATTTGCTTACTCTTTTTTTTTTGCTTTCTTACTGTTTGGTTTTTCCCCTGTATTAGGGGACCCTTGTCCCCCATTGAGGCCCGATGTTTTCCGTATATACAGCATGGGATTCTGTCTATTCGCCCATTCGCACAACGAGCTCTGCTGGTCCAGGCTGCAAATATTATGAATATATATATATAATATATATATGCAGCTATCTCTTGAAGTGTCAGATGTACAATCCAAAGTTAAAGGTCAAGTCCACCTAAGAAAAATGTTGATTTGAATCAATAGAGAAAAATCAGACAAGCACAATGCTGAAAATTTCATCAAAATCGGATGTAAAATAAGAAAGTTACGACATTTCAAAGTTTCGCTTATTTTCAACAAAAAAGTTATATGAACGAGCGAATTACACCCAAATGAGAGAGTCGACGATGTCACTCACTCACTATTTCTTTTGTTTTTCATTGTTTGAATAATACAATTTTTCAATTTTTACGAATTTGATGATTAGGACCTCCTTGCCCGAAGCACAAAATGTTAAAATAATGGAATTCCACGTGTTCAGGGAGGAATGAAACTTCTTTTCACATGACAATGACGAGAAAATAAAAATATTTCATATTTCATATAATAAAATACAAAAGAAATAGTGAGTGAGTGATGTCATCAACTCTCTAATTTGGATGTAACTGGCTCATTCATATAACTATTTTGTTGAAAATAAGCGAAACTTTAAAATGCCATAACTTTCTTATTTTACATCCGATTTTGATGAAATTTTCAGTGTTATGCTTGTTGAATTTTTCTCTTTTTATTCAAATCAAGTTTTTGTTGGGGTGGACTTGTCCTTTAAATCCAAGTTAGCTGGCGAAAATTCCTTAAATTAAAGTTCACAATGATGGCGAAGATGAAATTGTTGTTGAAGCACAATGAATAACAAGAGTCATTGTAACCATGGTAACGAGTTGAAATATCCATTAAGACGATGTTGATGGTGATTAACAGTCAATTTCAGCAATCCTTGGGTTGAAAAGCGTTCATTAAAACAGGTTGATGATCTCGAAACTGCCAGCTTGTATATAAATTTTCACTATTCTGGAAGCTTCTAGTATTGTCTACATAAAAGAATTCTACCAAGTTCTAGAGCAGTCTAATTTTAGAAGGCTCGTGAATGACCTCAGTGAAATTAAGAATGTCAACAACATAGCTAATCCTAATGTTCATTTCCACTTCCACTGGGAATGTTATTGTGTAGCAATCTCTATTCAGAATTAACAAAATTCCTCAGCCTATTAACGAACATGTCTAACAAAGCTTTAGTGAGACATTCTGAAATGTTCTTCATCATTCTATGCTATGAATATCCTTAAAGAGAAAATAACTAAATAAATGAATGTAATTGCTCTTACAATTCTTCTTATATATATATATATATATATATATATATATATATATGTATATAAATATATATATGTATACATGCTGTACATATTTTGATTAATGTAAATCGAGCTTCTTTGAGAGACTTATTATAATGTATACGAGTGTCATGTCTTAAGGCATTAATGCCCTTGATCGCCACGGAGAGGACCAAAAAGTCACTGGTCCCCTGGCCTGGAATTTATAATTTGTTCATTCGCTCAGAATTACATAATGCTTTTGTTCTAATTATGTAATTATGTGCTCATAGTTCATTTCTCTTGATGTCATTATATTGGAAATTGCATGAGAAACATTTCATAAATACTTGGAACTCTGGTAAATTTACCGTATTGGTAAATTCCTAGGAAACCTTGATTCTGATTGGCTGCATAGCCCTGCTACCATGGTAGAAGTTATGGTACAATAGGGTCAGCTGCAGCTGGGTGCAAATGTTATGCTAGTTGTATTTGACTATTTTCTAGTCGTATTTTACTAGAATAGAGTTATTTCTAACCAGAATGTATGTCAGAAATGTGACTTTATGCGCCCGCTTAAAAACAACATTTATTCAACTAACTCCCCATCCTCTCGCATCATTAGTTTCTCTCTTTCTCGGGAGCTGCAGATGATTACAGCGATCCCCCACCCCACACCCACCCCCATAAACGCACAGTTTGTAGAGCGAACGTATGAAAATGCCCAAATTACAAGTTTTGTGATTTACATACGTCATCAGAAATCTCGAATCTCCCAATCTTGTTCAAGAGCCTTCACAGAAATCCAAATAATACTGTCATCTCACTTAAATCCTGATAACATGCCTTTACATAACGTGTTCTTGTCTCCATAGCAACAGCCAGCATCTTACGTTCATCCGGAGTTATCCTCTCGAATTTTATACAGCAGTCTATCGTAGAAGCTCGTCTTGCCCCCCCCCCTCCCCTTAGGGTTACTCAAAATCTCATGAAATGTTTAAATACTTGATAAAAGTGTTTAAAATATGATTTTACATATTATGGCCTTATTTTATTTTTCCTTTTTTATTTTGCTTCTTGTAGACGACATGTTTATAGGGCTACTTTTAACAATTGTTATTTTGGTTTATAATCTTCTTTGTTGGTATCTATTTTATCTTTGGTCAATGTACAACGTCATATGTGTTGTTTGTTTGTTTTATTTCCGTAATCAGATAAAAAAAAATATACAATATACAAGAGAGATACATGCAGTAACGGAGGATCACCCAATTCAGCTGTATTTGCAAAATACTGCTGTTCTTCCTTGGGGTCCTACATTTACCATACAAAGTAATATACAACATTAAAAATACTAAAAGAGAAACATTTCCAAGTACAATACATTGACAGAAAAAAAATTACTAAAACTATAAAAACAAAAGAAAGAAGAAAAAAAATACAAATGCTCAATCTAAATAATCATATAATAGAGTATGAAAGGAACTTAAAGTTGGTGCATTTCGAATTTCATTGGGCAATTGATTATAAATTGATATCCCCTATAGAAAAATGTCCTTTTACAATTGTTAGAATTTGGCTTGGGTAAATTAAGATTTTGGTTCGAACGAAGTGAATAATTTAAAGTTCTTCTAGAAATGTTATCAGACATATAGTTTGGAAAAAGATTGTGCAATATTTTATAAATCATTGTACATATATGCTTTTTATAGCGGAATTCAAGAAATTCCCAATGCAAAGTCTCATGAATATGTTGATTGGAGACAAAAGAGTAGGGATTTAGTTTCATAATTATACGGCCATGCAGCTCTATTCTGGAGTTTTTGAAGGGCTGACAGAGAACCTTGTGAAGCGGAATACCAAATGACGTTAGCGTAATCAAAATGTGGCAAAATGGCGGATTTGTATATCAAATTTAAGCTTGATTCGTTAACAACATGTCTTAACCGTCCAAGAAAACTAACCAGTTTACTGATTTTCTGACACATGTTATGTATATGAATATCCCATTTTAATTCAGCGTCAATGTGAACTCCGAGATATTTCGTAGTATTAACTTTTTGGATGTTGGTATTGTTTAATTTTACATCTAGTGCATTACAGTTGGACAACATATCTCGTACCAAAGAGCATACTGACAGTCTTCGTATAGTTAACCAATAACTTGTTTTGAGACATCCACTTATCTAAAGCTTGCATATCTGTGTTTAAAGTGGATTCCACAGCTTTAACATCTTTGTCGGAATAATATTTAACCGTGTGTAATGGACATCCTTTGGATCGCCGGATCGCCGGATATTCATTATATTGCATTTGATAATAAATTGAATTCTATGAATTGTTTTTGCTTTGTTGTTGTTTTCCTATATTTGCGTTAAATTGATGTTTTGTTTTGATGATCCTTCAATGTTAGGATTTGTTATCAAGATTTTGAATTGAATTGAAATGATCATTGATTTGACTTCATATGAATTGACTTGACTTGATTAATTGGAGTGACTTTACTGACTAAACTTGACTTAATTCAATTCAATTCGATTGCATGTATTTCTAACGTAGGTTATTATGAATAATACATCAGGGGCCCGTTTCATAAAACCTGTTATAATGAAGCTACTGAAATCCTTTTATCTAATTAACTAATGGTAAATTTGTTACCGAACGGCGGAGCGAAGTTAAAAGTGTGGGGGGGGGGGGGTACAGGGAACATGGCCATAAGCATGAAATTTCACTTGGGGAGAACGCATAAGCTTTTTGGAAAAAAAAAACTCAAAAGCGAGGTAGCAAAGCGACCAAGATTATTATTAAGGCGCTTTTCATTTTGTTAAGTATATTATATTTTGGCAGTGTTTCCCCGACCTTTTTTTCTAACTGGTATAATTTACGTAGTGCTTAGTGTTCATTAAGCTTTTCCATTGAGTATAGTAGTATAATTTCAAAGTGGCCGCCAAAACTATATAGGCCCTATAGCCCTTATGTTGAATGTGCAATTCAAAATGTGAAACTATTTTTTTCTTCTTCTTTTTTTTTTTTTTTTTTACAAAAGTGAGAACCATGAAATGCATGGTTCTCACCTCGGTATATCATATCATTTAATTGTGATCGTCGAGTTAAATATTGTCTGAAAAGATGGAAAACATCCTAGCGAGACACATTTGTTTTTGTCATGCATGAGATGAATTGGTCCACTGTTTTTTGAAATTCAAAATGGCCGCCATATAGGCACTGCCCAACATTATGTAGGCCTATATGCTGTTTTATAGGCCTAATCAGAAATGATTACAATATAAATACAATGCATGCAATCAGATACATATTGATACCATGGTCTGTAACTTCGATGAGGTAAGTTGGAGGATCGTCAAAAGTGGGGCTATGGGGGGGGGGGAGGGGGAGGGGGTATATGATAAGTGTAAAGATGGTTTAAGATGTTTCTTATGATGATTTTTTTGGTGATTCAAATAAATTCATTTATTTAGCAACCTTTAAAAAATGCAATCACATAAACAAGGATGTAAAACAATACAAAGAGCTGAAATAATTATATGAACAAAAAGAAAAAAGTATAAAAGATTTTAAAGAAATGAACTGATGAAAAGAAATGTAGAGGATGTAGGGAGTCGAAAAGGCCATTGATCTGTTTGAGCCGACTCCCTTTTATTGTACCATTAGCAAGAATAGACTGATAAAACTAATGTTAGACACGAATAGCACAAAATTTAAAGTATCAGGTGACAAATGGCCTATTCCATGTAGGCAGGCCCGTTAACTTTTATATTAACGAATTGTAAGTTAAAAACGGATAGCAAAAAAAAAATGGAACAATTATAACTTACAATCTGGCTGGACGCAGATGGGGCTATTCAACAAATTTTTGCATTGTGGGAATGGTTTTTCTCTGTGATGAGGTCATCGTATAGGAAAACAGTGCAAAATTGCAGCGCAGTGTACGGCGCCTATGCAAAAGAAAAAGTCATCACCGATGCGGACGTAACGACGATGAAATCAAGTTTTTGAGAAGTGACTGAGGAGTGGAGGATTGTTCTTTGTATATATATTTATTGGATATCTAGAATATTATAAAATGTCTACACCGGCGAGAAGGCGACTCATGAGAGATTTTAAAAAGTAAGTGCAATACCATTGCCAGGCTTGCAAATGACAAATTCAGATTGCTGGAGAATCGACCGTACGCCACGGTATCTCATTCTCGGTCTCTCACGTCATTGCTTGCTCGACTGACAAAAGTGACAGTGATGATGCCATTTTTACCTGTAAAATGCGAACTTTATTATAAGATAATATGTCATTATCCATTCCATTTCTTCACGAGAAATGAGTGAAGGCCTTTAGTTTTGTTATTTTCTTCTAAAAACCTCTTATGTCACTGTTCTGTGTCTGTGATGATGGTGGTCTCCAACTTCCAAGTCTGTGCACTTAGCGATTAATTTTGAGTTAAGATTTAACATGAATTTCTTTTGATTTCACAAAGTCTTTCCTTTAACAATGTTCCTTATATTATAGTGAGTAAGTGTACGAAATATCTCATATAAATTTGAGAGAAATATAGGATTTTCTTGGAAAAAACCTTGGACAGTCATTTTCAGATTGAAAAAAGGTATACGGAAGGCCTACCCAGTTGTGTGTCCGGACGACCAATTTTAGACAGTCATTTGGAAAAATTTACAAGGGAAGTTTTATCAATTTTTAGTACAAAATGTTGGAAATATTATAGAGAACAAAATAGAAGATGATTACAATTATTGAATTCATATTTTTAGTGTAACCCAAACTAAAGACAAACAAGAAGGCTTCAAAAATATAAAGTGTCCAGACACCTGACCCCCCCCCCATCCTGTCCCATGTCTGTGCACCCATTCACTTTGCACAAGATTCTGATATTTGGATAAGAAAGGCTGCACTTTGAGGCCATCACATGGAATGCCCAAAATTCATTATTTTTCCAACATTGTTACTGTTAGTCAGATTTTTAAATGAAAATTTGTGTTGCATACTGTGTAAAATTTGTGTTCATTGTGTATCTTACTTTTACTTTTATTTGAATCGCGCAGATGAGGTGAGGGGGACTGCGCAGACTTGGGGTAACTTACCATAATATAAGAATGATTAAAGTGAAACCCCTGACATGGGGGGGGGGTACTCGAATTATAACATGATACCTAATAGATGTGCTGCGTGCCAACTTAAAAATGGGGGCCTTTGGAACGAAATCTTGGTCTTAAAATGAGGGTCTCTGGAGAAGCCTGGAGGCTTCTGAAGAGTAAAAGTCATCTAATATTATAAATAGGCTTACTCTCTATGAAGCCCGGGTTTGGATACCATTGCTCTACCTCTAGACATACCATAGATTTTCCCATGGTGAAACTAGACCTAAATCACATTTTACTTAGGGTTTGACTTGAGCCCAAACTACCATACTTAATTTCTTTTGCTAAGTGTCACCAAAAATGACCGCATCATCAATAACTTTAGAGGTGCGGGAGTGTAGATGAGGATTGTCTAAGTTTGTAATGATTTTTCTACATCAGAAACCAGGGAAAGTTCATTCACCTGTCTTAAGTGCCAACATGTGGCCGACATCAATCGAGTGCGCTGGCCAATGTAAACATAATGGGTTTCATAACAAGATTATTGGCAGATGACAAGTTTTATTCAGTTTATTTTTCTTTATCAAAAAATCACACCCGTCAAAACCGACGGCCGGCTTAAGAACGCCTATGAGTGATGACATCAAAATGTATAAAAAGTCACATACAATTACATTGTACATGACAATGTCATAAAAATAGATGGTGAAGTGGGGAAATGGAGGTTGCAGAATCTTTTTTTTAACTCTCAATTTCCGTAATTCCTTGCTATGAAGCCCACAGAGGAAAATGAAAAAAAACTTTCCTCATAAATAAGGACAAATAATCTCCATTTATCAAGACATGATTTCTCATGGTGTATGGGGATATATGTATCCTTGTTTCAGGCCTCAAAATAGGATTTGGTGGGGGCAAGGCCACTTTTTTGAGGGGCACTTTTTCACTGAGGCCAGGCAGCAGAGGGCACCAGGCATACAGAGGGGCACCAAGGCCACTTTTTAAGGGAACAAGGCCACTTTTTAAGGGGCATGTAATAAATTATTTGTAGGTGTTACAGTTTCGCGGCGTGGGGGGGGGGGGGGGCTTTCCATAGTCGATGTTATACATCAGATTCATTACCAAACCACATTATTTACTTAAGAAAAAATTAACTTTACGCACGACTGGTGATACCTTCTTGAGCTACATGTAATTAAATGTGAATCTGATTAGCACCCAAGAAAGTATCACCGGTCGTTCGTAAGTTGTTCGTAACTGACGAACAGCTTTATGAAACACTCCCATTCAAAGTACTGTACTTACGCATCGCGCGCACTCGCCAGGACAGTACAGCGCGCGCGACATTTGTGTAGTACACATACGGAGCTCGCGCTCGTCCATTCTTATGCTGCAGCTTACATAGCATGTAAAGCACGCTAGCAGCCGGCTGGCCGGCCAGCTGTGTATAGCTAGCTCATCGGTCGGCGCGGCTTCGGACTAGACTGCATACATATACATGCACAGGACGTCGCTGGTAAAGCTAAGGCATTGAATACTTTTTGAGATCGGAGAAAAGTTTTCCTCGCTCAGAAAAAAAGGTGCAGACTTTCAAAAGGGGTACATTACATGTATATATCAGAAAAAGGGCACATTTATGAGAAAAAAGGGCACCACGGCCATATAAAAAAGGGCACATTTTTAGTGGCCGTAACTTTTAGCAAAATAAGAAGGGCATGACGGCCAGTAATGGGGGCATCGACGGCCATGGCCGTCGATGGCCATCGATTATTTCGAGGCCTGTTGTTTACCGGGACCATCTTTTTTTTACCAAGCACCTCTCCAGTTGTCCACATGTTCAAGATATGGAAAACAATTTTCCTGCTGGCAAATGAGATGCTGAAATTAAACTTGTGAAAATATATCATTCTGCATGTTTTGACAAAATTAATTCTGACTTTTCTTCAAAGAATGCTACTCCTAGACGTTTTTTTTAGGAACTGCATGAAAAATTTGCTGGTATCTTGGATTTTGTCATGGAGTGCTAACATTTGGCTGATCGCCATCCATACAATGCAACTGTTTTGATTATTTTGCCAAGTAATCAGCCCGTTGACAATTCACAACCCCTCTCCATGACAAATGACATATGTGTAACCTCTAATTTTTCTTGCGGTTCCTAAAATTTTTTCCAGTCTAGCATTTCGCCAAAATAAGCAGTATTTCAATGTTGTCAAAACATGCGTTAGGATGAATTGATTGTATTTTTACAAGTGTACATGTATTACATGTATGTTACCATTGGGGGGTGGGATATGGTTTCTGACTTTTCCGGACCTTGCTTACAATGACAAGCAGATGTTTCTTGCAACATGTGACTGACGCAAGTGCCAGGCGTCTTTAAGAGATTAAAATCGTGTTCCCAATTTGTATTCTCCAAACACCTCCTGGCTACCATCATGTGAGGTTTATAATCTTGAAGATGCATGGCGCTCTTTTGCATCAATCGCACAGAGCAAGGGATCACTGCATACATACATGTACTGTACATGTAAACAAGGGCTGGAAAACCATTTTGGCTGTTTGTACTTACATGTACTATCAACCTTGTTAAAGTGTGATATTGACCATTCCAAATGTCTTAACTCATTTTTTCTTGTCAGTTTACAACAAGATCCACCAGCTGGCGTGAGTGGTGCACCTTCAGAAAACAACATAATGTTATGGAATGCTCTTATATTTGGGTAAGTTTTACTGTATGGTCAGTTCCCCCATGTCTGCGCGGTCTCCCAAGTCTGCGCACCTGCGTATCTGCGAGATTCTAGTAAGAGAAGATACGCAACGGGCGAACTTTACACATGCAATACATAGGCAGGTATTCATTAAAAAATCCGACTCAAAATGGTGGAAAAATAATGAATACAGGGCATTTCATGTGACGGCCTCAAAATGCAGCCTTTGTCATCAAAATCCCCGAATCGTGTGCAAAGTGAATGAGTGCGCAGACATGGGGTACCATTTTTTTTTCAATCTGAAAATGACTGCCCGAGGTTTTTTAAGAAAATCTTATATTTTCTTTCATGTTTTAATGAGAAATTTGGTACACTTACTCTTAATAAAGTAAGGAACACTATTAACCAAAAGATTTTGTGAAATAAGAAGAAATTCATGTTAAATCTTAACTTAAATTGTTAGGTGCGCAGACTTGGGGCCCACCATCATACATGTACATTTAGTTACTGCTTTACCTATTAAAAGTCTTATTTTAGAATATTCCCTTTTCATGAACCAATAAATCATTGATGAAACTGCTCTTATCATCATGCTGATGGCAGCAATAATAATTTATTTCAAATGCATATTCTCATTAGTAAATGACATGTAAGTCTTCATATAAACAGGATCTTTTCTTTCACTTTGCAACATGGATACGCTCAAGCCTGGCATACATGTGTAGATTATCCTTCAAACATGGTTTTAAGGAAATGAGTTTGCACTTTATACATGAAAATAGTGTGGTATTCCCTTTTCCTGTCATGGCTGTCATACACGTACTTATGTGAACTTTCATTTCACAAAATATCCTTAATATGCATCAAGTGCATGTATCATGCAGTTCAGTGTAAATTATATTTTATGATTTGAATTTTATACAAAAATTCAGTTTGTTGGGATTTGATTTAAAACATAAAAGAACGACAATATTCTAAAATCTTATATATATTTTTGTCTTTCCTTTCTCAAAGGCCCCGTGACACCCCATTTGAAGATGGTAAGTTAAATTCACTTTTTAATAGCAAGGTTCTCACTGTGATAGTACATAATTTAGAAAAATGACATTCTTATGCTTTAAGGACAAGTCCACCCCCCAAAATGTTGATTTGAATAAAAAGCGAATAATCAAACAAGAAAAACACAGAAAATTTTATCAAAATCGGATGTAAAATAAGAAAGTTATGACATTTTGAAGTTTCTTGTAACTTCACAAAACAGTTCCATGCACATCCTGGTCAGAATGCAAATGAGGAGACTGATGTATCATCCACTCTCTATTTCTTGTGTATTATATGAAATAGGAAATATTTTAATTTTCTCATTTTAAAGTGAAATTATCACAATTATTTTGTCCCTGAACATGTGGAACTAGCATTGTTTAATACAATATGGTTCATCCAATTTGGTCCTTGTTGTCAAATCTGTAAAAAATGAAATATTGTATAATTCAAACAATAAAAAGAAAGAAATAGTAAGTAAAGGGACATCATTGACTGTCTCATTTGGATGTCACTGAGTTGTGCATATCACTGTTTTGTAAAATATACGCGAAACTTAAAGTATTTATATTTTTCTTATTTTACATCCAATTTTGATGAAATTTTTAGCGTTATGCTAGTTTGATTTTTTTCTCTATTTAATCAAATCAATTTTTTCCTGGGGTGGACTTGACCTTTAACCATAAAATGTCGGGGAGGGGAGGTGGGCGGATTCCGCCCCCCTCTACATTTTACACAATTAATATGCCAAACAAAAGTTTTCAACTGCATTACCTGCTGACTTTTTACTTTCAAATCTCGCACAACATTTGAGACCATATTTGCGATGCCCGGATACGAAATTATGCAACATTATGTACATTTAAGGGCATGTTTGACCAAAAATTGCTTAAAGGTCAAGTCTACCCCAGGAAAATGCTGACTTGAATGAATATAGAAAAATCAAACTAGCATAGTGCTGAAAATTTAATCAAAATCGGATGTAAAATAAGGTTATGACATTTCAAAGTTTTGCGTATTTTTAACAAAATAGTTATATGAACGAGCCAGTTACATCCAAATGAGAGAGTCGATGATGTCACCCACTCACTATTTCTTTTGTTTTTTTATTGTTTGAAAATACAATATTTCCATTTTTACGAATTTGATGATTAGAGCTATTCCACGGTTACTCACGTTACATTTGGAGATACCTTGACTCATACTTGGAGCTGTAACTCCATTATTGTTGATAGGAACTAAACATCTCCTTATCACAACAAAGTACACAGTCTGACTATCCTTTGTATAAAAACAAAACTTGGGAAATTTTATTATGCTCCTGGTAAATCTTTGGAATGTGTCGGTTACTCAGGTTACATGATTTGGACATGCATAAAATGAAAAGTCAACATAAGTGAAAAGTCTCCTCATACAAGGCTTTTATGAAAGTTGATTATATCCATTTCAAAGAAGTATATTAGGGAGACAAACTTTATACATAATTAAAAAAATAAAGAACACATGGTTTTTACTTGGGGTGCAGATAATATGGTTACTCACGTTACGGTTACTCACGTTACAATTTGTCCATGTACTGTACATGTATGGTTAACAACACACATGTCATTAAAAATTCAATAATGTGTGTAAAATTAATTGCTAGGAACATCAAAAAGAGATTTTATACCCAAAATTGGAACAATTGGAGCTTTATTAGAGAGTAGGAGGGAAAAGTATTCGCTTACTACATGTAATTATGCATAAATTAGCATAATCGCTTAATACCAAATTGCATGAAATAAATTACTGTATAGTATTGTAGATTATGTCCAAGACAACCTGCGCGCAAATTTTCAGCGTGATCGTGCGGCCAATGGCCGAGATCTCAAGGGGGGCCTGGGAGGCCCCCCCCACCAGAACAGTGATATGCACAACTAGGCGAGTCAGTGGATGTTATACAACTCCTAAGAATGTTTTGTAATCTGATTGGTCCGAATCGGATCACATGATATTCAGCGAATCTGACGTCAATCCAAAAGTACTATCCTGCACTCTGACGTCAGAGTGCAGGATAGTGCGAGGTCTGGAATTTTGTAGAATTTAGATAAAATATAGCATTTGGGGCAACTCAGTAACATGGGGGTTGTATAAAACAAACAATGCATGCATTCTTGTGCACAGAGGACCTAAATAATGAACTCTGTGCTCCACTCGCCAAATGGATATACTGCACACCGTCCTGCGGACCTCGGTGCGGTATATCCATTGGCTCTTCTCGCACATCATTCATTATTTGGCCCTGCATGCACGTGCTTAAGTGTTTTATTTGTATAATGTCCATCACTCACTATTTCTTTTGTTTTTTATTTTTTGAATTATACAATATTTCATTTTTTTATAGATTTGACAATAAGGACTGACTTGACTGAAACATACATGTATAGTATTAAACAATGCTTATTCCACATGTTCAGGGAGGAATTAATAGACAATGAGGAGAAAAATAGAATATTTCATATAATAAAATACAAAAGAAAAAGTGAGTGGATGACATCATAGTCTCCTCATTTGCATACCAACCAGGATGTGCATATATTAACTGTTTTATTAAGCGAAATTTTAAAATGTCATATTTTTCTTATTTTACATCCGATTTTGATGAAATTTTCAGTGTTATGCTTGCTGGGTTTTTCTCTTTTTAATCAAGTCAACTTTTTGTCGGGGTGGACTTGTCCTTTAAAAATGTGATTTTGTGATTATTTGTACTTTCATCAGTTGAAATTAATATGCCTCAAAAAAGGTTCTGCTATTAATTTGGCAAAAAAATATTTGAAATATATGTTCATAAAACAATAAATGCATAAGAAATTAAATTTCAAACCAGGATTTTTTATTTGTAATTTAGCAATGGTATAATTCAAAAAATAGCATTATAGAAGCTTTTTTTTAGTTAATTAAAGCAAGAAAGTATAATTTACACATAAATTAGAAATTAAGTCATACATGTATAAAACAAAAACATTATTTTTGGAAAATTTAACCATACTACCTTGTAGATTACATCCGACACCTGTACCTTGCCAATTTTCATGGCATTCCTGGCCAGCTAATGCCCCCAAAACCTAGCCTGCTTTATTAAGAGAGCAATGCAATTTTATTTCAAAAATTACGTTAGAACCATTGTTGGTAATATAATTTTGAGAGCAGCAAGGTACATAATGTAGTACAGGTGGACATATAACAGCAAGCACACTGGTCATAGCTTGCCAGTGAGGTTGCTATCAAATTATTAAAATTAAAATTACTTCAGATCAAGGCCCGGTCTTGAGTTACAATTAATCCAATCAATCACAACTACGGAAATCCAGCAAGGACAATATCTAAAATACGTGTTTCTTCAAAATATTTTCTAGATATGATGTATATTCATACACTTGTACATACACTCTTTTCTTCTCAATTCAGTATGCTTCTCTATATTTTCAAAGGACATTGTCCAAATTTCCTAAAGAAAAAAGCTATGACATTGATGGATTCCCATATACTTGAGGTTCATTAGATCACTTGTAACTCTTTGTAAGACAGGGCTTTGGATACATCACTATATAATATACATATTTCAGCTTCAGTTTGAGCCAATTAATGAAGGTCACATACTTTTTGGTCTCCTTATTCGATAAATCTAGAAATGGATTCAAATCATGTTAGAAATAATTTTTGTTTCTCATTATAAGTTTATTGTATTGAATGTTCTCCTCATTTTATTTTTCCCCAGGAACGTTCAAGCTAACTATTGAATTTACAGAAGAGTACCCCAACAAACCACCCACAGTACGCTTTATATCAAAGATGTATCACCCTAATGGTAAGAGTTATTAACTATAGACTACATGTACACTCAAGGACCTGTATTCTGAACTTGGGTCGGATTTAAACTCTGGTGGTTGTGTCATAAATCTGGTTGTAATTTAAGACCGACTTTAAGAATGACTGGTGATCCTTCCTTTAGCGCAAAAGCTTCACCAATGAACGTTTTGGTGTATAACATTTAAAATAAGAAAGGATCACCAGTCATTCTTAAAGTCGCTCTTAACTTATTTTAAAGTAATTAAAGACATAGGTTTTTATTTTACAACTCAATCAGTAGTAGTGCCATCACAAGGCCAAAATGAGTAATTTATCATTACCTTTTAAATTTAGATTTTCTTTATTTAAACACAACTTTCAGGATTACACCATTAATAATTTTTCCTATTATGTGTTGAATAAACAATTTTTTGAATTTAGCTTTAGCGCAAAAATAAAAAAGAATTGCTTGTGACAATATATATATATGTATATATGTATATATATATATGTATATGTATATATATATATGTATATATAGGCGAAGATTTGGTCAACTTTTCTATCTACGGTTGTTTTATTCTACTTGTATTTTGCTATATATATATACACTGTATAAAGAAAACTGGATAGACAGAATTTAGAGAACAAAAATGATGAAATTAGTAGGAACTTTACAGCAGTAGAAGAAAGAACAAAACATAGAATTGCAAGGCACATTTTTATGATTTCTAATTCACTATGATGTGTTGAAATGATGTGTCATTAGAGAATTGACTTTCGTTAGGAATTGTTTAAGTGTTCTGGCACTCCCGAAATAGTGAGGACTGTTTGAAAAAAGTTTTTATTATGTTCAAGGGATTTTCTTTGGTTTGGTGAATTCATGTATAAAGCAAGAGAGGAGGGGGTGTCCATAGAGCAAGCAATATGCAAGTCTTTTCACATTTGCCTTGTTATGTTTATTAGTACTATTATTCTCGCCTGATATTTCTATTTTCTTCCACAGTATATGCCGACGGAGGAATCTGTTTGGATATTCTACAGAATAGATGGAGTCCTACATATGACGTATCGGCAATCCTTACTTCTATACAGGTAAATAAAAAAAAATCATTTCATGCTCTGTTTGTTATAAAATCAAATTAATTGAAAATAGCTATATGTATTGATTATGCACATTTATTCGTATGACATTTTTTTTCTTGTGTATTCTTTATTTGTAAAATTTCTTAGATATATTTTATTGTATTTCATTGGTTTTTTTCAATGGAAATAGTTTGCAAATTCATTGACCATTAACAAGACATAATCAAGTTTAATCAGTGAAAGAAGAAATAATGATGGATGTATAATTTTGGCTAAAACACAATTTGCATTGGGCTTGTACATGAATTCATATGTGGAGCAATTTTGGCCTGACATACACTTACGAAATGTTGCGTAATTTCAGAACAGCATGCACGGGGCTCACATATTTGGTGTCAGAAGCTGTGTGAGACTTGGAAGAGAAAAGTCATTGAAAGATGGGGTGCCAGCTTTTGGGGATAAATCTACAATGACATTAATGGCAGGGGGAGGGGGGGGGGAGCTGGATTCCATCCTAGCCTTAGGATTTAATACTCATATTTTCAAGCATAGGGCTGAGTCGAAACATATTTCAATTTTAAAAAAAGGAGACCATTTTGAAAAAAAGGGAAAGAATCGACAAATCATTTCAAAAACTTTTAAATCCCCAATTCATATTGTGCAGTATTAGCTTTAGGTATTGTTTATGGTTTGTTTGGCATGACTTTGTATTCAAATAATGATCAAATGCACTAGATTTATTCTTCAAATACACTGGAACAATATTTGCATTGATTTGCTACTTTGCATCTTCTCTGCAGTCCTTACTGGACGAGCCTAACCCCAACAGCCCGGCAAACAGCCACGCTGCACAGCTATACCAAGAAAACCGACGGGAATACGAAAAGAAGGTGACTGCTATCGTTGAAACCAGCTGGATGGATAACAAATCATGATAAAAGGGACAGAGGAGAGGAAGAGGTGAATCTGTTGTCATCGTAAGATGTCCATTGAGTCAAGCTTTATAACAGTCTACAATTTTAGGAGAAAATAATTTTCATGTGATATGCTGAGAGGCACTTAATGTTTCTAGTTTAATACCTGATGTAGTGGTATCCTTTATTTTCATTACTAAATTTACATCACTCCCCTTCGTAAGAATACACAGTAACTAATAGCCAATGGTAGCCAGCCCCGTCAAGGACAAATGATTTCAGCCAGTGTTCTACGTCCTAAAAGGTCTTAACCTGTTGACTACTGAATTCCATAATTCCTTTAGATTGTGTGCATGGACAAACTAGTTTCAGGAGTCAATTCAGTTACATCAGTGGGTGTTGACCTATTGGTTTTGGTGTTGGGTAGATTTTTACATCACCACAGCACCATAACTAAAAAAATACTGATCTTAGAGCAAGCGTCTAAAAGTGTCACTTGGTGTTGAGTTATCCTTTGTGTTATTTGGACTTAAAAACTTTGGTCAGGTGTTGGAGCTTTGGCAGGCAGTGCAAATTGTGTTTCTAACACCAGCACTAATATTGAACTTGATTACCCAGTATGAACCTGCTAGCAATGTCAGAATTCATCATTCAAAATACAGTGTGTTTTTACTCTTTGTTAAAGTAAATACTGCTTGTACATTAAGGATTTAACATCCCTCAAGCCAGCCCTTTACTCAACATATACAAAATTTAAGATAACAAATTATGGTGTTCATGGCTTTCCATAGTTGAAACAGTTGCAGAAGCATTTCATTATTAAACTCACAAGTTTGCTCTTGACCAATAGGGTGCAAGGATTTTAGGCAGTTTGTAATAAACAATTTGTGTAACTCGGTGATTAGGAATGTAGCAAATTCACAATCAACTGCACTTTTCTAGCTCTGGTATTTGGGTGATGAAATATGGATAAAAGAAATTGATGTGAATTTCCACAAAGAGTTTAAGGGCATTTAATCAAAAATTTGATTGGGAAGATTTTGATAATTTTCTGTATATCTGCTCCTTCCAAAAATCCAATTGGAACTGACTACATTGTGTATATCACTTTTTCTGGCTGCATTTGGATATACGGTGTTCTCGACCTAACTGAAAGCAATTTGCTTGGTTCAGTTTGTCAAGGGGGGGGGGGAGGTATGATTTGAGAATCCAACTTGGTCCTTGAGGGGGTTTCATGAATTATTTTTCAATACTCGCTCAAGCCCAATCAGATACAGAGATTTCAGTGGCTTATAGTGTTGTTCAGTGAAAATCTCTTTGTGAAATTTTGTTCACTGCTGATTCTTTAACCTTTACATATTAAGAATTTTAATCTGACTTTAGCCCCATAACACAAATGTTTGGAATGGATTACAAATGTTTGGAATGGATTGCAAATATGAAAGAACAAAATCTCATCGATTCCTGGTCAGTATTTTGAAAAAATGAAAATGTATGATAATTTGACATTTGCCATTTAGCGATCTAACTGACTTTCACCGTTGATTGCATTGAAATGTAATGTTATTGCAATCAATATTTGAAAAAGATTTTGGTCTTACAATCAATTTCAAACCTTTGTGCTTCAGGCCCCAGGGACTCTTAACACTTAAAGCTCAGTTCTTTATTATAGTAGCTCGATTTGTACACTTGATGACATTGAATCATCATGTGCAATCCAGCGTACAAAGCAACATTACAATCAATGGCTAAGTTTGTGTAGCAAGCCCCTGATCGGTACATGAATAGTGTTATATTTTCTTCATCCACCTAGGTATCATATGTGTTTCATACTGTAGTGTTTTGATATTCATTTGTTTTGATGTTTTGCACGATAGGAAAGATAATACCTCATATATCATGGATACAGTATGTACAGGTACTTGCATAAAAATATAAATGGAATGATCACTACAACCTCAAATAGAAAGGATACATTTCCTGAAATCACGTAGGCCTCATACAGGAACTGGTATACAACAGATTAAAGACAGATCTCCATCCATGATACACTTTAAGAAATGTGCCATCTTTGTCATTGTGCAATCCCAGTCTATACAATGTACCTAAAAAGGCAACTAACTCAGTTAGCTGAGTTACAAGGCGATTCCAATTGCACTGGTAAATGTAAGCTAGGCTTTGTATCCCAACTCAACGCTTGCATCCTCAGAATGTTATCAGAAGAACTAACTGATGAATACATGTACATGTTTATGGATATAGAGTATTTGGTAAAAGCTCTATAAAAATGTAGAGTAATTTAAATGCTACAGTTAAAGTTTGCAATTTGTATTGCTTATAATGACTTATCTAGAGTTCCAAAATTGGGTAATCAAGTATAGATTTTTTTTCTTATCTCTCTCATTGAACAATTGAATCAGATCATATATTGTATTCCTGGAAAGCAATATCATCTGTTCCGACAAAGATTGAGCCTGCAAGCAAAGATTGGCAGTTGGTAAAATCTTATGCAAGTGTTAGCCGGATATGACAGATTACTTTCCTATTTTAGTACCTAATTGATTTTAAAGTGAAATAATCTCAGATGACTCATTGTAGATATGAATAAATCTGTATATCCTTTATATTATCTATGAAATTATGTATATAGGCACAGTTTAAATTTAACCAGTTCTTTGTAAACACAGCCTAGTAGATATGTTGTTCTAATTCGCTTCGTGTATTTCAAACATTTTTTTTTTTACAAGGTAACCATTTACAACACCCTTTCAGATTCTCTAGGGCATATTCATATAGAACTCTATTGAAAAACTCTTTTTCTTTAATGAGGCCATGTTTAGTCGTACTTTGCTCTTGAAATGAATGAATTATAATCATGTCTATTGTCTTTGATTTTTTAAAATAAAAATGTGGACTTCACACTAATACATGTATTTGGCACCATTTTCACGAAGTACACCAATCGGCCCACATCACTGGATTTTTTTTTTTACATGTATTTGAATTAGAAGTTGGATTATCTCCAAGCTTGCAGACTTTGTCTTCATTTAGTGGTCTTGTTCAATTCCTTAGAAAGTATGTTATCATGTTATTAAAAACAATCACATACATACCGGTAGCCACAAAACAAAAGTGAAATTTTAATAGTAAAATATTTCAAATTTGTTTCTGTCCACTGAAAGTCCCAGGGGCTCGTTGCAGACAGAGTTGCATTTGAATACACCTCATGAAATCAAGTGCAAATCCCAAATTTTCATTTTATATTTGCATTTGATTTTGCTGTTGCAGTTGATTTCAACTTTTTTGCAATGCGTGGGTGTTTCATAAAGCTGTTTGTATAAGAGTGACTTTATACAGAACAACTGGTGATCCTTTCTTGTGGTAAATGGTATACACCAGAATGTTCAGTGATGACTATTTAGCGCGTAAGAAAGGTTCACCATTCAGTCACTCGTAACTTTCAAACAGCTTTATGAAACGGCCCCAGGAATGGTTTGTGAAAGCAGTGATGATTTCATGAAGTCACTTGCCAGGTGAAGCCTCAATATACCCACGCTAGTTTGATTAGTACATGTACTGGTAATGGTAGTTGTGCTCAGAGCTTCTAACGTATGACATTATGTGATTTATTCTTTGCCACACGTGACGACATTTATTCCCGATTTCCAATACTTTTCCTCAATTTGCCCTGGGGGTCATCCTTTCCAAGTAGGCAACGATATGAAACTTTATGTGGGTTGGTTGTTGTTCAAAGAGGGCATGGTGGCTCCTTGAGAATATTTCTTACAAAATTACTAGTTGGTAAAGTATATTTCATTGTACTCTGTCAGGTGACTGATCACATGTTGAAATTGCTGCATAAGCATACGTTGTTACTAATAAGTGTAGGCGTAGCTATAGTATAGTTAAGTTGTACATGTATCCCTTAAGCTTTTTATTAGAGCACAAAAAGGTAAAATTTGATATAAATGTACCACAATTACCCTAAATAATTGATCAAGTACTCCCTTTAAGTGTAGGGCAGAGCGTATTGCACCATACTCTGGTATGGGCATCAGTAACTGAAACCATTTTAAACTTATGTTACATGTTCAATCAGAGTTACAGTGTATTACGAAATGAGAAAGACCCTTCTTTGGTATATAGTTTTCTTACATGTACATGTATGTACGAGTTTGGTTTTCTTTTCTATATCAAACTTATATTGTGTTTTGAAATAATGTAACCATAGTAATCAATAGCACAAATCATTCTGTTCAAACTAACCACACATTATCACATTTTCCTTGATACAATTGTTTAAGAATTTTGTTTGTTTGAGCATGGTGTGGTTTTGGCATGCCTCCTTTATGATTCAGTAGTTAGGATTTTAACTTCAGTTTAGGAGTTCCGTACTTTGGTTTTTCAATCCCAGACTTTATAGATGTACATGTATCAAACTCAACATTTGATGCGTCTCAAGGAGGCATATTAATGTACATGTAAGTGGATGTGAATCTTTACTTTGATCATTTCAAGCTGTGCGGAATTATTAAACAATACGTGATACATTAATCTTTGACATTTCACATTAAAACTTTATATACATGTATTTTAAGGCCCATGTATGTACATGTATGACAATCTGGATTAAAGCTAGGTTTTACTTACGATTTTGTTGGATTTTAACTACATACAACTAGAATAATTCTCTTACACCAGCAAAATGAGTGATTCTGATACTTTGTTACTTTTTAAAAAATCACTTTATTTAAGCATATATTGAATTGAATATCAGCCATGTCCCATCTATCAATGATAATAGAGTTGAGAGGTTTTGGTGCTTCCTGTTCCATTTAAAGCCAGTTCTTCTGTCTTCTTTACTTGCCAGTCTACAGAATTCTCTTTGAGTTGATACCAAATCAAAGGGGTGAGTCACAAAGATTTAAGTGAGGCTCTAAGTCGTACTAAACTTTTTGTGAAACACCCCATAGTTTTATATAGACTTGATTTGTAAGAACTTGGCCGTTATGGTAACTGTCATAAAAACTTTTCATTGTTATTGGCTGCTGATCCATGCTACCATGGTAATGGCAAATTTTGGGTTAAGTTACCTAAATCATAGGTCCTTTATAGAACAGGCCACATGCGGTCTTTTCTCAATGACGCTGAACTTTGTTGCTTTTTAAAAAGTTTCTTTGTAATTCAAAACTTGGTAAATACACAATAAGTCTTTAAGTGTCCATATTAATCATTTATTTATGTGGGAATATATTTTTTGAGATATCAGAAAATGTTTATCCCCCTGCTATTGTTTACTAAATCATAGAAGTATAAGGCTAATATCTCCATCCAATCCCAGTTTGGGATGCCCCATATGTATGAAAAGACAAAGAGGCACTTGTTACATAAAATGGCTTCATCTGGTTATCGCCAAATCATTTGGTTCAAGAAATTACACTTAGAATATACCATGTATATAACTGGTTTATGATTGACTCGGGATGAAAGCTGTCAATCTATTTACAATAATCTTATATATTCATGTTTGTATCCAAGCGATATGTTACCTCACTCTAAAAAAATAAGTGATATTCATTTCCCCCCCCCTGAAAAGAAAGCTTTAACTCCTCTTTATAATATATTGAATACATGAAAATTGCTTTAGTTACACCAATCATTCTTGTATTGTTTAAATGTAAAAGGGCAAGAATAAAATGAACATTTTTTACATTGTATATGGTATATTTTGTGCGATGGACACAAACGTGTAGAGCATTTATTAAAGAAGTGTATATGCCTTACAATATTTGTTATGTATCATGAAGAATGCTTTAAATGTGTCTGTGTTTTTGTTTGTCGTCTGTACATGCCTGGCATAGGTTTATATAACAAGTTGCAAGCACATGGTGCAGAGAACGATTCCCTGCACATGTTAGAAGAGCTTGACTTCAGTCCACTATGTGAGCATTATATTTGTATTTATGATACTAAGTGGTTTACTTGTACAGGTAGATAGAATGACAGGTTGATTTATCCTGTGCTTCTTCTTTAATAAACTGTTTCTTTCAAAACAGTTGCTATTGTGTTTGTGTGTTTTCAATGGGATGTTATATTAGGGAGGGTGTGGGGGGGATTTTAAAGGGGTGATGATGGAATGTGTGATGAAGTGAGAGTAAATAGTTTCTTGTTGCAAAAAACAATAAGGCCATCAATCAAAAGAAAAAAAAAGGAAAATAATTACTTTTTAGCCAGGTCGCCGTATGGATTTTGAACCATAAATCCTAATCTTTGTTCTTTCTACTTTTCATCAAGCCCCCTCACTCTTGAGATATGATCACATCCCTGACCTACTTAGTATTGTTTTGAGGGGTTTGGGTTTTTTTTGTAAAAAGGAAGAGTCGCTGTACTTAGCCAAAATAACCGGCCATGGTATGGCCCTGTGAAATGCCAAAATCATAATTTGTTCTCATTACTGTTAATCAATGTCCCCTCCTAGACAGGTATTGACAATGCTATCTAACTGTATGGGGGGGGGGGGTAGGGCATATTTTTTAAAAAAGGAACAGAAAATAATTTCCTATGGGCCAAAACGATAGGTCCCAGTATGGAATTTCCCCACCAAATCTTAGAAATGTATTTGTTCTCGATTCTTTTTGAAAAAGGAGGAATTCTTAGTTTTTGTTCAAAATGACACGTCGCAGTAAAGATTTTAACAACCTATAGTTATGCCTTTAAATAATATTTGTGATAAAGTTATGATTTGGAACCAATAATTCTTGGTTTTTGGCATTTTATTCTTTCTGTGATGCACTGTTGAAAATGTTGTTTTCAATGAAATTCCACATTTCATGTTTCTTTAGTTTGATCTGACCAGGTTGGGACACGGCCTACAAACAAAAAAATAATAGATATGATAGAAAAGGTAGAAACATTGGGGGAATGGAAAAATTATTTTCAAATATTTTACACTCCTCCCTACATTCAAATTGAACTTGGAGTGCTCATTTTTTATAACAAATTGATGAAAAAGTTTCTGCCATTGGTGTCCATCTGCGTTAACTGTTAGAGGGTGAGGGTGGCTGACACATTGCTCTATGTGAGGGTGTTTTTTATTAACTAAAAACAAAAATCCCTCGATACAACATCATTAGGGGATGGGGTCAGAAGCATAACGAGTCTACATTTTTTAGGGGCTCAGACATAATATAAGGGGTAAAATTTGATACATTTAACGCAAACATCACATTTTGTGATAGATTTTGACAATATTTAAAAGTTATATCTTTTCCATTTCTGTCTTTTCTCTTTGTTTTTTGGTCATTTGTACGCCAGCTTATTATTTACTTATTTGACATCACATGGATAAGAGATACTTACAAAATGATGTGACATTTAAAAGGGTTGTAAAGTAACAGGGCACACCATATGCTCTTGGTTGCAAAGAGGGATAAATAAAAAACAAGTGGAGCAACTCTGGCAGTCTCACCTGCTTCGCGGGATTCAATATAGCAGCAGTGCTGACTTTGAAAGCTACTATAAAATAATTATTCACTCAAAACACCATTCATATGATACAATACTACGTTCATTGACAATAAATGACATTTGACCTTGATCATACGACCTAAGATTTGTTAGTGACACTTGATTACCCCTATATCCATATTTTATAGAATATAAACTTTTAAAGTTATGACAGCAATCTTATAATTACCTCCAGAATGGCCAAAGTTCAATGACCTTTGACTTGAGTCATGTGACCTGAAAATCGCATGAGATGTTCAGTAATACTTGATAACTCCTATGTCCAAGTTTCACTAGATCCATACACTTTCAGAGTTATGATGGTTATTCAACAGATACCCCCCAACATGGTCAAAGACCATTGGCCTTGGTCATGTGACCTGAAACTCGCATAGGATGTTCAGTGATACTTGATTACACTTATGTCCAAGTTTTATGAACTAGACCAATACGCTTACATAGTTATGATGGTAATTCAACAAATACAGATACCCCCAAACTTTGCAAGAGTTCATTGACCCTAAATGACCTTTGACCTTAGTCATGTGACCTGAAACTCAGGCAGGATGTTCAGTAATACTCGGTTAACCTTATGGCCAAGTTTCATGAACTAGGTCCATATACTTTCCAAGTTATGCTGTCATTTCAAAAATTTTATCAAATTGCATAAATATTGCAACCTACATGTATGTACACATTCGGGGAGGGTGCAGAATATTACTACAGGCATAAAATTTATGACCCAAAAAAAGTCAGGCCACAGCAATATCCATAAAACAAGACAAGTACAATTTCCACTTTCCACACATACATTTATTTATTATTGTAGACAAAGTATTGACCATTAAGCCTCAATATACATTATCAAAATGTACTTACATGATGTATAGCACAAACACTAAGCTTACTTGAGACAAATACATATACATTTGTGAAATGCACTTACATGTACAGCAGCTGTTGAAAGAAAATGTAATAACATTTGTCATAAAGCATTATTTTCAAAAGAACTTGGATAAATAATGAAAAGTTGTCATCATCATTATGTCCTCTACTCTTTCAAAATATCCACCATTGTCCATGTATAGTAATATGTACGGTAATCACAATTCTTTTTTTGCACAATGCAGGGACTAACCATCCCTTAGCCACCAGCAAGCAAAAGGCTCCTAACTCCTTATATCTTTGTAAATATTCATTTAAAACAGAACATGTATTATAAAGAAAACTGCAGAAAAAAGTAATAGAAGAATTACATATATATTTAAAAATTCATGAAATGGAAGCGCAAAATAAAGAAAATCTCTTTACCAGGTTTACTTATTACCAAATCTTGAAACAGGCAGGTTGGAATAAATCAAAGTGTTTATGAAATAATTTTCAATTTATTTTAACGTAAATAAATAGATAGGAATGTACTTCTATTAAAGTAAATTCCAATTACAAAGGAAAAATAAATTTAAAATCAAATTTGAAAAATCAGAAGATATGGAGATGTAACGAATGATGTAAATTTCAGGCTTGTGTAACATGCTTGCATGACAGCGAAGTAATAAACAGTTTGATTTTTTTTTAAGTTGTTGACTTGACAGATGTACATCATTTTTTCCCCCTAGAAATTCATAAATATGATTCAAATCTTTTAGATCGTAGCCAACTTAAAAACATTGTAAATATAATTGTTGAACACTTATCAACATTCATAATCATTCATTTGAGTACTAGTCAATATCTTACAACTTACTGATCTCCATAGAATACATGAATTCAATCAATGTCGCAAATGTGAAACACATTGTCATATGCCCAATAATAGACCAAAGAGATTTAAAGGGGAAGTTCACCCCGAAGAAAAATTTGTTGTAAAAATAGCAGAAAACATAGTAAAAAATATTGGTGAAGGTTTGAGGAAAATCTGTTAAAGTGTAAGAAAGTTAGTAGAGTTCAAAGTTTTGGATTTGTGACGTCATAAACGAGCAGCTGCCCCATGTGTTATGTAATATAAAATGCATGAATTTCAAATTTTGTATGGTTTTTGATGACTTAATTTTGTTTTCTATTCATGATTGGGTGTGAAATGATTTGTCTATTGATATACATAAGGTACAGTGAAAACCATTTTTAATTTTCTGAGAAAATTACATTTTATTGATTTTTTGCCATTCGCTATGTAGGAATGCTGCTCGCATATGACGTCACAAATCAAATAATTGAAATTCTAATAACTTATTAATTACTTGATGAATTTTTCTCAAACCTTCGGCAATATTTTTTATTATCTTTTTCTGCTATTTTTACAATAAGCTTTTTGTCAGAAAAGGACTCCTGAATGAAGCTCCACCAATGTGGATCAGTAATGTGGAGCGTTGTGGCCCAGTGGATCAGTGTTCAGACTTTGAAACACAGGGTCGTGGGTTCGAATCCCAGCCATGGCGTAATTTCCTTCGGCAAGAAATTTATCCACATTGTACTGCATTTATTTCTTGAACGATTTAGCGCCTATTAATATGGTGGCTCAGCTACAGCCAGGGTAATAATATGATACCAAGTAACAAAGCACAGTTGAGTATATGCACATAGTATCTGCGCTATATAAATGGACATATTGATTATTATTATTATTATCATTAATGAGCATCATTGACATTGTATCAATAAATTATATGAATTCAAGTTGGCATAGTTATCTGCTGCCATGTCATGTTATCCTTAGACAAACTTTGATATCTTGAAGAACATCCCTTATTAAAAAAATATATCATTAAAAGTAAACCTGTCAATTGAGACAGATTTGAACAGTATATCTTTGCATTTCAGCACAACAAATAAGTTGCAGCAGTTAATCATCTCTGAGCTTCATGATTTTCCATCCATCCAATCATTAGCAAGAAACGTTTTTGTGATTCAAATGTACCAGCATAAAAATCACAAGAAAGCGGGCACAAACACTCATATTTCTTTATAGTGGTAATGAATAACTATCATGACATTAAGACGTATAGAAATGGTTAAGTGGTACATTACATGATTTCAGACAAATACAACACTGTCGACCCCTCAGATTCAATGTCAATGAATACAAGTCAGCTGAAAAGTTAATGCCTAAACCTCCCATCTTATAATGCATAACTACTCTATGCGTAGCTTAGAGCAGCATACATGTACATGTATCTCAAGAAATACTGGCTACCAGTTCAAGGTAACATTGCAAGAAACGTGTAATACATTGCAAGTAATGTAAATCTCATCTTTTCAAATCAATCATACATGTAAGTCTTGCATTTGACTGCTGACCTACGTTGTGCAACAGATACATGTAGTTTAGTTTGACTTGCTACAGTAAAAACATGTCTATTGTAAATTCACTATTTATATCACATTAGAGTCTCTTCCTTTCTGCCAGAATATACATTTCCGATATAGTCAAACCTGTCTATAGTGGCCACCTGTCTATAGTGACCACTAAAAGTGATTCCCATGGAGGCAGATTGTGTGTGTAAGAACCTGTCTATAGCAGCCACCTGTCTATAGTGACCAATAAAACTGGTTCCCATGGAGGCAGATTGTGTGTATAAGAACCTGTCTATAGCAGCCACCTGTCTATAAAGGCCACATTTTGTGTTTCCCTTTGGTGGTCACTATAGACAGGTTTCCCTGTATTTGATCATTGAGGAAAATCAACAACATAAAGCCCCTGTCACATTGATCTGTGCAAGCCTTGATGGTGAGTCTAGGGCAAATCAGACTTATATATGCCCCAGCGGGCAAGGCTTGCGTGGAACAATGTGACAGAGCCTTAAACAGCAATTTAGGATTCTAGTCATCCAAATGATATATTACAGAACCAAATAGAAAGGAAGAAGGTCTGAAGAAATTATACATTTTATTAAAAATATTGAATTAGTCAGGAAACAACCCACAATTATTTGTGACTGATGAATTAAAAGATTAATTTATAGTCTTATACTACATGTATGTTGATTAAGACAGAGGCAACTGCAGCCTTGACTGGAAAATAAAAAGATTTACATAGCTAAAAATTCACTACATAATTAAGATAGCGATTATATGAGTACTATTACATTATTTGTCAGCTAAGATTTTCAATGAATTTGACTTGTATAATGTCACAATATTCTTCTACTACTAATTTTGAATTCAATATTCAGGTGTGATTTGTGCATTGTTTAAAGAAAGTAAAACAGCTGTGAAATGTCAGGCAAGCTCCTTGGGTAAAGTGTTATTTGTGACCCACCACCTAAAATCCTCCCCAAAATGTTACAAAAAATAAATTTTGAATATTTTTTTTATGAAGTTTGAAAAATGAAGACCTTAATTAAAAGTATTGTTTAACTTTGTGAGCAGCCGATTTAAAAAATTCTCAAACCAAGATGAAACATGTGTACAAGTGCATGTATTAGAACTAATAAACCCTGAAAACAACCATCATTGAGAATGAAAAGCTAAAACTACAAGGCAAACCCCGATTTTGTAAATAGGCGTCTTATAGACACCTAAATAGTACACATAAGTGTATGGGATGAAATTAAGATGGTGTTTCCGGTCACTTTATATTTCAATTTTTGAAGCACTAAATAATTATTTTTGAACGCGATTTTTTCTGGGCTTCATTTTTGTAACATATCACAGACACAGGTGACAAGTGTGACCTTCTAGCTCAAATTTTTTTAAAAGTCAAACCAATGTTAATCAATCACTTTAAGCTATTCAAATTGTCAAAAGTGATCAACATTGACCCAGAGAGAGTACTTGATTCAAAGTAGAAGAATTTTAATTAAACCTCCGAATGGGGATTACTCAAGGATGAGATATGCACACTGGGCGAGACTTTCAGCAGTCCATAAAAAGAGCTATCAATAAAACTCTGAAATCTTGTTTTTTTTTATGTTTAATATCATGAAAGAATGAAGAATGAAGAGTTACTATTTCCGAGAAGCTAATTTTCTAAATTTTGATTTTTGAAGACTAAATTACTACAATTTTGGATACTAACAGAGGACCTTTCCAGGTGACTTATTGTTGTTTAGCGGTTGGTCACATTTACTCAATAGCAGGTCCGAATGCTCTATGACATGACCATATACACTATCATGTTACCTATATCTACCTTTGAGCCATTCTGGGATACAGTAACAGTCTGTGTCTTATCTTGAATGGAGAACTTGGCTGTAGCAGGGATAGGGGTCTTTCCTTCTTCTGGACGATCGTAACGAGGGAGGGCTCGTGGGCCGAGGGCTGGATCGTTGTACCGGAGGAAGCTCACTTTCGAAAGGTCTGATGAAAAACAAACAAACAGGTAAGCAATATGAGATTATTTCGATAGCGATTGGGTGAAAGGCAATATTCAATATGCCATCTTTTAGCCTCTAATCTAACGTAGATGTCGGATAATGTTTTTGTCTTAACCTTTACGAGTCTGATGCTGTTGTGCAAAACGTTAACAATGCGTCTGACGCGGAAGATTATGATGGCCATCGCCTACATACACCAGTCTTGCCTTTGTTCTTGTTGTCTTTTTATCGACAAACGTCCGGTGGCAGTTTTACGTAGCGAAAAAACCCACAGCGAATCCTAGCTTATTAAAACACAAGAAATGACGCAAGGCCTAAGTGTACAGACGGTCGTAGCCATGCTTCCTCGTCTTCCAAATCAAGATGTCTTACTGTAATTCAGCATCAGCAACAGCATCAGACTCGTAACGGCAATTACAAAAGCTGCAGGCTATGCCTAGATTATAGGCTAACCATCGTTTCAAGATATCACAAATGCAAAGATACATGATATGTCCATGCACATGCAGTGTCGACAGGGAATATATAAACATTTTACATTATCAACACTGTAAAGAGGTGATGAACTGTGGTGGAAAAATTGAAATAAATAGAAACAAGTGGAGCGCCTCGATATAGCAGTAGTGCTGACTTTGAAAACTACAAAATAATTATTCACAAAAAACACCATTCATATAATGATACAATACTACATTCATTGACAATAAATGACATTTGACCTTGATCATGCGACCTAAGAGCTGTTCTAAAATCTAATGAAATATATGTTGCATGAAAGAGAAAAAGAGTATTTCCTTTGCTTTCTTGCACAGTTGCAATTGTGATGCCAAATGTGAATCATATTGGCTGATAAAAAAATTGATGACTGCTAAACTTATGTAATATTCGACTTCACTATCCCTATACTGAAACTTTTAGACAGGCTTTAAAGGAATGTGTGACAGGCTAACTAACCTGGTATATTCCTACTGTTCTTCTGGATACGTGCAGCTATCCTTGAGACGGTATCTCCTTCATAAACAGGACATCTTAGCGAGAAGAAACCATTACTAGGTTGGGGATTCACAAAGCTTACCGATACACATGGCTGCAAGAATAATCAAGAATGGAAAGAATCATTAATAAGAGCCCCCTGTCAGCACAGGATACATGGATGTGTGGCATGAAACTTGCATAATTTGATTACTAGGTCTCAGCCGAACTTCGTTCAGGCGAGATAAACGTGAATTCCAGTACTTCGGCACTTGAGGGACAAAATGCTGATATCTCATAGCTTTATTGTAGTAGGGCTGATGTGTACACTCGAAATTGAATTAATGGACCGAAGTCAAAGATGTGGTTTTGAAAACCATTGGTTAAACCCATGGTTTATGAAGATTTCCTGTATAAATATTATGCCTACTTTACTGCGTCTATCAAAAAATTTCAATGCTGATGCATGCTTTTGTCAGTGTGCCAGATTGATGCCTGTTGCCCATGGTTATACACGCTATTTTATTCATGAGTCCACTGTTTTGAACAGTGGACTCATGAATAAAATAGGGTACTCAACTATGTCAGAAGGTGTCAATTTGTTGCACTGTGACAAAAGCACCCATCAGCATTGTACATTCTTTAATACAAGCAGTAAATAAGCGTAACTTATACAGGAAATCTGCATAAACCATAGGTTCAACCGATGGTTTAAAACCTCTGTGAATTCTGGCCATTATGTGCAATCAATCATACAAATCAACTATACAATCAAGTGTTAAGCTTTGTGCTATGGGTCTCTGACTGGATGAACATTAAGTTGCATGACATTTGCCCAAGTTCAGTATCACATTTTTAGTTTTCTGTATTTAAATGCTCATTGATCCCTCACTAAAAATAAATAAAAAGAATATTACAAAACAATATACCCCAAAAATATAAATGAAATAATAAAAAAATAAATAAATAAATGAATGAATAAATAAATAAATAAAATATAAATGAATACAAAAGAATTAATAGATAAAAGTTATCTACAAAGTTTGAATCTCAAGTCAACTTTATTTCATGTAACATTTGATTTAGCACACAAATTCATGTTCCCATTCTGTATAAAGTTATGTGTAACTGACAGACAGCTTTATGAAACACAATACATACATGCATCTAAAACTCATAAGTATCACATATTTGGGCCAATTACAGTCCACTGATACAAATTTCTTGTCAGTAAAGATTTAATACCAAGCACAATGGTGTCTACATGATATTGTAATAAGCAAATATTATCATTCAACAATCATGCTGATACACACACAAAAATATTAACTTTTTATGGTAAAATCAGAACTGAACACAAGGTGGTACAATTTATTCATAACCAGATGGAGAAACCTATCAAGAAAGTTCCAACAAAAAAACAAACAATTTATGACATGGATAACGCATGACAAGATGATGTACGTTACCATACATTACATGCCTACATGAATGTCGATTGGAAATCAAATTTGCATCACATGACTTGTCAACATTTTTGATAAAATGCAGTGCAATAGACCAGTTCGTAGTTACTTCATGGACAATTTTGGTCAAATGACCTTTCATTTCTTTCACCATGATAGGCAGGTTTCAAAGCAAGATCTTACGTAAGCTTGCCTTACATAGCAGGATGAAGAAATTGAATAGACCAGGTGACTAGAATAGCACACAAATGAACACTTAATGAAGGCATTTCCCTTCTTTGAATGCATATCTTAGCATGTTGCACAATGTACTTTGCAAACTGTGAAATACCAGTCGTTCGTGGAAGTATTGTTGTTTTTTGTGGATGTAAATGAAAACAACAATTCAAAAGAATATATGAATAATCAAGACATCAAAGTTGGTGCTTATCTCATTAGATTTTAAAGCACCATGTCACTTTAGTACAAATGACCTTCTTCTGATCATGCATAGAATCTTTTGATCATGTGCAGAAAGGAACTACGAACTGGCTTATAGCTTTGAGTTTGAATGGACCTGCACATTAAAAGTGTAAAATGCCGTACTGTAGATCTATTTGACTTGGGTTGTTTTACAATGCTAACAAGTGCATGTAACATACTCCAAAAGTTGATTTATATGGGATAACAATAAAGAATCATTTCAAGCAAATCATGTAGTGATTTCTTACATACATAAATTACATGTACATTAGAAAAAAATCAAATTGCAGAAATCATATCTAATGATACATTGGAACATGTATGATGGGGTGACCATAATTTGTGCACATTTTATAAATTACCACGACATTGATTTTCAATTAAGAATTTCTCACAGTTTACACAAAATTAATCAAAATCATAAATACCAGATGGAAGGCAAGATCCCATAGTCAAATTCGCTTGACGGAATTTAAAAGTAGGTCAAGGGTTTTGCTCGTATCGCGATCGACTAGTGCACGCGGCTGAAAAAGTGTCATAAAAATGTAACCTTAATTTGCGCACGACAGTTTTGCAAATATTTAGAAAAGAAATCAAGCAAAGGTAAGGTAATTATATCAGATGGAAGTTAAAATGCCATAAATTTGGTTGATATCACATTTTAGTTACTTATTTGGAGACCTCTGCTTGCAAACTGGTGATTTCTTTAAGCTTGGCGAGAAGATTGGATTTTCTCGGAGCGGTAAAAAAAATTGCTGATGAATTTGCCAATATTTTCACAAATTAAGACCTTGCCTTAAAGAAAATTGCCATACTGAATAATTTTGGGTCGCTTTTTCTGTTGGTAATATCAGTTTTTCAAGATATCTTTTAGATATAGAGATATTCAACTGTGCACAAAATAAGGTAACACGAGAATTTAGGTCGCACTACCATACACAATCTGGAAGATGTTCGGTGGTGCAATATCTCAAATTATACAAGCCCTTTTAATACTTGAATAAATCTCATTCCATGGCAGGCATTCAGGCTTCATTTGGCTAAACCACGGTCTACAATTTTGAAATTCATTCAATAAACTGACAGGGGTGCACCAAGATTGAACATATTCATAGAAAGGCTAAAAGAAGATACACAAAATATATCAAATAAAACTCAAAACTTGAAACAGAAATATAAAGTAAATTGATATTGGGCACAGCACAATTTGAGAAACTTTTCATAATGACACTGGCACATGTATTAAGAGTGATATTATACTTACCGGCTAAGAAGAGAACCCAATGATTTATTGAACAGGTGGAAATTAAGTTACGATTTTAAGTCATATCTCAATATGAACAGCAACCCACACTTATTCCATCAAAAGTAAAACGCTCTACAACAATGCATCATCATACCCAGGCTTTAGCAGAGTAGGTGTTAGACATGCAAGAATTCAGGCGATGAGTTTCTGCTCATTCCTTAATTCCTTGATTGAACAAGTTCAAGTTCTAAGTCCAGGGACTTATACACTTAGCCACAACACCTCTAATTACATTGATTAACAAGAGTGTTGCTGGGGCGAGCACATAATACGCCCATCTGTAACGCGGAAAATGGAGTTATTGGTCAAGCAAGAAAAGTTGAAGGTGACGACTTGACCTTTGACCTCAAAATCAATTGGCTTCCTGGGATCCATGCTAGCATCATAAACACCAAATTATATGAGCCTAGGTTATGTTAAACTTAAGTTATCGCGTTTACAAGGACTTCAGAAGGGTAGGATGAAAACATGGCACTGTGATGTTGACCTTTTACCTTTTGACCTCAAAATCGATAGGCTTCCTGGGGTCCATGCTAGTATCATAAACATCAAATTATATGAGTCTAGGTTAATCTAAACTGATGTTATCTTGTTTAAAATGACTTCAGTAGGGTAAGATGAAAACATGTCACAGATGGACGGACACCGAGCGTGATACCATAATACATGTACGTCCCATCGAGGAAGGGCGTATACAAAATTTATTGACATTGATCCACATCAATTAACACTTCATTACTGAGCTTACATATTTCATACTGGCTATATTCTGTTTTGCCATTTTTCTTCAAACACATTTTAAGGCCAGGTCACACCACCAGAACTTTGCTGGAGCGTTCCTGGAGCGGTGGAAAAAATAACCATCACTGCTCATTACCATTCACCACTGTTTAACAGAAGTTGGCCCCCGTTAAGGCGATGTCGTATACGCTCAGCCATCGCTGATGGTCCCTCCCACCGTTCCTGAAGTTTTGAGGTGCACAAAACATTGCGAGCGGTGAGAAGTGGGCAATTTTCCGCTCCAGCAAAGCTCACCACCACTCCCACAATGCAGTCAAAGTTTGGTACTGCTAGACACAAGTTTGTGGATGCTTGGGTCCGCTAGAAATCTTGAATGCTGGACCACCGCTGCTTTGCCAGCTTTGCCCAGGCGGTGATTAAACATGGCAAACACTTTGGTAGAGCGGCTGAAAGCGTTTTACGAATGGAAATGGGATTGCTGGAACAGTGTTGGTCGTTGAAGCAGCAATCCATTACGATGATGAACTTTGGTTTCATTTGGCATTGGTATAGAGGTGTTGGAGCGGAACCAGCGCTTGGCTATATATACGGAGAAAAATGGAGCAGGAACCGATTTGGAATCTATCGTAACTTCTATCAAAGCAATCCATTTACCTCCATAGTCAAAAGCGGTATGCCACTAAACCAACTTCAAACCCATGCCAAGCAAACACCAGCATGCGCAGAACGCTGCTATATCAATGCTCGCATCATTGCTACACCAAAGCTCCCTACCGCTCGATACTCTTAAACCATGCTAAAGCAACGCCAGCTTCAGCGGGTCACTGCTTAGGCAACGCCCTTGTTCTTCTTTTTTTCCCCCAGTTTTGTGGACAGTGACGAGCGTTGTCGAAATTCAGCTCTCTCTCCCTACCATTCAAGGAACGCTCCAAGAAAGTTTGGGGGGTGTGACCTGACCTTTAGCAAATGATGGAGAGTCTTATAGCAATTAAGATATCATTATATTCACTTAAAAGAAAGTCTTTGAAATCGATAGTTCCTAAACCATTATCACAAATTTTCTTGACATAAAAACAGTAATGTGTAATAAATGAAGGAAAGTTAGGAGAGTTATGAATAATTATGACAGAAAAACTAATGTGACAATGGTGAAATAGTGTAGCATTACATAGAAATGGAAAAGGGGAGAAGAAAAGAGGGGGAAAGGGGTTAAAAAATACATTTGATGAAAATCTCACCTGATTGACAAAAACAGAGAAAGGTTTTCCGGGACAGCATTCTTCTTGGATCTTATCTGAAGCTTCGCTGCTTGGACGAACTTCTAAACCTTCAAGCTAGCATTAAAAAAGGGAAGGTCAGTCAAATTAGTAATGAACTCCAATGTTTATATCTTATAAAAAACAAAATATTACACTTACTTACACGGTCTTTCTAGCAGGTTTACATGTTGAGATTGCTCACAGATTCTATTAACCATTTTTGCTTTTCTTTCATCAATTCAATATGCAATAGCCTTCAACAGAAGTGGATATTTTGGCAATGATGGACTCACAAACTTCAGGAAAAATTTTCAACTATAACAGCCATGTGAGGATGTGCATAGCCCAACATACAGATAATTCTTGAATTGAAGAAGGAATAGTAACAGACACTACAGACATTGGGTGGTATCATGATAGCCATGGTTTAGTTAAACCTGGGTTAACTTAGACCACACTTGTATGGAGTGCTAATTGTCAAATCATTCAAAAATTAAAAATCAGTCATATCCTACTGCAACAAACTGTCAAAATATCAATTTAGTTGAGAAATGGAAAGAACAGGTGAAATAACATAATAATATCAATTCATTAATACATTGTACTTGCTGTGAATATATTTAAGAAATATCATGAAGCCCAGCATTCCATAGAAGTGTGGTTTAAAATGGTAGTTTAGACTAGGGTTAAACCTAGGGTTAATTATCAGAATATCACCCAGTAATGTTTTTGATGCAGGCATCACACTCTCCTGACTTTGACATTTCTTCATGAAGGGGGTGGGGGGCGGGGTGGCAGAAAGAGAAAAAAAAAGCAGAGACAATCGCCAGAGAAAGAGAGAGGGCAACAGACAGACAGACAGAAAATGAGCAAGAGAGTATACCTCTAATGTAGTTGACAGGTAGTCAAGATTGCTCTGTAATACATCAGTCTCTTCAAATTCCATAGTAGTATCCAAGGCCCTAGGTCCTTTACTTGCAACATTCTCCTGCAGACCAACATAAAAAGTTAATCACTATCTAGACTCTGGAACCACTTTGGGGGCATTGCAAAGAAGTCCCCCAGATCAAGTGTAATAAGTATTGAAAGAAATTCGAGTTGCAATTGAATGCAATTCAACAACAAATTTGCATTTAATCACAGGACTTGCACATCATTATTCAATTTGGAAGCGATACTAACTTTTTTTTTGCCACACTCTCTTAGAGTGCTACTTTGAGCATGAAAGGTACTCACTCATTTATAATCAATTTAAAGATTGACTATAACTTTTACATCCTTTGCTACAGGAAGAAGTTGTATTCCTTTCAATTTATGAATTCTAGGGAATACATGCAATGGATCATGATGATTCAGTATATTCAACCAAGATCTCAAGATCTCAAGATTTCTTTAAGTCACATACATGTATTATAAAAGAGGTGACTTAAATTTCCAAGAAAACGAATATAACAAGAGCCATTCAAGCAAAGCTGAATATCTAAATATATTCTTATACATAAATGTAACAATATTTATCACAGGGCGAGTGGTGATTCAGCAAATCTTTTTTTTTATCAGCAAACTTTTACAACAGAATAAAGAGAACAGGAGGACATTGCAAGCATATGTACAATATATGCACCTGCAGTCGTGTAATAACAAGCCTACATAAATCAAGACAAAAAGTTAGCAAGATAAAATTGCCTAAAATTTCCAAATTGCCTCTATCCGAAACCATCCTTGAAGGAAACGAGAAAAAAAAACCTTACATCCTAATTTGCCCAAGTCCTAAGCACATGAACACAGTCTTCAGAAGAAACTTTCAACCAATGACTTTACAAATCCATCCATCAATCAAACCCCTGTATTCTTCTTTTTGGCTTATCTGTCAGTATTTTCAAAGAATTTTGTACAAAAAATTCAAAATCTTCAAAACTCTTTATGCCATCTCTCAATCCTTCTTTTCACAGTTTTAATTAGAGTTGGCTGAATCTGATTTAATATATCATTAACCCTATCTGGGCCGGGGTATTTTTGGAGTTCATATGGCCGGGGGGGGGGGGGCCTCCAAGGCCCCCCCCCCCCTAAGATCTTGGCCGTCAACCGCGCGATCGTGCCGAAAATTGGCACGCGGGTTGCCTGGGACATAATCTACAAGATTGTATAGTAATTTATGTCATGCAAATTGCTATTACGTGATTATGCTAATTTATGCGTAATTAGTATGCGAAATCATACTTATTCCTCTCCCTAAATAAAGCTCCAAATGTACTAATTCTTGGTATAGAAACTCTTTGTGCTAATCTTAGCAAGTGTAAATGAAAAATATTGCGATATCAAATCATTTTCTTATGTATTATATTGTTTTTTTGCAATTTCTTATGTATTTCTTTGTTTTTTTACCTTTTGTTTTTCATTGTTTTTTCAATGAAATTTGTTGGGGACTCTTCTGTGATCATAAAAAGTATAAAATAATTACATTTAGACCAGCAAAACTAAAAATAATCATGCATTTATGAATTTTGGTTGAAAACACAATTTGCATTGACTTTGTACACGAAATCACGTTTTTGAGCAATTTTTGGTCTGACATGCACTTACATAATGTTGCGTAATTTCGGAACCACGTACCCGGGTGACGCAAAATTGGTCTCAAAAGTTGCGCAAGACTTGAAAGTAAAAAGTCAGCGAGCGGCGCGGTCAAAAGATTTCGCGCGGCGAAAATATCGCACAATTTGTTGAGGGGGGGGGCCTCCGAGGCCCCCCCCCCCGGCCTAGATAGGGTTAAGTCAAATCAAGCTTTCAATAGAATGCAAGAAATCACATTACCTTGATATGTTGAACAAAAGGCATGACCTTCTTCATGAACTTCTTGATCACATCAATACTCTTCAATTGATCAAGAATCAATTTATTGTCAGGAAATGCACTGTTGTTAGCCTGTAAACAAGTCAAATATCAGTTCAGTGTTATTAGCACTCCACAATTGTAATTTTCTCTACCTTTAGGTGCACATCAGAAGCAAGGTTTCTGTTTAAATACACAAGTTACACACCTTGTCAGAGTTAAACAAGATGAATCCAATTATTGTATAAATTATATTCTCAATCTAAACCATCTCTGCCAAATTGGTACAATTTCGCTATATTTCATATTGAACTGCATGTTCCAGTTAATGGTGTGTGATAAAACTAAGGGCAATACAACATAGATTTATTGATTAAAGATTGAAATGAGAGAGACAGCACTTAAAAACCTATACTCAAGACCACCCCCACCTTCATCACTACTACCATCATCATCACCATCATCATCATCATCATCACCACCACCACCATCACCATCATCATCACCACTGTCAATGTCAACAGCATAGAGATCATCATCATCATCTGACATCATCATTATCATCTGACATCATCATCATCATCACATGGGCGGAAATCATTAAAAATGAAAATAAAACATACATTTTAGGACGAGTTGTGATGACAACCTTTTTTTTTGTTGTCAAATTTTCCAGCCCCTTTTCTCCCTACCTTTTGGAAGAGATTTCCGCCCCTGTCATCATCATCATCATCACCACCCTGACCACCACCACCATCATCATCATTGCTATAACTACAGTCATTGTAATAACCCTGTATAGTGGTAAGTTGTTAAAACCTTGTGTCTCAAGATTAAAGACAGCTTTAAAAAAGTTCTATTTTGGAGTTATAACACAAGTGGCAACAATATTTGGGCATGAAAGAATTCTCAACAGGAATGACATGTAGAAAATTATTTTCAAGCAATTGGAGGCTGCCACCATTGTCATAATTCTGAGCTGTTCTCAATATTCTGAGAAACAAGGGTTAAAAAGGCTAATCAACAATATATAATGTTCTGAAAACAATGTATTTCTTACCTGCCATAGTTCTTTGAGCTTTGTCAAGACTGCATTCTGCCAAGGTGGAAAGTTCTTAGCTACATAGATGATACCGTGGGTAGGCTTCCTAGGGGGAGGGGCTCCCTTCTGTTTCACAGGTGGTATAAGAGGGGGAGGGGGTAAAATGAGGAGAAGGGGGAATCAAAAAGAAGTAAACCTGAACAAAACAAAGTGGGTATACTACGGGCCAGTGATATATATATATACAAGAAAGTCTCTACTGCAATCACAATTTAATTCAGATATTTCCACTGAAAAGGAGAAGCAAACAATATGGTTGATACTCTGGGGAAAGCATAGAAAAATCCTTAAATTTATTTGTTGAGCTACAATTTATATGTTAATTTGTAATATATTTTTATTTATTTTTTATTGTGAATAGGTGAGATTGAAATTGAATCGAATGTACACCTGTACTTATAACCCAATCAAATATGCACATTTTTAGACTTATGATAGACATGACTAAGTTGTCTAAATTGTACAAACTACTTATAGCTTCACTCTGACTCTGACCAACTACTCCTCACATTTGTGAATATTTCTGTATTAAAGCAATTGCATTATACCAATAAACTGTATAAATACCAAGGAAACAATTCTATTAAAGGTACATACATGGGCACTATTATAAACAACTAAAAGACAGAAGGCTTAACATCCTCTCGAAAGAACCTATGATTCATGTATATGGGGATAAATTCAGAGCATTGACATGCACTTGGGTTTGAACCTGAGACATCAAAGTCCCATAATACAAAATTTAAGAATAACCCTACAAGCATTTAGGGATATTAGAAAGCTTCAAATAATTTATCCATATTTTTCAGCCGAGCACCCACACCATGCTTGAGAAGGTTTGTATAAACAAGACAACTAATAATGCAGACATTTAACTTTGATCAGGTAATCAATCAAAATAAATTTTAATGTAAAACCTGCAAATTTATGCAACAAAACACATTTTTATTTTAGATCGATCACATGACAACCATTCTAAAGCATACAGACTCATATAATCTGGTAATGATTTGGAATAGTGACATAATTCTGTGGGATAAAAATGTTCATTGAGTCAAGAAGATTCCAATATATTTGCAGAAGCAAACAGGAATAAAGTACAATTATTTTTGCAACAAAGTAATTTGCCTTCTCCTGAATTTTCAATGTGCATCAAGAAAAAGCATGGCAAATTACAATAACCATCGAAGACAGTGCTTTCCCAATAAGAGCCACTTATTCAGAGAAAAAAAAATTGTGTTGACTATAGAGAAGAGGGGGATTGTAATATTACACACATTAGCTCAGGCAGAAAATTTTATAAATGCAAATTCTCAACGTTTATCACGTATTGTGGCACTGCATTTGCAAACAAGGGACTTTTATAAATCAAAATTCAAAGTACTCATTCCAATCATTGATAATTGATTAAAGTTATATTATACACTGACAGTTCCTTCTCTCAGGGAATAGAATCATTGACAGATGAAAAGAAAATATATCTGAATCTTGAAACCTCGATTAAACTATTTGGGCATTGCAAGAAACTTAAATTCAAAATCAAGCATGAGTTCCCAAAGACTTTTTATTAAACATACATTACTGGCTGATTTGTGAAATTGAAACTTGGCATTCTTTTAATGCCATTTGCACTCATTTTTTTATGCAGAGTTAGCCTATAATCTTTAAATATCTGTATAGTCTCTATTTGATAATTTACTTAATTGTGCTCAATTAGCAATCAATTAATTTGTAGAGGTACTATTTCACATTGCATACAATAGTTGCAAAATAAAAACAATTTTGGTTGCACAGCACTGCAAATTACTTAAGATTCACTCTTTTTCGTCAAGCATTTTATACTAAATTCTTATCACTAAAAATATATTTTAAAAAGATTCTAGGGCAATGAGCTTCTGACTGCTTGTGGTGCAAAAAATGTGTTCAGACAGGTTGCACATGGGTGTACCAAGTTACCCCCCCCCCTTCGTCAGCTCTGTTTCAATTAAACACAAGCTGTTATATTAAAGGGGAAGATAAAGAAAGTCACTAGAATTTTAAGTTTTCGATTTGTGACATCATAAACGAGCAGCTGCCCCATATGTTATGTAATGTAAAATGCATGAATTTCGTTTTTTTAATGGTTTGCAATGACTTATTTTTGTTTTCTTTTTAGGTGTGAAATGATTAGTCTATTGATATCCTGAGGGTACACTACAATCCATTTTCAATTTTCTGAGAAAATGAAATTTCATTGATATTTTACCATACGATGCAGGAATATTGCTTGTGTATGACATCACAAATCAAATAATCAAAATTCTAATAACTTTTTTATTCTTTGATGGATTTTTCTCAAACCTTCGGCAATATCATTCTTTTTTTGGCTAATTTTAGAATAAATTTTTTGTCAAGGTGAACTTCCCATTTCAGTGCTTTTTTTGTAATGCATGCAGGCTGTGTAAAAACACACATCACATGAAGCAGATACTATCTAGTCTACCTACATTAGTCACTTGATGGAACCAAGATTGGAAGACATCCAAGGGCCATCTTATACTCACCACTTCCTGTGGGTAACAACATGGCCTTACAAAATTTTGATCAAATTGTTGAAACATTAACATTTCACAAACTATTTCATTTTTTTAGAACAGAAGCCAACTGTAAAACAGGTGGAGTGGCTCTGACAATCATGCCTGCGTTACACAATTTAAGTATTTACTTTGAAAACAAAAGATATAAATAATGTTTCAAAAAATGAGAGGAAATAACAAAAATATGATAAAAAGTACTTAAGATTGTTGACCTCAAATGACCATTGACCATAACTTTCCAACTTGTTATCTATTTCATAACATTTGAATATACAACCATCAAGGATTTAAGGAAATGAACTGATAGGACAACAACACATGAAATTATCAAACAAACAAAAATATAAAAGGGTTGGACCTGAATTGACCTTTAACCTTTATCAAATGACCTTAAATTTTTAAAACATATTGCATTGTATATTTGCACCTCCTTTATATACAAGTTTTATGGAACATGAAAACAAATTAAGATGAGTAAATATTACATTTGATAATCTTATAAAAAGAGCTGGATATTACCTTCTTTGGAGGGTTCATCGCCATCTTGACCCTGAGACGTAGTTCATGAGCAGTGTCCATCAAGTACTCTGACGACCGTACCAAGACATCATCAACAGAACCAGCTACAGGCCAGGATGCTCGCATCAACAATCCATCCTATAACAAAAAAATACATTGTGAATACCATTATACAGTTGCTACACAATCTATCCTATATCTAAAAACAAGAACACACCTTAATAGCATTACGTTTTCACTTAATATTAAAGACAAATATATACCATATTCTTTGGTACAGCTCAACCATATAGTCAATAAAAAACACACTAATACAATTTTAAAATAGCTATCCAACAATATTTGTAAGTGGCAAAATTTAAGGGCCAGTCATTCACCTATTGATAATAGCAATCACTTGGTTCTGTCACTAAACAATAAATGTAATAAAAAGATAGAATGCTCTTACAACCTGAAATCTAATCGATGGCCTTAGATTCCAATAAACTGATACTGTACTTACTTTTCCAAGAAGAGACCAAATATGTTCACACAGATGAGGGCAGAATGGAGCTAGCATGAGGGTCTGGACCTCAATAAAACGCAGGATCAGATCTCGATGAACGCCTTCCACAGACAGTACACAGTACTTGTCCCTGATTGCCTGGTGAAATCATACAACAAAATAATATTTTTGAGTTTATCCAGCACTTTTTCTTAAAATTTGCAGAATATAGATTATCTTGTAAATAGAACTGAACAATCCTATAGATTTTGTAAGGGGTGAAATTGCTTTGAAATTTGAATCAAGGTGATTTTGATTCACATATCTCAATTACGTTCATTTTTAAACCTAATACTCTTGGGGTATTTTGATTCTTTTGACAACCACAGGGATATTGAGAGATTATGGGCCCTCCTTAAGATCTCGGCCACAGATTGTCCGATCAGGATGAGCCAGATGATAGAGATTCTCTGATGATGCAATCACCATTCTAGAACCATGAAATACTACATGTAAGAGAATTACAATTACCTGGAACTCATAGAAACCAGTCCTCAAGGCTTCCTTGAACATCATACGATCATACTGCTTCTCAGTCTCCAGGATGGCCTTGTTGATCTCGCTGTCAAAGACCCGATCATTGAAGGTATCGCATGGACCCGTCCTGAAGGTGTCTTTCTTCTCCAGGGTTTCCTTGACCCACTCTAGGAAGTTGTAAAGCCGCAGTATTCCGGCCTCAGCTACAGTCTCCATGAAGTTAGCATCTTCTACCGCTGAGTCACCAGCATCAGCCAAGGCAAGACGCATACCTATAACCAAAACAAAAGCCATAGGAAGTAATTCATACAGAACAATGGAGTACGAATGGAGAAAAATGGGATACGAACATACAAATGGCTGATTATTTATGGCATTGCCCCTTTACTACTGTCAGGATCTAAAAGAATACTTTTTTTAGACTAGGTAGTCCTACATATTAAGGCGACCGCACACCTTACGATTGGTCTGCGACTAAATTTTAGAATAAAACGTAGTAAATTTGATGCTAATATTGAGACTTGGAATATCTTACTGTGTAATGTTCGAAATCATCGCACGAATACCTATGTTCAAATCTGTGACTATGCTATCATCCTTCTTAGAATAAAAGCAAATTTAATATCTATTCGTAATGACGTCATAGCAGTCGTATGATTGGCTACGATTTGAAACTAATTTGGCCTTTACTCCAAAATAAAGGCGTGCAATCTTTCAAAATGGTTATATTAATATTCTTTCAATTAATTTTAACCTCAAATAAAATCGTATGTTCCATTCACATTTTCAGAAAATGAGCAAAATGCGATTTGTTCCAAAATCGGATCGCGAATAGTCGGAAGGTGTGCGGTGGCCTTTAGGCTTAACAGAATTTTTTTTGACCTTTGAGAATTCCTGATAAAATAATCATACATCTGCACATAATTACACAGGAGTAATTGTTTAAAGAGACATGCAGAAAATAATGCTTTGGTTGTAATTACTAATTTTCAGGCTATATGTAGCTTTTTCCCAATGCAAGATTGACCATTCGATAATTGTCTCATTTTGGAATCATATTCATGACAGCATAACTACAGTTGTATACACTTGATTAAGAGGAAGAGTTCCAATAACATCTTAGGGAGTATTTCATGAAAGGACTTGTGGGATGTTTTATCTGACACAGAAACCGTAGTACTAGTGCCTCTCAGCCAATCAAAATCAAGGAAAGTTTTAAGATCGGTCAAAAATCTTGATGAAACGCTCCCCAGAAAAACTCCATTTAAGGCAAGCCCACTGCACACTACACAATCCTCATTTTCAAGGAAATTATAATAGCATTTGATATGAACATTTCAACCTATACAATCTGAACAATCAAAGTTCTGAATAGTGGGATGAATATCAAAATTGAAATTCCAGTCTATTTCGAGCCTCCCTGTAGGGAAAAAAAATCAAATTCAATTCTAAATCATCAGCCTTGAAGCTGATTTGGACTTTACTTCGACTACAAGGCTTGCAGCAAAGCACAATCCTAATTATAGTATTCCTGGCATTATGCCGAACTTCAAATAAAATACTTATTGCAATTTGCTTGAAAATCGGGTCACAGTCAGATTGTATAATGTGCGCTGGGCTTCAGAGACCAACTATGAGACTTATTTCAATAACATTGACATGCCATACATACCATCCGCAGAGAACTTGTCTATAGCATCAGCAAGGGTTAGGAAGTTTCCTGTTGATTTAGACATCTTTTCATTGTTGAGCATGAGATGACCATTGCATCGGGTTCCTTTGGGCCATCTATATCAAGAGAGAACAAGAAGTCTAAATCAGCTTCATGGACTACATCCACTAGGTCTACAAGTAGTTGGGCTAAATCTTAGTCTAATACTATATGGACTTAACCAAATTGGCCTACTACATGTACCAAAGTGGTCTAAATGCTTTTTACTCTACACTACACTTGGTCTACGTCTTAGATCATACAATATGGACTTAACCCAATTGGCCTCATACCCACTTAATCTAATTCCCTTTTAGTCTTAGGCCCAAATGGTCTGATTTCCATATTGTGTACATATCATTTTGTACTATGGCAAACTTTATTCTTAAACAGTTCACCTAACCATGTATACTACATGGTGCTAGGCCAAGTGAATAGTACATGAAATGGGTAGAGCCTTTATTAGAAATTAGACAAAGTGGTAAATATGCTGTGTAAATGTATTGTGGGGCATCATGGTCTAGTGGTTACGACTATCATCTCCCAATCTGAGGGATGTGGGTTCAATTCCCAGCCATGGCATGTTTTTCTTCAGAAAGAGATTTACCCACACTGTGCTGCACTCAACTCAGGTGAAGTGAATGGGTACCCGGTAGGAAGAAATTCCTCGAATACTTGAGCGCCTAGGTAGCCAAGCTAAAGCTGGGGAAATAATAATAGCAGGGCCCGATGGGAGAACAGTTTTCGGGACTGAAGTGGCTACCTTGGGTAAACATACCATTATTATTATTATTACTATTATGCTAAATGGTATTAGACCAATGGTTGGTAGTATACTACTAATTGGTTGTATAGAGAATAAGATAAGACAAAGTGGGATGGGAGTGAGACTAAAAAGAGATAAGATGAACTGGATGAAGACCAATCAGCATCTCAATTTCTCAATTAATGTTCTCAGGTGTTGAAAGGCTATGATGAGACAATGGATAGGAGGGTGGATCCACTGTTATTACACAATAGCTCAACCTTTATCATATTTGTTTGATCACAATATAACCCATCGCAACAAGTGAAGTCAGCATGCAGATCCTTCAAAGTTAACTATACTTGCAGTTTTAATCCCATGCCATGCAAGACATTAATTGCTAGAAAAAAATACATGGTAGGAAAGACCAAGACAAGTGCTTAACATTGATAAATTGACTTTTTAAAAAACAAAATTGACTGATACGACGGTTCGGATGAACGCCAATGATATATTCATATTGTTTTCAATTCAAGAAATGAATAGAACAGAGGTACCTGTTTTCTTCATCTGGCCAAATTGCACCGTGGTTGTAGATCCAGTATGTGAGATGGTTTGGAATGAGATCCTTCCCAGACACCCTCAGGTCTACACCATACCAATACTGGAACTCATGTCTCAGACGATCTAGAGTGGTCTTCGGGATACCCGTGGAAGCGGGGAAAGGACTCTCTTGGAAGAAGATGTAGTTCCAGACTTCAGGAGTCATCTGTCCTGGCCTGCAGATTCAGGTGACGGTATTAATGTGATAGTTAAAGCATGTGATCATTTTGCTGGTATTCACTGTCGTCATTATAGTTGTCATTTTCATCATCAATATCATCGTTACTGCCATAATCATCATGATGATCGTCACAATCGCCTCAATCATCATAACTATCATCACCATTATCAGCATCAACATAATCATCATCATCTACTACTGTGTCATTATCATCATCATCACCATCATCACTACTATCATCAAGATTACCTGCATCAACATAATCATCATCATCAATACTATCTCCCATACAATAATCATATTATCATCCCAACCAGTATTTTCTTCTTATCAAGATCAATCGCCATCAACATACCATGGCGTCACAATCCCCATTTCCGTTGTCGTCATCGTCATCATCATCACCATCACCCACTATCAGAATCATTATTTCATCAACATTATCCTCCTCATTATCACCCTCATGATCTTCTGTCGCACCATCACCATTAATTATCTGTAAAGACAACAATTTTTTGCCATATTGGCTCGAATTCACAAAGGTGGTTTTGAAAACCCACAGTTTAATCCATAGTTTATGCAGATTTCCTGTATAAATTATGCTTAATTTACCGTGTATCGGGAACCTGTATAAAACATGTCCAATGCTGATGCGTGCTTTTATACAGGAAATCTGCATAAACCATGGATTCAACCATAGGTTTTAAAAACCACTTTTGTGAATTCCGCCCATTATGTCCTACATGTAAGTTCCAAAACCCAAATTGAATCATATAAATAGATCTGTTTACTTGATATGAAGAGGGCTGGATCCTTGACCATCAAAGACTCCACCTTGAAGCAAGTGACAGACTGTATAGTAAGCCATGTAGATGGTAGAATCAGACAAGGATTCTATCAGGTACTGTTCATCCCATGGTAATTTGGTTCCTGAAAAATACAAGCCAAGCCAATACATTTCATTCAATAGAAAAAAATATTAATTACATTTCTTGTTTCTTTGCTTGTTAGTTCAGCTAATCTACCAAAGATATTAAAAATATTTGCTATAATGCAGAAACAAACTTCGCTGCGACCGAAGCCAGCTCAAGTTCAAAATTTTATATGATCATAGGGAATATGTACTTATATGGACTTGCATATGCACAATACATATGTTGACTTTTGGTCTACATACACACATGTATTTCAGTATGTCTGTCCTGCAAGTTGCTTGCCTCTTTGATCATATTTTCTTCCTCGTTTTAATACTTTTTCATTGTTTGTATTTATTATATGTATTTTGTTACTTGAATGCAGAGCCCCCAAGAAAAACGGTGCTTAGTCCACCGATGGGGTTACCCTGGGTAAACAAAACGAAATAAATAAATAAATAAATGTGGCATGCGTTCCGTCAGCAAGAAATTTATTCACACTATGCTACACTCGACCAAGGTGAGGTAAATGGGTACCTAGTATGAGCGCTGTTGGAGAACTGGTAGCTCCAGCTAAATTCTGGGTAAAAATAGCACTTTGTATCCACAGACAAAAAGTGCTATATAAAGCCGGCTATTATCATTTTTCATATTGATTATGGAACCAAATAACATGCAGTTCATGAGGCCTATCAAACTCAAATCAAATCCAGAATCATAGATGTACTGTCTGTAAGTCTGATATCTACATGTATGCTTGTACACCTCTCAAACCACTTCCATACTCTTGCCATTCATGATGAACATCCTATGAATACCTCTGATCATCGGCCGGTGACAGTCCTCCTGACAACAAGCTCTGATCTTCTTAAAGTCAATAGTGATGGAGCTGTGGCTCCAAGCCACTGCAGCGCCTCAAGATTGACTGGCCTGGTATTGACCAAATGTTGTAAACTCTCAGAGAACACATGTTACAGGTATCTAAATCACTCCCCCACAAGATACAGGTGGAGCTACCCAGTGGAAAAAAGGAATGGACAAACAAGGTTGCACAAACATATAAAAAGGCTCATTGATCTTGGATTGCTTGGAAGGCTGCATGTAGACCCCAGAAACCTATCCCAGAGTGGGTAGCATACATCACACCTAGGAAAAGTTCACTGGAGTCTGAGGTGCTCCACGGCTATTCTTCATCATCAGACCTTCAAAGATATTGAATCTGCCAACTCCCACAGCAACATTTCTCTCTTCTATAGGCTGGTTAAGGAGAACCGTAGGAAAGGGAAATTTACGCAGAGCAAACAGTCATTGGAAATGGGAGGTGTTATATATAATGGCAAAAACATCATTACAGGCATTTGAGGAACACTTCAGAAAACTAGGGACAGTTCATCCTAAGGATGACAGCAGTAGCTCAACAAGGTCACAGCTAGCTATCTTCTTCACTTCTAAGGACCTTGATACTGCATCTCCACTCTGAAGAAAGGCAAAGCACGTGGCACTGATAATATCATGCCAGAACATGTCATCCATTCTGGCCAAGGTTGTCCGGTCTCCTCCTCCTACTGTTCAATGCATGAATGGCTTTGTCTCATATACCCTAGTCAGTGAAGCAAACCCTTGTGTAACCCTATAACCATACACAAATGGCTAAATCAATGCATGACCCATCAAACTATCATGGAATCTCCATCATACCAAGTTTCTCTAAGCTACTAGAACTGCTGCTGAAACGTCACCTGAAAAGTTCTCTTCGAGACTCTAACATCCCTGATGAACTCCTGTTTGGTTTTCAAAAGGGTAGATACTGCATCCTGACTTCTACATGCCTACAACTCTCTATCGAGATCAACAGCATCTTCAAGAAGCGTACCTTTGTTGCTCTCTTAGATGCTCAAAAGGCGTTTGACTGTGTATGGCATGATGGCCTTTTCAAGAAGATATGACACCACTGTTAATCCCTCATTTGTGGCTCTCCTGGCTGAACTATACAAAAATGGTAACAGCAAGGTTCTTTGGGAAGGAAAAGTATCTAACCCATACCTGCCAAGTTTTGTGAATGAAAAATAGGAATCCAAAATACGAGGACGCGAGGCGTCCTCGTCCGAGGGTGCGAAGCACCCGAGCGGGGGAGGTGTGGGAGGGGGGTGTCCCCCCTGCCACGGTAGGGACTTTTTGCATTTTCAAACATGGAAAAGTGGCATTTCCTTGCATTGTTTAAAGTAAATTCACCTTCAATACTATGCCAGGAGTTGATCTAATTTTATTAAAATTCAAAATCATTAATCCATTATTTTGTCAGTTTTTGCATTATTTTGCGTACAATTTTCATTATTTTGCAATGTGCATTCATGTACAATCTAGTGCATAAGTTCAAGCAGTAATGAGTATTAACCCAAAATATTGCAGTCAGACCGCAGGTCCCTATGCTAATGAGCAAAAAGGCCAGATTCATACAAATCATCTCGTGGCTGAATCCTCCCCCTTGCAAAATCTCGTGATTCGTGAGATTTTCTTTCTCTAAGAATTTACCTGTTTTAACCTCAAGTTAAATGAAATATTATTGCACCATTAGATAGAGTAAAAATTACTCTTTCATATTGGTCATTTATTTTGTATACAATATTTTGTTAAATAAGTAAATTTCTGGCCTGAAAATTTGCCTCAAAACTAAATTTTCTTCCTCTGTTTTCTTTTGCAAATTGTGCAAAACTTTTTATTTTGAGCCTCAATGATATCTATATCACCATAAAGCTGAACTTCTGTACTTTCTCACAATGCCACTCTTGATATGCGGTACCTTTTAATCGGGTCAAGATCACACTTTTCCCACCAAGGTACAAGACGAGATTTCTGAAATTTTGTACTTGCATGAAATCCAGAGTCCTGATTGGCTGGATAAGGTTCACAGAACAACAGACGCGGGGTATTTGAGGAGATTACCACATGGGAAGTGTGACCTTCCCACGAACCCAGGCACTGGAACCGTTGGAATTTGCCACTGGGTGGTCTCTTTGACCAATCAGAGTGCAGTATTCTTGTTTTCAAACTGCTTTATGTACTTGGCAAATGAAAAGTGTGATCTTGACCCGATTAAACCAATTCTTATTTTGAAACCTATATCATTTCAAAGCATACATATTCAGCTTTATCATGATATAAAAATCATTTAGGCTCAAACATAAATAAAGTGTGAAAATAGCAGCTTTTGTCAGGTGAAAATATTTATTTTGTAGCATATTTTAGATCAAAATTTGAACCTATATTACAAAATCTTTGAATAAATCCAAACACATGACCTGAAAAAATGATTCTTCTTCTTTACAATGGTACAAAATTCATGAAATTCGATGCACAATTAGAGCAGCAATGGCCGAATGAAAAGAGGTGTTTTGGTTCGCATCAAGCTCATTAAATATGCAAAACATCTCAAGTCATGAATATCACTTGGATGAAAGAAGCCACTTTCTTGGGACCTGCAGTCTGACTGATTGAGGCTGCATTCACTGTACATTTGCAAATGAAATTTAACTAATGTTCCGTTATGGGAGGAATTGTTTCAACAAAATAAACACTGGATTTTCTGTTTTTGTGAGACTGGGAGGTTGAGGCGCAGCAACTCGGGCGCGCGCGCCGGGAGTTTAGGCAAGCGTTCGGCAGATTCACCAATGATATTACCAACACACTCTAGATATGTACCGGGTACACTACACATTCACTTACTCCGCAATACAAAATCATCCGGCGACATGGGTAAAACCTCGAATAAAAAGTGAAATTTTCTTACCTAAATCACCATATTTCGCGTCAAATATATCACCATCGTTAATTCTTTACATCGTAGTTAGAAAACAAGGGGTCTAAAAAAGTGAATTTTTCACGGTTTTTCCGATGTTCGTGGATTGTGAAAACATGTCCTCACTAAAAACTGGCACTTTCGCGAGCCAATGTCAGCCGCCATTTTGTTCCGGAAGTCAACGCTAATATCGGCTGTTGCGTGTACGCTCGTAATTTTCACATGTATTTGCAATGGAACTGTGCACTTAGCAATGTTTGCGCGCCGTTTTAAGTCGCTCTCTGTTTGCATAGCCGTGCGCTCCAGTTGTGTATGCGTTAGTCGTATCTTACAGCCGTTTATGAGTTAGTCGCATTGTACAGCCGTTTCAATAATTTCAACACTATATTGATTGACCCAAAAATCGGAATTTTGGTTTAAAAATTAGGAATTCGGAATGGAGGTTAAAAAATCGGTATAATTCCGCCAAAATCGGAATGGTTGGCAGGTATGCTAACCCAATTCTCTTGGGACAAGGTTTGTGACAAGGTGCCATACTCTCCCCATCACTCTAGCCACTCTTTATGGACAATCTGATAAAAGTATCTCAAATAGAAAGGACTAGGATGCACCTTTCAGGGAAGATACACAGGTATAATTATCCTTGCGGATGATGTAGCCCTTCCTCTGCTGACGAGTTACAGGAGATGCTTGCAATCACTCATAAGTATACCAAGAGGTGGCAATACTCCATCAACCACTCTAAGAGTGCAGTTGTTGTCTTCTATGAGAAGTAAACCTTCCTGACAAAAGGGAACAATCTTCATGGATGCTGGCTGAAGGACAACCCATCAACAAAGTGTCTCAACATCCCCATCTAGGCATCACCAAATCTTCTGCATGGTCTGATTCTACCGTAGACATCATTGCAAGAGGACTTGAAACCTTTTACTCCCTCCATGGTGTTAGGGCATATACATCAGGCCTGTCTCCACACCTCTGTGCAAAGCTTTGGTCTGTGTCCCGAGGATGTTATATGGCTCCCCAATACTATCCTTAACTTCAGTCAACTTGCATTAACACTGCTCACAACCAGCTCTTCTCTTTTTGATTTTCTTCTCTTTTTTGCAATGAACTTCCTGGGTCTACAGGAGGATGCATGGATTTTTGGTTTAAATTGTTAAGAAGGTACAATTAAGTCTCCCACCCAAAGGTTTTGAAAATGAATATGTCAAAAACAAAACTACAAATCTACCGGACAAAGGGTCATCAATAGGGACTTATGTGTGCAAAAGTTGTAAAAAACGTCTATGGGGGTGTATTGATGCGAACGAAACGCACAAAGAGTTAACTCACCTAAACCGTATGACCTAGAGCATGCATGCTCATGTAGCCAATTCAATGTAGCAACAAAGTTCTTGTAGGTCTCTTCTGCATAGCTGTATGAATTAAAAGATGAAAGTCATACCCATCAAAATGAATTATAACAATGAACAAAGTCCATATCATGTTCAAATCATCGAAGATACGTGCTTGTTGCTTATAGATGAGCCCATCTTGTAACTAATTTATACTTAGGAATTTCAACCTGGGTCCTGCTTCATATTAAGACCGGATGATTATGGTAACTTCACAATTAATGTAATTACCATGGGAACCTAGGTTTTCATTGGCTGCTGAGCACTGTTATCATGATAGCATTCATAATGGCAAAGTTACCAAAGTTGCAAGTCATAATGAAATGGGCCCCTGAAGTTCCCCAGATTAAAGGAAAAACAGAACATAGTGCTCATGAAATCACTTTTCTTGATTTACTTGAAATTAAGTCATGTTCTTGGTGGTTATTTTACTAACACTCTCAAGTGCCGAACTCTTGGTTCCTTGAACAATAATTGTAATATATCAATATCATGTTGCTTGCAATATGGAATAATTAAACACAGCTGTAACAGATATCTATGATTACTAAAATATATGACATTCCCTGAAAAACATATATAAGATGGAAAGAAAAATAAATTTGGTATATCAAAATGAAGGAAATCCCACTAAATTCTCTACCAAAATGTAAATCATATATCATCAGCAGTGATAGCACCCCCCCCCCATATTGCTACAATGGTTAGGCCACACAATCACAGATTGTTTCAAATTGTTTGATTATTGGTACGTATTGACTCACGTTTCTATCTTTTCTAGCATCTTGTCGGCCTGTTCCCTCCATGGTGGTGTCCCATAATCAAGGTACCATTGATCACATAGAGCTACCACACACTCCTCCGCTGAACGGGATACAACCTTCTTCTCAGGTTCGTAGTAAATCACTGCATCACCGTCCTTCACCATCTTCAACTTTACTTCCTTCTTGATGTCCTTGACCTTCTGACCTTTGAACTCTCCGACCTGTATGACCTGTGATTGAAGTTACAAAGCAGTTGGTGAATCATTCTTTATGGACACTTTATGGACACTATGGACAAATGTTTACCTAGTAGGAAGGAGTTCTGTGAATGCAGAAGGCACTTATAAGGGTACCCGATCTATAGATGGATAATAGTAGGCAGAGCTTATGAACATTTATTACGCTTCAGGTCTCATTTTCATGAAATCTCCATTCTCAGTGAGCTGTACAAAATTAAATGCATTCAATTCCAAATTAGAAAGGGGGGTGCCAAATATCTTGAAGACTACTAGATAATCTAGGCTTCTAGGTGTGTATCAGGGGACCGTTTCATCAACATCAAGTTGTCAGATCTGACATCTTTCCTTGATTCTGATTGGCTGAGAGGCACTGTTACTATAGTAACTGTCGAATAAAATGGGACTTGTCGGATAAAACATCCAACAAGTCCTTTCATGAAACGCTCCCCAGATTGCATGAATTGTCATTGATATCAGTAAACAGAATAAGTTTTTTATTCTCAAAACTGAAGGGAGCTGTTCATGAAGGGTCTTGTCAGAAAATTCCACTGACTACCTTGCTCTCAATCAATCAGGTGGCAGGATTTCCAATAATGTACATCAGGGGCCCATCTTACAAAGAGTTGTGATTGATCCGATCAATCGCATCTATGGCAAGCAAGCAAAGTCAACATATGAAATGTATGTTTGTTCAAAAAAAAATTCTAGATATCCATAAATTCATCAATTTCTTGACAATTTGGGAAGATCTCCTTTGTTTACAATGGACATTTTGTAAATTTTCTGTAGACAAAATTATGACACTGATGGATTTCCATAGAGTTACTATTGATTGGATCAATCGTTCCTCTTTGTAAGATGGGGCCCAGAAGTCAGTGAAAATCACTGACAAATCTCTTCATGTAATGCTCTCCAGGGGACTGTTTCACGACACAAATAGTCAGTAATTTTTACTGACATATATGCTCTCAGCCAATCGTATGCAAGGATTTTCTAACGGTTATCACAACTTTCAGTGAAAATTACTGACAAATCTGTTTATGAAATGCTCTCCTCGTCTTACCCCTTCATTGAATCCCTTGAGATAGACTTTCTCCTTAGCTTCCTGGAGTTTATCCCGGTCATTCTGGCTCTTGATCTTGAACTCATCACATGCCTTGACTGCCGACAGGTTGCCATATCCAGGTACCTCTATGATCGGGACGGGGTCAAAGGGCAACACCATCTCATCAGAGATACCATACTTCTCTCGGAAATCCTGCAACAAATATGAGAGTCATTTCATTTTAATACAGTTTGATTTCAGTATCTGATAATTGGAATGTATTATTTTCTAACTTGTAAACTTTTGTGATGTACATCTACACAAGTACGATTTTTAAAAATTTAAACGACCTATTGCACAAATTTTACCACGTACTCTGAATGTGTCCATTTATCAATACAAGTAAAATCCTGAGCATGTTTTTTCATCATTTTATTCATTATTATCACCACCACAGACAGACAGACAGTCAGTCAATCAATAAAAATACTGGCTTCTAATAAAGTCCTTACCTTTTTCTTCTTGAGGTCCCTGAGGGCAGCAAAATCATCAGGAGCATCCGAAGGTACACTGGTGACCACGCCTGTTCCTTTACCTTCCTTGATTGTCATCATAGGCAAGGTGTAGATCTTATCATACTTGGTAAGGGGTGCGCTCAAAGCCACGCCCATAATATCCTGAGTGAGTAAACATCAATTTGAGAATTCTTTACTGCTTATTTGGCGCAGCTTTCTACCTCTATCTGTATTGGAACCACCTGATTGGAACCCATGCAACAATTATAGCAATCTCGGTCAAAATTGAGCCAAACATATAAATTGAGTTATTAATTTATCACTAGTATACAAATACACTTTGATTTGAGGTTTTCTGTTTGAAATTATCGGTAGAGGTGACTCTAATATTACCTCGAAGTGAATAGTATTTTGGAGGCAAAACTAAATCAAACCAATTTACGGAAAAATATATGGCCATTTTATGGATGTAAAGATGTGAAATGTAAAATGTCAGCAACTTTTGGGAAGTTTTTGTCACCCCCCCCGTTAGCCCTAACCATCCATTTGTTACTGTTAAAATGCTTTATAAAGTAAACTTAAAGACTCAGGCCTTGTATGGGAACAAGAGAATTCAGCAGTCAGCTACCTGTCCTGTTAGCTCCGCCAGGACATCCACAACGCCATCTGACTTTGTCATTCCTTGGAAAGCAGCATTCCTGGCAGCTCGGTTGGTGCTGATGAAAACCTCTCCACCTGCCATCTCATAAGCAATGTAAGGCATATCAGGTCGCACCCAACAGTTCGTCTGACCGTACATGGTCTCCGGCCGGAGGGTAGCTGCAACCAAGAATACATCCTTGCTCTCCAAATTCCTGGAATCAGACCAAAAGGTTTACAAAGAAATGTTATTTTACTACTACAACTACTACCAAATGGTCCTGTAATGTATTTCCCTGTGTATAGCTATCATTTTTATAAACTCAGCGCTGAAGCTATGTAGGCACTCTAAATGGTGCTTTTAAAATACCAACCTTGAAATCACCTAATGTGAAATCAACTAATACCGTAAAAAGAATCACAGTATCATAAAAGATGATTTTAGAAGAGCATTTTGGGTACAGTATATAAGATTAGTGTAAACCTTCTCCAATTGACATGTGTATTTTGAGAAATAAAGTCTTTTGCACAAAACCTGCAGGATTTCTATATTGAATAGAGGATAAAATATTTTTTACAAAAGGAGCGATTGGCATCTCTGAATGTGTATGCAAAGTGGTGTGACTAGAAATACTCACTTGAGTTTGGGTGGGTATGGTTTCTGGAGTTTCATCTTAATCAATGTGTACTCCTGAGGTCCAACATTCTCTCCAGACTGTCTGTCGTGATCCATACAAGGCTGGCCATCCTTTGGTGAGTAGATGGTGTAACGCTTCCCAAACTTGACCTTCTGACGTTTCTTGAGCAGCAGGAACTGCCATCTCACAAAGGAATCGTAGAATGGATTGGCATCCGTGGTGATGAATGTACGTCGCCAGTCAATCTGATCATAAAAGAATACAACATCAAAATAATTACTAAATTTATTCTTACTTGTCCTGCTCACTGATTACGTTGTACTGTCAAAGAAACAGAAATGTTGGTCAGAACATGAACCCGTATGGTCAGCCAATGTACTTTAAGTGTGGTACAAGGTGCATCAGGAGGGCAATTCATCAACATTTTTTTGTCTGACAAAGATGACAGATCTCACAACTGTCCTTATTTTGATTGGACGAGAAGACAGTTCCCATTTCTGTAAGATGAAACATACTTGTGGGATAAATCATAAACTTGTCCTTTTATTAAATGCCCCCATAGGTCCATCCATTACAATAATAATAATAATTAACATTTATATAGTATTTAATACAACAGTTTCTAAGTGTATTGGAAAGAAAAAAAGAAGCAGCAAAATACAGTGAGAGAGAACAGGATACAAGAATCGCAGAGTTCAAGATTCCATTCGAAGATGCACACAAATTTTAATTCCTATTGCTGATGTTGATAAATGTTAACTTTCAATGACTAAGGGTGCATCATAAAGCAGACAAAGAGACAGCGTACATGGGGACAATGACACACCATTCACAGAGGTAAAAAGTTGCAAAACAAACGAGAATATGCAATTTGACTTGGTCTTAAAATCAGCAGAAGCAGGAAAGTAACTCCCATGCAGAAGATAATTTCAGCATGACATGCTGAACTGAAAGTTTTTCATCAGGATTGAATCTTGATTTAATATCGTTACATGTAATATATAATCATAAAGAAAATCTACCCACAACCCTCTAAAGCAGTGGATAACAAATCACCAGCAAACTCATTCAACTAAGTGTATTTGAAAAAAAATGAACATTTTGCTCAGGCTTTATGGCATTAAATTTCCACTTCAAGACTTCTAAAACAAAAAACAGAAAAAAAATGCCATCTTGATCAATAGAAAAAAAAACCTTTCAATATCTTTGATCAATAAAAATGTGTACAACAGGTAATACAGTGATTTTGTAACCACTTGGTCTAGAAGCAGATAGTCTAACTCTCAGTTTGTCAAACACCATCGTGATTAAATCCACATTGTTGACTAATTATTTAGTCTAACTCCCATTTATTCCTACAATCACTTGGTCCAACAGTGACTTGGTATGTGATAGTCTAATTTCCAGTTTTTCTTCTTATGATTTTCCACTTGGTTTATAAACAATTCATCTAATCACTTAGACTCAGTGATGCGAGACGAAGTGGATATTTATTTGAAGAAATTGGTATCTTATAGCTTAACTTGAAATAAAACAAAATAGTAAATGGGCTAAATGCTTAATAGACAGACTGGATGTAGACAATATTTGAAGTTTGCATGGTGGTATGGACAGTTAGAGAAGAGGTTTATAGTACATCGTGTTGAGAGCTGCCGGTCCTCTAATTGCTTGCTTATAAGCATTCATGCTTTTTTACCAATCAGGGGGCCGTTTCATAAAGCTGTTTGTAAGTTAAGAGCAACTTTAAAACGACTGGTGAACCTTTCTTACGTGCTTAACCATCGGCAATGAATATACCATTTACCACAAGAAAGGATCACCAGTCGTTCTTAAAGTTGCTCTTAACTTACGAACAGCTTTATCATTTATCATTTATTCATAGGAGTATACCAAGTGGGATGAGATCAAAGTAGACAAACTGAGCGTAGACCAAGTGGTATTTTACCCTATAGTACAGTTACCTTACAACCCATACGAGAGACGTCCTTCTTGCATAAAGGAGGGAAGTAGTCCAACCAATAGAGGGCGTCTGCAAACTTTGGGATCTCTTCAGAAGGTATCCCCAGGCCTTCCATGATCTGCCATTGCCACTTCACTACCCCTGTCTTGGCGGCCAGTTTGCTCTGTCATAAAAATATACAATTGATTTATGTTTTAGCAAAAAAGCCAGGGCACCGTCTTACAAAGAGTTGCGATTGATCCGATCAATCGTAACTCTATGGAAATCCATCAGTGGCATAATTTTTTCTACAGGAAATTTGCAAATGTCCTTTGTAAGCAAAGGAGAACACACCAAATTATCAAGAAATCAATGAATTTATTGATACACATTCATATCTAGAATTTTTTTTGAACAAACATGCAGTTTATATGTTGACTTTGCTGGCTTTCCGTAGTTGTAATTGATCGGATCAATCGCAACTCTTTATAAGACGGGCCCCAGTTGTGGTAACGTTACAAAAATGAGAAACTAATAAAATGACCACCAAATGTTTTATGTAGGAATAAACAAATTTGCTAAATGCTTAAGTTACAAAATGTGGGACTAGTGAGAAGTAGGTCAAACAAGCATCAAATTCCGGTCAAATGTCAGGTCTTTTCAAAGCAATAATAATAATAATACACTGACCCACACGTGATATTATCTGTGTGACGGTCAGTGCAGTCATTTTTTAGCTTAGATTTTACAGTTAGGTTAATGTCACTAACCAGGTGGGTGTTTCATAAAGCTGTTCGTAAGTTAAGAGTGACATTAAGAACGACTGGTGATCTTTTCTTGTGGAAATGGTATATTCATTGGTGATGGTTAAGCACATAAGAAAGGTTCACCGGTCATTTATAAAGTCGCTCTTAGCTTACGAACAGCTTTATGAAACGGCCCAAGATCTAGATTTAGCATACAGTGACAAAGACTTTCTTAAGAAATAATTGTTTGTTGCAACTACAGGTAAAATAAGCTTAAAACTGCACCATATATACAATCATGTAATCTAAAGAATGAGATTATATTTTGACCATGACAGGGGAAGTCATCACAAGTACAAAAATTCATTATATTTTGAATTAATAATTTCATCAAAACATTAAAAAAAAAAATTGATGGAAGAAACGTTTGAAAACTAGCGACCTTACCTTCTTTCCTTTAGCTTTGTCTTTGATGATTGGATCATCTTTCTCGTCTGGGACTACGGCTTCTTCTACAGGGAATACCGGAGGACAACCAAACATTTCTATCTCTCTCTTCAACTTGTCAGCACAGGCCTGTTAGAGAAAGATATGAGAAGGGAAACAACTCTTTCTTAATTGTACAATGGGCTTTATTGAAATTGCACAATACATTATGTTCCGGTTGGTAAGAAATGTTGCTGTCCAATGAAAAAAAGGAACAAGGTGATAAATGGTTGTCTATCAAATGCATATAGGTATTTTGTGTTTCAATGATGTCTGAAGTTAAAGGGGAAGTTCACCCTGAAGAAAAGTTTATTATAATAATAGCAGTAAAAATAATAACAAATATTGGTGAAGGTTTGAGGAAAATCCGTCAAAGATTAAGAAAGTTATTAGAATTCAAAGTTTTGGATTTGTGACGTCATATGCGAGCAGCATTCCTACATAGCGAATGGTAAAAAATCAATAAAATGTCATTTTCTCAGAAAATTGAAAATGGTTTTTACTGGGCCTTTTGTATATCAATAGACGAATCATTTCACACCCGATCATAAATAGAAAACAAAATACAGTCATCAGGAACCATACAAAATTTGAAATTCATTGATTTTTTTACCATTCGCTATGTAGGAATGCTGCTCGCATATGACGTCACAAATCCAAAACTTTGAATTCCAATAACTTACATAATCTTTAACGGATTTTCCTCAAACCTTCACCAATATTTTTATTATTTTTTCTGCTTTTTTTACAACAAACTTTTCTTCAGAGTGAACTTCCCCTTTAACACTGTTGATCTATAGAGTGGAAGAGCCATGGTGTAGTGGTTTTGACTCTCGCCTTGTTATCATAGGGTCATGTGTTTGAATCCCACAGCAGCCTGGCATCCTTTGCCAAGGTATCAATCCACACTCTCCACCCAGGTGCTTAATGTGTATGCGGTAGGATGTAAGTCATTGTAGCTTGTGCAAAGTGTGCACAGGAATACTCCCCAGGGAGTGGAAGATGCACATACATTGTACGTGGGAATGACTGATTAAATCTGTGGACTGGGGTAATAATTAATCTGTACCTAGTGCTTAGATATGTACAAAGTATAAATACCACATTATTATCACAACTATTGTTATTGTAGAGTCACAAAAAACATCCTTAGAACAAACTATTGAATAAATGTTGCACTGTGTGACTTATAATTAACACCAATTGATGAAATAGAATCATTTACCTTGATGGGCATTCCAGTGCAGTGAAGTCCAAATGGCCAGAGGCAATGTTTGCCTTTCATTCTCAGATATCCAACTATGAACTAAACCAAGAAAAAAAATAATGGAAGAACATACAAGAAAGGTGATACAATTGTAATTGAATTGGTGATGTAAAAAATGTGAATATATTGTGAATGAATTTTAGCCCAATAAATATAGAATGTCTGCAAAGTTTGGACACCCCATCGAACCGACAATTCTGAAGACCTAACTTTGTGCCAAGTAAATGATGCGTGTATGAGCTGCAGCCAGCAGTATTCAGGTGTGGCACCACTCATATTGTAGCTCGACGGAGGACTGATTATAAACGCAGAAATAAGGATTGAAAATATATGATTTTTTAGAGATCATTTCTGCAAGCCACAAGGCTAATTTGAAAAGGGAATATGTTTATCTGACTAGTAATACTTCCCCCTTTACAATGATGGAAAAATAATCATTACAAAATACTTTTGAATCTTTGGGTGACTACTTTCAGGGATTGATTCTGAGGTACGGTAGCAATATATGACTCCAAAGAAAATTAAAGAATATTTGGAATCTGATCATTATATAAACTGACCCCTAAATCCTCTTGTATCCCTAATAAAAAAATCCTTTTGTCTTAAGACATATCAGAAATAGCTACAAATTCAATCAAAACTTCTCTTCTGAACATATACATGTACATCAACAAACTGTACCTTTCAAAGAACTACGAAAAAAAAATCCCTAGATGATAGAAATAATGAAGCATACCTCTGCCTTGGAAAAAGAGAAGGTATGACCAAGGTGAAGTCTCCCATTCATGTAGGGGTAAGGAAATGTCACAAGAAACTTGTCCTTCCTGTATAAAAAAACAAACACAAGCATTAATTTAGAGTTTGTCCAGCAGACGTAGGTAACCTGTTGCAAGTCTGTGCTATGTCATTAAGCAGGAATCCCTTTGTAAAGGTGTGATCTGTCTTTTCATTTTTGCTTTCCTGCAATACCCATTAATTTGCCTGTGATGATATGTGATGATTGGTAAAGAAAAGCTGTATGCAGGATCTCTGGGAAAGATGTGTCTCTAAATTTTGATAAGGTACCTTACAGGTAAATCTAAAGTAGTCATCACTGCACATAAAATAAACATCAATAAATCGTTCTTGAAAAATATAAAGTACTTGTTTTCACAACTCAAATTCATGAAACTTATATTTAGCTGCCATGAAATATGAAACATTGCTGAAGTACACAATAGCACATACATGTAGTTAAACATTTTATATCCTAAGCAAAGAAATTAGCTTCCTACAAAGCTTCCAGGAAAATTGATTCAGAAACCTTATAAGATGATCAAATGAAGCATAGTATGATAGGCCTACAATTAAGTTCAATAAAAAGTAGTTCAGTGAGTTTCGAGCTAAAAGCTGCATACTAGCATTAAGCAAAAATTCCAGATGGACATTAGTATTCCACATATAATTTTTAAAGAAATTTCTAGTATTACCAAGTTTCACCCAAGAAAACAAAATAGAGAAGTAAACCAAATGTCACAAACACACATTTAGTCTGTTTGAATAGACTTCTGTTACTTTATTAAAATTTTGAAAAATAGGATTAGTTAAGGATAACAACACAAAATGAATCATGACCAAAGCAGGTACTTACCCAGGTCCGGGTTTCTGAAAGTTTTTCGGCGCATCTTCCTCAAAGATCTTTTGGTCTGCCCATATCTTCTGTATCTTCTCCTCTATGCTCTGCAAGGTAGAAACCTTATGGGTTCCCTTGCGCTTGGTTCCCACAGACTCTGTCATTCTTCCGACCGCTTCAATAGTCCTCACCTACACAAAAAGTGAAACATATGTGAAGGCAAAATGGGATTTCAACATCACAATATAAGGCAACAACAGGATATCAAACCCTGCCACCCTTCAAGCAAAGTAATGCCAGACAATGAAACATCAAGTTGTTTCAATGTAATGCATCACAAGCAGCCACATTCCTTCGACAGCACACACAATCAACCTGCAAGCTTTTACTGTATGTAAGTGCTGGTCCAGAAATGAGGATTGTCCCAGAAAACAAGAATATCCTCATAAACCAACACAAATCTTGTCTTGATAAATTGAGATTTTCCTTGTTGACATTTTACAAGAACACATTTTTTTCTCTTCCCAATTCACCCTGGAGGACATAGACAGCAATTACAGATCAGTGCTAAAAATACAGATTCTATGACCTCAACACCCCCCCCCCCCACTGTCTATATGACTTGCCATCTTCCTATAATCTTGGTAAAGTTATGAAACACCAGTTTACATTGACTAGCACAATTGATTGGTGTCAGCCACATCATGCACATGTTGGTACTTGACAGGTGAATGAACTTTCCTACATGTAGATTACTTATGTGAAAAAATCATTTTGAACAAAATACAATTCCTGTAAACAGTAAATAGGGATGAGCCTCATTTTTAGAGCAGCACCTTTTTTGACAATAGGAAACATTATATATCAAAGACTAAGTTAATCAGTTGGTGGCTGAGCGCTATACATGTAGACAACAAAAAATACTCTGGGCCTTTCTGGTTAAAGTAGAGAGCTGGGATTGAAACCTTTCGATCACGAGTCCAAGTGCACTAACCTAATCACTAACAGTGAGTAGGACTCAATGGTGGTGGTTCGCTCAACGCTGAAGAAAAGAACTGAACGTCCAAACAAAACGATCTGCCCGTGCGTTCCCAAGATTTAGGTCGCTAATTTCAGTCAAGAGCAAATGATGGCCAAGCGCCACAATGTCTGACTCACTGAGGACTTGAACTGTCGAGATCAAAGCCAAAATACAGCCATTCTCGATGCCTGATCAGCTGATGCTGTGGCTGGAATTCAGGTCAAGGATCGATTACACAATAGATATTTGGCAAAGAATTGGAACAAAATTTTCAGTGAAAATTTGAAATCAGTTACCTATATTGCCAGGTTGGCCGGTGCAAAACTGTTTTAAGGTGGTGTCACACCTTGGCGTTTTAGACAGCGTATGCCTGACGTATCAAAATTTCTCTAAAACGTCGGCATACGCTGAACTTTGATATTTTTTTTCAACTCTGGGCGTATACTTAGCGTATTCATAACGAGTTGGACGTATACATAACATATTAGTAACTTATATCGAACGCTTCGTTTACTTATAAGTAACGTATTCCAACGAATGCTTAGCGTATTGCTGGCGTACACAACTTATGCCCTACGATAGCCTAACTTACGCATAGCGCGTGGCAGCGTATCGCTGACGAACACGTGTCGTAGCCTATAAAAATGCTGCCGCTCGACTATTCAAATCATAACCGCACGATACATCACCGTATCAACACCACCGCCATGCCGAAGAAAACTCCTGTGAACCACACCTTTATATACCAATTCCTATAAACGTTGTCAATACGCCATTATACGGTAGCTGTAAGTTATAAACACGTTCAGTAAGTTTTGTGGTCGTCCGGAGCACGTCTTCATACGTCAATATACGTTGGAGTTAAGTTACACATACGTTCAAAGCATGTTACTCATAGGTTAGAAGTAAGTTTTAGGGTACGCTGGACATTATCTCGACGTACATCGACTTATGAGTAACTTACGAGTAACGTGTGTCAACGTGTATCAACGATCGCGTAACTTGCCTCCAACTTATGGCCCGCGTATGCGGGACGTATGAGCCATACGCTGGCATACGTCGAAAAATTTTGTGCTTGCACAAAATTTTCGACGACCTCGCCGTATGACGACGTATACCAGCGTGTTTTAGCGTACTCTTAACGTATGCAAAACTTACCCGTTACGTATTCGACGTACGCCAGCGTATTTGCCAAATTCCTCATACGTCGGGCATACGCTGTCTAAAACGCCAAGGTGTGACAGCACCTTTAGCGACAGTTGCTGGGCAGAGCCTATACCCCCCAAAAAGAAGAAGTCAACACTAATAGACACTATCGCACCGGCTGTTTTAATACCAGCATACCGATCGATTCTCACCACCAGTAGTTTTTAACAGGTAATGTCTAGATATAAAATGTTCGCAAACATAGCATTAGCAAGCCCTCAATCACATTTCATAGACAATATGCTCAACACTTTCTATCGCGATCGGGAACAAGATCGCGATAGGGAACAAAGCCACAGAGCTGTATTTCGGGTTCGATCTTGTAGTTGACATCATCTCAACGCTGTTTGGATTTTCGGTCGGACATTGCTTTGCTTGCCTTTGCCGTAATTTTGGTATGGACTGAAGTATCAACCAATGCTATAATTAATAGCCCAGATTTGCCTGGCCTGCAGAAGATCACCTGTGCTGTACCCGTTTGTGATTTTGCCGTGCATACAGTTCTCGATCAAGAAGATATTCAGAAAAGTGGTAGGGCCTAAAGAGGTCTAGACTCTAGGCAAATTGACATTATTGAGGATCCTAAGGACTTGCTATGACATTTGCGAAAAAATACTAGTGGTGAGGTGAGGTCACACCGCCCGAGCGTTGTTGGAGCGGTCGTGGAGCGGTAGGGAGAGAGGGTCGAATTTCGACAACGCTCGTCACCGCTCACAAAATTGGGGAAAAAATAAAAAACATGGGCGTTGCCTCAGCGGTGCATCAATGAAGCCAGCGTAGCTGTAGCGTTGGCTTAACGGTGGCGAGCAGTCACGAGTGTTGGTTTTATAGCGGCGACTCGAGCATTGATAGAGCGGAGTACTGCGCATGCGGGCATTGGCTCAACGAGGTTTAATGCTATGATCATGATGACAAAGAGAGTGTATTATTTATGCAGCTACTCATTGTACTCGCCACAATTACTCTTGTAAGTTCCGGTACATCCCTTCATTGCTATTATTTAACAGTGAATGGATGAATGCAACGTTCCAGCAATCCCGTGTCCGCTCGGAAAACGCTTACCACCGCTCCACCAAAGCTTGTGAACCGTTTAATCACCGGCCGGGCAACGCTGGTGAAGCAGCGGTTGTCAAGCGTTCAAGATTTCTGCGTTGGCCGGGCGGACCCAAGCGTTCACGAACTTTCCTCTAGCGGTGCCAAACTTTGACTGGGCGTTGTTAGAGCAGTAGTCACCTTTGCTGGAGCAGAAAATTGCCCGCTCCTCACTCAGAGATGCCAAGTTCAAACAAATGTTATGCGTGAGATTTTCATGACTCGACGTCTCTGTGAGCGCGCGGCCAGTACTTACACTCGTACGTTGCAAAAATGCGCGCGCGCAAGATATGGGCTTCAAAACCATGCGATGCAAGCACGCGATTCATCGTATCACATATAGGGACAGTGATTTTCCGCGATCGCGGAAAACGGACGGAATTCACGGAAAGGGCCTTTTGAAACGGAAAGTGGCATTTCAAACGGAAAATCACGGAAAACGTATTTTCCCTCAAAATACACAGAATATCAACAGAAATTACTCCAAAATCACAGCAAAATGAGAATATTAAATGGCCAGAAAACACGATCTCACTTCGCTACAATCATGACAATTCACACATCATGACTCGACATTAGCACACTCGATTGTACCCCGCGGCCGTACCCGGCACACATATCGTTCCAACTACACGGTCGTGTGTTGCTGCCCTCTATGTTTGAAGATGTAACAGCACGATATCGTGGTCTTAAAATCCAAGATGGCGGATTGGCCAAAGTCGTTGACAGATGATAACGATGTCAAAAAAACCCCAAAATAATCGATGAAATATCGTTTCATCGTAAAATAATGCTAATAATGTGAAAGGTGAGGATGTATGCATGCTAAATATGTTCATAAAAATAATTTATGCACCCGCATTGATCCGATTAGAACGGATTCTATTGTGTTGTTGGTACAGTAGCAGATACAAATTTTGACCAGTGCGAGTGTACGTGTTGTGATTTTGCTATTCAATGTGTAAACGGAATTGCCACTTTTCCGTGTGTACAAAGTCTATGGGGAAACGGAATTTGGGATTTTCTCAAACGGAAAAGGCATTTTTTTGAAACGGAAAATCACTGTCCCTACACATATTACTAGCTGTGCGCTGACTGCACTCTTGATTCGTCTCGAGATCTCGCGTGCCGGGCTAGCTAGACGCGAAGGCGGTCGGCCAGTCGTATAATCTGGCGAATAATGCTACTTTCTCTCTTTTTTTCTGTCGGGTCCCGATGCGTGAGAAAAATGGGTGCCATGCGGGAGATCGTGAGACGGACCCTGAATGCGTGAGACTTGGTAGCTCTCAAAACTTTCGGAGCGGTAGGAGGCACCATGACATCAGCGGTGGCCGAGCGTATTTGGCGTTGCCTTAACGGAGGCCAACTTTGGTTAACATGGTTAAACGGTGGTGAACGGTAGCGAGCGATGTCTGATTTTTTTCTCTCCACTCCAACATCGCTCGGGCGGTGTGACCAGGCCTTAAGTAATCAGTAGAGGCGCTGGTCAGAAAATTGGGATCGTCCCAGTTTACAGGGACTGTCTCAGTTTATAAGGATTTCTTCACACAAGAAATCTAGGAAAGTTCATTCACCTGTCAAGTGCCGACACAAATCATGTGTGCTAGTCAATGTACATATCACTGATATGTACATTGACTAGCACACTCAGGTTTCATAACAAGATTATTGGAAGACGGTAAGTCATGAAAAATAGACGGTGAACTGGGGGAATTGAGGTCACTGAATCTATTTTTAGCACTCTCAATTTCCGTAATTGCTGTCTTTGTCCCGTAGGGGGAAGTGAAAAAAAACGTCCCCATAAACAAGGACAGTCTCAAGACATGATTTTGCCTTGGTTTATGAGGATATCCTTGTTTTCTGGGACAATCCCAATTTTTGCTTTGGACCAGCGCCTCTACTGGTAATCGACCAGCCCGGGGGGGGCCACTTCCATTCACAAGTGGATACCATGCGCGACCATGGGGTCTCGAAAAGCACCCTAAACACGTAATTTCCATATTCTGAAAATGCACCCCTTAACAAGTATTGGCGTGTGAAACCCTACCCTTAACAAGTATTAGAAACAAAACGATATACTCTTGGCATATATTCCCTGAAATGAACCCCTTAACAAGTACAGGAATGTTTTATTGTTACGGGTCCTTCGGTCGTCGGCTTTATTTGGTTTAGTACGACCCCACCTTCTAGCTTCTACACCTCGCGCAAATCAGACTCTAAACACATAGTGTTGGGGCAAAAGGACATCCTTTATAAAACATTTTAATTTTGTTTTATCATCCCGAAAATTCGACCCTAAACACGTAATTTTCCTAGCGAAATACCCTTTTTTCATTATTTTTGTGTTTTTGACCAGGGTGACCAGATTTCACCAGATGAAATACGGGACAATCGACTAAAAAGATCAACAAAGAAGGCTACACAGTGTTAGACTTGTGAAAAATATATAAATAATTGGAAGGTAGGGTGAACAAAAGAATGAAGGAGAGAAAGAAAGAAAAGAGATGAATTCAGAAGAAAGAAAGAATGAAAAAGTATTTGTAACAATTGAGGGGAAAGAAAAAAAAGAAACTTAGAATAAAAGAAGGAAAAAAGAAAGAATAAAAGAGAGAAAAAGGATTTCCGTCATTCTTTGAAATGAATATAGGAAAAAGATAAAGAAAGGACGGGAAGATGAATGAATGTGTGAAATACATAATAAAGGCCGGAGAGAAACGAAAAAAAAGTAAGAAAAAAGGAGGAGGAAAGAAAGAATGAATGAAGGAAAGAAAAATGTTTCCTTCATTTTTGAAAGAAAGAAACCAAAAATAGGAAGGAAGGGAGGAAGGAAGGAAGGAAGAAAAAGAAAGAATAAGGAAAAAATAATTCAAAGGAAAAAAATGAAATAATGAATGAAAAAAGGGAGGAAAGAATGAAGGGAGGAGAGAATGAAAAAAAAAATAATCGAAGGGGAAAGAAAGAACGAAAAGAAAAAGAGTGGGAGAAGGAAGCAAAGAAAGGAAGAATGAATTAAATAAAGAAGGAAAGTAAGAGAAAGAAGGAAAAATTAACACAGAAAGGTTCAGGAAAGAAAGATAGGAAATAAAGATAGATGGAACAAAAAGTGCCAGCAGGAAGCATAGAAGGATGAAGGAAGAAAAAGAAAGAGAAATTAAGTTCAAACTTCAAGCAAACAAAAAAATCCAATCGTTCTAACAAAAATCATAATGGTACTTGGTGTTTTTTAAATATGTTTTTAAAATGAAAAAAATTGAATGTTTTAGTAATTAATAAAATTTCAAAGTGAAACCTTGGTCAAATTTAAGAATTAGATGAAACATTTTTTCATTTCATTTAGGTTTTATTTCCACAAATCCGTTATCATACAAATCTTTGATAACTTACATAACTAAGCTGAGCAACCATTACACACGTAGACTATATAAGTATAAATAGCAAGAATTCTTAATCAATACATATTAATACATGTTTACGTACATAAAACGGAAAAGTGGAGGAAACTTTAGAAGCAGAATGCTTGTAGATAAGGTTCCCTTTTTATACATTACTTTTGATATAACTACTTAATAATTATACACGTGACAACATTTTATCAATCAAATCACACCGACAAAAACAACACAACACAGAAACGTGACAAAAGAAAGAAAGAAACGAAGAAATACAAGAACAAAAGAAATAAGTAAAGAGCTGCCATCCAACAGAATTTAAGAAACTGCTGGATAATAAGCTCTGTGGACAAAAATACAATTATTGTATTTTTGTCCACAGAGCTTAATATCCAGAACAAACTGAAATTGCTCTTTATTGGCATGCTCTATTATAGAGCATGCCAAAATTTTTCATTATATCGAAGAAGAAGCTTTGCTTTCAAGTGATGTTTGAAAAAAATATAATTTTGTAGTTGCTTAAGTGTTATATCCAAGGAATTCCAATATACTATCGCCCTTTTTCTAAGTACTGTTCTCAACCTATGCAAGTGAAAGAATGACGACTGTCGGGTAGGATAAGTATGCAAATGTTGATTCTTTTGCAATAGTGATGTAAAAGCATGAGGTAGAACATTTGAGTTCAATCGAAACGTAAAACACCCTAAAAAGAAATTATATAAATCATGCACCTTTAATATTTTATTGTTGAAAAATAAAATATTTGTGTGACTTAACCAAGAAGAATGGCAAATTATTCGCATTACCCGTTTTTGAAGAATTAACCATTTATCCAGTTGGTAATTAAACGAAGTTCCCCATGCAAGTATACCGTAGTTCATTATAAGGTAGGATAAGTGTTGAGTACAAACCTTTCAAAATATGCATAGGAAAAGACGATTTTAGTTTATTGATTACCCCCAACATTCCTCGCAAGCATTTTACTTAAATTTAAATTATGCTCTTTCCAAGAAAGTTTATTGTCAATAATAAGACCAAGAAATTTCAACGAATCAACTATATTTATAACAGTATTATTAATGTAAACATTACCGGGTAACTGTGAAATAGAATTACTGAAAAACATACCTTGAGTTTTATTTATGTTAAGGGAAAGTTTATTAGCGCATATCCATTCTGCAACAAGTCTGAGTTCAATGTTAACTGTTTCTAATAGGATATTTGGATTTTTATGGGAAAAGAAAACGGAAGAATCATCAGAGAATAGAGTAAATGACAGGACCCGAGAAGAGTATTGAAAGTCATTCATATACAAAATAAAAAAAGTAAAGGTCCAAGGAGAGATCCCTGAGGGACACCACAAGGTAGCTGTTTAAAAGACGAATTAACACCCTTAATAGAAACGAATTGAGACCTTCCTGTGAGATAGCTTTTAAACCACTCCAAGGCCTTCCCACGAATACGGTAGAAAAAGTTTATTCAGTATTTGATGGTCAATGGTATCGAAGGCCTTGGAGAGGTCCAAAAATATTCCAAGTGTATGACAATGATCATCGTTAGCAGAAGCAACATGATTAACAAATTGTAAAATTGCATGTATCGTGGAATGTTTTTGTCTGAAACCAAATTGCGAATCTGCGAAAACATTATTACTTACAAAGAACGACATAGTACGATCAAAAATAAGTTTTTCTAACACTTTGGAAATTGACGATAGCAGTGATATTGGCCTATAATTATTGGAGTCTAAAGGATCACCTTTTTTAATATCGGAATAACTTTAGCGATTTTCATTGCATCCGGTACAACACCTTGACTTATAGATAAATTGAAAATGTGCTCTAGAGGTTCAGTAATTTCATTTATGATATGTTTCAGCAAGAAATTACTAACTTCATCATGTCCCATACTTCGCTTGTCTTTCATATTTTTTACAATTCGTAAAATTTCTGATGAATTGGTTGGATTAAAAAATATTGAATTCTGATTTTTGTTCTTCAAAAAATTATGAAAACTTTTTTCTGCGTTAGGAATTTTCTTAGCCAAATTTGATCCGATGTTTGCAAAGTATTCATTAAAGTGATTGGATATAGATTCATTCTCATCTAAAACTTTATTTCCCTCACGGATTTGGGTTATATCTTTAATAAGACTCCTCCTATTCAAAGCATTATTTAATATACCCCATGTTTATTTTATGTTGGACCTTTTCTTTTCAAACTGATTACAATAATATTTCCTTTTCTCAATCCGTAAATTCTTGTTAATGTATTTTTATATCTATTATATTTCTCAAGACGTTTTGGAGTAGGATTTGCTTTTAGTTTGTAATACATATTGTTTTTTCTGTTAATGGATCTCAGTATAGACTTGGAAACCCATGGGTTACGAGGTTCGTGTTTGTAATTTGAAAACTTACACTTCTCCAATGGAATACACTCATCAAGGGCGTCTTTTAGAATGTTATTAAAATTGTTATAGGAGCCGTTAAAATTATTATTATCCAACACCTCTGACCAACTTGAAGTTTTGAGTTCTCTTTTAAATCATCAATTTTATGAACCGTAAATTTCCTTATCATTTTAAAAGGAGGAGGCGGGATCATACTCAAAACAACTATAGTTAGGAAAACTCAATAACCTTTTCCTCCGAATACATCTCCAAATCAGTTATCCGAGAATATATATTTTAATTATAAAATTTCCCGCCAATTTCGTGATTATTTTGGTGGAAAAACTGTTTATTATTGTTGCACCATTGGGAACCTGCTCCGACCCTACATACCTAGCTACTCGCCTGCCACACACAGGCAGGAGGAAAGTAATGGTTTGCAATATATTGGGTAAGCAACTAAGAAAATCATCGCATTACTTGCAAAAGTTTACAGTTATCGATTTCATTGTCTCTGCTTCGTCATCTGTTGGTAATTTGATGAAAATTCGTCACTTTTAAATATTCAATATTCAATATTCTCAAATACGGGACAAATAGGCATCCCGGGAAGGGTTTGTCGGGACGCCGGGACAAAGGAGCAAAATACGGGACGATCCCGGGAAATACGGGACGTCTGGTCACCCTGTTTTTGACACCCTTATCACGTTACGTAAGTAACGTGCCCTATCGTGAAAAAGACATCCTTTTTACGTGTTTTTTTGGTCGCGCATGGTATCCACTCGTCAATGTAACTGTAAGTGGCCCCCCGGGCCGGGTCGACCAGCCAAAACTGCAATTAGCCCCTAGACAGCTGGCAGCCGTCTGTTTCGAGGAGTTTTTTAACATTTTTTTTTAAATTTCTCCTCTGTATTTGGTGAGTGAAGCCAACAGAGTTCAGCTGAACAACCAACATAACAGAGACTGAAGCTTTTGGTCTAAAATAAAAAGAAGTTCTGCAGCAACAGCATGCAGCTCACGTGCGCGAGCTCCGCCTTTTTTTTACCCGATTGCTCCAGCTAGCTCCGTTCTCCGTGCGTGCATTGCCCATTGGTGCAATTGCAAACAGTTGGAACTTGGATGGATGCGAATGCAGACGCTAAAAAACATGGAAAAATACTCTTACCAATACCAATACTGATTATCAAGCAACCATATTTAGAAACTAAAATCAAATGAATCAATACAGATTGGGATTTTCATTTTACATAAAAAACAAATCACTGAGCAATGAAACACTCACCAAATGTCGAAAATTCTGATGCAATGTGTGACCAAACCGACCAATGCAATGTGTACCTTCACACCGTCATCAAGCGCTAAGATCTCTAGTTTCAAAGATAGGGTACAAAAACTAATTACCGGTACCTCTCAAACCGCGATCTCTGCACTCAGCTCGAGTAAGAAAGCCCCCCCCCCCAAAAAAAGGATGAAAATCCTAAAACTGGAGAAAGCAAATCCCCAGTGACTTGATCAAATCCGTTGATTAAACAATATTGGATCAGCAGTGCAATTAACCCTAACTGCAGGCATATTTAAATTCAATTCATTTATTTCCATGATAGTTCAATAAACAAGTTTACAAAATATAAAATTTTTTATAACACAATTATACCATGGAGTCGAAAGGGAAGGAGACCAACTAAAAAAGCAGAGCTTGTAGGGAGAAGGCCCCCTTATATAAGTACAATTTATGAGAAAAAGTAGAATAAAGAAATGAATAAAAATTTACAAAAATGATAATTGATAATAAATAAATAATAATGAAAATAATTCAGTATACACTGTATACAGAAATCACAAAACGATTATACAAAGGGAAATTAATAAACATTTACTAAGAGGAAAAAACTTATTTTTTGAAAACTCAATTAAGCCATTTAAATTGAAATAAAAAGACAGATGATGAGACGTATAATATATACACTTATAGATTTCAGATACCGATACCAACAAGCCATGCACAAATGGGGGGGGGGGGGCTTCGCAACCAAAAATTCACGACCAAGAAAAAATCAAAGCCAAAGGACAAAAGGAAATACTTTTCTGATGTCAAATTAATTATATCAGATTTTTTTACCAAAATCGATCTACCACTCCCAATTTAAGAGATTTTTTTAAATTTCCACTTTGCGATCGGCGCCCCTGCTATAGTAGCGGGCCACTACGCAACGTACCTCTGCCCCCGCCCCCATTCATTTTCATTTTATGTTTTGTTGGCTCATCACGCTACCAAACAATGCCCGAGTAACATTTCCCTTATATCTACTGTCTACGTGAACAGATGCCACATGCAAGTTAGTCTCAATTTATGATTTTTTTTAAATATACTATGATATGATAATCTCATATTTTGGTGATAAAACATATTCAGCATTACATTAATTGTACCCCTTTATTGCGGAAGCGGGGGGGGGGATCCCCCCAAAAAAAATTTGAGGTGGGGGACGGTCCCCCGCTAAATTTTTAATTGATAACTTTTTTTTCTTGTCAATTTTGTTTCCTGTGTCCCCCCTATTATGGTGAACCCCCTTAAAATGTCTTTTATCCCCCCCCCTAAATTTAGGTTGACGCCCTATTTTTTTTCTTTTTTTTGCTTGTCAATTTTTTTTTTACATGTTTCCATCACAAAAATTCACTGTAGATCCCCCCTAATTTTTTTGGCTTCCGCAGCCAATGGGACGCACAGATATCCAGCGGGGGGAGGCTGGAAGACCCCCCCCCAAAAAAAAAAAAAAAAATTGGCTTGCTATATATATACATATGAGCAAAAAAACTCACCATCGGAGTAAAAAAAAAGACTTAGTCCACGTACTGACAATTTTATCCGAAAGGTAAAAAAAATGTCTCAATTGAGAATGAGGGGGGGGGGGAATGCTCAAAGAATTAAGAAAAGGAAAAAATGTGCACCAATTACCCAAACTTCCAGCCCACCCCCCCCCCCCCCCCGGTATCTAATGATGCGTCCCTACACTGTACACGGGGGTCCAAGCATATTATTTTTATGTTAGTGATTAAAGACCACGGGCGCACAGCTGGCTGCATGGCTTACCCCCCCCCCTCTAAAAAAGTTTTCGCATAGACTGGGTACTTAAATTTGAGGAACAACTTAGGAGAAAAAATATAGGTTTTCCCTCTCAATTTCACATTTCAATCATTTAATTTAAAGGAAAAGGAAAATGAAACCTTTGGAAATAAAAAGAAAGCTAGTGTGAAGACAGAAAATTCAAAGAAACATATCAACCAAAGTTTGAGAAAAAAATGACAAATTTATGAAAAAAAAAGTTATGAGCATTAATTTGAATATTGCGATCACTAGTGCTATGGAGATCCTCCTATTGGCAATGCGACAATGATGCGTGATGATTGTGAACACTGAACTCATGCACCCATTTCACTATAAAACTGCCTCTTTCATCACATCTATCAGTCGATCACAGCCTGGTCGATCATGTATTCTTTCAGTAGCATGGGCTATAATACAGATTTTCAAAGAATTCATTATGGATAAAAAGTTCATATCGCCATAAGAAAGAGCAAAGTGAGACATTTGGGGGTATTTTATAGTCCATCATAAAGTTGTTCACATGTGACATCACACATCTTTGTTGCTTTGCCAATAACCTTCTGATTATTTGTCTGATTTTTCTCAAACTTTCTCTGTTCTTCTTCTTTGATTTTTCCGTTTCCACACAAGCCCACTTGTTCCATTCATTCCCCTTTAATATTATGAGCATTTAAATTCCCCCTTAAGGGGGCAAGATACATGTATGGCATAATTATCTTGTAAATTATTTAAAGGTGCGAACGAAGCGAGCGCGCAAAATTTCGACATTTTTATTACAAAAAAAAATAAATTTTGTGATCATAGATTTGACATAATATTCAGAAAATTATATCATATTTCACCTATCTCTCTTTCCTCGTCTTTCTTTTTATTTTCTTGGACGTAATTCATTTTTTTTGGGGGGAGGGGCAAGAGACTCACAAGCCCACCCCCTGTACGCCAGAGTGAGGAATCATAGATAAAGACAAATAATGGACTAAATGGCCATCGACAGATAAGACCGAGGTTTACCGACAAACTATACTACTACTACACTACTACTACTACTTCTACTACTACTACTACTACTGCTGCTGCTGCTGCTGCTGCTGCTAATACTACTACTACTACTACTACTACTACTACTACTACTACTACTACTACACTACTACTGCAACCACTACTAAATCATACTACTTCTGATCATAATGGGTCGTGATAATTGTATCAAATGCTGATAATACGTTTATATGTGTATGAACAGTGTATGTATTATTATTATACATAAATGATTATTCGATGTAAATAATCAACAATAATATGAAAACAAGATAGACTGGAAAATAGAAAGGAAAACAAAGTGTAAAATACAGTTTAGAAGTCTATAGTCAATGGTATGTTTATTCAAATTCACATCAGCTGAATTGTACATTTTTTTTACAAGTAGAGCCAAAATATACAAAAACAACACAAAATATTAGCCAGGATATACATGTATATACATTACATAAAGAACGTAAAAAAATTCAGGGAAATTAAGAATCACACTTATATAGTTGAATTGTAAATTGGTTGATTTCTTCCCATTACAGTATTTCATGTAAGAGCAGAAGGAGGATGGATGGTCCTTAAAAGAGAGAGCATGCGATAATTGAAGCAAAAAAAAAATGGGACAAATGACTTTTAAGTGAAACTATCAGGACAGTATAAAAATTATGTATTTGACTCTTAATAAGAAATATACATACACTGTACTTAAAAAAATCAAGGTACATAATTACTTGCAATCATACTAACATATTAACACAAAGTTAAATGTAAAAAAAGACCAATGCAGGGGGGGGGGCATACAAGAATATTTTGAACTTATCTCTTACATTATACAAGTATCTAAAACATCAATTTCCTGTAAATTTAATGTGAAATTTACACTGACAATCAGTTAATTTGTTTAAAAGCTGAAATATAGAAAAATAATGTTGAAGATTGAAGAAAATCCATCAAAGAAGTTATAAAATCCAAAATGTTTGAATTATGATGTCATATGCAAGCAGCTCCCCCATAATAAATACAGTATTTTTTTCATGGAATGTATGTGACTAAAAATAGTTTTATTATAGAAAGGGGTACTATAAAATGATGTGTCTGGTGATGTATAGAATAGATAGACAAATTGATTTACTTACAATTTTAGAAAAAAATTGCATTAAAAACATAATTACACATATTAAAGAGCTTGCTTGTTAATATGACGTCACAAAATCAAAATTTTCAAATTCATATATAAAATTACAGATTTTCATCAAGCATTCACTAATATTTCCATCCATTTTATTTCCTTTTTTCTTCCCCATACACTGAATCCTGCTATTCATTTTAAACTATTTTAAAAGCATGATCTACTTCCTTCAAAGTTAGCTACAGTAAAACTCTAAATGCTGTTTTTCAGATGGTCAACATTCAACATTACATTAAGAAAATGAAAAACATATGCCCCATTAATAGTACTGAATTGTAAACAAAACAAAGAAAAAAAGTCAAGGATATCTACATCTACTCTACGGGATATAAATAATTCATTGTTAGACTTTAATAATTAATTAATTCTTACTAAGCAAGATAATCATTTCAGTAGCAGGAATTGAAATATATATTTTTTTAGATGAATGAAAGGGTAACTCTGTAGATAATAATGATTGAATTTTACATAATTTACATTATTTTTCTATAAGTGAAATAAATACACTTTATCAATTAGAAATTTAGAATAGTTATAAAATCCCCAAATCACTGCAACTTTTAATGTATGCTATAACCACACTCAAACCGCACATGTTAACATCTATTTACAAAGTAGGTCGTACATTTTGACAACTGAACTTTGATCAGATATGGAGGGCCTAACAATGGACAGAGCAAGCTAGAGACCACTAACAATGATGATTACCCACAATCCGTCATCCGTCGGGGATTTTCTGTAGGAGTTACAAAGAGCGAAAACTACAAGACTCACTATTCATCATCATTCTACCATAGAGCTATTAGCTCCATGATTCTACTATACTACATGTAGTTTACACATTGCTGGCATCATGCCAGCAAGCCAGTTGAGTTGGTTTAATTGCCTACAATGCAATGTATAGGCCTACAAATATTTTGTGTCAGCAGCAGAACCAGATTTCGCTTCTTACATTTTTAAATGTAATAATCATGCATTTTGTCTAAATTATATTGCTTTTTCATAACAATAATCTCTTCCTGAGTAATTTGTTTACATTGTAATTATGATATACGTATTTGACATGAAATCCACATACTGCATTAAAAAAGTGCATGGCACTCCTGAAATGTTTCATTACATTAAAATCACTAAGTTTATTCAAATAGCAAAATACTTAACATAGACTTCTGGATGCTTATTGCCAAACATTTTATTTGTGTATGATAATGTTGTCCCCTGCTTTTCAGGGGACTATAGTTACAAACAACTCTTTTCTGGCATTGCACATATTCTCAGAAAGTCTGCAAACAAAATTATTACTATTTCTTTTCATTTCACTGTTACTATGGTAGCAAAGGGTACATGTTAATCTTGTTTAAAAAAATCAGTTTTGAATTTACCCGAATATGAAAGAAGAAATCATCTTGAATCTTTTCATGTTATTTGTATTTTCTGAGGCCACATGAGAGAATTAGTGGAAGACAACATGAAAATTTAGTTTGGGACAATTTGTTGTTGTACTTGTACAATTAACAAAATAAAAAAAATTTAGCTTCACAGTCAGTTAGTACTTAGTCAACAATCCAGGAATTACAACCTATTATGGCTTTCATAATACCCCACTCTGTTTCTAATTAAATTATATACATGTAGGCCTAGGGAGTGAATGGTGGGAGTGGAATAATCTTTAGAAACAAGTGTTAATTACGGATCCAATAACCCTAAAGGTTTTGACAATTTATTATTTTTTTTTTCACTCAGATGACAAGAAGTTAAGATCAGTTTTCAATTATAGGGGGCATATACCGTACCTGATGGGAATTAAACAAAAAACAACCACCAAGAGGCCAGTTTGGTACCCAAGTCAGAAATAGATCCCATTTCATAAGACTTGTTATAATAAATGCCCCACATCAGCCAATCAGAAAGGAGCATTTTAGATTTTCAGTAGCTTTTAATTGTTATAGCAAATTTGTCATTGTATCAAGTTTTATTAAATGGACCCCAGTTGCTTGTGGGGGGTGTTTCACAAAGATTTAAGTATGACTAAGAGTCGCACTTATAAAATACAGAGTTGCGTACGGTATGAAAGACTTGACCACATTGGTCAGATCGTGTCATGAGGATACACATACTACTGCGTATCTATCAATGAGAATCCGTGTTGCATAATCCTGTATGCGTTGGCATTTAAGTGCGACTTAAGTCATACTTAAATCTTTGTGAAACATCAGGACGGTATTCCTTATAAATGATCCTGAGCACTAAGATGAGATCTTAAAGAAGGGGTAGGACTAGAACACAAGATCCATGATCTACTAGGAAGGTGGATTTCCTTACTGGAGATTCCATGATGAAATATCACTAAAGGCCATTCCTGGAATGCCTGAACCACTTTCCTTTCAAGAGCACATTTTATTAGGCAGGAGCACTTACAGACACTTCATGGTAAAAATCTTCAGAGATCAGTTCAGAAATGTCTGAAGCACTTTCCTTGAGAAGGTATTGGGCAGTTGCACTTAAGATACATGTAATCCTGACAGGATACTCCAGGGCAAATATATTCAAAAGTCACTCCTGGAAAACATGAAGCACTTTCCTTGAGGACCTTTTATTGTGCAAGTCCATTTAAGATAATCCTTTCATGACACTCCATGGTAAAAAAAGTATCTCCAAAGGTCACTCCTGGGATGCCTGAACCATTCCCTGTTCTTGAATGTTCCTTGTCATATTCATGTACATGTCTCTAAAATCTTTATCTCTCACCACCGCGAAGCCGCGCTTGAAGTTGGACAGTGGACATAGCTCCGATCATGTAAGATGCAAGGGACCGGGCTCCATCGTCCAGGGGCTTCCCACAGAAGGTCAGTCTCTGCTGTGCTGGTGCTATGTCGGTCAATCCATGGATGGACTCCTGAAGATCGATGAGAAGTGCATCTTTGGCAACGTCGATGGCTGACGTTGTTCCGTTCAACATCTGAACGAAGACTTGGTAACCTTTCTGAAAAGTACTCGCCATGTTGATGAATAATATAAGGCCTTATTTTATTGTTGACAAAGCTTGCCAGGACAAGATTTTCAGTTAATGACTCATCTAGATGTACATGCTGAAATAAAAGACATAAGAGTAAATGAGGATGAAAATTATGATGATATTGATAACAATAATAATAACAATTATGATAATGATAATTATGATTTATGAATAATACTAATAATAAAATAACACTACTATTAATAATTTAACCTTAAGGACCTTAAAGATAAATGAAAGTAGTTGCAGTAAACACTGATTTCACAAGAAAGTGTATAAAACCAAGCTTAATTGTCAATATATCATCGAGGGTTGAGATCTGGTACAGTTTAATACATACACTGAACTTTGTGAAATCTTGAAATCTACACTGAAAAATGTTCACACTGAAGATCAACAACACAGATAAGCGGAAGTGGGACAGTGTATTATTAGTGCTTTGAATGGCGGCCCTATGCTTGACCAGAATCCCGTGCTTATTTGCTAATTTCTCAGCAATTACGTAATTTCTTCCAGAATCCTTTGGCACATATTTTTTATTTATACAAACAGACACCTTGGTGGTCATTTCATTGGATTCTGTACAAACTAATTTTGAAATCGTTACCACAACTGGCATATATCGGTATCTTCAGTGGCGTAGACAGGTCCTTAGACCTGGGGGGATGATCCCTAGCTGGGTCATACTTTATATATATATATATAATTAATATATAGATATAAAGAATGAAGGAGATAATGTTCTCGATAAAAACAAAATATCATGGGCCAAAGCAGACGAGTTAAAGATAACAAAATAACACGATCTGCCTCATGGATTATCTCGTGTGTCTTTTAATCACTTTGCTTTCAGCAATAAACAGGGCATCCAGTAATAAACAAACTTCCTTGCACATTTTTCATGGCAGTAATCTTTTGTTTGATTAATGACAATGAGTAAAGATGATCATAAGAGAAATGTCATTTGTTGGATGTCTAGTTATCATCTTGGTCATGACAGTCCTGCTAAACATGATCTAGAATAACTAGTATTCCTTATTTTACTTGTATAGTAGTATACTCTTTTAAAAGTAGCGATATTGTTAATGATCAAACGAATGAATCAACAACTAAAGGAATAAACAAATAAACAGCCAAATAACTAAAAAAATATCAATTACAATTATAGTAATAGGGGTAAAATAAAAAAAGCTCAACATTATATTTCTTATCCACGTGCAGATATGCGGACACTAAAATGATAAGCACACTCTGTTTAAAATTACCATGATTACAAAGGCTTGATTGAATTAAGTATGGAAATGAAATAAACCTCACCGGGTTGTCGGAAGTAAACTGTATAGATAATTTTTATCGCGTAAATGCGCGAGATGATTATGTTTTTGTCAAAGGTCCGACAATGAACACGCTGAGGGTCGAGTTAGGCTTGTTCTGTGATCTTAGACCATAAATTAATCTTATCCATGGATTGATTCAATCTGCCTTCGTGAATTAAGGCATGTCTATATATTGGATGATTCTATCTTCTTTGAAAAGCGCAAAGTACTCTGAAAAAATTAGTGAAATAGTTCACTCTTTAAGGAGTGAATATATGAAAGAGTGAATATTGAGTGAAAAAAACCTCGGATATCACTGAGGCCATCCAAAATTTGCACTTTCATTCCAAAATCATTCATTTACTAATTCGCTCCTTAGAGACTGAAAATTTTCACCTTTCCTTTGCAAAGTAGGGGTTGAGGACATGGCCAGCAGGGAAAAGGGTCAGTGTATGTGTATACCGGTAGGTAATTTCTTATTAATTCGTTTGAACAGTGTTAATGTGTTATGAAAGCAATTGCTCTGAAAGGGAGTGATTAAGCGACACTTTCTTAAATCTGTAATGAAATATTTTGAACTTATCTCCTTTGCAAATACATAATTATTATAAGGAAATGTACTTGGTGAAACTCTGAATAACGATCCTTAAATGTATATGACGACGCAAGACAGTTGTTATTACTTAAAACTTGCAAGTTGTAAATGCATATATTTGACTCTGAATAAAAGTCCAATTTTGATCATGTTTGTCATTGCTGTACGTTATGATTATTACTGCTATTATTATTGATTGATTTTAACTAGCATTCATTGCTTTATTACTGTATAGTTTTGCTTCTTCCCCACAGAAACCTGGGGGGGATGATTGTACACACCATCCCCCCCACCTAAAATTCTGGGGGGGATGCATCCCCCCCATCCCCCCGCTATCTATGCCCCTGGGTATCTTTAGTATAGGCCTACCAATATCGATCAAGCCAAAGTTTTCCTCATGTAAATTAGTTATTAAAAAAACAACTTATAAAAATTGACAAAAACATTATAGTATTTATGATTATGATAATGAAAATAAATTAGGACAGATCATTTACATGTATGCCAACCCAATGCCATGGTACATGTATATGCCTACATGTATAATTCAGCTTTTTATTATCAATATAATTAGACATTACTGTATTATTTTCTATCTTTTTAAAATTAATATTAACAGTATATACTGTAGATCAAAAGCTTCGGTCCCTGTTATGTTGGTTGTTCAGCTGAACTACGTTGGCTTCACTCACCAAATACGAGGAGAAAAAAAAACTCCTCGAAACAGACGCCTGCATGGCTATAGCTGTTAGTAGTATATCACAGTTTAAGTACATATGAAACATGAGTTCCGTCATGCTGAACTTTTATTGTGGAAAGATAATAAAAAGCAATGGACGCAAAGCCAGACGTTGATCTGACATGTTGTAATGTCATGAATGTACCCGGGATAAATTACCGAAATAAACACAACAATCACATAGGCCTATATATTAAGTTCAGTTGGTGGAAATGAGAGACTGGCATGCTTACCTGAATTTCGTGTTTAGAATATATATTCAATCCAAAGTAACTCAGCAACAAAAATATCGAGGATTACATATGAGAAAGTGCAAAAGAGGTTTTGGAATCAAGCAGCGCGTCTAAACCGCACACGGTACTTTTCCGTCTAAGCTAATTCCTTCTGAAATGTACTACTCTGTACAGATCAGTGCAGTGATATACTAGTACTAATATGCGACGGTTGGTGAACAAAGAAAGGGCTCGTGTGTTGTGTCTTGACAAAAGGGTTGTTGACGCGGTAGGGGAATCCCCATGCAGAGAATTTGCACCCCTTTGTAATGTAGTTTAGAATTTCAGTCTGCAAGTACTAAATGTTTCAATAGAAATCACAGATCAAGTATTCAAAATAATTTACCGGTATCTAAAACATACACTGAAGTACATATTCACGGTATAATCAATTAACGAAACAGGCTATCGAAGAAAAAGACTAGAATGCCACATTTTCTATTTAATACAGTTTGGATTTACAGACTAGCATGAATAAGAACAGCTCGTCGGGGAATCCCCATCTAGACTAATATTCCGCAATCTGACTCAGAGCCCGCCTCGGGCATTTACAAAACACTTCCTAGATACCGGTTGTCAAGATAACTGCAACGATGCCCACATTCGAAACTTGATCACATATATGTGACAAAAAGAACAGGAAGATGAAAGGAAAGGATGAGGAAAAACAATTTGAGGATCAAAGAGGAAGAGGAAGGAGGAGCCTCGGAGGAGGAAGAAGAGCTAGGAGGACAAGGAAGAAGAGGAGGACGAGGAAGAAGAGGAGGTGGAGGAACAGGAGGAGGAGGAACAACAAGAAGAAAAAGAAGTAAAAATAGGAAGAATGTCAAGTATCATCATTAACCTCACCATAACCAACAGCAATTCACTAAGCTTCTTAGCATTAGTTTTCAATAAATGAAACAAAAGAAAAGAAGGATACTTTGCATGGTCGGTTTACAAAAAATGTTAGAAAGTGAGATGAAATGGATGAAAATTTTCAAATGCTACTTATAGAGAAGGCTTAACACTGCTGCACCTGGAAATAAACCAGGTGACCGTTTCATAAAGCTGTTCGTAAGTTAATTGCGACTTTAAGAACGACTGGTGATCCTTTCTTGTGGTAAATGATACATTCATTTGCGAGGGTTAAGCGCGTCGGAAAGGGTCACCAGTCGTTCTTAAAGTCGCTCTTAACTTACATGCAGTTTTATGAAACATCCACCCGGTGGGTGTTTCATAAAGCTGTTCGTAAGTTAAGAGCGACTTTAAGAACGACTGGTGACCCTTTCTTGTGGTAAATGGTATATTCATTGGTGATGGTTTATCGCGCAAGAAAGGTTGTGACCAGTCGTTCTTAAAGTAGCTCTTATCTTACGAACAGCTTAATGAAACGGCCCCCTGGACACCATAACAAAATACAATGGGGTTGATTTTTGTAACTGATCATACACAATAGTCAATGCAATCAATCATAGAAATCGGTCCTATGATCAATCTTTAAGCTTTATGTTACAGGGCTCTGGTTAAGAGGGGATAAGGATTTCTGAAAACTAAAAAGAAAAAAAAGCAATAAGGTCACAGCCATTTCTAAAAGCACTGAAGTAACTTTTCTATAAAAAAAGCAGATGCAATCATCAACAATCACAGATCACAAGCAAATATACCTGTATGGGTATGAGAGTTTTGAAAAAAATAGCAAACAGAAGCTACTTATGTTATTTTGTTAATATTTTATTATTTACACAATACATTGTGGATAAAATGACATCACAGATACATGTACAAACTTGATTATCAATACTCCTTCAGATTTAAGACTTTAGTAGCAAACGTTTTCTTGCCTAGGAAGAGTTCTTCACATGAATTAGGAGGCTGTTTTCAGACAACTTGAGGTTGCCACAATTGCCATACATGTATTTCTATAATGCAGCATTTCTGATCTGCCCTAAACTTTTATGAACACTGAGAAACAAGACAGCCTGGCAATGTGCAACCGTACCACTTTTTCTTTTTGCTTTCTCTGTTCAAACCTATCCCTATGATTCTATAGCTTATCTTACATTATGGAGGACATAACTGTAAATATTTCAAACATGTTCCTCTTGCATATTTTCAGATTGTTTGCACAAGTATTTTCCAGGTATTGTATCTCCACACTTGTAAATATCTCTTTCGTGTGTCATCTTTATTCATATCATTTGTTCAACAGCTTCACCTTTATTACTACATGTAAATGAAAATTGTTAATGTAAATAGTGAGGCACCAGGATGTTTAACCTTATACCCAACTTTAAGGGGTCATATTGGCCCCTGTATTTTACCGAACTATATCACATGCTTGGGTATGATTTAATTATCAGTCTTTTCTATATTATTTACAATGTATCTTTTTAACTGTTACATTTAAATTGTATTCATTCAATTATGTGAACATGTTAATTTATCATTGATTTATGAATAAAATCCAGAAACTGAAAAAAAAAAAAAAAATTCAATGTTCCTCTATGATAATCTCGACCTGCGCGCTACAGCATGACACCCATTAGCAGACTTTTATTTTTTATTTCAAGCCTTTCACATGTTTTCAGACAAGGGTTGGGATGGTATAGTTCATTTCAAATCACATGTTAACTACAAATTTCACAAAATTGCTACAAAAGATACTTTCATATTCCAAGCCATTTGAATGATATCATCTCACTAAAAATTGATCGAAATCAAATTCTGTAACACACCTAGTCTTCAAAAAAAGGTGCCAATTATCTACTTGTCTATTAAATGGGATACTACCAAGCATTAGCCCCAGCGGCCAAAGGCGCTTGGTTGAAAGATTTTGACTCTTCTCCCTGCATACTAAACAACAGTAGCTTTATACTTTCTTAAACCAAATCAAATTATTATTTCAACTTTTCTTTTTGGTGATACAATGCTGACTATCAAATATCACATTTTGATATTTTACATCAGCTCAAATGGTTCACTGCATAAAAATAAAAATTAACTCTGACATTTGAACCTGTGATCAAAGCCTTACCAAGTCGGTGTCATTTCCATATATTATATAGCTTGAAATGCGACATCTGTACCATTTTGTGTATCAAATGAAACAATCATGTGACCCAAATCGAATAAGAACGTTGTCCATTCCACGTCCATTCCACGTGCATTAATGAACAAACTTTGAAAATGACTCATTTAATGGTGCTATTAGAATTATCCTGAGAAAACTTAAGTCAGATACACATCAGCCTATGATAGGCAGACATATGAAAATGTACTGAAGGAAACCAGCTGACTAAGAAATGCATAGCTTTATAAAATCTTAAATTCCTATGTCTGCATCTTGATAATTGTTATCTTTACCTTTATTCCATGCATAACGGTTTTGTACTTTTTATAATAGCGAGTTTTCGATTTGCATGTCGACTAGTGGACTGCGACGAAAGTGCGTCATAATAGTCTGCTTTGTGTTTACGGTGTACAGAACCGCTGGAGTAAATCACCACGTGGCTTCAATCAATGGGCAAGGACTTGATTGCTCGTTTACTACATTTCGAACGAGCGTGATCTGAGCAAAATCCACGGTCATCATCATGAAGTTGACGTGTCAGGAATGGCTTGCACATGCTCAGTGTCTTCCAATCATGTGCTCGACTGACTTTGTATACCATCAACACAAAGCAGACTATTATGACATACTTTCGTCGCAGTCCACTAGTCGACATGCAAATCGAAAACTCCCTAATATCTATGTGTGTACAATGTAAAACTGTAAACATTTTTTTTAGTCAGCCTTTGGGTTGCTACATGCACGCAGTGTTCTTCTTTCAACAAAAACATTATTGAAGTATTGAAATACCCCACGAAAAAAGGCTTTAAATAATAAAATATTTGGTTTGGGTCAGCTTAAAGTATTATATAGCACTGACTTTAAAATAAGACGATAATTGGTGGCATTTGATGTCTGCACATAAAGGGTAAAGTCCCGGAGGGGGGGGGGCAGTCAAATATATTGCTGTACACACGCGTGACAAAAACGCGTTTAAAGGGGCGGTTTTTTAGTTTTGGACGCGGTCCACGCGTGGACTCGTTAAGGGTATAAAGAAAACAGATTTTCAAGAAAAAGGGTGGTTTTGAAAGACTGGTCAATGGTGAATCGCGGGGTCAAACGTGTTTACATTATTTTTTTCCCCCAAGCTTTTTCCCCCGAGGTCATATTTTGGCGACATCTTGTTTAGGGGACAAAATGTGTAAATACAGCCCGCGAAAAACTTGTTTAGAGGGTTATTTTGCACACAGAGAAAAACTCATTTAGGGGGTGTTTGGAAATTTCTTGGTCACGCGTGTGTACAGCAATATATTTGACTGCCCCCCCCCCCCCCCGGGGGTAAAGTATGAGAACATTTCATAAACCTTTTATGGATGAAGGATAACCAAAAAGCTGAAGGTATCACATCTACAAACATTTCCCTAGAAGTATAGATAGGCATGTTAAATAGCAGGAAAAAAATCAAATCAAATAAGGATTAAATTAGTAGATGGGATGGCCCTTAGAAGTGGGGTGCTGGGGGTGTGTGGAGCCTGGTTTTGTGCTAACAACGGTATATGTGCAAAATTTTGCCGGGAATTGTGCAAACAACGGTATTTGTGCAAACGACACGTTGGGAAATGTGCAAATCTGTCAATATTTATCAATGTTATATGTGCAAACGTGACATCTTGATAATGTGCAAATGAACAATTTTCACGGGAAATGTACAAACATCTCCGGGATATGTGCAAATCACTGTTTTTAGCAATATTAAAGCCATTTCTCATGAAATGTTTTATGATATTACTGGTAAAATGAGAAACATGCCTGCATAGGGGAGAAGCTACAGTGCCAACGGCAATTAAACGCTTTTCAGAGAGTTTTGGGGGGGGCACCAGACTAGAATTTAAGGGACACTCAATTTCGAACACTGCCTGAGGCACCTTCAAGGCACTTGGGGCACGAGAGTATTTTTTTTGTCATTCGGGCAAGAGATGTTATATCACAATGTAATAACACAATGTAATAACACCCTCAAACATAATAACACATTTCGCACAAATGTAACAAGATTGCTGACAAATGTAATAACTCTCTTATCTACAAATCATTGTGTGGAAAATATATACATATATATATATTGAGTGGTCTTTACTCCAGACTCGGTTATATAGAAAATATAAAGAATCTTCAAAACTGTAAGACTTCTGAACTAAAGCATGCGTACATGAGAACAGAGTCTTTACCCAAGACCAGGTTATTTCAAAACTTAAAAAAAAATCTTAAAAACTAAGACCCACTATTGTTTTGAATAGCATGGATATAGAGTATAGTCTTTTAATACTCCAGACCCGGTATTTTAACAATTTGAAGATCCTTCTATACTGAGATCCTGTACTAAAGAAAGAGTAAAGAGCATAGTCTTTCAAAAATAATAATTAAAAATTGCAACACCTCACCATCTACCAAATAAAGACCCTGTAAAAATGGATAGAATGTTGCCTTCACCCCAGACCCTGTTATATCAATGATATAAATGTCTCATTTCTGTGGAATAAATGAGTATAAAGTGTAGTCTTTTACTCCAGACCGGGTGATTAAACAAATTCAAAACTATTAAAGCCCCGCCATCTTCCAATACTAAGACTCTGTAAAAAGAACGTGTATATAACGTATTCTCAATTCTCCAGATCCGTTTATGGCTTAGACGAAGGAGTAAGGAGTGGCTTAGATGAAGAGGACCGTGAGGAACTTACAATGGAGTCAACGATTGAGGCTTAAGCGAAGGAATCAACGATGGCTCAGACGGTGAAAACAGTGAAGAGATGTATGGAGTCAACGATTAAGGCTTAAGCGAAGGAATCAACCATGGCTCAGACGGTGAAAACAGTGAAGAGATGTATGATAAAGAGGAGGAAAAAAAAAACATATCGCCATTTGATAGACTACCCAACGAAATTCTGACCATGGTACTAAAATTTGCAATGAGCTGCGACATTCCAAGTAGGCAGTTCCTGATATATGTGAATAAAAGATTCAAAGCAGCATCAGAGGAAGATTTGCATTCATCTCTCAGAGAAATACGTGTCTATATAAACCCAAGCATCCAACAAGCTCTTGGAATAGCGTCACATGAAAAGTGTTGTGTGAGTGTTAACAAAGTGATGAGAAGTACTGGAAAGCGGAGTGGACTTTGGATTGGGTTTAGATCGGTTATAAGTGTTTCATCCTGGTTTTTCACCTGGCTGATATTATCAAGAAATTGTCAAGAAAGTAAACCAGGCTAGTACACAATCCAGCGTGTATTTTGGAGTAAAAAAGGAAACAAATAGAAAACGTGTTTCATTGAATGGTTTTATTCATTAAAATAAAAACAAATTGAAGATCTTTTAGATTTTTATATAACAGGGTCCGAGGGAAAGACTATGTTCTATATCTATTATTTATTACAAGAGTTTTGAAGAGTTTTTTTTAAATAAACGGGTCTGGGGTAAAGACTATATTCTACACCTAATATGCTTTGAAGTGCAACTTTGGCCAAATATATTTTTGGATAAGTGAAAAAGATATATTTCAGTAATCTATTCCGCCAATACTTTGCGAAAAAGGTTGCATATACATAAAGAAAATTACAATCAAAGTTATAAAAATATTACTAAAATAAATCCAAGGGTCTGACAAAAGAAAACTTGGCAATTGTTCTCCTGCTGCTTAATCTTTTCTGGTTTCTTAATCCTTTGCTGGTTCCTTAATCCCTTGCAGGTTCCCAGAGAACAAAAAAAAACATAGTTTCTTCTTTCAGACCTCTTGGTTTAGTACCATTTGAACATTAAATCTTGTACTATTTCTTTACTTATTGACCCATTTTTCCGAATAATGGTGAAATGGAACACTGAATTGCACCCATCTCTTTTCACATGTCTAAAAATAATTTTTGGGTAGAGAGACACATTAAATGTATCTTCTAATTTATTACCTTGTGAGTGTTGCATTCGCTTCATTGTATCTTTGGAAAAGAGCGGTATTACATTTGTGGATAGAGAGTGGGTGTTTTTTTTTTACAGCTGTGTGTCACTAAAGTATCATATTGTGAGTATAACATTCCCCTGCCAGACTGACAAAAACACTCTTGGGCCCATTCCCCCTTTCGCTTTAAAAGTGCCCCATGCAGTGTTCGAAACAGTACTGAATGTCCCTTTAAGCCTGGTGCCCCCCCTCCCTTTCCACCCTGGCCTCTTTGAAAGATGTTTAATTGCCAATGGTCTTGAACCTACTCTCCTGTTCAGGCAGAAATAGCCTTAATATTGATAAAAACAAAAAAATTTGCACATATCCCAGAGGTGTTTGCACATTTCCTGTGAAAATTGTTCACTTGCACATATCCCGTGGTCACATTTGCATATGTGCCCTTGATAAATTTTGACAGATTTGCACATTTCCCAGCGTGGTGTTTGCACAAATCCCGGCGAAATTTTGCATATATACCGCTGTTTGCACATATCCCGGCGTTTGCACATAACCCGCCTCCATAGGGTGTAAAAATGGAAAAATGCAACCAAAATGAGGTTCATTTTGTAGTGAAACCATTTTTTTGTTTGCTTTTCAACTTTCTCAGGACCCTTCATCAGCACCCCCAGTAAGAAAATAAACAAAATTATTCCCAGGGCCTTGGTAGATAGGACGTTTATCTAACATTTCATATCTGACCATCAAGAGTATGTTGACCAGCTCATTTGAAAGTAAATCAACATGTATGAAAACATCATGTGACGCATCTCATTCATCTTATGAAACAAAAAATAACTCCAATTCTTCCACAGCTATAATATTTTCAAAAGGAAAGTGATATTTCTTCCCCATTGACGAAAAGGATGTTCAGTGATTTGCTTTACAAAAATCAGTGTTTCATATGCACACACTTTTGTCAACCAGCTATATCAAATTAATAATCCTGGGAATGGGTTTGGTCGAATGCACATTTTTTGCCTTCCTGTTGTCATAAGATTCATCCTACTGAGTCTTACCAGTGAGAGCGCAATTGAAGTACTGTATCACATTTCTCATTCCCCGTGCCTTGAGTATAGGGATCACTTTGTTCATTCACATAGCCAGAGTATATGTGGAAGCCAGAGTACGAACAATTTAGGACGGCATGCCTTCTGAAGCTATGCAAATATGCCTCTCCCATCAGGAAATCATGCATTATTCTGCAATCTACAAAACCCTTCTATCATTGTCTCTGAATCCACAAGTGCAGTTCTACATGACGATGACAAATCCCTAGAGCGGATTGGTTTTTTCCTCATCCTAAACGACACAACCCCTCAAATCATTTAATAGCGTCTCGAGAAATATAGTTCTACATCATGATTACAAATCCCTAGAGCGACTATGTCTTTTCCTCTTCCTAAATGACACACCCCTCTGATCCTATGCATCTCCGAAACTATAATTCTATATCTTGATGAAGAATCCTTAGAACGGATTCGTCTTTGACCCCTTCTCTTCTTCTAAAACGACACCCCATTTGATCCTTTGCATTATATGAAATTAGGTTGATTTACTTGATCCTTTGAGTCCAGAAATGTAGTTCTACGTCAAGAGAACGTATCCCTTGACAGGATTTATCTTTGACCCGCTTGGTCCTTTGCATCTTGGGAGTCCAGAAATGTAGTTCTACGTCATGGGGACGTATCCCTTGACCGGATTTGTCTTTGACCTCCTTTCCTCTTCCTAAATGACACAACCTTCTGATCCTTTGCGTCTCCAAAAATATACTTGTAGTTCTACATCGTGATGAAGAATTCTTAGAACGGATTCTTCTTTGACCCCCTTTCTTCTTCTCAAACAACACCACCTTGATCCTTTGCATCCTGGAGTCCACGAAATGTAGTTCTACGTCATGAGGATGTATCCCTCGACCGGATTTGTCTTTGACCGCCTTTCCTCTTCTTAAACGACACACCCCCTGATCCTTCCCTTGAGCTTGCCTTGATGCTGCCGACCACCTTCTCCTTGATGTCTAGCTTCTCTCTGGGTTCATACTGGGCAGCCTGGGGTACGTAGGAGCTCATGTACAGAGGGTTCGCTTCAGGGAGTTGAAGATCTGGCTCTCTGTGTCATGAAAAATATATACGATTTCATAAGTATTTACATGGTATCTTTGAAAACAAGAGTAGTGGGTATGATGATGGCAGGATGCCATGGAAAGAAGCTCTTGGAGGGGTTATAGTAGTTTGCAGGTACAGACTCAACTAAATTCACTCATGTACAGACAGACTTTACTCCATACATGGTATAATTTGTTAAAGTGTGTAATTTGAGATTGTCCTTGCAGACTAGGGATATAGAGGTTCGTTCAGAACCCACTAAAGTCCTCGAGCTTTTGTTGACTTACCAACTATGTAAAATATGCTTACTTCAGGCTAATGAAGGCCAAGTTTAAGATGTCAACAATGACCTAGGTACATGTAATTCAGCTTATTAGGAATTTACTGGTTTCTGTATCTTCACTTTTTCCTTTTTTTTAAAGCCATAATTGGTGCTTTTCATAATACATGTGCCATCAACATTCATTATTGTGAGAAGCTTGTGGGTCGACCACTATTTCTGAACAAGATAAAAGATAGCAGGGAAAGCAAGTAAAAATTGAACAATTATAGAAGTATCAAACTCATGATGAACCCAAGCTTAGGACATAATACGGATTAACCGGTAGAACTATGAACCAGATCCCAGCATTGAAAACAAAAATAAAGAAATATCTCACTGATACATGTAGATGGATACCAAGTGCAGTGATGCATAAAGATCAGTGGCGTACGCACTACGCAGAGGGGGTGGTTACAGGGGTTCTTCTTTTTAATTCTTTTGCTTGTCATTTTTTTTTGAGGTACGAAACGACTTCAAATTTGTGGTTAATGGACATTTTTTTTAATTAATGGGGGGGGGCTAGTCAATTTTTGTTAGGTAGGAAATGACCTAAAATTGGTGGTGACGACCCTTTTTTTTAATTGGTTGTCAATATATCATTCAGCTTGAACCCCCCCCCCCCTTAAAACATCCTGCATAAGCTTCTGATAAAGATTAATCAGTAGATCTACAAGCATGATCCGAGGAAGATAATAGTGTTTAAATAAGGTTGTAATCACTTTGAAAGAGAAACACATTGTGCTGAGCACACAGTGGTGGACCAATTGCTAAGTATTTTATGTACATGAGATTTAAAGGGATGGTCCGGGCTGAGAGTATTTATAGCTTAATAAATAGAGTAGAATTCACTGAGCAAAATGCCAAAAATTTTATCAAAATCGGATAACAAATAACAAAGTTATTGAATTTTAAAGTTTAGCAATATTTTGTGAAAACAGTAGTCGTGAATATTCATAAGTTCGGCTGATGATGTCACATCCCCACTTGTTCTTTTGTATTTTATTATATGAAATTAGGTTTATTCAAATTTTTTCCTCCAAGAACTAGAAAAACTTGGACTGACAACTGATTTAGTGCATTAGATATTTATTGCTGCAACTTATTTCATTATAAGGGAGACATATCATTCACACAAGTATGAAATAATGAAAAAAATATGATTTTATGTAATAAAATAAGAAAACGGAAAGTGGAGATGTGACATCATCAACCCACCTGTGAATATTCATGACGACTGTTTTCACAAAATATTGCTAAATTTTAAACTTCAATAACTTGACTATTTGTTATCTGATTTTGATGAAATTTTTGGCATTTTGCTCAGTGAATTCTACTCTGTGTATTAAGATACATGTACATGTATAAATATTTTCAGCCCGGACCATCCCCTTTAACAATAATGGCGCAATCACTATACATGTAGCATAGTCTTCTACAGGACAGGTTTGCAAAAAATCTGATGCCAATGACTTCTCATGATGATCATAATACAAAACTCGACATGAAAGGAAATACTTACTCTTCAGGTTCAGTTGAAACAGATGTCCAGCCACCATACGCATCGCTCTTTCTTTTTGTTCCTCTTGTTATACTCTCTTCATTCCCCTCTTTCTTCTTTTGATCTTTTTCTTCATCCTCATCTGATTCTGACTCTTCTTTGACCTGAAAGATAAAAATGCCATGAAAAAAAGTTTTTATTTTTGGTTTTTAATGTTATCATGTTGTTAAACATGGTGGCTCAAATTCACAAAGGTGGTTTCAGTTGCATCATGGTACAAAACCATGGACTATGCAGATTTCCTTGCCAAAATTACATCTATTCAATTTTTATAAACCAAGAAAAGAACTATAAATGTGCAATTTTGGCACAGGGTGCTAAATACATGCTTGAAAGAAGCATGATAATATGATACAAAATCTGCATATAGTGAATGGTTTCGTACCATGGTACAATTAAAACCTCCTTTGTGAATTCGGGCCATTCTATCAAGTGTTCTGGGGTTGTCCTGACTTTCAGTGGCTTACCAAATGACAAGACAAAACACCTGTCAACACTCAGTATTTGGCAGAACTCTAACTCCATTGCCATGATTCTTCTGTCACCTCGACAGCATCAAAATGCATATTACTTTCCAATGACTTGCTGCCAGGCACCAAATCTCCTTGTGAGTGTTTCATGAAAGGACTTGTCTGATGTTTTATCCGACATATTATTCTTAGCCTGGAGTACCCCTTTAAATGCATGTCTTTCTGCAATGCCCACCATGTGATTTGTACACTAGGAGTTTTTCTACCTTTTGTTTGGAAGAAAGTTTATCTTGTGATGAAGTGGAGGGTGCTGATATGAAGTTGGCTGGTTTATCCCACTGGGTCACTGCATTGGATGAGAAATAAAGGGAAGGTCATGAGAGGGAGCTGTAACATATAGAGTGGAAAACTGACAGGGAGAATGAAAGATTACACAGGTCGGTTTGAAGATGGCTGGATAGACCAGACTTCCCCCAAAAAAATTTGGTGCAATGTTGGACAAGCAAAAGCTGGCACTGGGGCAGGCTCAGTGATGGCATTTGCTCTGCATCTTATACAGGTATTTATATCAAGAAATGGGAATGAGAGAAAAGGTTGAAGAGAGAAAGTAAAAAAAATGAGAGAGCGACAGAAGCGATGCTAATGATGAGGATACTGATGATGATATTGATGAAGAAGATGATGATGACAAAGATGAAACTAATGACAATAATGATGATGTTAATAATGATGATGAGGATGATGATGACAATGATGATAATGATAATAATCATGTTGATTCACAGTATTTGCATGGGTCCATATATTTGTATAAAAACACTCAAAGGCACATCAACAAAATTAAAATTTCAATGTTTTGGAAAAATTTACGTGTTGAGAAAAATTAAGCGATTGAGTAAGTATTTATGAAACCTTGTCACATTTATTCCATATTCTAATTGCCAGAAAATACAAAGCGTGAGCATTATTAGCCAACTTAAACTCAAGCTAACACTCCATCAGTAGTACTCAATGCATTCAAGAAACTTATTCAACCGGGTACTGATTTACCTGACCTCGGTAGAGTGCAGCACAGTGTGGATAAATTTCTTGCAAAACAAAAAACATGCTATCGTTTCAATAAATTGTATTTATTTCAGAAAACCTAATGCTAGTATTGTGCAAATCACAGAGTAGAGACTCTTGAAGACGAGGATCCTGATTTTCAAAGTAACTGAAATCCACACTCTAGAAAACACTGCAGTTACTGTTACTTTAACTACACAGAAGTCAACTATGCACTTTTGGGCATGTTTTGAAACCGAAAGCAAGGTTTATAAGATTTTTTTATGTAGATCAATCAAATCCTCTGCATTGTGGACCCTCAGACTCGTGGAAAGACCCCCACAACAGCCCAACAAAGTTCAAAAACTCTAAAATTTTTTTATAGTGTTACATATATGAATAATTGTAAAAGAATTTTAAAAGCAATTACATTTATCTATTAGTTATTTCCCTTTAAGGATAGCCAAGAATTGTAAAGAACATTCCAGGATGTCTTTTTATTATGCAGGCCTTGCCTATTTTTAAAGGCCAAGGAGTTTTATTGTTGAATAAGGAAAAGCCAAACAATAGAATTGTATTGGTAGTGGAAATGAATAGGCTTAGGTATTTTGTTTACACTGTTGATTTCAATGAGGTCATTCAAGAGTGTTCTGGATTTTGACTGCTCCTGAAAGGAGAAAGTTCTTTTGGAAGACAATTCTAGAAGCTTGTAGATTAGTCGAAATTTGAGAATGATCTAGAACACTTGTAATTAGTATAAAGCTGCAGATTTTTCAAGATGATCATCACATCATATTAGATCACACCATCACATCATATGAGAGCAGGAGATCACATCACATCATATGAGATCACTTCACCAGATCAGATCAGAGCAGTTTATGCCCACCATCAATGAACTGTTTGCAGTTATTTTGAGAGAGAAATTATCAGTTCTCATCGAGATCATCAACATCATCAACCTGTTCAATGAACACGCTTCAACCCATGGATTGCTGAAATTGACTGTTAATCATCATCAACATCGTCTTCACGGACATTTCAACTCGTTACAGTGACTTTTATTATTCATCGGACTTCAACATCAGTTTCATCATCGCCATCATCAATAAGGAATCTTCCCAGCCTACCTGGAATATATATTGGACTATAACAGTGAACTATAACCCTGGATTGTACATCAGACACTTCAAGAGATTAATGTAAGATTATTTGGTTTTATTTTGTTTAAGTACATGATCAGTTTCCTGTAATAAAAAAAGGGAAAATTAAATTTAAAATCTACTTGTTATTTGTTGCAGTATCGTAACAAATAATTTTGGGGGCTTGTCCGGGAAACGAAAACCAAATTTGTATAAGCCAATTTGAAATTAAAACCAGTTGTCCGGGAAACGAAAACCAAATTTGTACAAGCCAATTTGAAACTAAAATCAGTTTTTCAGGAAACGAAAGCCAATTTGAGACGAAAGTCAGTTTGAAACAAAAGCCAATTTGAATTGAAAACATTTTGGAAACATTTTGGAAAGTTCTAGAATATACTGTACTGTGTTATTACGTGCTTGTATTTGTGTATATTCACTATGGCTACATTTGATGTTGAAGAATTTCTTGCAATGACAGAATTGTCATATGATCATTTGAAGTCACTGAAGAAGGATGATTTGATAACAGTTTGTGATCGTTTGGGTGTATCTCTAGCCCCAGGTTTAAAGAAGGCAGAGATAATTGACTTGTTAGCTAGTCACATGAAGCTTACAGAGGAGTCTGAAACTTCTATCAATATTTCAGACGATGCTCAGATACAACTGGCAAACATTGAATTGGAAAAGGAAAGAATCAAAGAAAACCTTGAGAAGGAAAGAATCAAAGAAAACCTTGAGAAGGAAAGAATCAAAGAAAACCTTCAAAAGGAAAGAATCAGAGAAAACATTGAAATGGAGAAAATGAGATTGGAGTACCAGTTAAAGTTGAAAGAAATGGAGTTAGCTCATGCAAATACTAATACTAACTCTGTTAAAGATAAATCTCCCCAAGGCTTTGATGTGGCGAAAAATATTCGCCTTGTGCCAAAATTTGATGAAGAGGGAGTTGATACATATTTTGTGTCATTTGAAAAAGTGGCCAAGAGACTGAATTGGCCCGAGGAATACTGGACTCTTCTCCTCCAAAGCGTTTTTGTTGGAAAGGCTGCAAAAGTCTATTCTTCACTCTCTGAAACGCAATCATGTGACTATGCTACAGTAAAAGAAACAATTCTCAATGCATATGAGTTGGTACCAGAAGCGTACAGACATAAATTTAGGAACATGCAAAGACAAACAGGCCAGACGTATGTTGAATTTGCTAGGGAACAAGAAATGATGTTCGATAAGTGGTACAGATCACTGAAAGTTGACAAAGATTTTGTTCACCTTAGGGAAGTTGTCCTCCTAGAAGAATTCAAAAAGAGTCTTCCTTTTGGCATTAAATCTCACTTAGATGACCATAGAGTTACTGAAGTCAGTAAAGCAGCCATAGTAGCTGATGAATTTGAGGTCACACATAAAGGTAGTGGAGATAGGCCTCCTTTCAAGAATTATTGGAAAAAGAAAGGTAAAGGGTCATTTGAATCCCACAATAAACCTAGTGAGGGAAAATATGCAAGCAAGGACAAAGACGCTAATAAGGATCAGGCTAGTGGGGGCACAGAATCAACCAAACGGTCTGAGAGTCGTAGTTCCAAAATTTGTACTCATTGTCATAAATCGGGACATTTGAAAGAATCATGTTGGAAATTGGTTGGAATGACAACCAAAACTTCTTAAGAAAGACATGGGTTTTGTTAAGCAAACAAGTGTTCCCTCGATGGAGTTTGTTCCATCAGAGCCCAATCAAGATGTTGAGAGTGTTTCTCTGGTATTTGCTGATAAAGACAAACCAGGTCGTACACCTTTAACTGTACATGATGTAGACGTAGGTGATGTAAGACCTGAGCATGATCGGTTCATCACGGACGGACATTTGATAGATTTTGAAAGTTTTGAAGGCTTGTAACAAATTAGGAATAAGATGAACAAGGTTCCTTTGTGTTTTATAGTGAAGGGTAGGACAAAGTATGCTGAATGATGAAAAAAGTTTGTTGCCATGGTTACCTACAAACATAGGTATCCACTAAATGTGCCATATCACGGACGGACATGATAGAAATGTGGTTTTTAGAATTTTTGTACATTTTTATTGTTTCTATCTAAACAGCTTTACATTTACCAATAATTGTTAATGCAACTAACACTGGGGTATGTTAGCTTCTATGTTCAGCATATTGAATTCTTAACCAATATCAAACTTCTGAGAGAATTGCAAATATTTTCCATCACGGACGGACATCTCGGACGGACATCACGGACGGACACAATCAAAATACAATGGAAGTACTCTGTAAGAAGTTCTTAATACTTTTTTGGGTAAACAAATGCTATTGTATTGATGATTTGTACATATTTTAATAATATTAAACAGTATTAGTTGCACAATCAAGTTGCTACAACTTCAATCAAGTTGCTGCAACTTGATTTAAGATGTAGCAACTTGATTTCTATGCTAGACGCACAGTATAATCTAGACATACGATTGCTCTAAACACAGTTCTTGTCAAAATCGAATGTAAAGAATATTGTCTTTTTAAATTGTAGAATACTAGTAGGTTCAAAATCAACAGCTAGTTGATTAATGATCATGTTGATACAAGTATTTTTATGATCATGATGATTTTTAGGCATTAATTTTCCAAGAGCAAAGATGTTTTTTTTTAAGGTCCAAAAACTAAATCTAAAAGATCAACAGGTCGCTGATCGGCTGATCCTTATGCTTGTTTGTTGGAACAACACTTGTCAGGGGCTCTCTTTAAATCCATCTTTTGCACATATCAAAGCGGAGACACCCCATAACATTAACAGCCCTCATGTATTTAGGCCCTGACCGAATCCAAAATTGAAATTGATATTCCAATCCAAAGCTTATTAAAACTTCTAAACACTGCAGTGCAAGCTTTATGCATTTTCACAGTTTACCAGATAAGCGATTTGCTTAAAGACCCAGACCGGACCCAAATTAGAAATTGACAAATTATATACCAATCGAAAGCTTATAAGCTACTAAATACAGCAATGTATGCTTTATGCATTTTCACCGTTTCCCAGCTGAGTATTTTGCTTAAGAATATTCCAATTATCGGGCTTCGAACCCGGCTTAGAAAATAGGCTTTATTGTGCTTTTCACCTGCCTCGAGACCGTGAGAAGCGTCGTGATTCCATTGGTTTGTACACAGAAAAACTGGGTGATTTTTTTGCTTTCCAGATAACACATTTCATTCTCTTCACTTCTATCACAGATGGATATCACGTATTTTTTTTCCCACAATCTTGAATTTATGAAATCTACAGTTTAGAACTAGTTTTTGCCATATTTTATTTCCTGCTTATTTGGCGCAGATTTCAATTCTATCTGCATTTAAATTATGTATAACAACTTTTCCTGACATAGCAATTTAGGCCCAATAAGAGCCAAACACAAAAATTACAAAAAAAATGGTAGTGAATAGCTGTAGGTTTACATCAATTTGAACAGTGAATAATTTTGAGTGCCATTTTCATCTGAAAACGAAAACAAAATGTTTTCATAAGTTGGAAATGGAAGAAAATACCCAATGCTTTTGTACACAAACCTATGGAATAACAACCCTCCAGACACAACGTGACGTCATCATTTCCAGGCGACGTGGGGGTGCTCAATCGAAGCGTACTTTTGGGGAGAAGTTTCTTTGATTTTTATTTAACATTTTTAAGAAATGGAAGAAGATATGTGTAATATTTTTGGTGTATTTATATTCTATGAGTCATTATCTTTCTTTTGATATATATATGATTGTTTTTATACCGGTCAGGGTCTTTAAAATTAGCTCCAAAATGGACTTCGAAAAAAGGTATTCATGTAATTTTCACAAACCTCAAGACTGTGATGTCATGTTCTGTTAGAAGCATTGTGAATCCATAGGTTTGTACATATGGAAAAAATGATTTTTCTGCTTATCAGATTATGCATTGCATTCTACTTCTTCTCCATCACTTTCTGCAAGCTTGAATTGATGAAATCTACAGCTTTGGACTTGTTCTTGCCATACTTTGTTTCCCGCTTTTTTGGCATATACATGTACATGTAGCTTTTCAACTCTATCTGCATTCCAATAATGTTTAACAATTTTTCCTGACAACAATATAGCCCCAATAATGGCCAAACAAAGATATCACAAAAAATTGTGAAGAGTTGTAGGTTTATTCCATTTGAGTTCTGAATAATTCTCAGAGCCATTTTTCACTGCAATTAGAAGCTAAAATTAAATTCATAATCTGCTCAGCAAAGTTTCTCATTTGCATATATGAATCTTTCCACAAGTATTTCACTCGTCCGTCCGTGATCATTTTTGATTGATTTATTATATGCATAAAATGTATGGATTTTAGCTATGTTCAAATAAAATGATGTACAGTGTCCAGTGAAATACTTCTACACACTTTTATTTCTGTTTCTATTCTGATAAAGAATAAAAAGCTGAATCCATAGACATTATCCTAATAAAAATGATCACGGACGGACATTAATTTCATCACGGACGGACGGAAATGTTAACATCTGCAAGGAAAGTTTACTTCCCACATTTTTTTCCTACTAATTTATGTTTGATGATAGATTAATGTTCAGAGTGCAAGACCATTAAAAAAAATTGGAGTAACTTTGAAAACAATGAAACTAGAGTGAAATGAATTTGAGTGAATTAACTTTGTCCGTCCGTGATGAAATTAATGTCCGTCCGTGATCATTTTTTATTGAGTTTATGATATGGATAAAATGTATGGATTTCAGCTATGTTCAAATAAAATGATGTACAGTGTTTAGAGAGATACCTCTAAACCTTTTTATTTTTTATTTCTATTCTGATAAAGAATAAAAAAACTTTTCATCTTTTTTTCCATCACGGACGGAAATTTCAAAATGGAAATGTTAACACCTACCAAAAAAAATTACTTCCCAATATTTTTTTTCTACTATATTATGTCTGATAATAGAGTAATGTTCAGAGTGCAAGAACATCCAAACCAAATTAGAGTAACTTTAAAAACAATAAAACTAGAGTGAATTTAATTTGAGTAGAAATGTCCGTCCGTGATGAGAGGTAGCAGCACCCCCATGAATAAAATGGACTATTCCGGTACTTTCGGAATCATCAATCTTCATGAAACTTAGTTTTTTGAAACCTGAGATATCAAAGATTATTTTAAAAGCAAATTTGATGAAATTATCTAAAAAAAAAATTTTCACCTCAATGCGAACCCTTAACCGATCATGCTCACCTATCAAACAGAATCCTTATAGGCTCAATCCAAGCAAGTTGGAAATGGTGAATAAGGAAATACAGTTTATGTTAGATAATGACATAATCGAACCGAGTCAGAGTAGTTGGAGTTCTCCCATTGTAATGGTTCCAAAGCCAGACGGCTCTCAGAGATTTTGCATTGATTACCGAAAGGTGAATGCAGTAACTAAGACTGACTCGTATCCAATTCCTAGGTTAGAAGATTGTATTGATAGAGTTGGAAATTCTGCCTATATCACAAAGATAGACTTGCTTAAAGGATATTGGCAAGTGCCACTGACTGACCGAGCCAAAGAGATATCAGCCTTTGTTACACCTGAAGGCTTGTTTCAATGCAAAGTCATGCCTTTTGGAATGAAAAATGCACCAGCAACCTTCCAAAGGTTGACAAATCAAGTGATTGCCGGACTTGACAATTGTGTCGTATACATTTACGACATCCTAATATACAGTGATACTTGGAATGATCATCTGAATCATTTGCGAGCACTGTTTGACAGGCTGGACAAAGCCAATCTAGTAGTGAATCTGATGAAGAGTGAATTTGCCAAGGCAAAAGTCACATATCTTGGTCATGTGGTTGGTCAAGGGCAAGTGCTACCAAGAGAAGCCAAGATACAAGCTATCTTAGACTTCCCAATTCCCACAACTAAGAAAGAATTGCTCAGATTCTTAGGTATGAGTGGCTTCTACAGGAAATTTGTTCCAAATTTCAGTACAGTGGTTAGTCCTCTGACAAACCTGCTGAAGGCAAAAGTGAAGTATGTTTGGTCTGACGAAAGTCTAAGATCGTTTGAGAAATTAAAGGCCATTTTGGTGAATGAGCCTGTTTTGGCAGCTCCAAACTTCACAAAGCCGTTCAAAGAAGCTATTGATGCATGTGATGTTGGAGTAGGAGCAGTATTGCTCCAAGAAGATGAAGAAGGCATCGAAAAACCAGTGTGCTACTTCTCTAAGAAACTCAATCGGTTTCAAAAGAAATACTCAACTATTGAAAAAGAGGCCCTGAGTCTCGTACTAGCCCTTCAGCAGTTTGAGGTGTATCTAACCAATGGAGAGATTACAGTCTATACAGACCACAATCCTCTTGTGTTTTTGGAGAAATTCAAAACAAAGAATCAAAGACTGTACAGATGGAGCCTAATGCTCCAACCATTCCCTTTGAAAATTGTACACATAAAGGGAAAGAATAATGTAATTGCTGATGCTCTATCAAGAGTATAAAAAGTGAAATTATTCATGATTTTGACCAAGTGTGTCATTTGAAGAAAACATTTTTGATGTTCATTTATTTTAACATGTTCGTTAAGTACTATATTTTTGTACACGATAAATGTAAATGATTTATCAAGATGACTTTGAACAGTTAAAAGAAAAAATAATCATAAAGAAACCTTTACTACGGTAAAGCTTTCTTTTCCCCGTGGGGGAGGTGTTACATATATGAATAATTGTAAAAGAATTTTAAAAGCAATTACATTTATCTATTAGTTATTTCCCTTTAAGGATAGCCAAGAATTGTAAAGAACATTCCAGGATGTCTTTTTATTATGCAGGCCTTGCCTATTTTTAAAGGCCAAGGAGTTTTATTGTTGAATAAGGAAAAGCCAAACAATAGAATTGTATTGGTAGTGGAAATGAATAGGCTTAGGTATTTTGTTTACACTGTTGATTTCAATGAGGTCATTCAAGAGTGTTCTGGATTTTGACTGCTCCTGAAAGGAGAAAGTTCTTTTGGAAGACAATTCTAGAAGCTTGTAGATTAGTCGAAATTTGAGAATGATCTAGAACACTTGTAATTAGTATAAAGCTGCAGATTTTTCAAGATGATCATCACATCATATTAGATCACACCATCACATCATATGAGAGCAGGAGATCACATCACATCATATGAGATCACTTCACCAGATCAGATCAGAGCAGTTTATGCCCACCATCAATGAACTGTTTGCAGTTATTTTGAGAGAGAAATTATCAGTTCTCATCGAGATCATCAACATCATCAACCTGTTCAATGAACACGCTTCAACCCATGGATTGCTGAAATTGACTGTTAATCATCATCAACATCGTCTTCACGGACATTTCAACCTGTCACAGTGGTGACTTTTATTATTCATCGGACTTCAACATCAGTTTCATCATCGCCATCATCAATAAGGAATCTTCCCAGCCTACCTGGAATATATATTGGACTGTAACAGTGAACTATAACCCTGGATTGTACATCAGACACTTCAAGAGATTAATGTAAGATTATTTGGTTTTATTTTGTTTAAGTACATGATCAGTTTTCTGTAATAAAAAAAGGGAAAATTAAATTTAAAATCTACTTGTTATTTGTTGCAGTATCGTAACAATAGTCTGTTACCTCCTGTCTTGGTGTTCCAGTAGTAGGTGTGACCCTCTGGACTGACCGCTTCCATCCATTCCTGTGATTCGATGCTGGGTGTGGTCGATGATGAAGGCGTGTTCCCCTGGGTACTTGACGTCCCTCCTGGCTGGTATCTGCTCCCCTGTTGAGCTGTCAATTCCTCTGTGATGAATGCAATCAGAATCATTAAAAAAGAAAAAAAAAACTCTGACTTTCAAATCCTTTCATGTTTGAGAAGTACTCACAAATAAATGTCTTAGAAATACAGATATTTTATTGGATTATATTTACTTGGTCAACAAGCCGTTTGTCTACTTCTTAGATAGTCTAATACCACAAAGGCTAAACAAATGTTGTTTACTGATAATCGGTCCTATATAATATCCACTTCATCTAATTCTCATTTATTCTCATGACTATACGGTCTAAGTTTCACTTCACCTACTTATCATTTGGCACTTTGTCAAATAAAAATTTGATTTGAAAACATCTAAATGAATCATATCATAGACCATGTGGATAGTAGACGATCGAATTGGGTATACATGTAGCCTAACAAGAAATTAAATGATAAATGGGCTGAAATACAATTAGACCAACAGGTTAGTGAAAGAAGAGTTTGTACTAATAGACAAACTATTATTAGACCATGTGGGATGATACCAAATGGAAAGTATATGAAGTGGATGTAGACCAATTGGCAATGTATCATTTTATTTTGATCAGGCACTCAACCATATTTGTAATTTCATATAAGATAGCAAAATTTTACACTCTCTACATCACAACTGTTTTAGGACATACACATTCATAACTTCTAGTCAACATGAACTGGAATGTTTACAAGCACTTTTGGGGGAATTAATACCCAAACTAAAAATAAGCGTTAATAAGCAGCATGTTAGTTAGTGATTTACCCTGCTCTTGCTGTTCTCGTACTCTGTTTTCTACCAGAGCAACCTTATACTCTGGTATCAAGTCAGGATTAGATGCCACATCTTTCTTGAAAGCTTTCATAGCATCCTGCAAAAACGTCATCATAATACAGAAACCAACCCTAAACACAGTGAATAATTTTACTTCTCAAATTTTATGTAACAGCACTCATGGTTGTTAGAGAAAAAGCTTTCAACTACCTGTATGTTCTGTACAGTCCTATGTAAAATACTAAAAAGAAAAATACTACACAGATGAAATGTTGTGTAGCAGTCCTCAACAATGTGGACAAATTGGAGTGCAGTACCAGGAAATTTATTCCCTGTAAATATCAGATTAGGGAACTTCAGATTTCTGTTCAGATACAGACATCCACTACCTAGAGTACTGCCCCTGTGAACCAGGACTGCTGTGAACTCTACAGTGCAAAGTGTTTTGCTTGTTCCAAGGTTTACATACATGTATAACAAAAAATGAACTTGCATACATAATATAGATAGTTTATACCACAAATTTAGATGTTTAATTTCCTGCCTAGGTGGGAAATACTGGTAAATACTGAGAAATGCTTGTAAATGTACAGGGAGACACAGTGAAACATTACAATATGCTTGAAAAACACATGGGCAATACGTGACAAATAGTCAAGAAGTATAATTTACCCGAAAGTGCCAATGTTGCTTCCAAACAAGAAAAATACCTTAAAAGGGTAATGTAATGAGACACATGTGTTGCTTTTTTTATTTTAGGCATACTAATAGAGGTCATCTACACCTTATTAGAAATTGCCATAAAAATTGCACCCAAACCAACTAGTACTATACACAACCTATAAATATCAAATAAAGATAATTCTGTCAGATATTCCCCCCCCCCCCCCGATACAAAGTGCCGTTTCCAGCAAACGTTGACATATTGATAACCTTCAATACACACCTCCTCTATCTGTTTCATGAAGCCGCTGAGCTGTTGCTGGGTTTCATACTGCTTCTGCCCTTTCTTACGCAGCTCTGCAATCTTCTTCTCCACATTCTCCTTGTGCCGCTTACCCCTCTCGTGAAACTCTTTACTCTAAAGTCAAAATATAGAACATCATTATGTTTGCACATGATTCAGCAAGATGTATTCTATGGACAAAGATTTCTGAAAACCTGCGATTCCATTTCAAACTTCATCTAACATGAAAATTCTGTTTTGTCAGAAATTTCTTTGAATGGCCTCATACATGTAGACATATCCTACTTATTTTGAAAACTGCTCCATTACTTACTGATTTGTTGTCTGCAAACCAACACTGGCAAAAGTCACAAAACTTTCTTGGATTAGACTTCCAATAATCAGCCCTAAAAAGTAGAGAAGTAAATAAAAAAAAAATAGAAACTTGAAATAGATGCATGCTTATCCTATAGTTTGGAATTGGAAATTATGATGAGGTTTATTTTAAAAACAAGTGAAATTTGGGCAGTAAAGATTGCAAAAGTGCAATGAAAAAAAGTAATCAGGGATGAAATGATTTATCCCATACAGTGCATATCGAAATAAGGTAATTCAAACCTACAGGGTTAACGGTATTAGATTATTGAATTTAAATTTGTATGAGAATATATGAAATTCCTCAACTTTTTATTGATCAATAATTATTGATCAATATATCTTACAAGCTTACAGGTATCAAAGACATCAGGCCTGGGCCTTCAAGGAGGCAAAGTAATATATTTTGCCTGCAGCCATCCACACCTGTATTCTGAGGGCCATCACATGTACTTCCACCTTTCTCAAATCTTTGAATACGTATTTGTTCTCATGTTAAATTATTTTGTTTAGGATAGGTATGTTACAATGTTTTGTTAATCTTTCATTTAGTATTTATATAACTTATTTCAAGTATACCTGTATTAGACTTAATTACCTCTTTTAAGCGCATAGAGATTCTGTCAAATATTATGCGCTATAAGCATCTTTTATCATTTATTATTATGAGCTCAAAATGGGAAGGACTGTATGGGCTCCAATTCAGCACTGACACGACCGACGGTTAATGACGATATAATAGGGTTTCGATGATGGAAGGAAGAAATCCAGCATCGATGGCTTTCTTATTCCAGCTGCTGATCTTCCTTTGTACACAAATACTAGAATAACAGGGGATGTTTTAATCAACACTTCTGATCATCTACTAGTCATCACGACTCGCTCACTAGTCACTATAATCTAAAACAGTAAGAAGTGGCACAGCTAGTGGAAGTCAGAATAGTGTCCCCCTATCCAGAATTAAGATCAAGTGGCACTCTGTCGATTGTAAAAAGGCTTTGGATCAGTACACTTATCCCATGGAAAGGGCAGCTTCTCTCCTCTTCCAATCACTTTTAGAATCTTGCTGCCAGAGTGATTCATCTATAGACACTATTCTAAACCTAACTTGGCAATGCTGAAAACATCACTTTCACTTCCAAACAGCACTTTTTCCAAGAAGAAAAAGGGCAAACTTGAATGGACTTCATAAGTAGAAAAAGTTTAAAACAAGAAGCCAGGAAATCCTCGAAGTCAGACTCAAGCATATAGTCAGATAGTCAGTAATATGATCACCTGAATCTGAAGAAAGCTTTCAGAAGCTGCCTTAGACAAGCCAGAGCTGTTGATCGTAGGAAACTTCACAAGCAAGTTGAACAAGCCTCTGTGTTTGATGAATCTCTGTTTTATCGCCTCATAAAGAAGAGCAGATGTCAGAAGTCACAGATTGCAAAGCACCTTGGAATATGATGGATGTACATGTACCTACGAAGATACAGAAGTCATACTTGGATGCAACAAGTACTTTAGGGACTTAGCTTGTGACTCCTCACATTCCTCTAAAAGCAATATGGACTGCTCATTCCCTCTGTCAGATAATACTCATTGTGACGCCACAAGAGAGTCAAGTCCATTGCATTGTCATCTTCAAACGTATCTTGACCTCCAAAATGCCATAAACTCTCTTAAACTCAACAAAGCAAGTGGTCCTGACAACATCAGATCTGAACATATTAAACACCTAGACACAGTTGCTCAAAGGTTTCTCCTGTTCATCCAGAACTAAATCTTGTAATGTGGGCATTGCCGAAACCAGTCGGGACCGTCGCTAGTGTCATGCCCTGATATAACGTTCTCAGTTACATAGATCTCCATGTGTGGCAAAATAAGGGTGGCAATGTTTGGCTTATTTTCTCTTTTTCTATGGGACAATGCTTGATTTTGTTACACTGTCAGTTTTCATTACAGCTATTCGTCAGACTCATATAACTTGGCTCTTATGTAAATTTAACTCTTTAAATTATGTTTTCTTAATTAAGAATAGAGATTGAAAAATTAAAATTTTCTTGCCATATTACTTTTCACCAATAGCGGGCGTACACAAAAATATGCCCAAAATTCAAGTTTTTGAGCACTCTGGTGAATACAAAAATTATTCCCAAGTTACTAATGAAAAATAAATTGCAACTGTATGGAAATTAGTAATTTGGGTCACAAAAGTGATATTTAATGATTTTTTAAGGTGTGTGCTATGTATGCATTGGCATACCATAGTCCTACCTGTAGATTCCCCACAGGCAGGATGGTTGCAGTGAACCAGTGAATTTTGAGGATTAAACCGGAGGATGGACTCGGGGTGAAGTACTGGTGAAGAGTAAGAATTTGGCATTATACCTTTATACCGCATGGTTCCCTTTTTCCACTAAGTATATTATGCATAGTGGGTATGTGCCGCGGAGGGGACCCCCATTTTTACACTCAAATTCCTGTTCCAAGGCATGGCAAATTTTGTATTATTGAGAAAATGAACAAAGAAAGCCACTCCAAAGCACAGCATTTTCTACTCATCGAGAAAAAAAGAAAAAAAAAATCCGCTCCAAACCAAAGCTTCACATATTTTTCGTTACGCCGTTCCCTTCGCACTGATCTGCTACAATAATCAATTTTGGTGAAAAAGTGGCCGCAGAGTGCTGTCCGACCATCGCCTCTGCGCGGGTGCACCCGGCGGCAATGCCGCCAGGCTAGCTGCATCATGCACGCATGCCCGTTCCATAGGGATGCATATGCACTCACACTCTGGCGAACCGTACCAAGCCCCGGGGGGACTACTTCCATTCATACCATGCGCTACCATGGTCTCGAATAGCACCCTAAACACATAATTTCCATATTCTGAAATTGCACCCCTTAACAAGTATTGGCGTGTGAAAACCTACCCTTAAAAAAAGTATTGGAAACAAAACGATACTCTTGGCAAATATTCCCTGAAATGAACCCCTAAACAAGTAAAGGAATGTTTTACTGCTACGGGTCCTTCGGTCGTCGGCTTTACATAATTTGGTTTAGTACTTCTCCACCTTCTACACCTCGCGCAAATCGGACTCTAAACACAAAGTGTTGGGGCAAAAAGGACATCCTTTATAAAACATTTTAGTTTTATCATCCCTGCAAATTTGACCCTAAACACGTAATTTTCTTAGCGAAATAGATTTTTTTGTTTTGACACCCTTATCACGTTACGTACGTAACGTGCCCTATCGTGAAAAAGACATCCTTTTACGTGTTTTTGGGGTCACGCATGGTATCCACTCATCAATGTAAGTGGGCCCCCCCCCCTGGGCCAGGGTTACAAGACCAAGGACCCCCGTTTTCACAAACAAAAAACATTTGTAGTTCCAAAGCCTGTTTCCAAGGACCCTCCTTTTTACAACAAGCCTGCTCCAAGGCCCTCGTTTTTGTTCTCGCCCGTGACACACCCTACCATATTTTTGGTCGGGTGCCCCCCCCCCCCCCGGGGAGTGAAGTGGAGCCTGCACTGCTGCAGTGCACGAACTTCGCTCGAGGTAGCCCTACACCAAATAAGATATACGGGACCGAAGTAGCATTCACCACAGATAACAGATCTATTTCAAAGCATTTAAACATGAAATGTAATTAGAAAGTTACTCTTGTTATTTTCATGACTATTCATTGACTGTAACTATTACGCCAAATACACTCCAGCGGTAAATAAACACACAATTCGATGAACTTACATTGCTACATTCCTTGGTTTTGCTGTTGGAGACGTCTACGGTAGCATGAAATTGAAATGACTAATAAAAAATGAAAAATATAAGAGAAACGAGGCTACAAATCGTCGTTTTTGAATACAAGTATTTGGGTATTATATCTAATTATAATGGAAATTTTAGTAAAGCAAAAAAATATCTCTATGACCAGGCAACTAGGGCTATGTATGCTCTCATAAGTAAATCTAGAAACTTAAACCTCTCTATTGATATTCAGTTAAATTTATTTGATTCTCTGGTTGTACCAATTTTTTTGTATGGTTGTGAAATTTTGGGTCATGAAAATAATTCTCTGATTGAAAAACTCCACTTAAGATATTGTAAATCTATTCTACGAGTTAAAAAATCTACCCCTAACTGTGTGGTATATGGAGAGCTTGGTAGGTTCCCATTAGACATTTATATTAAAAGTAGAGTAGTTTCTTGTTGGTATAGACTAGTTACTAGCGATTTATGTAGGACATCTAGTATTATTTATAAGCTTTTGTATTCTCTTAGTGCTGATAACAAATTTCATTCTAACTGGCTTTTGTTTGTGAAGCATGTTCTTGATTGTAATGGATATTCCTTTGCTTGGCTGAACCAAAGAATTGACTTTATATCTAGTTTTAAGAAACGCTTACTTCAAAGACTAAAAGATCAATTTTGTCAAGGATGGTCTTCAGATATTAATAGCTCCAGTTCATGCTCGAACTATCGTATCTTCAAAACTACCCATAAACTAGAGAACTACTTGATAACTCTTCCCCCCTCTCTTTTCTATTATTTATGCAAATTTAGAACTGGCAATTCCAGAATACCAATTGTGACTGGTAGATATGACAATACTGAAAGGATAAATAGAGTATGTACTTTGTGCAACTCCGGAATAGGAGACGAGTTCCACTACATTTTTATTTGTAGTAAGTTTGAACAAGAAAGAAACTCACTTCTTGGTACTCATTTTATAAATTATTACAATATTCACAAAATGTATTCTCTCTTTAATTCTACGGAAATACCAATCATTAAAAACCTGGCTGTCTTCACCAAATTGGTGATAAATGCATTTAAATAACTTAATAAGTACATGTGTATAACCGTGATATTACACATATTGTTTTGAATGAAGTTTCCAACTTTATTTGTTAAGTAGATCATTATGTAAAAAAAAAAGAAAAAGAAAGCTGTCTAGTTTGATGGAATAGCACTCAGTTTTATAGTTATCACTCTTTATGTATCTTGCCATGTTTATTATCGTTTATACTTCACTTGTCATGCTGCTGTGAATGACCCCTGAGCCCACCCACACATGACCTCTCCACTATGACTATCATTGCTTGATTCCACATCGACCTCATGCTCCAATGTGGAAGGTATGAGTGGGCTGCCTCAGAGGTTATGTTATTTCATTTGTTGTATCCTTGTACACCCCTTCGGGGTTTTATTTGAAGGATCGTTATAAATTTGAAACTTGAAACTTGAAACTCTAAGATTTTATATATATGTTTCTCGACTCTGTTGGCCTAGATTACAATTTAATTTAAGCAGCATTTCGAGCAATAAGCCCCCAAAGTATATTCGCCCCTTGGTTGATAATTACTTTCTCTAATTATAATCTAAATGCCACCAGTGTGATTAAAGCCCGGGGGGGCACTCGACCAAAAAAGTGGTAGGGGTGTGCCGCGGGCGAGACAAAAAACGGAGGCCTTTGAGCGGGCTTATTGTACTCGAGGGTCCTCGGAACGGGCTTCGGAACTACAATTTTGTGAAAAGGAGGGTCCTTGGAACGGATCGCCAGCGTGCGTATGCACCCCTATGGAACGGGCATGCGTGCATGATGCAGCTAGCGCGGCCTCCGCCGGGTGCGCTCACGCAGAGACGATGGTCGGACAGCGCTCGGCGGCCGCTTTTCACCAAAATTGCAGCAGATCAATGCGACCGGAACGGCGTAACGAAAAATATGCGAAGCTTTGGAGCGGATTCTTTCTTCTTTTTCTCGATAAGAACAAAATGCTATGCCTTGGAGCGGCTTTCCTTGTTTTTTTTTCTCAATAAGACAAAAATGCTATGCCTTGGAACGGAAATTTGGGTGTGAAAATGGGGGTCCCCTCCGAGGCACATACCCACTATGCATTATACACTGAGTGCCCCCCCCCCGGGGGATGAAAGGGGACTTGTGCAGGGGATACGGCGGGGGGGGGGGCACTCGACCAAAAAATGGTGGGGGTGTGCCGCGGGCGGGAGGGGATATGGCTAATCGACTGATATAAATAAGCTACTTCATTCTTCTTTCTTCTCTCTCGATCCCTAAGCCTACCCCACTTTCGCTTGTAAAATTATGGAAGGAGATTGCATATATACCCACTCAGCTGTCCTACGTGGTTTAACCTCATTTCATTGACATTTCATCGACTACACGACTACATAAGCTGGGTATCATCTACATGTATTTCAACTGGGCTATATATTTATAGTGCGTATCAATAAAAAAAGCTTACACTTAGAAAAAGTCCTGTAATATTATACATTTGTAGTATCCTGAAGATTTTTCCACATTTATATATACATTGATACAGATCCATTAAAGCAAATGACGATATAAGTGTAAAAAAATATTTCCGCTTGAGTGAGCACCACTTACTTTTGCAAAGTTTGTGAAAAATGATTTGCGCAGAACTCTGAAATAGTTATGTGAATAAAATTTAGACCTTATGATCATGAAGAACACATAGAATTTAGCTAGTAAAATTGATTTGAAGATATCTTTTACCCTCAGTTTATCTTGTTTCCTTGCCCAAAACCCTTCGAATATTTTATTTATTTTTTATTTATTTATTTATCTTCCTTCATATCATTGTAAAATACATAATCATACAACAGTACATTTCGATATATTACAACCGGGAAAGAGAATAATAATGAGGTGACCAGGAGAAGCAGAGCTTGTAAATTAGGTCCCTCAGAATTAAGATCACAACTAATTACTTCGTACATGGCTTAAAAACCACTAGATAAATCTATTACATCGAGTTAACATATCTACAACAGACACATAAAACACACAAAAAACATGTATATATAATATGTTTAAGTGATTAAAAAAAGAAAAAAAAGAGAAGAATAAGAAGAAGATAAGCAATGTGAGAGAAGGAGGGGGAAAATAGCGGACTGTATGGAGTCAAAAGTGAGGAGGTAGAGAGGAAATCATGAAATAGGGCAAACCAAAAGATAACAATTGAGAAGAGATAGTGGAGGGGGACAAGGGGTTAGAGCCATTGCGCTCCACATCACTCCCCCACACACCGAAGCCATCGTGACGATATTTGCTTTACACTGAGCTGTGATTTTCATGAAATGGCCTAGGCTTGATTTTTCATTTTGTCAATCATTGTCAAGCTTGGAAAAAGTGAAGAAACAAGTATTAAATGAATAATGAAATGTAAACCCACTTTAAGTGATAAAAACTTAGTGAAAAACTGCTGGAGATGTCTGATATAAGCTTTTGTTTGGATTTAGTTATGTTTTTTTTTCTGCTGTATAGTCTTCTGTTTTTCCCCCCTCACACCCAGCGGATTACAATATAAGTTACACCATTTGTATATATTTATTCCCCCCCCCCTTTTGGATATATTTATATACTTTTATATTTACAGATTTATTTTTACACTTACTTTCTTCTCTTAGTTCGTTTAATGCTCTAACATACATACTTATGTCTTTTGCACACTATCAGTTGTTCCCCATTCTTTCCCTTTTCCCCCACTCTTTTGCACCAGTTTATTATGCCTTTCTTTGTTACCTGTTTGACCCACCTCTCACTAATTCTCTTGTTATTCATCTCTTCCTCATACCCTCTTTCACTGTTTTGTTCCAGATCCTGTTTGATGTTGCCTTACACTAACTTCCCTTTGTATCTGCCTACTCCTTTTCTTTCATCCCCTTCATTAACCTGATTGGTCATCTCTTCTCAATAATGCCCCTTTTGTCACCTTGTTTCTAGTGTTGCTGTTGAATGTCTGTGGTCTATATTATGGTTGTTCCAATTTATATGTTTGTCATTTTGCCTCCGAAGAAGATTCTGCTAGGATCGAAAGCTTATAGGCCCCTCTTGACTCTAATTTACTCCATTGGCTCTTCTTTTTTTTTATTTAAATAAGCAGTTTTCAGCAGCTTTTTTGCCATTTAGTTATGTCCTCAGATCAAGCTGGCACAAAAGGGGTGAAGGTTGTGCTAAGTACATGTTAAATTTATAATTTTGGTGGCAAATTGATAAAATATACTTGCATGTATCCGTTTTTATTTCAACTGACTCAAAGTGAAAGGGAAATGTATGAGAAATGTTTCGCAAGGTAAGTTTGAATTTGCCTTTTCCCTTGACACAGCGCGAAAACAAGCATTTCTGCGCAAACAGATTTCTGCGAACTTTACAAAAATGAACAGTGCTTACTCAAGTGTAACATTCAGTCAAAATTTGCATGAGAGAAATGTCTTAATGATGTCAGACTTATTTAATCCTCCTCTTTTAGGTCACAAACTCTTTGAAGAGCTTGTGTTAGATTTTGAAATCCCCAAAACAGACAGAAAGAAATATAATTTTTTAATTAAGTGCATCCCGGAAAAGTGGTTGGTGAGTTTTGACCCTGATATTATTGGTGTTCATGAAACAATTGTACATAAATTGTTGAGTTATAAAAAAGTCCCTAGAAATTCATACATTTTATTTAGGGGATCACACACACCTGACAAAAGATACTTTTATTGGGACGAACGTTTACCAATACCAGTATCTATCGATTGGGAAAAGGTACACTACACCATTTTTTTTGTACCATTGATACTAAATTAAGATCATTATATTTTAAGATTTTTCATAAAGCCATAGCATTAAATGATTTTTTATATAAGATTAAATCTAAGGATTCACCCAATTGTGTTTTCTGTGATAAAAGTGAGGAAATAATAGTCCACCTGCTTTGCGAATGTGAAAAGGTAATTTTTGGCAATCCTATTTAACGAAAATTTCCCAAAATAATGTTCAAATAAATGGGTCTAATTTTGAAAAAATGTTCGGACTCTCAAATGATAAGTTCATTTCGTACCTTTTCTTACTTTAGAAGTATAATATTCATACATGTAAATTTAAGAATAATCCTCCAAGTTTTGCTCTTTTAAAAATATTTGTTAAAAATCAACAGGAGTTGGAATATTTGATAGCTAAGAAAAAAAATAAGTTGCCCGCTCATTTTAAGAAGTGGCGATTCACCTTATAATTTGGTTTTCAAAGACGTCAGCAGGTTACATGATAACTAACAATGTATATTTTGTATGACAGGCTTAGTACCTCATATTTTTTAATAATTACTACACTGTATTGGTCATGTGGTTGTAGACATCAGACCCCATTTTTCCTGCAACTTGTATTTCAGTTCCCTTGATATACTTGTTCGCTTAAAAACCTCCATAATTATGTCGTCTTGGATAACCAGTTGTGTTTTTTAATCCTATCAATTGTTGTTGGGAAACCACTTCATAATCGTAGCTTCTATATTTTGTTTTGTCTACTTTATTTACCAAATCACCTATCTTTGTTCAGATAACACTGATATTAAGTCATCACTTTGCCACATTCCATTTGGGGAGGATAATTGGGTAGGTTTTTTTTATTATTATGGTTGTTTTTTTTGTCTTTTTTGTATAACCAACTTGTGTTATGTGATTTGCAATAGCCCTATAATCATTTGTAAATTTTGTGATTTATTTTAATTAGCTATAATAAAAACAGAAAAAAAACACATTCTGTCAAATTTGTTATTTTCATTGGATAGATGAGCAGTGGCATAGCATAGCTAGGATTTTTTTCCTGGGGGGGTCCTTGTTTTTTCAGGGGGGCACCGGCCATTTTTTCCGATGTGTGTGTATGTGTCACAAGGGTGGATCCGACTTTCGCCAATAGGGGACAGGGTCCGAAATTATCTTCACCTACATTTTCCCCGATCAGTCACTTCTTAGTTTTATTCTTATAGAACAACATAAACATGAAATAATCTAATAAGCCTTATAAAAAGTACGAGCGCGAAGCGCGGGCGATCTTTTTTTTTTCTTTCGTGTACTTTGTCCCGAAAATTTAATATTCTGGGCAATGTTATGTGTGATCCTGAACAAGATTCGCATGTAACTAGATGGTTACTGCGAACGCCAAGCACGAGCAGAAATTTGTATTAACTGTACTGGCATTATCTAAAAGGGACCTGTTAAGGACTGCTTACAGTTACCCACGAAGACGGTAGTATATTTCAATAATGCGAGCGCGAAGCGCGAGCAAATTTTTTTGACATTCCGACTTAAAAAATGGTAATTCTAAACACTTTTTGTATGAATAAATCGGATAGGTATGCAACTAAACAATTGATGCGAGCGCGAAGCGCGAGCGGAAGAAAATTGAGATTTTAGACCTAAAAGCAGGACACTCTATTCATATTTTGTAAATCATTAATAGGATATAATTAATTGGGTATCATTAATAATGCGATCGTGAAGCGTGAGCAGACAATTATTGATATTCTGATGTGAAACTTGATAATTTAAGTACATTTTGAATAAACAATATGCAGGTTATCGCGCATGTTTTAGATTTAGACCTAGAATCTGGGCATTCTGAATACATTTGTTTAATGGAACATTATGTAATACACGTAGACAATATGAAATTGGCAAATCAAACAATGTCACAACGCAGCGTGAGCTTAAAATGCTGATATGTAGACCATAAAACGGACATTTTACAGAGCACTTAAATTTGTAAATGAAAAAAATAATGAAAGCTCGATATCCGAGCTAAAATATGTTTTGTATATTGACTTCAAAACTTGCTCCATATCAGCCTATTGAGCAAGATATGAATCTCATCGAATAGGCAATTCTGGCGCAAAATCTTTCGCAAAAACAAAAAATACGTTAGTTTTATATACATAGCATACAAGTAAATAATAATGATATGCATTATTTATATAACGCATAATAAAATGTTTCTAAGCGCTGCATATTATTATCCGGGTTTCTGTTTCTGTCCGTACAATCACCAGCATCTGGTTGTCGCGTACGTTAGGGTTTAGGGGGTCAAGCGCTAGACACAGTTAATTTTGGTAGTGTGCTTTGGAGACAAGTGTGAGTTTGAATACTCCTACGTCTTTACGGCTTTGGCACGGCTATCCTGATCGGACGCTCGAGCATTCAAGGAATTTATTCCTACCAGGTACCCATTTCCTACACCAGAGTGGAGAGTGGCAAATATAGATAAACACCTTGCCAAAGAACGCGAGTGCTGCGGTGGGGTTTGAACCCCGGACCTTGTTTCAAAGTCTAGTGGTTCAAAGTCTGGAGACTTATCCACTGAGCCACCTCTAGGAATCTACGAAAATATCGAATGTAATGTCAAACGTGAACAGCAAGCAGAGATTGAAATATGCATTCGTGTGGGTTGTTGTATGTTTGTGTATATAGTGATTCTTATTCACTAATGGTGCAGTCAATCATCACTAAATATTATACACATTCTCATTGTGAGAGAATCATTATCGAAATAAACTAAGTGTATCCATACAGGTGCGTATAGTCATCATTTTCAACATAGTTTTTCAGGGACCTGGGAACGATTTTTTCAGTGGGGGTGCTGAAAGCTCTCCTCAACAGGGGTGGGGGGGGGCACAATTGAGTTTTCCATAATTACACCCACCTCTAAGGGCACCTCACACAAACACACCCTCACGCACATATATATAGATTGAATAGGTTGAATATGTATGTATGTATATGACAGTCACTTCTTAGCTTTCTTATTATAAAAGAACATTTGATATATAATTAGATAACTCGAGCGCAGAGCACAAACTATTTTTTTTTTGGGGGGGGGGTTATGTATTTTGTCCTGAAAATTGAACATTTTGACCAATGTTTGTGGTCCTGAACAAGATGCGTATGTAACAAATAATAAATGTGAACGTGATCAGCGCGAGCAGATATTTTTTATATACGCTTTGGCCTGATCGAAAGGGACGTGTTTATAAGGACTGTTTGCAGTTACCCATTAAGATAATACATCTATCAACAATCAAATAAGGCGAGCGCGAAGCGCGAGCTGAAAATTTTGACATTCTGACCTAAATACTGAACATTGCACTTTTTGTAATCATGATTAGGATAGGTATATAACTATACATTTGATGCGAGCGCGAAGCGCGAGCAAAAATAAAAATGAGATTGCAGACCTATAAACGGGACATCTTATGCACTTTTCTAATCATGAACAGGATATAGGTATACAACTGTACAATTAATGCAAGCGCGAAGCGTGAGCGGAAACAAAATTGAGAATTCCGACCAAAAACGAGAAATTTAAAAGACTTTTCTAATCATGAAGAGAATAGGTATATAACTATACAATTCATGCGAGCGCGAGCGGAAATAAAATGAGATTTTAAACCTAAAAACAGGACATCTTCAGCACATAACTAATCATGAACAGGATAAGTATATAATTATACAATTAATGCCAGAAATAAAATGAGATTTCAATCCTAAAAACAGGACATCTTATAAGCACTTTTCTAATCATGAACGGGATAGGTATATAACTATATAATTGGTGCACGCGCAAAGCGTGAGCAAATTTTTTTTTTGAGATTTTTAGACCTATAATCTGACATTCTATTCATGTTTTGTAAATCAAGAAAGTGATGGATAATGTGATATATTATTATATTGACAATGAGCGCAATGCGCGAGCAGAAAATTTTTGATATTCTGATCTGAAACTCCGCACTGAATGTAATATGGTTTGAAAAGATAAAGAAAAATCAGACGAACATAAGAATAAAGATTTGATCGAAATCCGACAAGGAAATCAAAGTTATTGCATTTTAAAGATTAGCATTATTCCGGTGAAACGGTTTTAAGCATGTCAATGAGCAAACTGATGGTCTCATATCCCCACTTGTTCTTCTGTATTTCATTATATAGAATTAGGTTTATCCAATATTTTCCCTTCAAGAACCAAAAACAGTTGAATGGACAACTGATTTAGTCAATTAGATATTCTTTGCTGCAACATATTTCATTATAAGGGAGACATTCACACTGGTTTGAAAAAATGAAACAATTTTGATTCCATGTAATAACACAAGAAACAGGACAGTGGGAATGCAACATCTTCAACCCACATGGGCGGAAATTCCAGAGGGGGCACAATACCAAATGTCCCCCTCCTATTTTTGGTCTTTCATTATGAAAAAATACATCACTTCACAATCTAAATAATACATGTATTTTTTACTAAATGACCTTACATTTTGGGTGAAAACCTTTTTTTAGGGGGGGAGGGGCTTGTCAAATTTTGTTAGGGTTAAAATGACCTAACATTTGGGGTGATAACCTTTTGTGTTCTTTTGCTTGTCAAATTTTCTGGGACCTGGTCTCCCCTACCTTTGGGGACAGATTTCCGCCCATGTCAACTCACCTATTAAATATTTATGACAACATGCATATCACCATTTACATAATATATCGCTGAAATTTAGAAATAAATAACTGGACTATTTTTTTTATCAGATTTTCATTTATTTATTTTGAAAAAAATGTATTTGATATAAATATTTTCAGCCCGTAGTAACCCAAAACAAGCTGCGTATCTGAATAAACATGCGTGCGCGTGTTTAGAGATATATAGACCTAGCATCTGGGCATTCTAAATACATTTTTTATTATAAATATCAATAATGCGAGTGCGAATTGCGAGCAGAAAATATTTGATAATCCGATCTGAAAAGGGGTGAATTTAAACACTATTTTAAGTACTGTGTCAGAAAATTCTGAAGGGGGGGGGGGGGTCTACAAACCTTTGTTCATTTTCATTACATTTCTGTCATTTATCATACCTACCACTAGCTTTCCAGGAGGTGCTGCCTATGGAAGATGACACATGCAGCACCCCTAAATTTGGGGGTGCTTCACCCCCAGCACCCCCGCTTCCCAGGGCCATGGGGCAGGGCGAAAAAGACTGTGAAACTTGATTTCTATTGTCTGACTCGTAATTGTTAATACAAAACACGGGCGGTCGGGCGCGCGCACACTTGATTCGACATAAAAACTGGAAGTTTCATGTCCAGCCACACCCATGTCCCTTGTTAAGGCCCTAAACCGCAAATTGCACCTAAAACCCCTTTTCCACTAGGGCCAGGACAGCGTCAGGACAAGGCGCGGAATGTAATAATTACAATCCGCGACCCTTCCGCAACCTGTCCGGACATTCCTAGGAGTGTCCGCACGTTGTCCTAAACCCTTCCTGGTGTTCGGGAAATCAAAATTTGTCCGCATCCAAATTTTGGTCGAGACCAAAATTTGGACGCGGATATTGAATTCCTGACACCTTCGGGACCCTGTCCTGACGATGTCTTGATGATGTCCTGCCCTTCCTAAACCCTTCCGCGTCTTCCGGAAACCATCCGCAATCAGGTCAGCTTCAAGAAGGAAAGAAGAAGCCATGCGGATTTTATCAGGAACATGCGGATTGGAATAAGAAGGCAAGCGGACAGTTTCAGGAACGTGCGGACAGGAATAAGAAGGCAAGCGGACTGTTTCAGGAACGTTCGGACTGGAATAGGAAGGCAAGCGGAGTGATTCAGGAATGTGTGGATCCAATGCTAATAATGTATGGAACGAGTACACAAGTATCAAAAACCATTTGCAAAAGCACTAGATGGGGCAACGGGATAATACAAGACAAGAAAATTACAAAAATTAAAGAAATAGGGGGTCAAGGGGCCTAATTAGTATATACTAAACAAACCTGAGAACCTAGTATTTCAAGCAGTGTTTTAAACATAATTACGCGAGCGCAAAGCACGAGTTTATTATTTTTTTTTTTTGGGGGGGGGTTACAGACTTGAAGAAGGAATATTTCAAGCATTTTCTACTGATCTGAAAAGTGGACTTTTCAAATATTTCTTGCAATAGTTAAACTGGCAATGATGCGAGCAGATTATTTTATTCTGTACTGAACATAAAAAGATGTTTCATGCAACGTTTGATTATGAACTAGATTATTTTAATGTACTCGACTGAAAAAAAGGACCGTATAGGCAGCGCTTGACTTTACAAATAGGATAAATATCATAACAAAATTAATAATACAAGTAAAGATTCCAAACTGAAATTCAAGTTTATTACATTTTAAGCAGTTTGTTTGTCATTAATAACAAATAATAAAAAATGGTAGCAAGTTTATAAATATAAAATAATTTATAAAATATAAAAAAATATAATTTTCTCAGAACGGCTCAAAACGATTTACAGCAGGGGCAAAACGATTTACCCCAGGATTCATTTCTATCCCGCATGAAAAGTACACAATTTCCATACCCTGGGAAGCATTCCTTGCATTTATCCCGGTCTAAAAATTGCGCTGGCAAATTCTAACATACAATAACTTTCGCTTCCAAACGGGTACCCATTTAGCACCTGGGTGGAGAGTGGCAAGGTATGCAATACGTCTTGCCAAAGGACGGTTTAGACCGCGGTGAGAATCGAACACACGACTCTCCGTTAATACAAGGCGGGAGTCAGAACCACTACACCACGACTCTTTACAAAAAATAGGCCTTCCTGAAAAAAGTCGTGCACAGAGCATGTTTCTCATAAACATAAAATATGAGCGCGAAGCGCGAACTTACTTCTTTCAAACATCAAGGACGAAAAAGAAAAGACTTAAGTATTTTTCGTAAAAAATGAACAGCGTGCACAATCTTCTTATGATTAAACTATTGAAAGTATGAAGCGTTAAATGGATCATTATTTTCTATAAATTGAACTAGCTGAAACGCAGATATCTCCCGTCTGCAGGTCTGTCAATTTCTTCACTCTTCTTCCTTTTTCCCCTCTTCTTTGGTTACTCCATTTTCCCTATTTTTACGCAGTCAATAGGGCGTAGCGATCGCATTCGGCCTCCTGGAATAGCCCATTTACATTTTCTTACTTAGTCTATTTCAATTGGTACAAGAGGAGACAAAGGCGATTAGACACTGGATTCACATTTTCGTCTAAAAATTAAAACTGATATTTCTAATCTTACACTTTCATAATCTCGGCCAATTATTTTCTGTTCATTATCGCGATTTTTTTACCTCGATTCTATTTCACCTTATTTCATTCATCTCCTTCGTTTATTCCTATTTCTTTTTGCGCTGTTTGTATATCTCTTTAATACTGGGAGGGGTAAGCCACCAGCAGGGAGAAGAGGGCCGCATCAGCACGGCACCCCCTTTTTCTTTTCCACCATATCATTTTTTGAAGTTTCCCTTTCCATTTCACTTATTTTTCTTCTGTTTGTATTTTTTAAAGGGGGAGCAAGACCACCTCACCCCTTGATCCGCATGTGCCTGTCGAATGCAATTTGCATCCTAACTTCCTGTTTTTTCCTCTGTTGTAATATATGATTATGTATTAAATTGTAAAAAAATTATAAGAAAGTAATGTTATAAAGAGAGCCCCGACTTTGCTATGAACATATGCAGTCTTCTTAAAGTTACCTTAGTTAAAAAAAATCAAGATCCGAGATAATTTATTGTTATGTATAAAAATGCACAAAATCTGCTTTCAAAAAGTGAATACTATACATTACACCGCTAACACACTTTCCTTTATCCTCCATATTTCAACTATCAAATAATGCGAGCGCGAAACGCGAGCTGAACATTTTTTACATTCCTACCTAAATAATGGGCATTCTAAGCACCTTTTAAAAGCATGAACAGGAAAGGAGTATGACTATACACTTGATGCAAGCGCGAAGCGCGAGCCGAAACGAAATTCGACATATCGCGTTTTGTAAATCAGGAAAAGGATGGATAATTGGATAGATGGATAATATTCCTACATGAATAATAATATTTGGTAATCTGATCTGAAACTGGCACAAGATTCGTATCTAAATAAACATGCGTGCGTGTGATCCAGACCTAGAATCTGGACATTCTAATTACATTCTTTATTATAATATCAATAATAAGAGCGCGATGAGCGAGCTAAAGATATTTGATTTTCAGATCTAAAAAAAGAATTTAAGCGCAGTTACGAATTGGATATTGATCTCGCTTAATAAATGATGCGAGTGCGAAGCTCAAGTTTATACTTTTATCATTAGGGGAAGGCGGGGTAAGTTGTGACAGTTTTTGCTTTTTGCATGTTAGAATTGATATGATTAATAATCTTGTTGAAATAAGTACCTTGCCTTGAAATTTAATTCTTCTGAAATATTTTGCACCTATATATAACTTTCTATCCCAACACTGAAAGTCATCGTGACCTTTGAAAAAAACGATGTCAAATGGCTCGACTTGCCCCATATATGGGGTAAGTTTGAGCCACCTTCTGGGGTAAGTTGAGCCACAAAAACTATGTACAAAATGTATGAGGGAGAACCAGCATGTCAATTTTTTGTTTAAAGTCTTTTCACTTGCTAATTCTCTTTAAATACTAACATCCTTTAAAAGGAAAAGAGCAGTCATGTAAATTTGCTCCTTTCAGCCAGCATTTCAATCGATTTTTATGGTTTGTTTGTTTTTTAAGATACATTACCATAGGAATTACCATGGCTCAACTTGCCCCATGCTGTTTGGCTCAACTTACCCCAGTCCGAACTTAGTGCGATAATTTTGTATTCACACATTTATTATGCATCCATCATATAAAAGACTATGACAAGAATGAAGATCCATACCTGGACTAATAATGTTGTTATCATGTCTTTATTATATTTAAAGACGTGTGTGTTTATAAAGCACTTATCTATTTCACACTCTTTTTTACTTTTTTGGCTGAAATTCATATTTTTCGCTCTAAAAAACTACTTTTTGTTTCAAAGTTGAAAACAATGTGGTGGGGTTAGGGGTTATGCTATGGGTCATCAATACATGACACCACCACAATGTCTGACTCATTCATTATTGGCCTGGGGCTGGTGGCTCAACTTGCCCCTATGCTCAACTTACCCCGCCTTCCCCTACATATATTTTGAGTTGCGACCGGGACATTTTAAGGACATTTTTTGTCTTCAACTGACTATGATGACTATCTTCCTAAGCGAGAGATGAAACTTGTCGATATTCCATTCTGAAAAAAAAAACGGACAATGATTATTAGGAAATCATGAAAATATTGTTACATTACTTGTTAATCAAATGAGGGTGCGAAATTGATATCAAGGTCCGATAACTGGACATTTTGTAATCATGAATAGGATACATGGGTTGATATATTTTCAACAAAAATAATGCGAGCGCAAACTGTGAGCCGAAAATTTTAATAAACTGTCATAAAAGAGGAATATAAAATAATTTGTTACAATTGATACATGTATACACAACTCCCCAATCAAAATGCAAACGAGCAGCTTTAGCTGATACTATTCACAATCAGACCATCCTAAAAAGGGATATTTTTTTCAAAAATATGGAATACACGAAGAGAATAGTTATTTGACAAATCAAATAATGCTAGCGCGCAGCGAGAGCGGAAAATGTTCATATTTAGACCATAAAATATAGTCATCTTACAGAAAACTATAAAATCTATTTGTAAATCAAACAAATTGAATACTTAATTTCCGAGAAATGTTTTGTATATTTACTTCAAAACTTGATCTTTTAAGCTCAATATAAGTCTATTGAGCAAGTTATACATCTCATAGATTAGGCAATGCGAGCACAAAGCGTGAGCGAAAATTTAAAATAGTGACATGAAATCCCCCCCCCCCCCTCATCTTATATAATTCACTCGTCTTTCTCCTCTTGTTTTTCCTCTTCGTTTACTCTTCTCTTTTCCCTTCTGGTTCTTTTCCCTCTCTTTCCATTTTTTCTTTTTTGCTCGTTCCAACTATTGGGAGGGGGGCATTTGATATCCCCCTTCCAAAAAGTGAGGGGACGCGTCGCCCCTGTCCCCCTGGGATGTCCACCAATGTATGCAATTTGATTTGAAATAAAAGAAAATCCTATATAGTCTTTGTAGTCGAAGAAAACCAAAATAACACCCCTAAATTCATTATGAAAAAAATATATGGATGATAATTTTCATGGAGTATTCGCAAGTTGTCCGATTGTCCTAGTCCTTGAATTTACCACTCGTGACGTTGTCCTAAATGTCTCCGGTTCTGTCCTAATGCGATCTGCATGCTGTCCGCACCGAACGCCGACAAATTTATTTAGATAATCTTGTCCTAGGACAGTCCCAGGAGTGTCCTACGACAATACACAGACAGTCCTGGTTGTGTCCTAGGACAAGATCATTTGCATAATCTTTTACGGAATTTGGTTGCGGACAGCATGCCGAAAAGACAAAAGTAGCTTCCGCAACCCTTCTTGGTCTTGTCCGCACCCTAGTGGAAAACCGCCTTAAACCGCAAATCGCCGCCTAAGCTTGTAGAAAAAAGTTTAGTCTTGTTTACTCAATAGCAATTCACTCTTACATTTTCATCTTCTTCTCCAGAACGGCTGGTCCAATCTTGACCAAACTTAGTAGGAATCATCCCTATGCGTAGGGGATGCAAAGTTGTTCATGGGATACCTGTAGCCCCCATGGGGGCCCTGGGGGAGGGCCCCCAAGGGAGAAAACACTGTAAATTTCAAAAATCTTCTTCTCCAGATCCAGAAGTAGAACAGTCAAGTTGTTTTGTGTGTAGATACCTTAATAGGCGAAGAATAAAGTTGTTCATGCCAGTTCCTGGGGTGCCCCCCTTGGGGCCCTGTTGGGGCTTAAAAGTCGCGGGTGGGGCACTTCAGGGAAAAAACATATGTTTTTCTTCTGTTTCAAAATGGATGGTCAGATATCATTCAAACCTGGTAGGAATTATGCTTAGGTGTAGGGGACACAAAGTTGTTCAAGGGATACCTGTAGCCCCCATGGGGGCCCAGGGGGAGGGCCCCCAAGGGGGAAACCCTGTAAATTTCAGAAATCTTCTTCTTCAGATCCAGAAGTAGAACAGTCAAGTTGTTTGGTGTGTAGACACCTTAATAGGTGAAGAACAAAAGTTGTTCATGCCAGTTCCAGGGGTGGCCCCCTTGGGGCCCTGTGGGGGCTTAAAATTTGGGGGTGGGGCACTTTAAGGAAAATCCTATTTTTTTTCTTCTTTTTCAAAATAGATGGTCAAATTTTATCCCATATTGATACTGGAATTGTGCTCATGAATAGGGGATGCACAGATAATATCCTCGCGGGGACCCTGGGGGGGGGGGGGGGGGAGGGGTGGGAGAGCCCAAAGGGGCAAGACTCTGTAAATGTCTAACTTCTAATCCAGAAGTATAGGAGTAAGTTTATTGTGTCCAAATACCTTCATAAGTGAAGAATGGAAATTATTCCTGAAAATACCTGGGATGGCCCCCTCTGGGGTAAGGGGGTGGGGTGCTCCAACGGTAAATATAATTTGTTTTGTTCTTTGAAATGCATGTTCCAGTTTTATCCCAACTTTGTAGATATGATTCTTATATGTTTGCAATGCAAATATACATGTGCTTGTAAGCTGAGGAATAAAAATTGCTCATGGCACTTCAGAGGGTCTTGCCATTGGGCCCTGTGGACCCAAGTTCAATTTAGGTCCAGTAGGATTTCATAGTTCTAATTGATGCCATGCTCCTATATAGTTGCACCAAGGGAGCTTGCATCAGCTGAATATCCGTCAGCTCAGGTGAGGGTTAAGCCCCCTGGGGCTCTTGTTAATAATTTCAGGGTGAGAAAATCACTTGTCAGTATTGATGTTTGGATATCTATATTACAGTGGGTTTTGAAGAGTTTTAAAGCTACACGTTCGTCCTTTAAGCATTCGTGATTAAATCTTTTAACATGAATTCATTGTTCTTCTATCTTTGTTTTTCCTTTTCTTTTTAGTTGTGTGGAACATGTAATTCACGTAATGCCTATTATAATATGTCATCGAAGTTTTTTGTTTTCATGTTATAGTTGTCTGATACTTTGTCAAAATGATGGTGTGTGTGTGTGTCTGTCTGCCTGTCTGTCTGTGTGGGTGTGTACCTGTTTGTGTGTGTGTGTTTATGTATGTGTGATTGAATGTATGTGTTATAGGATGAGAATAGAGAGAAAGGGGTGGACAGGGAAATTTATATAAAAGAACAAGAACGCATCAATACCTATTCTTTTGCTACTTGTTTTTATTTCTCTGAACCTGAATACCATCAGCAAACTGTTCACATAAACGTAATTATAATGACAATATCACCATATACTACTCCTACTCCTACTCCTACTACTACTCCTACTACTACTACTACTACTAAAACTACTACTACTACTACTCTTACTGCTACTACTACTTCTACTACTGCTACTCCTACTACTACTACTACTACTACTACTATTTCGTACTGATTATGACTATAATAATATGAGCACATGGCTTCCTTACCCTCGTAACATTTTGTATTAAAGTTTGAAAAGATTATAATAAATATTCAAAAAAATTATTTATAGCGATTCTTTCTTTATTTCCCTCCTTTCATTTCTTCCCTTTTCCTTTTCCTTTGCTTAAACCTACAGGCGTTAGATTATACTAGGGGAGAATTAGGGATACACAAAAAACACCAAAAAAAAAAAAACACCTTGTTATATAATTTCAATTCCATGTAAAACATAGTCTGCAAATCGGAAACAGTGAAAATACATAGAAAAGGAATGAAATAACATTTTCACAATCATCTGAGTGAAACAAAGTACATTTTCGAGTGGAAAAATAAATGATGATCACATTTTCAATCAGAAACCTTGATAAAACTTGGCTGCGATTCGAACCCACGTTCCTCATTTTATGCCAAAGTTATACATTGGCGAAACCAACTCCAACCGACCAAATCTATCGCATGCACTATTCGTCGCATTGGAATAGGTTTCGTTGAAACTCAATCACTTGTACGAAGAGTACCAATTTCACTTGCTGTTGCTACAGTCATACCAACGAAACTGACTTTAAAAAGACCGATGGCCAGTCAGCTCATCAGACCTACCAATCGGCTCCAGAACTGCAAAACCTCAGGTGTTGATTTAACACCAACCCGGAATCTATATATGTCCACACCAGAGAATTGTTAAACAACATTAGATTCGTTTGGGTCTAACACCAGACATGTGTTTATACAACACCAATTGGTTTGATTCCAAACTGGTGTTTTAATACTTCTCTGGTGCGGACATTATAGATTCCGGGCTGGTTTTAATTCAACACCGGAGTTTTTGCAGTGTGCCGGTCTATGGTAAACATGGCAAAAGCTTTGGTCGGTCTGCATGGCTGTGGCATTGAACTATAATATTCATCGGTAAACATTAAATTTTGGAACAAAATCGGGGTGCAAATGCAAAAGTTAAAACCCAAAGAAACCCTATATAAGAAAGGAGACAGTATTTCACAATGCTGCATCAGCAATAGCGCCAACTCAGTGTTCCCTTTCGAGTTAATACATCAGAAACTTTAATTTGAGCTCACGCTCTTAAAATGTCCAGTGTTTCAAACGGTATAGGCCTACACTCTAAACAACGAATATCCAATTTAGCTCTTAAAGAGCGTGTATAGTGACTGCATTTCAGAGTGCTGCCTTGTCTAGTTCAAATTTGAAAGAAAAAAATCAGCACTCCGAAGTGCAGTCACCTTTCACGCTCTTTAAGAGGTCTTCGTAGCTCTTCGTTTTTATAGAGTGTACAATTTTCAGCTCGCACTTCTTGCTTGCATCAGTTGTTAAGGAAAATACCACAATACCACTTTCAAGATTACCAAATTTGAAAAGAATTTCACATTCTACGTCTAAATCTAAAGACAAAAGTCAGCCCTAATTTCACTTTAGTGTATATGTTTGTCGTGTTTGTTATTGAGATACATTTAAACGTGCTTAAACTGATCAGTTTTTCAGGGCGGAATATCAAAAATTTTCAGCTAACGCTTCGCGCTCGCATCGTCAGTCTAGAAAGATTCCCATTCTATTGATGAAATACAAAAAGTTCTTAGAATGTTAAGTTTTTTAGGTCGGAATATATATTTTTTGCAATGAGTTGCTGCCAATATTTCTGAGTATATGTCCCCCTTTTTAAGTCAGTTTATAAAAATTATACTCGCGCTTCGCGCTCACATCATTAGATAGTTTCAAATCCTGTTTAAAAAAGTGCTTAGAATTGTCAAGTTTTCAGGTCGGGGAAAATGTGGGTGATAATATTGGTTTCCGGCTACCCTTATCATGCTTATTGGCGAAAGCAGAATCTGCCCTGAAATTTGAAGATCTGATTTTAGCATCATTAATTGTTTGTGTTTAGAGTAAAAGATGAATTCCTACGATTTCCACTCTAAACTTTGTCTTTTCTGTCATCTGCTTGACTATCATCATGTCACAGGGAAAAATCACTTAATGTTGTTTTCTTTAGACACATTCGAATTATTACCAGCAACCCCTTCCTCCATCTTCGTCATACGAATATTGCTCTGACTGGAATAGTTTGGCGTAACAGAAGCTCCACCCATGGTATGCTTCGTATAATACAAAGCAAGTCCAACACCGCCTGCCAAAGCAGCAGTTCCTGCTAATGATCCGATGACGATACCCGCGATGGCACCAGACGATAGGGAATCTTTAGGGGAGCTTGTTGTAGAATCTGCATCTCTAGTAGATGTTTCCTCGGAAGTAGTAGTCAAATCCCGTTCACTTGGATCAGGGGTTCCTGACGCTGCTGTTGGTATGGTTGGTGCACTTGGATCCGGGATTTCTGTCGTGGTTGTTGGTGCATCTGGGTCGGGAGTTTCAGGGGTTTCTGTCGTGGTTGTTGATGCATCTGGGTCTGGAGTTTCAGGGGTTTCAGGCGCGGTTGTTGATGCATCTAGGTCGGGAGTTTCGGGGGTTTCAGGCGCGGTGGTTGATGCATATGGATCGGGAGTTTCAGGGGTGTCTGGCCCTGTGGTTTGTGTTCTTGGATTAGATGTTCCCATTAGTGCTGTTGATACTGTTGTTTGTGGTGGATTCTGATCTTTGGTTGTCATAGATACTGACAGTGCTGTTGTTGTTCCACCTGTGGTTACAGGTGAACCAGGTGTAGTTTCGAAAGTGCCCGTGTCTGAGGGTGTTGAGGATGCAGTTGAAGTATCTCCATCAGTTGAATGTGTTGCAATTGATGTTATAATTTTGGTTGCTGTTACTGTATAGGAGGTTGTTGGTGTATCTGAGGTGGTAGTTATATCTTCAGTTGTGCCCTTTTCTGTAGACATGGTTGATGGGGTTTCAGCATCGGATGTGAACGCACCCGTTGATGTAGCAGCCACAACGGTTGTCCCTGTCGTGCTGGTTTCTCCTGCGGTTAGTAACGGTGTTGTATCTGCTGCTGTTGTTGTTGCTGCATCAGTTGTGGAATCGGTCGTTGGTAACGTTGTTGTGTCTGCTGTTATTGTTGTAACATGTATGATATCGGTTGTTATAGCTATCGTCGACGTTGCCATGGTTAATTGTGCAGTTATCAGCATCGATATATGCATTATATAGAATAACACGATCCATTTGTACAGCCTCATTCCTGTAAGCTGGGCCATCCTGTATGAGAATTAAGGATAAAATATTAATTCAATTTTGATGTCATACATGCCTGAAGTTTTAATTCATCATAAAATTTGTTGGTGTTTAGTGAGAGAGGGTGGCATGGCGTTGCTTCACATAATAAAAAAATGGTGGTTCGTTGATGTTCCTATGTTCTTTGATGCTTCAGGGGAAATGATTTCAGGCTTTTACTGGTGTTGCCAAATGCTAGTCGACACGTGAGAGAGAGATAAAGAAAATGAAAGAGAGAGATGGGAGCAAGAGGGTGGGTCGGTCCGGGGATGGAAGTTTCTAGACATTAGAAGGAAAGTAACGTTTTTTAAAGATGATATTAACAAAAATCATTCTCCATTTTTTAAAATTTTTACTCGAAAACCTATCTGGAAAAGGCCAATGGATCACCAAAATGTATTAATTAAAAAAAGTACTTGCTCAAAAATGTCAATAATACACTTACCTTTTTAATTCTCTTTAGAAATATTCCAAAATTAAGTTTCCCTCAGAGAATTTCTATTTCTCTACCAACATTGATATTCAAACGTCCATACAGTTGACAGAGTTCTCCGTGATTGGTGTTGTTACCAAAGAAGGGTGACGTTTAAAAAACATGTAAATGGGCGTAAGCATTGCCACAATGTTGTGTCCATCACCATGACATTAATCATAAAACTTCTCATAAATATCTAGATTCTAAACTATGTCAGTGGAATATATATTGATTGAATACAGGGCGTAGTAGTACAAAGTACTAAACGATGATTTTACAACGAGGAAAATCAACAAAATCTCGTTTCTTATGGTGCATGACTGGTATGAAGAATATGGAACTGACAAAAGATTGGACTAGAGAGGAGGAAGGGGGGGGGTAGGGAAAGGGAGGTGACGTAAAAGGTTGTAAACGGTTTCGCTCAGCGATATACGCAAATGACCATCAAATGACAAAGAACAGCTAAAGAGTCTTTGCCGAAAATTGTTGAAACAGAACAGCAGTTTTGTCGTAGTTTCAGAACATGAAAAATTGCAAATGTATCGTTTGACCGGAATCAAGAGCTGAACTGCTGACTCGATTCACCGATTTACCGACAAAGACTTCTTGGTTGTTCTTTGTCATAAAGAACATTAGGCATGTTAGGCAATACATTTCCTATGTTCTTGAATTAGCCTTACGTCTCTGAACGAAAACTTCTATTAAGGTTTCATCATAGCATAATCAAATAGGAATCTACGGAAGCAAGCGAGGGACCCATACCCATTGTGCCCACCCGGACAAGAACCACTCTGTACTAATATATTTCTCCGAAAATATGACTGAAGTTAAGGTCGCCATACTAACTTATAAAACCTCAGGCATTGCATGACACAAACACAGACCAATGATCACAGTTTTGCTATTTCAGTACAAACTCCTCTGACCATGGACCTCGTAATAGGTCCGTACTCTGACCATTCAGAGAACTGGACTTCTCAGTAGAAGAAGATGAAATATGAAGGGAAAAAAAGATGTGATATCCCTCAAATGTGTCAGAGGTCATATACCAGATCAAGGAGGGAAGAAACACAGATTGTTGAAACAAATTTAATTGAGGTCCAGTCTATGGGTGTCGATCGGAAGTCATGGTTGTGGGGAGGGGTATGACTGACACATTTCCCCCCTGTGACTGAGAGGTTTTTTCGGCAGGGGAGAGGGGGGGGGGGGTGAGTGGCATATTAAAAGAGCCTATTTTTTTTAGGGGCCAGACATGACATGAACGGCAATATCTATTAACTACCATGATCATATTTATTATATGATTCATCATAAATATTATGATATTCGCCCGTAAATTATTGGAGGGGGTGATAACGCCGGCCTTCCTCCCACCTGAAATATTGGGGGAGGATATAACCTCCCCCCCTGTTATCGACATCCATGAACCTAACCTTATATATGCATCATGTGCATAGGCCTGTTATACGTATACACATTTTTTTTGGTAAGAAGTTTATTCCATTGGCATAATTATCTCTTTTGCTTGTCCGATTTTTTTGAAAGAATATATAATGTAATTACGTCATCTTTTGTGCGAGTTAACTATTATAAGTTATTTCGCGTTAACGATTGACCCAAACGAAATAGACCAGTTGATGAGAGCCACGTTCCGCCACTGCATCATTCGCATATTCTCATGTGTTCTAAATTATGTGTATCTTTACCCGACAACAAGTAGGCCTATTAAAACCCATGCATGATTATACTATGCCCCCAATAAAGGATTGATTAAATTACAAACACAAGCTTGTAGTCTTCGTTTGTACTTTTCTTTCATACTTCTATCTCATTTTTCCTCCTCTTTTTCATCTCTCTTTCTCCTTAGTGACTTCTTGAAAAACGAAATCAAATGGGGCGGGGGGTTCGCCCCAGTCTCTATGAATTCAAGTTATAAATCACACGTAAGCACAAAATGAATTTAATTTGTTCTCAAAATTAGCCAACGGAACTTTAGAGGTGGAGGCATTAGAACCTTCTTAACTTCTATTCTTCATGAATAATTTATTTTTGTATGAATCAATGTTTACAAAATGTAGAAATTTGTAACAAAAATATATGTTTATTTGATTTTTTATGGGTTTTATCCCTTTATTGAAAAACCTTATTGGAACCTTACAAAGTTCCTTAAATAAAACACACTTTCCCCCTTTTGAACAGACCTGTTCTGTATAATTGCAGAAAAATTCCTGTTTTATGAATTTACAGAATGATTCTATTATTGCTTTCTGTAAAATCAGGTTTTTTAACAGTGTACTATGGTGCACGTCAACATAAAACGGAAATTATTTGCATCTATTCTCATTCACTGTAAATATAATACACCCTTCAGGAGGAAAGAGGCGACCACCTTTCAACTAATGAAACACATAATTTTTCAAAACAAGAAAAAAACAGCAACCAAGAATCAAGGTCCATGCAGAAACCAATAAATGAAAATGAAAATGAAAAACTTACATTCTCTGAGAAATATTTATTTTCAAATTGATCAATTACAAGACTGCAAATGCGAAAAGTCGTTTCAATACATTGACACGACATGACGAAAGTTGACTAACATTTCCAAAAAATAATAATAATAAAATAAATGAGCGATAATGACAATGAAATGATCTTGAATACTATATTTCAAGGTGTCCTGGTGAATAAAAATATATATTAAAGGCATATATGGTTGTATTCTCTTAACTCTCCTGTCTATAGTACATACTTTTTATGGAATGCCTTGCTTTCGTCCACCTTCTTAAGTATTCATAAAAAGACGATATACCAAAGAATTTCACAACAAAGTTGAATTTTTGAAAAAAGTTTTCATAGTAGGTTTATAACACCCTAACTATGGTGAAATACCAGTAACATACATTCTTTCAAAATAATGAGGAAGTCAAGCTAAAGTTAAAGGGGAAGTATACACCTTTTATGCTTTTAATGAAAGCATGAAAATGAGAAAATATCGGTGAATGTTTGATGAAAATCCATTCAACAATAAAAGTTTTATATTTGTAGCGTCATATACGAGCGGCCTCCCTATTAGTATATTTATGTATATAAATTCCAAAGTTCAAATTTTATATGACATATATTATGATGAATGCAAATATTCTGCTTGTAGAAGGGATTATGAAATGATGTTTCTGATCTTATACCGTACAAATAGAATAAATTTCAATATTTCCAGAAAAATAGCATTTTGATGGAATTTACATACCACGACATATGCTCATGGCAATGGCATAGCTGCTCGTACACTCTAAAAAAATTGTGTGTAAAATGCTCCATGGGGGTAATCACGTGACCAACCAAAATTGGGTATTTATTTTGGCCATTCCTATTTATCCAGTGTGATGAAAATGCTGCCCATTCTAACGTTATTGCTGCTTATTTTTTCAACCTCACTGGACAATATGCTTCCCGCATTGGGAAAAATACTGCCGCAAATTGGTTGGACACATAATTACACTCGTGTTGGTTTAAATTTTACCCAATATCTTTTTACAGCGTATGTGACGTCACAAAAGTTAAAAACTTCAGAACTCCGTCATTTTTGGTAGATTTTCAGCAAACTCTCATCAACATTATTCTTTGTTTTTGCTTGTTTTAAAACCAAGAGGGTGACATCACCTTTTGAATTATAATCAATGCTACGAGAATACCAACCATTTACATTTCAGAAAATACATAATTTCACAATTCAATATTATACATTATAATTTGAACCTTTCCAAATATCATTTAAAACGCCCTTTGAAGAAATAAGCATTCTCTACATGATCTTCTGAAAATAGATGTGAAGTATTGTGAAGTTTTGCAATTTCAGTTTCATTGATTAAAGAATAATAATAATTTTCATCAACATTATTACGTTGGTATCGTTGACTGTACTTTGTAAATACTTGAGAAATTAATCATGATTATTATCACAATTAGCAAATTTCCTCAAACAATAAAATAAGTATAGATTTAGATTAAGATATATTTATTTCCGTTCAACAAATTATATAATCCAAGTAATAGTAAAATTACATGTTTAAAATAATACATACAGTTCAAGATGAATTACATAATCGGAGGGACTTGCCAAAAATGCAGAGCTTGTACAAATAAGTCCCTAAATTTACTTTCAATACTAGTATAATAAGATCGGACGGGCTAATATATATATTTAAAATATCGATTGATAGCACGCTCGAGAACCGCTCTGTGCCCTGCATGTTGCATAGAGTTAATCATAAATATCTCAATTGGTTTCAATGAGAAAAAATAGATTTGACCACATACTAAAGAGTTACAATGATAATTACAAGATGGAATGTACTGCACTAATATGAAGTTGAATTTATAAAAGAGAGACGGAGAGAGAGAGAGCTCTATGATTTAATATGATATATAATACATCTCTATTGTGAAAACTTTTGTCATCTACAAAGTTTTAAAATACGTTTATTCTAGATCAGACACGATCTAAATACTATACTAAGCACGCCGTGGCTCAGCTACAACAAGGATTGAAATTGGGGTTGCTTACGAATACTATCTTTAGATGATGCTTTCAGTCCCAGAAAAAAAGTTAATATTAACATGTATTTAATTGGCACAAGTGACAACTATGTATGAAATACAACATTACAAATATATACATATATATACTCTATTACCATTATTATTGTATTAAAAGACACTTTTTTCATATTTACAATAAACAAAGTACAACAGAATAAAACCAAACAGAAGAGTTATTTTGCAAAAGAGGGTGATATTTTAAGTCAGAACTTGAAAAAACAAACAAACAGAGAACAATAAACTGCTTTCTAATATCAACAAGCCAATTCAATAAAAGAAATGGATCCAGATCCTATGAACATGATGGAAAGAAGCTATTTCTATTATTCTGATAAAGCCACCAACAGTTAAAAACAGTTAAAAATTAGCTGCTGTATTATCACAAAAGTTTGACGGAAGATATATTTTGTTTGAAAGTGCGGATCCAGGATTTTCCAGGGGGGGGATGGGCACATGTACCCAAGGAAAATTTGACATGTAAAAAACATGTTGTTGCCAAAAAATGACGTGTAATTCGGGTTGAAGTTGCGCCCCTTCTATATTTCAATTTAATTTAATATCGCCGCACAAGAAAGAAATGAGAAACAGTGTACTTTAAGTATCTCACCCTTAAATCTTGATTCATGGTAGAACATCTTGTAACGAAAAGAATGATATCGAACTTGTTGAGTTTGGTCCTTAATATTCTATGTCATCAATCATTATATAATTTTGTGAACTATAGCTACAGATGAGAAAAGGAATTATGCCGGGATCGGCCCATCATAGTATTATTGTATCTAGGGAACCCTATTGACATGATTGATCTATGTCATACTTTCAGCAATAAAATGGATTATGAAACGTCATATCAGCAATACTAACATGACTAATGGGAAGCCACATATGACTTAATTCGCGCGTTGAATGTGAACTTGCGAAATTATGGGATAAAAACTAAATCATTGAGTTTGGCAACATTTATTTCGGTAGCAGATGTTTGAACTGAGAAAATATATTGTGTTTGTGTTTGCAAAATTCCTGCAAAGACAAAATAATGTATATAAATTGAACTCTGAAACTGTATTTTCAACTGCGACACATATTGCGTGTTCAAGCAGCACAGTCCTGCGTCTAGATTCACGAGAACAGCTTGTCACCGCGCAGAGATGATTACACGCCTTTGATTCCATTCCGTGTCACACCATTGTACAAACCAATTACATTTCATGTAGCCACTTCGAATTTAACATAATTTTTGTCTCTCTCTAAATTAATTTTAAGGTTGATCGTCATCCGGTGGTGTTAGGTTTGTCTTGTCGTTTATTTCAACGACATTGTCCGCTGATATGTTCGCTATCTCAATATCGTTGCTGACCGGAGCAACCTGTGTGACTGTTTTGAAGTGATAGATGGCGTATCCGACACCAGCTGCAATGATGCCAGCTCCCACCACCGAACCAATTACTATACCTGCAATGGCACCAGCAGAAAGAGATTCCTCTGGAGGACTTGTTGTAGGATCGGCACCTTCAGTAGGCTGGGGTGTAGTCTTTTTTTCGGTAGGTGCACTTGGATTGGGGGTTTTCGAAGCTGTTGCTGGTGCACTTGGATCAGGGGTGTCTGGCGCTGTTGTTGTTGCACTTGGATCAGGCGTGTCCGGCGCTGTTGTTGGTGCACTTGGATCAGGGGTGTCTGACGCGGTTGTTGGTGCACTTGGATCAGGGGTGACTGGTGCTGCTGTTGGTGCACTTGGATCAGGGGTGTCTGGGGCGGTTGTTGGGGCACTTGGATCACGGGTTTCCGGCGCTGTTGTTGGTGCACTTGGATCAGGGGTGACTGGCGCTGCTGTTGGTGCACTTGGATAAGGGGTGTCTGGCGCTGTTGTTGGGGCACTTGGATCACGGGTTTCCGGCGCTGTTGTTGGTGCACTTGGATCAGGGGTGTCTGGCGCTGTTGTTGGTGCACTTGGATCAGGGTTGCCCGAAAATGTTGCTGGTGCATTTGTTGGATCAGTGGTGTCTTGTGATGTTGTTGCTACACCTGCATCAGTTGTATCCAGTGCTTCAGTTGTTGGTGCATTTGTTTGATCAGTGGTTTCTTGTGATGTTGTTGCTACACCTGCATCAGTTGTATCCAGTGCTTCAGTTGTTGGTGCATTTGTTGGATCAGTGGTGTCTTGGGGTGTTGTTGCTACACCTGCATCAGTTGTATCCAGTGCTTCAGTTGTTGGTGCATTTGTTGGATCAGTGGTGTCTTGGGATGTTGTTGCTACACCTGCATCAGTTGTATCCAGTGCTTCAGTTGTTGGTGCATTTGTTGGATCAGTGGTGTCTTGGGATGTTGTTGCTACACCTGCATCAGTTGTATCCAGTGCTTCAGTTGTTGGTGCACTTGTTGGATCAGTGGTGTCTTGTGATGTTGTTGCTACACCTGCATCAGTTGTATCCAGTGCTTCAGTTGTTGGAGCATTTGTCGGATCAGTGGTGTCTTGTAAAGTTGTTGCTACACCTGCATCAGTCGTATCCGGTGCTTCAGTTGTTGCAGCACTTGTATCAGCGATGTCTATTGTTGTTGCTACATTTGTAGAGAGTATGCCCTGTGCTGTTGTTGGTGCACTCGTATAAGTGGTTAAGTCCGTGTTTAAAGCTGTAGTTTGAGCTTCACAAATCCCAGACAGAAAGGCACTGATGCAAATCGAAAGGCAGAGAACAGCGATGTTCTTGGGAGAAGCCATTTTCTAAATCGAAAAAAGAACAGAAATGAATTGATAATTGCAGTTATTTGGATTTAAAAAGTTTGAATCATTCAAGAGGATATTTGGTAGGGATAGTGGTATGGCATCTGCTAGGAAATCGTAATTATACATGTAGTGTATTTGCGTCCCTCTAACAACTATAGTTCAAAATTTTTAAATATATTTTTAATTCTTATTAAAGTTTGAAACAATTGAAAATATATTGTAAAAACAATTTAAAGGGGAATGAAACCTTTTGAAGTAGACTCGTGTGGAAACAGAAAAAAATATGATCAGAGAAAGTTTGAAAAAATCCTGACAATAATGAGGAAGTTATCAACATTTGAATATTTTGATCAATAACTATTGGCAATGCGACAAAGATGTGTGATGTCACATGTTAACAACTTTCCCTTTGATGGACTTTAAAATGCCCACAAAATGTCTTATTTTGCTTTCTTACGGTGATACAAACATGATGTATTATTTGTTAATCTTTATTAATGCCCTCTTATAGAAAGAACACATGATCTATCTACTGAAAGATGTGATAAAGACGCAGTTTAAGTGAAATATAAAAAAATAAGTGATGGCAAAGTTGTTCACACCACAAATCTTGGTCGCATTGCAAATTGAAGGATCTGCATTACAATAAGGAGGGGTAAGGGGGGGGGGCAAGTGGAGGGCAAAAGGAAATGTTTGGGAGGCGAGGACAGACAAGAAAAGTGTTAAAAATTATAAAGTTCAAGATAATGTCTCACATGTACATCAGGTGCTGCGAAAAGGTTTTGAAAATGTGTGTGTGTGGGGGGGGGGTGGAGGCTAACCATCCGAAAAAATCTCAATCGGATGGTAACTTTTACATTTTTGTACACGGTTTTGGAAAAAAAAATGGGGACTGAAACTGAACCCCCCCCCCTTCGAGCATCAGCCCCTGCACCATACCACCAAATGACTCTACCCCTTCGCGGCGCCATTTTTTTGCGTGTCTGAAGTCGATTTCGCCTGTGTGTCACAGGACGTGATACTACTTAACATGCTCTGAAAACCAAAGGTGATGCTTTAAATGCAACCCATGAGCATGATGAGGTCGTCGTAAAGAGTACCCCCTTGGTAGTAGCAAATAAACGTGAAGTGGTCTTAAAATGATTTCAGGGCCAATGCTCCGAAGCAATGAAAGATAATATCATAGCAATGGACAAACAAACACCAGATATCACTCGGTGAAACGAGATTTTTATCTGCAAGACCACTCCCCGTGAAGATACATACACACTAAGAAATAGGGGATCAAGTTTGAACCCTCTGGGTTGGTACAATAGCTGCACCAAAGGGGTGCTAATGAGTGTAATTATGCTCATTTGAGGGTGCATTTAGCTATGTTAAGTACCCTGTAAGGTACGAAATTGAACAATGTAATAAAGGTTCAAATTTTAACCCTTTTTAATGTCAAATACTATATGCACCTTAACAGGTTCGTATTTGCACCTATTAGGGTGCGAGCTAGAATTTCTTGTTGCATTTAATGATGAAAAGGTGCATTTTTCACCTTTTGCCGCTTAGGGTGCAAGATTACACCCCTAAAGGTTGGTACAAGTGCTTCATTAGGGTTCAAACATTTCTTAGTGTGTATCACTCGAATTTGAATTTTACAAGAGAGCAAATAATAAATAATGCGCCTAAGGAGTACATTGCATGTTCCTATCGTGTTTATAACAGCAGATATAGCGTATGCATGTTCTCCACTCCTTGGGGAGTATTCCAGCTAGTCGCCAATGAGGCGCACGCAATGCTTGACAAGCTACAATGACTTTCACATCCTACTGGAGTAATGGGTACCCGTTTAGCTGCACCTGGGTGGAGAGAAGCAGAGTGTGTAAACGATTGCATTATCGATAATCTGATTGTAGACCAAATATAGTTAAGTAAACAATAATTAGCATCTGTCTGTTTCACCTGCTCAGCCACATGGACTAAAGTATCAGATTAGCGATTAACGATTTTTGTATTATTTTACACTTAACAAAAATGGAAGAGCTAATTTAGCTCTTATGGAGCGTGTATAGTGACTGCACTTCTTTTTTTTTTCGTTCAAATTAGAACTATTAAAATCACCACTCCGAAGTGCAGCCACTATCATGACTATACACGTTCCTTAATAGCTAAATTAGCTTTTCATTTTTAGAGTGTAAACACGCGCACACATTGATGCCAACTATGCCTATAAAAGTGTCCATTTATTAATTTTAATGTAGGCTAAAATAGCCATTGCGTGTTTTCCTTCAGCAAGAACTGTAATAGTTTTATTATTTTCTCTCATAAATCAAATACATATTCGTACAAATCAGTCAACTAAATTTTGCCAAGAGAGTCAACTGGATGAAATAAAAAACGGTGTAACTTCCAAACTCCAAAAATGCCCATGCAGATCAATATCTTTTGTATCTTACATTCATATTATCACCTTTTAGTCGAACCTGTTAACTCAATTTGTCCAAACAATCCCTGAATAAATTGTCGAGAGGGTTTGAGGGAAAATACCAAAACGATGAACTTTTCAATTTTCAAAATTTCCAGTCGATTAAATACCTTTCATATCCAAGTGCTAACAAACAAACAAGCAGACACACTTTTTCAATAACTCTTTGTGTATTGCACACGTGCGCTTTGACCCTTACACTTTAAGAAACTAGAGCAGTATTTTGATATACAAATAGATGAATTGTTTATGGTCAAATTAGGGCAATTTGATCAAAGTCCATGTATAATTCTCATTAGAGGAATTGGTTCATTGTACAGCGACAACGCATCATCAATCATCGGGTAATGGTCCCAAGAGACATAACAGTAGGAACTATCTTCTTTTGATTACCTTTCCAACTTTTCTTCCAGATAATAGTTCACACTTAATCATATTCAATCTATTGACAACATTCTAAACAGCAAAAAATAAAATAATAATTCATAATCAAATATAGATCATCGTTTATGTTCATTCCAGGAAAGGAAAATCATGTTTTTTTTTTAAGCATGACATATTATAATATGAATTCCATCTCACCCACAAAGCAATCATCTCTTTATGATAATAATGATAAGTAACACTAATGCGCAATTTCTAATGAATCATTACCCAAGGCGATACAAATGAAATAAACAAAAGCATCTTAATGGAATGAATCAATTTATTTCGTTTGAATGGAACATCAACATGATCAATATAAAGTCTAGTTACCCAAATGGTTGTTTTAAGCACTATGTGCATGGACGACATGTTTATCGCATATTGGTGGACCGAGAAGGAGAAGGATCACTCTTTTATCATGTTTATCCCCGCCATCCTATATGACGGAGCTTTTTGGTGTCATAGAACATCAAACCTTGTTATTAATTTATTTGGAGAAACATCCACGGTGATCTGTTAAATGGTCAATACTTCCTCTTGGTTATGAAGAGATTGCAAAATGCAAACGCAGTTTTTCGTTTTTTTTTATCATACTTATTATCCTACATCCACGTATTATCGTTTGAAAGCGCTATTGTTTTCAAATTATTTTCATCGTATACAATTGAAACATAATTATTATCCGATGCGTGCAAGTCAAAACAAATTCAGTATGTCCCCTTCTAATGCAATTTTACGATTTTGCAGTAACAAAATCTTATTCATTGACTTCTTTATTTTATTCATTGAAATTTATATATTTTGTAAATGTAATTAAACAAGAATGCGTTGATAAATAAATCAAGAAATATACTTTTTTATTAAGTCAAAAAGGAATTGAGACTTCAACGCTCTCTGTTGACGGTATGATAATAATCCTTTGGAGTATGTTGATTCCTCGTGTCACAAAAAAATCTTGGATGCGTAACTGAATTGACTTTGAATTGGCATGTTGGGTTAATGATTAATTAGTTTTGATGGAAGAGACTATTAATTCACTATTCCTTCCTTACTCGATTACGCATGATCACTAATGATTGAAAATGCCCTATTTCATTTCATGCAGAGGCATAAAAATGTAGTGTCTTTGACATAATTTCTAATTAGTCATGAACGAGCGAAGCGAGCGAGCCAAAATGTTTACCTTATCAAAATTAATCTTTTTTTAATAATATCAGAAAAATAACATTACATATTACTCTTTCTTTTTTATTCTCCTTCTCTTTCTATTCTTGGTGTGGGTGGGACTTTTCGAGAGACCATGGCCCCCGAAACTATTTACTTGTCATGCATCCATTAATCAAGATAAATCATTTTTATTTTCTTTCTATCATTATTTTTCACTGAAGTATACCTTTTGGTCATACTGTCGGTCCAAATCTCCCAGTTCCGTTCAGAAAAACACTTTCAGTTTGGGCGGCAAATCCTACAAAGCATCATTCGCATTTTCCTATCTCACAAAATGTAATGATCCGGAGGGAGTGGAGGAGGTGCATGGTAAGATGTACTGCTACGCGGAGTCGATGACTACAGGGGTAATCATAAAATATACTGCAAAAACACTATAAAAGCTGATTATTGTAATGATCATTGTTATAACTGTTGTTCGATGTTTCCAAGAGACATTTGCCTTCCTTCCACAGTTATCGATAATTCATTTGTCAATTATTGAAATGTACCCTATGTTAAGCAAAACTACGTACGTCATCGCGATAAAATATTGATATTTCTAGTGATTTTGAAATTGGATGTATATTTATAAAACCATGAATTATAGGTTACCATGGTTACTGTATGAAAATTAAACCCCCAATTTTTGCCAGTTATATCTGCTCATGGCGCAGTAAAGCAAGGAAATAAGAAAGGAAAGAGATTAGAGTTAAGGGAAATCTTGTTTTAATAGCAAGAATGAAACGAAACTCACTCTGCTGTATAAGAAGCCCTGGGAAAAAAACACTTCAATAACATTAATGTTCTGAATAAATAATGATAAAATTACTTATCGATATGCTAATATTTAGACCCAATGTACACTTAGTGGTAGTGATTACGATAAGCTTGAAGAGTTATCATCCAATTAATCTGCCTTGATGAGGTGGGGGGAGGGTGTTAGGAGAAGGGATAAGGAATTTGTGTTGGACAATGTTGGAGCGAAAATAAGGAAAATGAATTATTTTGAGTTTACAATATTGCTCTTTTAAGAATGTCATAAATATCCAAGTAGAAAGACAATTAGTCTTTACTTGGTACTTTTGCACTCCTTGTAGCTATAAATCGTTTCCAAAATAAGATGTCCCTATCAATAGACAATTAACAAAACACAAAAAATAAGCAAGAATAAGTTTTAATATTTTGACACCCCAAACAAGTTTGTAATTCATGTAAGATTCAAAATGTTTCGGTCATGTCATTTAATTGTTTTCAATGCACAGGCTGATTTCTATCACTTGTGCTTTTTAATTTCAATGGCCGATAAACTTTAAGTTTGAAAGTCAAGTCCATATGAACAAAATGTTGATTTGAATAAATATAGAAAAATCAAACGAGCATAATGCTGAAAATTTCATTAAAATCGGATGTAAAATAAGAAAGTTATGACATTTGAGATTTCGCTTATTTTCACAAATTAGTTTTATGCACACGACTTGTCATTGATATGCAAATGACAAAAGTCTTTTGTATTTTATTGTTTGAATTATACAATATTTCATTTTTACAGGTTTGACAAACTTCACTGACCAATAAAATCTTAAAACAAAGGTAATTCCACATGTTCAGGAATGAACAAAATTTTGTTTCAATGGACAATGAGGAGAAAATTAGAATATTTCATATAATAAAATACAAAAGAAATAGTGAGTGGATGACGCCATCCATCCCTCATTTGCATACCGTCTAGGATGTGCATATAACCATTTTGTGAAATTTTAAAATGTCATAACCTTTCTTGTTTTACATCCAATTTGGATAAAATTTTCAGTGTTGTGATTGTTGGATTTTCTCCTTGGGCATTTTCACGGTAACTGACGTTACACGGCGCAATTTTACACACCTTTCATTGTGTGTGTGATTATCTCTAAAACAACAAATGATGTGAGTTTGCTTTTAAGTTTTGGTTTTCATAAAAACTATATACTCATATAAGCTTTCTTAAAATACAAAGAAAGATAAGGGTAATTTAATCATGGTATTATCTTGTATCTCTCGAAGGTGAGACTTACTCCCACACACTTCTTAAAAACAAAATAATGGAATCAGAGATAATGTTCTTGATAGGTTTCATCATAAACTCATATGTTATCTTTAGCGGTATCAAATCAGTATGTTTCATTTTGAGTTCCACAAGTATATTTCCTCAACCCGTTATTTTTTTGTGTATATTCATGATATAAATAGCTAAAAAATTTCATATTCATACTGCTTGCGGAAGTCTTCGGTATCTTTTCTTTCTTTTTCTTTCTAACTTAAATACTTTTCACTCATTCACCCTTAAGCAATAAATGAAGAACTTCGAAATGTTGTTACATGGTTTGCAGAGCTTATAGACTATGGTTAGTATCTTAGAATAATAGAAGCATAGCTTTGATGATGACGAGGTCATCGATGACCATCATCATGAATCCACTGAGGAATGAATCATTAGATCAGCGTTTATGCAACTTCATATATTCATATATACTTTGTGATTACTATTCATCGATTTTAAAATGTTACATCTTTATACAGTTTTTATAATTTGGGTTCGATGACATACATGGTCAGCACACCTTTAACCTTCAAACATTAATCTTTAATGTGTATATCATGCTGAAAACGGAGCTACAATGTGTTGTGTTTTTAATTAAGGCACATAGATCGCACAGTCAACTGACATTAACAATTTGTGCGATTTTGTCTGAGTGCTATAAGCTCATTGAAATGTAACATGGGCCAATATATTTGCAAGATTAGTTATTGTCGATGGGTTGTAAACCCATTGAAAACTGATACAACTTTCCATGTTGTTTACTCCACATTGTCAGTGCATGGAGCTAGCTGGTCAGTGTATAATCATGATGACCCTAATCACATTTGCCAATATTTCCTGTCGTTTCGTCGGTCAACCTTATGCATGCTTCCGGTATAAACACAGGACAGCCTTCCCCGACATTATTTTCCAGATATATATACAAAAATATTACAAATAATTGGATTATGTTTAAGGAAATTCTGCTGGAAACGGCTGTCAAACTTTCCTTTAATGAACTATGTATATAAGGAAAACTGTTTTTTTATTTTTTGATAAGAAAATTATGAAGTAATTGTTTCTGTAATTAGCATAATCATGATTATGATAGTACCAATAGTTTTCCTTATATTTATTAGTAATGCAAAACGATTTCGAAACTGAATAACAATTGACATCGTGCTAACTTTAATCTTTAATGATACAATTATGAATATTTAATTTTCATAATTTTATTTCTGGTAATAAAAGGATATTTATCTTTAGTCGGAAACAGTAATTTCATCATATACATCAAACCAAGGAACATTAACGAGAAAATTTTCTTGAGCGAAATATTCCTGCTGCTATATTTCGTTATACTCGAATTATGATATAGTTCTCTGAGAAGACCTGAACAAAAGGTAAAAAATATTTTATAATAAAAGTTTTAGCGAAAAAATCTTTAGCAAACATTAGAAATGAAATCAGAATGATAGATCGAAACACAAAAAGAAGGAATATTTTCTCGGTTTTTTTTACGTATCTCACTTCTACGCTCGATCCATCTTGTAAATATAACATTACACAATTTTTATTTTGAAAGATATTGAAGTTTTAACTAGATGTTCCACAAATATTCTCACCTCAGATGATGATGATGACGATGCGTAATCACTCTCCAAAGGAATTTTGTCTTCTTAAGAATCTTGGAGAAAAGATAAAAATCCTACGTGATCCCGAGGAAGGTATTGAGGCTAAAGACAAAGGTCCTTGATTGATAACTTGAAGGGGTCTACTGTACAAAGTCTTTTTATATGTGTTTGTAACCAATCAGGCTGCTATGGCGACGTTGTTGCTAGCTCACCAACTAGGTATGTGATACTTGGTGAGATGAATGAAGCCTGTTTTAGGGTGTTTGATTAGCGGTATAATATTTCATGGCTTCGACGAAAGCGTCCATAGTAATTAAAAAAAACATGTAAAACGTTTCGAACATTATGAGATTATTGCTGCAATGATGCCATAGCCATTACTGCTGCTTCATGACTACTACTACTACTACTACTACTACTACTACTACTACTACTACTACTACTACTACTACTACTACTACTACTACTACTACTACTACTACTACTACTACTACTACTACTACTACTACTACTACTACTACTACTACTACTACTACTACTACTACTACTACTACTACTACTACTACTACTACTACTAATACTACTGCTACTATTACTACTATTACTACTACTACTACTACTACTACTATTACTACTACTACTACTACTACTACTACTACTACTACTACTACTACTACTACTACTACTACTACTACTACTACTACTACTACTACTACTACTACTACCACTACCACTGCCACTATTACTACTACTACTACTACTACTACTGCTGCTGTTGATGCTACTAATACATCATCATCATTATCATCTTCTTTTTCTTTTTCTTCTTCTTCTTGTTCTCCTTATTCTTCTTGTTTTTTTCTTGTTGTTCTTCCTCTACTTCCTCTTCTTCTTACTCGTTTCCTTCTCCTATCACATACCATATCACATACTACCATCTGGCACACAATCTATTACTCTCACAATGACAACGGGTTTTTATCTTGCAGAAGAGAGTAAACAAATGAGGAAATTAATCCACATGATGAATATGGAATAGAAAATCTTGAAACAATGATGATTACATGTAATTATATAGTAGTTTATCCGTTTATCGCTATATAGTTAAATTTCATAAGATGATAATATCATCTCAAAACCAACTTGGTAACCCAGTCCATTGAACTTCTACTGTATGCCTAAAACGATGTCAAGCCCAACAATGAAATACATTTTAATGAATAGAGACGAATCAAACACGCTTAACTTAAAATATCATCTCAGTCTGATGTTGAACAAAACAAGTCATTATATGTTCACAAAAAGTTACATGCAATATGCAATCAAGGACATGGCCGCTTGGCACACTCAACATCCTTTGTAGTTTGTGATGTGTAATATGACACATTTCATTATGCTGAAACTATTGGGAAATGCAAGATTTGATTAATAGCGTCGGTGAGGTCAACACACACCCACTCACACCTTATTTTATTTTCAAGAAATTTTGAAAAAAAAAATTCAAAATTTCTTGAAAAAAGAAAAAAGAAAAAAGAAAAGAAACAGTGAGTGAGTGTGTGTGTGTGTAGGTGGGAGGGTGTGTGTGTGACCTCACCGACGCTATTATTTGAACGCTGTTCTCTCATCTTTCTTACTTGAAATCCACTTTTGATTAAAGTCTTTAAGTTATGCTCGTTTTCTTTTTCTATTCAATAGAATAAACTTGCTGTAAGGATAGACTTAACCTTTTAGGAGCCGTGGAAGCAGAAAAGGGCAGTAATATTACCAACATTCATTGCTTCATTTATCATTATGCAAGATGAAGCAAAATGAAACACAGTTGTTGCTTGAATGTTAAAGAACAGGGTTGGTGTCAAAAGAATGTCCATTAACCGCGCGGAAGTCAAAATGCATATCTTAATATCTCCATGGTAACATAACCACGGTACAGAAAGCGTCGACCATCATTACTCATAAAATCCTATTATTCTGAAGTTGAAAGGGGTTTAATGATTAACTAGAGATATGTAGCTGTATGCCTAATTAATCAAGAACTTCATCAAGAAAACAGACTTTGGACCCAGAGTCTGTTGACACGGGTTTCAGATTTCTTGCGTCTGAAGTCGGCTTGGCGGAGCAAACAGAAAATTTACTCGTAATGAATGCTAACTGTATCGGTCCTGTATGTATACTAAAATTATATTGGCTATAATCTCCAAATTGTCAAATGAATGGTCTTCCTATCATGTTTCGTTTTTTATATATAGTTTTGGCAGAACGCTTAGTATTATTTATAATAACTTATTTTTCGTCATCATTATCATCAATATTATCATTAAGATAAAGTTTGTATAGCCGATTTTTGGCTCATTCGAGACGATAATTATAAATTATAGTAGAATTTGATCGTCTTGGTATTGGATAACGTAAAAAAATGATAATGAGCAAAATATAAATCAAATAGATGAATCACTGCTAAAAAGCAGTGATTTCGAAAAGTTTAGGATTAAAATTGATCATGTTAATATCACTAAATAGCTTTGACAGTCTGATTGTTACTTCACAAAATTGAATGTTATACTAATATATAAAATCACTTAAAACACAAGACCCACTGAATCAACGTGAATAATATTAGCTACACTGATGCGAGAAAACAAAATTTATAACAGAGTCCTTTGTGATCGGTTGAGATCGGGCGGACACATACTCAATGTGTGGCAAGCCATTTGTCACATAAATGCGATGAAACTCAGTAGGCAAATTGAAAAGCGAAGTTTAACGTTCGAAAGCAATATTTTTCAACGATAATTCAGTTTTTCACTTGAAAAACAGCGTCCCCTCTGAAAAGCACCGTTTGACACCGACAAATAAGTTGTCATTGAACACTGGAAAACTAAAATTTTTTTTTTGAGCGATGAACAATGTTATCCTCATCTCTGCTCGATAATCGCATTGTATCATTCGATAACCTCCATGCTCTTTTAACTGACAATTTAACGCTCAGAACACTAAAAATGTTGTTTAAAATGTGTAAACAACGCTGATTACTATACACATTAAAGTATAGTTGTTAGAGTAGTCTAAACAAGCGTTTAAATTTTCTAAAATCTTTAAAAAAGTTTGATTTTCAATATTTTTTGCTCAATATAAGTTAAAAATGCTTGTTGTTCTGTTAAACAACTTAACAGCATTGTATACAATTTTGAACAACGTTTTTTACTGTGAATGGAAGCAAGATCACTCTGCGTGAGAACTTGAAAACGTGAAGGTAGCTTTCCACCTCCACAGAAGTACAGATTATTTCAAAGCGGCCAAAGATAATGACAAATCTCCCATGACTGGACCACGAGACCGGAATTCTTGTAACCGGTAAGCGTTCCCAGCTCGAAGCCAGACAAACAAAAAGGCAAGACCGGGGGGGGGGGGGGGGGGGCGACCATGTCATAAAAATATGGTAACAAGGCTCAAAAGCCAATCAAAATCCAGTTTTCATGGTAGTCACTGGCGTACAGAGGGAGGGGGAGCGGACTCCCAACCCCCAGAAAAATTTTGACGACCAAGAAAAAAAAAAGAAAAAGAAAGCATGAAGGGTGAAATATGATATTTTATTTTCAAAATCTATTTAAATGAAAAGATTTTTGTAATAAAAATGCTCGTGCGCTTCGCTCGATTGGAACTGTGTTTCTTTTTTTAAATCAATTTTTACGCAAATGCGCCATAGCCAGCCCTCTCAACATGTTCTGCCCATTACATCACTGATAGTAGTTGCTAAAATTGCAAAGTTTCAATATACAAGATTTGTTGTTACGCTTTATGAAACGTGCCCCATTCCTCTTGACTACTTACTCAGGTTCCCAATATACTGATATAATACTTGGGGCCTTTTTTCAGTGAAGATAAGTTTTTACGCTAGTTACCGCCTCACTCAACTTCTCGGAACCAGTGGAGTTATTTTTTTGTCAGACGTGTATTAATCAGGTATGATTATTTACGTCTGGGACCGACCTTTAACGTCACTATCCGAAAGACGTGATCTGGGCTCGAACCTCGAACTTCTGCATCAATTTGTAACTTCCCCTCAGCTTGGATTACAGGCGCACGCCACAACGCCCAGTTATGTGTTCGAGCCAATCTGTATCTAGACATGGAACTAAGATCTGCTCGTCATACTTCTACGACAACTTCTACTACTACTACTACTACTACTACTACTACTACTACTACTACTACTACTACTACTACTACTACTACTACTACTACTACTACTACTACTACTACTACTACTACTACTACTACTACTACTACTATACCCCTACTTCTACTACTTCTACCACTACTACCACTACTACTATACCCCTACTACTACTTCTACCACTACTACTACTACTACTACTACTACTACTACTACTACTACTACTACTACTACCACTACTACCACTACTACCACTACTACCACTACTACTATTACTACTACTACTTCTTCTACATGCATGTACTACTACTACTACTACTACTACTACTACTACTACTACTACTACTACTACTACTACTACTACTACTACTACTACTACTACTACTACTACCACTACTACCACTACTACCACTACTACCACTACTACCACTACTACTACTACTACTACTACTACTACTACTACTACTTCTTCTTCTTCTACATGCATGTACTACTACTACTACTACTACTACTACTACTACTACTACTACTACTACTACTACTACTACTACTACTACTGCTACTACTGCTACTACTGCTTCTACAACTACTACTTCTACTACTACTACTACTACTACTACTACTACTACTACTACTACTACTACTACTACTACTACTACTACTACTACTACTACCACTACTACCACTACTACCACTACTACCACTACTACCACTACTACTACTACTACTACTACTACTACTACTACTACTACTACTACTTCTTCTTCTACATGCATGTACTACTCCCGGGGGGGGGGCACTCGACAAAAAAAGTGGTGGGAGTGTGCCGCGGGCGAGACAAAAAACGGGGGCCTTGGAGCGGGCTTATTGTAAAAAGCAGGGTCCTCGGAACGGGCTTCGGAACGACAAATGTTTGTGAAAACGGGGGTCCTTGGAACGGATCGCCAGCGTGTGAGCGCGTATGCATCCCTACGGAACGGTCATGCGTGCATGATGCAGCTAGCGCGGCCTCCGCCGGAGAGCTCTGCGGCCGCTTTTCACCAAAATTGCAGTTCATTCAACGCGATCGGAGCGGCGTAACGAAAAATATGCGAAGCTTTGGAGCGGATTCTCTCTTCTTTTTTGCGATAAGAAGAAAATGCTATGCCTTGGAGCGGCTTTCTTTGTTCTTTTTCTCAACAAGGCAAAAATGCTATGCCTTGGAACGGAAATTTGAGTGTAAAAATGGGGGTCCCCACTATGCATTACATACTGAGTGCCCCCCCCCCCCCGGGGTACTACTACTACAACTACTACTTCTACTACTACTACTACTACTATTAATACTACTACTTCTACTACTACTACTACTACTACTGCTTCTTCTTCTACTACTACTACTTCTACTAGTACTACTACTACTACTTCTACCTACTACCAACACCACCACCTCCACCACTACTACTACTACTACTACTACCACCACCACCACCAATCGTGCTGTAGTCAAGGTATAAGATGTACAAACCATTACGGCCAAGGCCAGGACCATTATGGTTTCAACCCAAGTTGACCCAAAGGTCAAGTCGACCTCAGAAAAATGTTGATTTGAATCAATAGAGAAGAATCAGACAAGCACAATGCTGAAAATTTCATCAAAATCGGATGTAAAATAAGCAAGTTATGACATTTCAAAGTTTCGCTTATTTTCAACAACATAGTTATATGAACGAGCCAGTTACATCCAATTGAAAGAGTTGATGTCACTCACTCACTCACTATTTCTTCTGTTTTCTATTTCAATTTTTACGAATTTGATGATAAGGAACTCTTTGCCTTAACCACGATGTTAAAATGATGAAAATTCCACTCGTTCGGGAGGAATGAAACTTAATTTCACATGACAATGACGAGAAAATAAAATTATTTCATATTTCATATAATATAATACAAAAGAAATAGTGAGTGAGTGATATCATCAGTTCCCCCATTTGCTTACCGACCGAGGTGTGCATATAACTGTTTTGTGAAATGAAGCGAAACTTTAAAATGTCATAACTTTCTTATTTTACATCCGATTCTGATGAAATTTTAAGTGTTATTCTCTTTTTATTCAAATTGATTTTTTTTTGGGATGGACTTGTCCTTTAAGGGAAGACATGAAAACCTCATTATATGGAAAGTGGATTAGTCTTCGGACTTTGAAACAGAGGGTCGTGGGTTCGAATCCCAGCCATGGTGTAATTTCCTTCAGCAAGAAATTTATCCACACTGTGCTGCACTCAACCCAGGTGAGATGAATGGGTACCCGGTAGGAAGAAATTCCTTGAATGCTTTGAGCGCCTAGGCAGCCCAGCTAAAGCCGGGGTAACAATAATAGCAGGGCCTGTTACAACCGATAATGTCGCAGCAACGCATAATGTCGCGATCTGCGACATTATGCCAGGAGCGTCCGACGCATAATGTCGCAGTCAACGCATAATGTCGTAGTTTTTCTAACGCATAATGTCACGTGTCGCAACGCATAATGTCGCAGCAAATCGTCAACGCATAATGTCACATGTCGCAACGCATAATGTCACAGCGGTATTTTCTTCAGGACTCGAGCTACAGATAAGATATGAAACATGCTTTTACTTAGTATTTTGAGACACGAAAAAGAGAATGAAATTATTTTGAATTCAGGATTACTCTTTGTATGGATATTTGTCGCTTTATTGCCATTTCGTCTACTGCCTTTTCCCCACTATCGCATGGTCTGATATCATTTCGTCTACCATTAGTTAGTCAACTATCAACATAGTCCAATAACCATTTCGTCTAATTACCATCTCGTCTAATAGCCAGTTGGTCTAATAGCCGTTGTGTTTATTATCATTTAGTCTAATTGTATTTTTTTCAGTTGGTCCAATATCCATTTTGTCCAATATCATTACGTCTATTACCTTTGGGGGTCTAATAGCCAATTGGTCTAATAACCACTTGGTGTACTCTCATTTTCGTCCATGTTCCGTTTGGTCTAACTTCAGTTGGTTCGCTAGACTTTGTCTAAACCCATTTCGGCTAACAATCATTTGTTATCGTTGCCATGGGTCCAATCACCATTAGGTCCTATCACCGGTTCTAGGACAATTACCCCCCAGACAATCACCTTCCGGACAACCACCTCTTGACATTTAGCCTCCGAGGACAATTACCCCCCCGGACAATTACCCCCCGGACAACTACCCCCGAGGAAAATTACCCCCGGACAATCACCCCTGGACAATTATTTCTCAGACAATTATCCCCCCCCAGCAAATGCCCCCGAGAACAATATTTCCCCAGACAGTTACCGCCAAAAAATTACCCCCGGAAAATCCCCCCACCTTCTCTCTAGCATCGAATCAAGCGTGAACCCCAGGGGGGAATAATAATAATAATAATATAGGATATTTATATTGCGCACATATCCACCTTGTTATGTGCTCAAGGCGCTCCTATATTACCCGGCTAAGCTAGGCGATCATAGCGCACACAGCTTCTTAAGGAATTACTTCCTACCGGTACCCATTTACCTCACCTGGGTCGAGTGCAGCACATCGTGGATCAGTTTCTTGCTGAAGGAAATTACGCCATGGCTGGGATTCGAACCCACGACCCTCTGTTTCAAAGTCCGAAGACTAATCCACTGGGCCACAACGCTCCACAGGAAGGGGGCACTCGACCAAAAAAGTGGTAGGGGTGTGCCGCGGGCGAGACAAAAAACGGGGTCCTTGGAACGGATCGCTAGCGTGTCAGTGCTGATGCATCCCTGTGGAACGGACATGCGTGCATGATGTAGCTAGCCCGGCGGCACGTCCGCCGGGTGCGCTCGCGCAGAGGTGATGGTCGGACAGCGCTCCGCGGCCGCATTTCACCAAAATTGCAGCTCATTGTAGCAGATCAATGCGACCGGAACGGCGTAACGAAAAATATGACAAGCATTGGAGCGGATTTCTTTCTTCTTTTTTCTCGATAAGAAGAAAATGTTTTGCCTTGGAGCGGCTTCTTTGTTCTTTTTCTCAATAAGACAAAGATGCTATGCCTTGGAACGGAAATTTGAGTGTAAAAATGGGGGTCCCCTCCGCGGCACATTATTATATACTGAGTGCCCCCCGCCCCCGGGCGTGAACCATTGTAATGGTCTTGGTCTTAAGAATTATGAAACAATTGGTGCACATTCCAGATTAAGATGTGGCTTTAGTTTTAATACAGTAAGCAAAAAAAAAATATGCAAAGATAATATACACAAGAACGCCTTGTAATTTTACTATTTAGGCCCTAACTCTGTGCACTCCCTTTGTCTAGGGGGTTATTGTCCCCAGGGCAGGGTAGTTGTTCCCGTTGGTAATTGTCCTCTGGGGTAATTATCCGGGGGTAATTGTCCTGGGGGGGGGGTTAATTTTCCTAAGGGGTAATTGTCCGGGGGTAGTTGTCCGGGGGTAATTGTCATCGGGGGGTAGTTGTTCAGGGGGTAATTGTCCAGGGGGTGATTGTCCGGGGGAAATTGCCCTAGGGGGTAATTGTCCGGGGGGGGGGGGTAATTGTCCTCAGGGGGTAATTGTCCTCGGGTGCAGTGGGTAAAATTGTCAGGGATTAGTTGTCCGGAAGGGTGATTGTCCGGGGGGTAATTGTCCTAGAACCAATGATTGGACCTATTGGTGATTGGACCCGTGGCAACGATGCCAAATGAGTGTTAGCCGAAATGGATTTAGACAAAGTCTAGCGAACCAACTGAAGTTAGACCAAATGGACCATGGACGAAAATGAGAGTACACCAAGTGGTTATTAGACCAATTGGCTATTAGACCAAAGGTAATAGACTTAATGATATTGGACAAAATGGATATTCCACCAACTGAAAAAAATACAATTAGACTAAATAATAATAAACACAACGGCTATTAGACCAACTGGCTATTAGACGAGATGGTAATTAGACGAAATGGTTATTGGACTATGTTGATAGTTGACTAACTAATGGTAGACGAAATGATATCAGACCATGCGATAGTGGGGAAAAGGCAGTAGACGAAATGGTAATAAAGCGACAAATATCCATACAAAGAGTAATCCTGAATTCAAAATAATTTCATTCTCTTTTTCGTGTCTCAAAATATTAAGTAAAAGCATGTTTTATATCTTATCTGTAGCTCGAGTCCTGAAGAAAATACCGCTGTGACATTATGCGTTGCGACATGTGACATCATGCGTTGACGATTTGCTGCGACATTATGCGTTGCGACATGTGACATTATGCGTTAGAAAAACTACGACATTATGCGTTGAATCGACATTATGCGTCGGACGCTCTTGGCATAATGTCGCAGATTGCGACATTATGCGTTGGTGCGACATTATCGGTTGTAACAGGGCCCACTGGGAGAACAGTTTTCGGAACTGAAGCGGCTTCCCTGGGTAAATATACCTATATTATTATTATTATTATTATTTAGCCATATCGCCATATACATCGGATTCATTAGCTAAAGATTATTGGTAACGTAGACATTATCTTTTATAAGTAAATGTGAATTTCTAGGCAGTGTCATTAAAACAGCATTATCACGTGTTAATTATATCCTCAAACAATAAGCATATACTATCCATTATTACGCTTCTGAAGCCTCTTGATATTGTATTGGAAAACACTGATAAAACAAACATAGATAATTGTTATTTGAACATGATTTCATTTGTGTTCTTCATAAGTAAACAGTCGACAAGCATTGCTAGATAATAAAGCCGATTAAATGAATGAATTTGATTGGTCAGTGTTTCTTTTGATGTCGGAGAAGTTAAATAATTTTCATTGAATACTCAAGATTTCAGCAGTTAATCAACCAGGTTGACTTTCTGTTGGATGCGTCTCACCTGCAGGGCAGTGCTTCTTCTTCTTAGATTTGGATTATTTTGGAGATAACACATCATTAAAAGGTGAGTTCCAATCGGTATATTTTAAGCATTACATTTTATGATTTTGAAAATTAAAACAATTATGTATGCAAACATTCTCTCTCCGTTTTCTCTCTCTTCTTCTTTCTACAAGTTTTTTAATTTTCCCTTTATCACTAAAATTAGGCCATAACTCAATTCATGAAATTATTTATTTTTCTTTGAATTTTCGAAATTCTAACTTTTGACTTTGTATTTGTAAATTCAAAAATCTTCTATTAGAATAGAAACAAATTTCATTGATTTTTCCACCTCCCACCATCTCTAACCCTAACCCATCAACATTATACTCATGATATAAGATTATATCTACACAAAATAAGTATTTTTATAGGAAATAAATCTGTCAAAATTATATTTCAAAATAATAGGTCTGGTTCTGTGGATGTATTTTCAAAAGTCACTTCTAAGATACAACACCCATAATATATCAATTTGTATTCACACCAGGGTTCTCATCAATGCAGATTAACAGCGGGGTCTTACCCCACCCGTTTGGGATTAGACACTTTCTTTTTTTGCCCCACCCATTATAGATTTAAAAAAACACCTGTAGCAATTTTTAGGGTGTAATATTGCACCTTTATTGGAAATAAAATGCACAATTGCGCCTATTATTTTGCACCCAGAAATGCTCGTTTGAGTAATAAGGAGAAGCAACTATTCGCCTCTTAAGGAGCATAATACATTAAAAAAAGGTTCAAATTCGAACCTTTATTGCATGGTTCTTGAAAGTCTGCAGCTTAAAGGGATGCTCCGGGCTGAAAATAATCATACGTAAATAAATAAAATGCTGAAAATTTCACAAGAATCGAATAGAATATAAAGAAGTTACTGAATTTTAAAGTTTAGCAAAATTTCGTGAAAACAGTTCTATACACGTCTTCATGAATATTCATTAAATGGGCAGATGATGTTACATCCCCACTTTGCTATTTCTTATGTTATTACATGAGATAATACTTTTATTTTTTCATGTAAATTATCGATTATGTGTCTCCAGTATGATGAAATACGTTGCAGCAATAAATAACTAATGCACTTAATTAGTTGTCAATTCAATTGTTTTAGTTCTTGGTAGAATTTTTTTGAATAAACCCGATTTCATATAATAAAATACAACAGAACAACTTGGGGTATGAATATTCATGAACACATGCCTAGAACTGTTTCATCCGCCGGAATAATGCAAATCTTTGAAATTCAATAGCTTTGTTATTTGTTATCCGATATTGATAAAATTTTCAGCATTTTGCTCTGTGAATTTTACTCTATTTATTGAAATATAAATATTTTCAGGATGGAGTATATAGCTATACTATACCCTCAAATGCGCAAAAATGAGCATAAATGCACCAACCCCCAATGTTCAAATTTGAACCCCTATTTCTTTATAGGGAGTACACTTCTTTATGCGCGTTCTAAGTAAAAGCTAATTATTTTCAAGATCTTATACTTTGAAACAAAATTTTTGTACTCAGTACTAACGTCCCATAACACAGATTAATAGTTGACATTTATTATACGGAATTTACATATAAATCATACATGTCTAATGTATTCCTAATATGTACGCAAAGAGAAATCATTTAGTACTCAATTCAGATTTCGGTTTCAATTTTGTCTATATTTTTAATTTCGGAAATGTTGGCGAAAGCCTTACACCCATTAAATCCGATTCCAAACCGACAACAACAACAACAAAAAATACCAACGACATACCATCAGATTGATTGCAGGTTTAAAAAAAAAATATAACATGAATTGAAATTCAACAATTCTATAATTCCGATATTACAAAACTGTACGTAAAAGTCATCGTAGCCTTTTTATTGATTGATCGTTTTAGTGTCTTAAGCCCCTTTCACAATTGATGTACGACCATTTGCGACTTTTTGTCATGCGGCGGGCTGCAACAGGCATCAATCGCTAGTCATCTCATTAGATCGCACAGAGGCGTTCACAAATGCAACAACTGTTGTAAAACAAAAACAACCAGTAAACCCCGATGCACGATTTAAGCCTCTTTCACAATTGACGTACGACCATTTGCGACCTTTTGGTCGTGCGACAGGCTGCAACAGGCATCAATCGATAGTCATCTCAAACGATCGCACAGAGGCTTTCACAGTTGCAACAGCTGTCGTAAAACAAAAAACAACCAGTAAAGCCCATTACACGAGTAAGTCGCATATGCTCTTATTGTGCTCGTGCGATCACATGCGAGTGTTGCACGAGGGATTGCGAGTGGAACGGTCGCATACATGAGAATGAAACGGTAGTGCAATGTTGTAAGCCGTTGTGATCGGTCTTGCAACAGCCTTATATATTATAACCCATATATTATCACAACCAGTCGCAAGACAGGTCTCTGTACATGTACATTAGGTCGCTAGCACATGTGCAAGTGTTGTGCGACCGCCAGTCGAGTAAATGCGACTACTTAGTTGTGCCACCTCTCGCATCAAGTCGTACAACGTTGAACAACACTCGCACGATGATCGCCCGACCGACGGTACGACCCCGGGTACGACCTGATGCGAGTGAATCGACCGAATTTTATCACGTTCGGATTTTGAACATGTTCAAAGCTCAGATGTGACGAGTCACGACCACCTCGAGTTCGTGCGACCCTCTACAACGACTGCGAGTGCTTGTAAGACACCAAGAGATCGATCGTGCAAGAACAACAAAAAACTGTTGCAGGCGGTCGTAAACTGGTCGGACGTCAATTGTGAAAGGGGCTTAAGTCCCATTATGCTCGTAATGTGCTCGTGCGAGTGGTCGTGTGATCACATGCGAGTGACTGTTGCACGATTGATTGTGAGAGGTTTCACATTAGTCTCAATAGTTGTAAGACTGATTGCAAATAGTCGTAAGGTCGACGTGAGACAATGCGATTGCTCGTACGTTTGAATTAAACCAGTGCGAGTGTTCGTCGTGCAAGTGATGTGAGGTATACACCAATTCGACTTCAGAGCAATGTAGCAGCCATAGCTTGGGACGTCCAATGGGTTATCAAGCAATCTGCAATGAGCTAGGTGCGCGTATGTACATATCCTTTTGTTTGAATGAGCTAATAAATCGAACCTGCATCATTATAGATTTATGTAACAATTAGCTATCCATAATTAAACCACAACCTTAGAAGCGTTTGATTTAAGCCCGAATTCAGTATACGAGCCTATTTGATTAAGGAGGAATGCTTTTTACCCTATTGCCTCTAGGTTTATTTCGGAAAATTTGATTTATGTTTTAAAAGACAAAATATAAACGTATCTTGCCCTTTTAATTTCATACAGTTTATATTACAAGTTTTTCTTATATTTGCTGCCCTCTCTTTTATTTATTCTTAACTCCTATTTTGTAACACCGAGGAACGGTTGCATGCATGCGAATGCAACATTACTGTAATGGCGATCGGTCTTGCATCAGTCTTATAGCCTATATATTTTATCGCACCCAGTCGCAAGACTGGTCTCTATAGGTCGCTAGCACTTATGCAAGTGTTGTGCAACCTCCAGTCGACTAAATGCGACTTCTTAGTTGTGCCACCTCTCGCATCAAGTCGTACAACGTTGATCAACACTCACACGATGATCGCCCGACCGATGGTACGATCTGATGCGAGAGAATCGATCGTGTTTGATCGCCTTTGGATTTTGAACATGTTCAAAGTTCAGATGCGAGCAGTCACGACCATCTCGAGTTCGTGCGATCGTCTACAACGACTGCAAGTGCTCGCAAGACATTAAGAGATTGATCGCGCAATACCAAGAAAAAGTTGATGCAGGCGTTTGTAAACTGATCGGGAATCCTGGTAAACAAAGTATTTGCAATTTTTCGTCATCCCCGAAGCAAATACAAAGACATCATAGCTGTTGATTGTCATTTGACCGGCATTTTTATTACATTTAATGTGTTTTTGAATCCGTCTTGCGTCGCGGAGCGGATAATGACAGACCATCGATTGGTATGGCTTTAGCATAACACACTGTGAGATTCAAGAAAGTTAGGTGAGAAGATGGCTTTATGACATTAATAAGAGAATAGTCAATTTAAATCAAAATAATGCGACTAAAACAAGTTTTGGAAAAAAAAAAGAATATTATCATATATTATTTGAAAGCCAGATCTCTTTGCCGTTATTTTTACGCAATCTAATCTTTTTTTAGTTTGTTATCATAGATTATAATCACGATGAACTTTGAAAAAATAATAAAATCTGTCTTGTTCATTAAATCTTTACAAACATAGGTAACACTTTTCAATAACCTAATTGCATCAAAGACGATTCGAAATGGTAATTCATATGGTATACAAACTTTGAAATGCGATTTCTTGAATAGAAATGATCATATTTTAGGTCATTCAAACGAAATTTCGTATTATGTGTATGAGAAAATTAACGATATTCAATTGGTTAGGCTACTTTCTTGAACAGTATCAAATACAGACTCTCTGTCATGAAATTGCGATGTCCTTATTAATGTCTCTCTGTGTTACTTCCCAAATCTAGAATGCCGTTCCGCCTGACACACCGATTGGCCACGATGCTGATATTATCAGTAGCTTACTTTCAAAAGACGGTGAGAAGTCAAACAACAGGATTTACTATATTTACTGATGAAATCACGATGACGGAGAACTATGCAACTACGTATAAGAATACACAAACCAGCGATACTACAGATTTTACAACCGATGCCCCATCCGATAATCCTTCTGGCCCTACAACCGATGCCCCAACCCGGGATCATTCCGGCTCTACAACCGATGCCCCAACCCAGGATCATTCTGGCTCTACAACCGATGCCCCAAACCAGGATCCTACAACCGAGACCCTAACCAGTAATTCAAATACATCAACAGCATTATCTGGAACTCCTGAACCAAGCGCTAACAATACAGAAAGAAAGACAACCGGAGAACCCAAAGAGACGACATCTAAAGTTGGAGATATTACATCAAGTCCCCCTGAGGAACCGCTATCGTCTGGTGCAATAGCAGGAATTGTAATTGTGTTTTTGGCGGGAACTGCCGCCATAGTAGGTGGCATTGGATACGCAGTAATCCATTGCAAATCGTCTTCTAAGGTGACTCCTGAGGACGATGCGAACAAGGACATTGAGATAGAAAGCGTGTCTAACGATACAGTCAAACTCACTTCCCCAGATAATGATTAACTATTGCAATAAATATCTCTGCATTTGTGAATTGTGTGTAGCATCTGTTTTGCATTTTATCTGAGCAAAGTTTGGAACACTTCTTAATTTGATAGAAACATTTTTCCTTTTTGGTAGCCAGTTATTACAGTGAGGGTTTGTAGAAAGAGATTTAGCAAACTCCATACACAATTTTTTTATCTACTTTCTAGGCATTCTAATCCAAATTCTGTTAGTGCGTTTTCATATTCTATATAATCTGAACCAAGAATTGTTTCGCAAACTCATTTTTTTGTATTTTTTCAAGTCGTTTACCTGTTTAGCAGTTAGTGCTCCGTTGAATACCGTTACACAATACCCCAATATTGGACGAATTTATCCAATGTAAATATGAACAAGGTCTGACATTGCGAGTTTATATTGTTTCACAAGTCTGAACATTTACAATTTTCTGTTTCACATTTTATAATATCTGAAATTTGTTTATCCCATTTTAAGTTTGACTGAATATAAACACCAAGTATTTCAAAAGTTTCTGTATATTGCAGAGAAGCGTCACCAATATGCAATAGATCAGGTAATGGTGGATTTTTAGAAAAAAAAGTGACACTGATTACATTGCATTTATTCAGATTTAGTTTCATGTGATTATTAGATGACCAGGTAACGAGTGCATTTAGACGACATTGTAATACAGAAGAAAATACGCCCTGATATTTAACAGATTGTGAATGATTTTCTAAAAAACTAACTATCCACTCAATTATACAAGGTCTTATGTTAATTTCAATTAATTTTTTAATCAGAATATTATGGTCAACACTATATCGAAGGCTTTGGAAAAGTCTGTGCAAACAATGGTAGATACTGATTTAGATTTATCACAGTTTTCCAATACATAATTGAAAAATAAATAAAGCTTCCTATTTATTCATATGAAACTTCGATCGAAGTTCTTTAATATTCGGTGGTTGTGACTTGGGAATGGGAACAACCTGAATTCTCTTGAATGGGCTATTGCACTGCTTGTCAGTTCAAAACTGGTGAAGCGAGACCTTTGAAATTTTCAAGCAACTGAAAAATAAACTAAGCTTCCTATTTATTCATATGAAACTTCGGTCTTTAAACTATTACGCGTACATATTACTTGGGACACGCTGTACGTGGGCCTATTTATAAATATGTGTATTGAGACACAGTTGATGGTTAAAGATATCGTGACGTCACGGACAAACAGCTCTTCCATATGTCTTGTGATATGAATTCCAACAAAGAGAATCATTTGAAATTTAAGGCGATTTTATTTGTGGGGTGGATAAATCATCGGACACATCAATAATGGGGGAGCTTCTAGTATAATTAATGATGTCACAAATCAAAATCTTTAAAATGTAATAATTATCTTATTATTTTATATATTTTCATCAAATCGTCACGTACATATTTTTCTATTTTTTATACCTGTATTAAAGCAACATATATTAAAGGTGATCCCCCCTTTACATTCATGAAGAACATTCGAATAATCCTTCAGATGTCCTACATAAATTCCGAATACAGGCGTATTTCATACCTTTCCAAACTCTTTATCCAAGTCCTTGGAACAAATTTATTGCTATCAAGTCTTTGGAACGAAGTCATTGCTATTCTTCAAGCAGCCTTACATAAAAATATACTTTCGTAATGTTTGTTTACAATTTACCAGCACACTACAGTGCGTATCAAAAAAAAGTTTACACTTAGAAAAAATCCTGTAAAATTATTTATTTGTAATATCCTGACGATTTTTCCACATTTTAGCATTGGTAGAGATCCATTTAAGCAAATGACGATATAACTGTCGAAAAATAATTCCGCTTGAGTGAGCACCACTTACTTTTGAAAAGTTGGTGAAAAATGATTTGCGCAGAACTTTGAAATAGTTATGCGAATAAGAGTAAACCTTAATCATGAAGAACACGTGGAAATTAGCAAGTAAAATTGATATGAAGATATCTTTTACCTTTTTAAACTTGTTTCCTTGCCCGAAACACTTCGAAGAGTGCATTGCGCCCCATCCCACTCCCCCACACAACGAGTCCATCGTGACGATATTTGCTTTACACTGAGCTGTGATTTACATGAAATGGCTAAGGCTTGATTTTCATTTTGTTAATCATTGCCAAGCTTGGGAAAAGTGTGGAGAAACAAGTATTAAATGAAAATGAAATGTAAACCAAATTTAAATGATAAAAACTTAGTGAAAAAAGCTGGAGATGTCTGATATAAACTTTTGTTCAGATTCAGTTATGTCCTCAGATCCAGCTGGCACAAAAAGGGTAAAGGTTGTGCTTACTAAGTGTTGAAATTTCAAATTTGGGCGGCAAAACCGTTACAAAATGCTTGAATGTATCGGTTTTATTTCAATTGGCTAAAAGTGCTAGGGAAATTTATGAGAAATGCTTCGCAGGGTAAGTTTGATTTCACCCTTACCCCTTGACACCGCGTGAAAACAAGCATTTCTGCGCAAACAGATTTTTGCGAGCTTTACCAAAATGGACAGTGCTCACTCAAGTGTAACATTCTGTCAAAACTTTTACTTTCATTGGATAGATGAGACCCAAACCCATATCTATATGTGAAAAAATTACCCACATGTTGTATATTTTCAAATTCCCAGGGCTTTTTCAAAGTGTAAACTTTTTTTTGATACGCACTGTAGAGTTCCCATAGTCTAAACCATTGAAATTGATCATGTTTGGGGTACATGTAGATCGGCTAGCTCGATAAATGACGAGTGAAAAGGCTCGTGAGGGATAGTGGTCACCAGTTCGGGAGCTATGTTTTTGTAAATGTTTAAAAGAGTGAAACTGTTTCCACTCATAAGAAGTAAAAGAGGGGTCACTGGTCAATTTTGCTCTGAGGTTTGATGAGATGAGCGCGGATATGAACGCTCAAATTTCACATTCGTTATTCCAAGCACAATAATTAAGCTTATTATTACTTATACATCTTTTATTTATTTTTTTTTAATACGAATTCCCGCATTGCTTTGTATATATTTATTTCTACGTAATATTGTACATTCTTTTCCAACTACTTTGTATGAAAAAAGTATATATTTGGGTAAAATTAGAACACAATGTCTGTCTATTTTTATGAATGGAAAAAGTATAAAATAGTAATTTACATACCAGACTGATTTCAATAGGCATTTTTCATTAATTGTGGATCATTTGTGTGACAGGGTCAATCCAACTACCATCTGAACCCCATCGGTTTACGTTAACAGTTTTTTTTTCTAGATTTCTTTTCTTGATTTCTTTTGATGTTTAAACGTAAAAAGGATTTCTGTAAAATAATATATCAAGGTCTGATAGGCCCACTGATCACTGATGTTATGTATTTCAATGTATTTTATTGCAATATATAAATATTGAATGGGATTGAACATAACCACAGTTTTATCTAACCCAAATTCTCTAACCCAATCATTTTTCTTACTTGGTATAGACCACCTAATAGCAATGTTCATTTATATCTTCAATATGAAAATTTGTTATCATTCTTGGATACTTTTAATTATTCAATCATTGTCATGGGAGATACAAACTGTGATTTACTGAAAATATCTGGATCGTCCGATTCAAACCGTTTAAATGATATACATAACTTATTTTCATTACAGCAAATTAATACAACAGATTATACCAGGATTACAGCAAAAACAATGACACTCATTGACCATATGTTAACTAACTCAATTGAGAAAATAAAATCACATGGTGTTTTGCATGTTGGAATGAGTGATCACTCTTTAAGTTATTTAATATGGAAGTCAAAGACTGAAAATTCTTCTCGAGTTATTAATTATAGAAAATTTTCTGGTTTTGATTTAGAATCTTATTTAGATGATTTAAGTAATCAACCTTGGCATGAAATTCTTGATTGTACATGTATCGGTGAAGCAGTCAGTAAATGGGAGGCTTTACTTATGAATGTTGTTAACCAGCATATGCCTATCAAGAGCAAGAAAATTAGTAATAAGAAGTCTCCATGGATGAATTCATATATTTTTGAATTGATAAGAAAAAGAGATAAATTAAAGCGAAAAGCTTGGAAAAATAAAGATGAAACAATGATGAAAGAATACAGAAAACTGAGAAATAATGTTACTTTTGAGATAAGGAAAAGAAAGAAAAAATATTATTCCGAAAAGATATTGAAAATAAAAGAA